>NC_138028.1:90258517-91458517 GCF_964106645.2 Podarcis pityusensis
AACAATCTCCTTTCCCTTCCTCCCCCACAACACTCTGTGAGGTGAGTGAGGCTGAGAGACTTCAGAGAAGTATGACTAGCCCAAGGTCACCCAGCAGCTGCATGTGGAGGAGCAGGGAAGCGAACCCAGTTCACCAGATTATGAGTCTACCGCTCTTAACCACTACACCACAAGGTGAAACAGCTCTGAGTCTGACCTGAAATTATGTTGTTGCCTCTGGAAATGGCTTTACTGTCACAGGAAAAAAAGCAGGGATCAGCCAATATTTTTCAGACAAGTTTTTTTGACAATCTTTCCCCCCCCCTAGTTCCTCCTGAACAGCTGGATCCTGGCTGCCCCAATTCTACCATCCATAAATTTTGGATGCAAACTGTGCATCCAGATTTAATTTTGTTAAATTTCTCTTCTAAAAGAGTTTTCTAATAAAGCTGTTGGAGAATTTCACCTCCCCTCTGAGAGTATATTTGGTAAAATGTCCCTATCCCATTTTGGTACCCACTAATAGTTTAGAGAGTTTTGGGAGACCATTATTACTCATCTCTAGATAATGTGAGTTGGTGCTTAGTGTGGGCTGTCCAGATTATGAAATTAGTGTCTACTATGTTGAGGTACCATCCTGTCAGTTGGTGCTATGTGAGCTATATAATGTGAGAAGTTGCTTGAAAAAGCCATGCAGGGCTTAGCCATGCAGAAACTAGGGCTGGATCTACACTGACCTTTTAAACATCGTTATAACGATAGTAGATATATCGTTCTAAAATGTCACAAGGCACACTGGTAAATTTAAAATGTTCCTACCTTGTTTCTTCTGCAACAACACAATTTCCCTTTCTGCTGGTTCCTGGTTGCTCTGCAGCACCCTCTGGTGTCACATTTTAATAATGCATTATTAATGTTACAAGCAAAATGTAATGTGACCATTACATTTTGAAAATCCTTCCTTAATTCTTCCTTAATGTTATAAACCATGAGTGCAGATCAGCTCAATGTCTGGTGGACCCAATGCCACCATGGATGCATATGCATTTGTCTTAAGATGCATACATGAAAGGCTAAGGTTGACATGCCAGGAAATTGCATGATAACATAGCATGCAATTTTTAAAAAGCCTACTTTCAGTGTTTATTTTTAGCTGCTTGGGATAAGCAAAGGGAGTGTAAGCTTAAACAAGCTGTGTCATTTTGCATCACATTGTTACTTAGATTTCTTAGCTTATATTATAGCCAACTCTTATCTTCAAGCCAACCATTTAAATAGAATATTGCGGAGAAAGAACCTGTAATTTAGCCTGGCTTTTGCTTAGCTTGTGAGATGCAGAATGTTTCTGAGCTCTGAAAATGCACCAAATTCTAATCAACAAAAGTCATCATGGTTATTTTTTGTAATTGCTCCCTACATCAGCTTATTTTCATAACAAAACATTTGACTTTGTGCGGGAACAGATGTATTTGTGACTATTTGCGCTGAAATACCCAAACATTACAGTAAAGCAGCAATTTACAGTTGGCTGACTGTGTCTCATCCTTAGCAAACAATTAGTGAACAATGAAGAACTCATTATCTTCTTATTTCATTACAGTAAAGAAAACAAACAATTAAAATCGGTGTAAAAAAAATATAATCCATCCCCAAACAAACAAACATCTTGACTTTCCAGAAGCAGTGGTGCATCTGCCATTTCTGAAGCAGCAGGTTTATGGAACACAGCAAATGTGCTGAAATGAATGTGTCTCTTTCCTGAATGCTTTTTCCTTTGACTCTGATGCAAATGAACACTGCAAGAAATCTGAAAAGAACTACAAATGCCGGGAAGGTTGTGTTTAGCTTCTGAAATGGGGGATTCTGGGTCTCCAAGTTTTCTAGACTTGCCAGGAAATCTTTTCAAATTGGAATTTGGGGTTCCACATTGTGCTTAAATCACTTCCAAACTCTTGACCCAAAGTTTCCGATGAGCATTTTGAAATCAGCCATGATTTTGATGAATCACATGCTGTGATCACACAAAAGAGCTTTGCACATTCCAGGTTCTTTATGCCAGAATGTCTGTATCACCACCATGATTTAAACTTTTTGCACCAAAACTGTATCTCTTCCTGGGATATTTTAAATTTCCCATGCCACATCTTCTAATTCTGACAAGTAAAGCTGTGGAAGCCACGTCAGACTTTCGGCTTCCAAAAAACGTTCTCAAACTGGAACACTAACTTCTGGGTTTGCGACGTTCGGAAGCCAGTTTGTTTCAGGAGCCAAGCCATTTGACAACCAAGGTACCACTGTATATGTGTATTGGACAGGGCTTTTCCCCGTCCAGAACTCCGTTCCAGCATCTCTTAGGTGGGCATCATTGCCATTCTAAGAGAACGAGGGAGATGTTTGTGGTGAGTTCCAGCACCAATTTTTCTAGAAAAAAAGAGCACTGGTATTGGGAGACAACTTATTGTATTAAAAAAGTACTCTGCATGAAATCAGTTCTTCATTATTACTTTGCATAATGCATAGATTTGCACTAAGATTGGTTTGGAGGCTAAGCTGTAAAACTGTGTTTCAGATTAAGCCAACCAGTAGGGTTGAAGGCAACCAGTACAGTTCATCACAGAAGATGTAGTGCATTGTGTGGGACCAGTTTTGAGATGCATCCCGGCACTGCCCTCTGCTGTCACTGCAGCTGTCCAATGAGCCCTTTGCTTGACCACTTAGCAGCCTGCTTCTGTGGCCTACCTGCTGCTATCACCCTCCACTTGCCCACCTTGCAGCTTTTCAATACAGTATTTCAATTCAGGAGACACTCACCACTGCTAAGGGGGCTATTATGCCCACCTAACAAGGCTGTCTTCCAGGGACTCCGTCACCTGCTGCTGCTCTGCTTGCCTACATCTCTGTGTTCCAGAGTAGCACTTAGTGTCTGTCTGGCTATGGTGTCTTGTTTTCCTTTGACTAAGCTGCCTGGGAGATGGAGTAGGACCCTTCAGATGATTTTTTTCAAAGAAATCTTCATGGAACAGGCTAAACAGGAACATGAGAATTGATAGGATTGAGCACTCAATTGACTGTACAGGCTTTAAAAAATGGTTCAGAAAAGCAAACTTCAAAGATGACTAGGACAAAAAACCTCATATTTTGCAGCATTATTATTCTCATGAGGGGCTGCCATGTCTCCAAATTTGATGTAACTAGTGAAAAAGCAGAAAAGGTAGAGCCATTTAGCTTTCCTACTGCAAGTCACTAGGAGGACTGAAGTTTTGGATTTCTGAATTTTGATTGGATTTGAGTCCTGAATTGGTTCTGAATCGGTCTGAATCATTGGTTGGATGGGGGAGGGGAGGCCTTGCCTAGCCCTGGCCGTTACTCCTTAAAAAACTAGAAATGAAAAAGGAAGGAAGAAGAGACAATATTACTCCCACCACCCCCCATTTATATTAGGCTGTTTAATCATCTGCATAGGACAGTTTTCCCTAACCTGGAGCCATCCTGACATTTTGAATGGACTGTCCACCATCCCTGACTATTTACAATTCTAGCTGTGATTGACGGGAGTTGTCATCCAAGAGATCTGGAGGGTGCTGGGTTGCAGAAGGCTAGTGTAGGCACTTGTCATAAAAATGTATTTCTGGGGAAGTGTTTGACCCAAGGAACCCTTAAACCAGTAGAAAAAGTTGCCCTGACCAAGGGGGCATTTTGACTTGGGTTTAAAGAACAACATGTCAAATAACTTTTGTTGTTGTTGCCTGAACTTATTACTGTTGGTCTGAACTCAAAAAGTACAATGCAGCTAAGAAAGAGAACAACGTTCAGCAAAATACACCTTAAAAATAGAGGATGTAGCTGGAGAGAAAGCAAACACCGTATAAAGAAATCTGGATATATATACCACCAGGAACTTTTACCTACAAGGTTCAAACAAAGAAAAAAGGGGTCATTCATCAAAATACTTTCCTCCGCAAATGAAAGTCTTGCCAGGGGGCCATCGACAAGCCTTTGCTCTGAAAGAGCAGAAGGGAAAAAAACATTTCCAGCAAAGGTAGAAAAACAAAAGCCAACACTTCAAAGCACCCACTCCAATACCTCCATCACAAAGAGTCACACCAAAAGAGGTAAAATAGATGAGCACACAGCTGTAGATATCAAGAGTGAGAAAACTGCTATGAAGGGGAAAGCTCCGGCCACACCAAAATACAGGTTTCCCAGCTGAACTACATGGAGCATGCGTTCTTTCATTAAACTTTAAACATGGGGGGGGGGGGTTCTTATTTACAAGAGTCTGTAGGTTCAAAGTAAATTTGCCTGTTACAAAGGACAAGAAGAACACAACATGTTGAATTTATCCAACACAATTGACCTATCCATACAAGGACTTGTACCTGTGCAATCAGAGGACTTCCCCAACCCATCTGTTCTAGGATTTTCCCCAACCCTCCAGAGAAGACCCAGCATGCATTTGATCTATAACTGTGCCATTTCCTGCCATGATCAGGAAGTCACTTGGGTTATTCTGAGCTGCATCACCAGTAAAATCAAACCTAGTTGCAGCCCCAATTAAATAATCAGTTGTGCAACAAGGTCTCGCACCTCCCACACACCTATGAACCTTCAAATCTTCTCCCACTGCCACCAGTAGTTCACCTACCTGTGAAGTCTCTGGCAGTAATTGGCACAGGTGATGTTACTAGATAGGATCTGGGCTGGTGGAAGTCCTAAGACTGTATGGACGAAAGAAGCCAGGGAAGAAGGTATAGTCCAAGAGAATGAAAGGATGACAAAAAAGCAAAAGTCAGGAGTTTGAGTGGGGGAAAGAAAACTGCATGAGAGAATGGGCAGAGAGTGAAGGTGAGCATGCATTGCTGAGAGGTTAAAATCCGCATATTGATTTTACTCCAAGTAACCAAACCTTGGGCCATAGGCTTCTATATAATAAACAATGATCTCATTGGAAAAGTAAAATGCCCAGACTAAGCATAACGAGTAAGACTCAAGGAGGATTTTATTAGGACCACATCTCTAAGCAAACTGACCTAATTCTCACCTCCAGATTAATACCTAATTATCTGTTGGATTTTTGTACTTCTCCAAATGCTGCAATACAGTTGTCAATTTAATGCGTAAAGAAGGGAGTTTTAGGATAAAATGCATTTAGAAACATGCTTTGTGGAAATGGTATGGCTAAATGAACAACAGGCGAAATAGACAATACGGGGGGCGGGTGGAACTGATCTGGCCATTTCTAGTGATGTGTGGAATCTTTCCAATGAACTGTTTCCACTTAACAGGGAAATTCTGCAAGCTCCTATATACCCTGAGAATATTTCCCCCTTTATTGCTGACTGCTTTATAAATCACTTTATTTCCATAATATGAGGGGGGAAACAGAGGAAGGGGAGGGAAAACTCATAATGAGCTTATATTTGTTTCTTCCAATTTAATGAAATGAAACGGAACAATCAAAAGTCACACAATGCCATTGCTTCCAATCACCTCTTCCCGTCCCTCTAGGGGATATATTTATTGCATATTTTGATGGCTACAATCAGGAAGCTGGTGACGAGTCTATCAAATAATAATGTAACCACCGAGTTCATTTATGAAACTTCACAAGGACCAGCCGTGAAGTGTAAATAGGAAAATCGCTATCTCCAGACGCCTGGAATGATAATTGCAGTGACAGTTGCCGCAAAGGCAGCCCCAGTGTTTTGGCAAAAATAAATGAAAGGCAGGTTTCTCTCAGAAGATAAACATCCGGTTGTAGTTCTGGAAAGATAAAGCCAACGATGTGAGTGTTTAGCAAATGTGTTGCTTATCACTCAGGTAGCTAGGAGGGAAGGAGAGGAATTAAGAAATCAAGCCCCAAAGAGGAATGAATGTTGAACGCCGATAAAAAATATTGATACAAGTTAATCGTGCAGATGCGCTGGTGTCTTCTCAGTGTGAATTGTAGCTCAAATGACTCTGTAAATTAACTGCCCTAGATTGTGAAATAACACTTGCTTAACATTCTGTCCCCCGTCCCTCATGTGGATATTAGCTGTACTCAGCATTCATGACTTATATTTGTATTATGTTTTGCTCCTCGTAAACATCTCTCTCTCTCTCGTTGTGAACCCGTCCTATCATTTCATCAGGAAATGGAATGGAGAAGAAGAAAATTTCATTACAAGTGCTGCAGCTTTGGAGATGAACTGTAGATGACTCTCATTTACCCTCCTACCCTGTTTTCGACTGAGATGAGTTTGGAAATGGAAGCATTTAGGGGGCTTCTTTTAAGAGTAATGGCATGTCGAATAATATAAAGTACCAGTTATTGCCAATCTCACTTATAGGAGATTGTATTTTCTATCAGCCCAAACATTTGTCCCAACTTCATTTGTTACTGTGGCACTCACTGATATTCTGATTCAGTAGTTGTAGTGAGAAGTTCATAAACGCTGGATGTTTAAGTCTCTCTGGAGGTCTACTTCTGACAGAGACTGTGGTTCTCAGGCAGGATGTAGCTATAGAACCTTGTCTAAAACAGCAGCTGATGCTTATGGTGGAGTGTTAGAATATCCAGCCTCAATGCACAAGTCCTCATTCATCCCAGAACATCCACATACTTATTTATTCCTCTGTATTTGTTATTTCTACCCACCTTTGGCCAACTGGGTCCTAAAATGGCTTACAGAAGAAACAAATAGTGGATAACGGCTCTCTATAAAACAAAACAAAACAAAACAATTTGATACAAATAATCTATTGCAGGCATAGGCAAACATGGCCCTCCAGATGTTTTGGGACTACAACTTCCATCATTCCTAGCTAACAGAACCAGTGGTCAGGGATGATGGGGATTGTAGTCTCAAAACATCTGGAGGGTCCAGTTTACCTATGCCTGATCTATTGCATTGGTAGTCAGTGTGTTGCCTTCCAGATGTTACTGGATTACAACTCCCATCAGCCCAGATAAATTGGACTACAATAACCATTAATATTCAAGGGTGATGGGAGTTGTAGTCCAATAACATCAGAAGGGAACCAGGCATATCTGTATTTAGATTTCCCATTATAGTGAATGGGGGGGGGGGGATACAGTGACTCCTTTTATATAGAGTGGCTCAGATCTAAGTAGACAGAGGGCAGAGCAACTCAAAAATGTATCAGAATTTTTTTAAAGGCACAGATACACGGTGAATCTTGAGGCCTGAACACATCTCTACCAAATATGCACCGATCTACTTGTGCACTCTCTTTCACACACCAGTAACTTTGCTGGATTGCGAGATAGAAGCATAGAATACCTTTGGACAGTGTGGCAAATGGACTGCTAGTCTTGGACAAAGGACACTTAGGCTCAAATTCCCACTGAGCCATGAAGCTCCGTTGGCCAGTATCTCTCAGTCTAGCCTATTTCGCTTGGTTGCTACGATAAAATGGGGGAAAGGAGAAATATTTTTGCTGACCTGAGCTCCTTGGAAAACTGCATGATAAACACATTATCTCTTTCCTTGCTTCCCTCTTGAGAAATGGTCAGTATGAAGTACTTGGTGAGGTGTCACATTGAAAGAACAAGAGTGAAGAACCCATTTAAGAAAATACTACTACACTATCTGCATCATACATCTAAAGCACTATCATACCACTTTAACAACCAGAGCCCCCCCAAAAAAAAATATTAAAAATTGTTGCTATTATTGCTATTCCCTGTAGCTTTTTTTGTTTTGTTTTTTGTACTGCATCAGATATGAGAACAGAATATGGTGTCAGATGCTAGTAGAAAATTTATACTTTTTAAAAAAAAACAAAAACAAGACCATCCTCTGGAGAGATGCAAAGCCAATCCTTCCCCACCCATTGATGATTCCTGACATGTCTAATTTAGATCCACAAACATAAGGCGGATTCTGAACATAAGTGATCAAAAGAAAATCTATGAGGAACCAATAATAGAAATATGTTCAGTGGAAATAGCAGATTAGATTGACAGTTGAGTAAAGAACAAATGGTTCTGGCCATTTTCATTATGAGCTGAAGCTACATTGGGGGTCAAGTCTAGGGTCCTGCACTGCTCACAGCCCTGGAGGAACCCACAAACACACTTGTATACAGTGGCAGATAACAGGGGTGGCAGAAAGCAGGCAGTTCATGTGGCATGGACATGAACATCTGCCTCCTCTGGTGCTCCAGGATCCTGTCCCTTGTTGAAGTCATAAAGCCAGATCCTGTCTGCCAGGTGGCTTTTGCAACACAGCTGTACCATGGGAGGAGTGAGGAGGAAGCGTACCAGAATCAGTCATATCTTTGGCTCATACGCTGCTCTGTCAGTAGCACCAGGCCAATACTTCTTGTCTCCTCCAGGTTTGCTTGGCAAGCTTTTTGTTGCTGTTGTCAAGTCCAGCCAGTGAGACCAAGTCATAGACATCTTGAGCCACAACCCCAGCCACAGTGTGCTGGGCTTTAGAGTAGGGGTGAGGGATAAATTTGGTTCAGTCCACATGTTAATGGAGACATACACAATTCTCACTGCATGAAATGATAAGCCACTTTGGGTTGCCCTGACATATTTAATAAATAATAATATATTAACCAAAACGCAGCTAATCTACAAAATGTGCACTTATCTGAATTTTGCAACACAGCTCTCCAATCAAAGGATGGGTACAAAAGTGATTATATTGGGGAAAGATATTTTCTTAGTGGAAATAACATACAAAACTGCATCACATTAGGGGAAATTGCTTGCCAAAAATGTGTGTATTAGTGTATACTAAAATGCTACTAAATTTTCACGAGGACTTCTTTAAGTTAAACAAAAAAACAAATTGTAAACTAATGTGGAAATGTGGAGAACTTAAGATCTGAAAAATGACAGGTTTGTCTATCCCTAGTTGAAAGTCATGCTTGTGCACTGGAAAAGGAGATGCACAAGGCTTTCCACCCAAGAACCCCACGCTGATAACATTTTATCCCCCAGGAACTGCCCCCCATCTTAGCTGTTAATTGTTTTTGCTGAGTTTCTCCGCTTTGCTGCCTAGCCCTCTACTGGCTCATTGCTGCAATTAACATCACCATTATGCTCAATTTCACTGAGAGTTCTCCCTTTGCAAGGAAACAAAATTTAAAGTCCATCCGTGGCTTTCGGGAGCCTTGCCAGAGCAGGGAGGAAACCCTCCTCTTCCGCCATCAGTCCTTTCTCCCTTAGCAGTCACAATATGTCTTTTTCCCCCCTTTGCATTTAATCCACCATTAATGAGCAATCAGAAGTCTGTCCTACTGGGTTCAGTGAGATTTGCTCTATCTCCAGAGCAGCTGTCAAGCCAGCACCTCCCATATAATGGGTGATGCTGCACATAAGCCTAGCTGGGGCAGGTTACCCAAGGAGCCATTAAGAGCTTAACAGGCCCTATTTAACTGTTGTTCCAGGCTTGATTCTTAGATCTGAGCAACTTGTCATTTAAATAGCCATGCAGAATACCTCAGCTCCTTGTCTGTCTGCTCCAGAACCTGATCATCAGCCCATCTTTAACTATGTTTGTCACAGAATTCTACTCTATATTGATCCAGAGCAGATTCCAGTATATAGTTAGCAGAGTAAGAACTTAAACACGTTGCAGGATTTCCGAAAATAGACCAGAAAATTGTATTTCATCCAGCAGAGCTTTACTGCTGCTGAAGGCAAATGACCATAATGTTCACAAATCCAATACATTCAGGACTGGCACTGTCCATAAGAAATCCAGTTGCAGCAGACTTAATTTAAACTTACAATAACTTATAATAAGACTAAACCTTAATACTAAGCATACTATGTACAGAACCCCACACCAGAAGGAAAAGAGATAGAAAGAGAAAGTGAAACCCCGGCTCCTTCTGGCCTTACTTTTATAGTCAGCATGACCTTGACAAAAAGAGATAACAGAACCAGTTTAAACCAGCTATACTCAGCTTCTCTGAAGGTATAACTGAAACATCATGAACCTTCTGCTTGTTTTTTTTTACAGAGAGAAGCTTCCAGAACCCTCTTGAAGATGTCTGCACATCAGATCAATACTTTCTGCACTAAGAAATGCAAACTGACAATGTTCCCTGCATCTGGCATGTGGACTCTTCAATGCTCTTCTCAGATGTGACTCATGGCTGTCTTGAACCATTTGCCTATCAACCTACTGCATATCTGTCAACTGTCCTGGAAATATCCTGTCTGGAACATCCTGTCCCACCCAAAAAAAAAAAACATGGCACCCCAAATGGCCATGGTTTCAGGCTGAGATCTTACCCCCAGAAGAGTTTTTCAGGTCCACAATCTTGCAGGGAACCTTGCTTTTGGGCACTGTTTTTGTGTATATGAACTCGCGTGGGTCACATGATTCTCAGGGGAATGCAGTCCCGGAAGATGGCACCCCAGTTTTGGACTGCGTCGCATTGTAGGGTATACCTACTGGCCTCTTGACAGCTAATAAGACAGTGCCCTGCAGCTTAACTCAGGACTGCATAGTTCCATGGAATTTGAAAACCAGAAATAAGAGGGTTTTCGCATTTACATTTAGCATCCAGGAATTGGACAAAACATGGGTGACATTTTGAGGTTCAGATGAAGACATACTATAAAATGAGTGTGTCTGTGTGCTTTTTGACAGTAACTGAATTGATAACAAAACTAAGAAGTCTCTTTCATCTCAGCTCTATTTTGTACTCAGGGATCTATGTATCCCTATGTACAAAAATGGGCAAAAGGAATAAGTTGAATCATGTAACAAAGGTTATAGCTCAGTTTATTTGGAAGCAATTCAATAGGATTACCGCCATATAAATGTCAACGTCAAGTGTTTATTACAAGTATTGCATTACCCAATGTGTGAAAATGGTAATGTTAGTAAAAAGCAAAGTGTGTACAGCACAGCCATAATGTAATAACTTTCCCAGCATTAAAGAAAGCTTAGAATGTCAGCGGAAAGATTGAAGGAAAAGGAGAAAAGAAAAGCATTTTGTTGCGTAAGCTGATAAAAACAACCGGATGTTATTTGGTTTTGTCGCTTTTGAGTCCTAGAAAAGTAACATCAGATGGACTAAGCAAGCTGTAATTCCACACAGATTGTACCAGTTAACCACGTTCAGCCTATGCTTTGCAGATGAAAGAGGATTATACATTGTTTGCTATTCTTGACTTTCCAACACATTAAGGAGATCTGGATGGGCAGAGTTGTTTTTTTGGCCAGTTGTATTAACTGCTTACAGCTAGACAAATTAGTTCAGATGCACAAGCATGTGTACTTTAATCAGTTTGGAAATAAGTCCCATTTATTTCAATTGAATTTACTTGCCAGCATGTATTCTTTAGGATTTACAGCTTTCCGACTTTTACATTTATCCCCTGCTGATTGCCACTCCTTACATACAACTGTGCTTCAAATCAGCAATTCCTTCTTATAAAGTGGACCATGTTTCTGTAGTGCCAGCTGTTTGTGCAGCTGCACCTTTGTTTTAAGTGATGGCTACTAGATTAGAAGTTTTGTGTAAAGCCAGCTCCTCTTGCACTCTCGTTCAGTTGCGCAGGGTGTATGAGGAGAGGGCAAAGGGAAGCTGTTACTAGATTTGTTCAGCGTCATTGAGACATTTGTCGCTCAAGCTACTGTCTCGAGTGTCACAAAATGTGTGGAAAACTAAGAATGACTTGATGTTATCTAGAAATGTGTCCTCTTTCCCATCAACCTGTGTGGTCAGAAAGAAACCTGAGGTAAGTAGGGATGTATGAATCAGCCAATTTGGGTTTCTCATTTTACCAGTTTCAAGTTCCGTTCACCCCATTTCCACATCAGTTTGCTATTTATTTTTAAAAAGAAGGCCACACCAAAAAATTGTCATTTCTTTTGTGTGTATATACATTTTTGCCATGTATATATTTGCATGTATATATTATTTTTGTGGACTATTTTCATGGATATAAGCATTTCTGTATGCACACTTCCCCCTAACTTACTCATTTTTACGCATTTTTTTTTTAAAAAAAACTGCATCGCAAAAGTTGGAGAAGCGAATTTCTAAGTTGAATTTCTAAGGACAGCTGTGTCTCAGTTTGTAGATTGTTTTGGGAAGTACATATTAGATAGGTTCACATTAAAATCTAATTTTAAAAAATCCTACCCCTACTCATGTATAGCCTTTCAAGGTGATTCACAGTGATTGGGAAGATGGTTTTAGGGCACAGTAGTTACTCCTAGTAATTAATCTTGAGGAAAACTGTGGTGTTGTTTAAGTTGTGGGGTTTTTTCAACTTTGGAAAACTATAACAAAGTCTTTTCTTTTCTTCTGAGGCATGCTTGAAAAATCCTTCTCTCTCTCTCTCTCTCTCTCTCTCTCTCTCTCTCTCTCTCTCTCTCAGTGTGTGTGTATAAAGTTTTGCAGTTAAGAGAATGTTGAAAAAACTATCCCCTATCTGGAATGAAAAATAATTTTAAACTTCTGAATTTTAAAAACCATTCATGCCTGGGTGTATTAAGAAAGCTGACTTTAGTTTCCAGCTTATCTTATAGTTAAATCAAACCAGCTTATTCCTGAAGCAAGACACGCTGCAATTCAATTTGTGCTGTTTGAGACTGGCAAAGCTCTGGTAAATATTTTATTATAGCTTTTATTATTTTTTGTAAATGAAGTACATAAAGGATCTAAAGAGATTATAGCCATTCCAGTATTTCTATTCCCGTTTTATGACACCTCCCCTCCTTCAAACATTAGGTGAAAAATTGTATAAAGTTTATCCATAATGTGCAATGATACAGCACATAGATTCTAATAGAGCGTGTTACCGTTTGTGGCTTTCCTTAAGCAAAGTCTTATGAAAATGGATTTTCCTGTGCGCTGGGCTGGATGTTTGGACTTTGGCAAGGTATATGAAGAATATTAATAACCGTAATCAAAACACAGTTATTTTCTCCGTAGATTGCAGGCCTCTTGTCCTAAGATCTGGCTCTTCAGCACAGTTAGATCCTAGTTAATTACTAGATTTGTCATCAATAACTGGGAATGGATTTTAATTTGCAATCAGGACCTGATGTGACACACAAATGAAAATTGCCAGGGCAGGCTGAAGTAATAATTAATTAACATTTCAAGAGCATCTGGAGTATGCCAAGTTCTAAGCATTATTTGAATTATCATTGCTAGATTAAAGATGAGCCAGAATAAGAATTACTGCTCAATTAGTAGTAATTGAGCATGCACTTAACTGTTGCAATATGAGTGGTTCTATTGAATGTTGCTGTACCTGGCCAGCCAGAGCATTGAATTTGTTATAAATTACAATCTGAGATTTGTGTTGCAGAATCAAGGTCTGTTTGTGACAGCAGGGAGTGGAAGGTGGGGAGATTTAAGGCTACAATTCAGGATTATTATTATTATTTATATGGCTGTAGAGTGAAATTTGTAAAAGAGTTTCAGGCCATCTTCACACCATATTTTTTAAGTATTATGATCCCACTTGAGCAGTCATGGCTTCCCACAAACAATCATGGGAACTGCAGTTTGTCAAAGTTTGCTGAGGAGTTGTTAGGAGACCCCTGTTTCTCTCACGGAACTACAATTCTCAGAGTGCTTAAACAATCAATCCTTTTCCCCAGGGAGTTCTGGAAATTGTAGCTCGGGGGGGGGGGGATTTGGAGGTTCCTATCAACGCTCAGCACCCTTAACAAACTACAGTTCCCAGAAATCTTTGAGAGAAGCCACGGCTGTTTAAAGTGATATCAGCACGCTTTGACCCACCTAAAAATTGTGCCCAAACTAGACTTCTGAGAGCATCCCCAGTCAGTGAGTACTTGGAGACCATGAGGCCACCAATATTCTGGCGTGATACCTCTGAGTTGGAAAACGATGAGTAGTGAATTGGGTAAGTTTCCCTCAATGCTATGATGGCACAGATTGCTTACGAATGTCCTAATTTCCCATTCCCCTTACTTGTACTGTGCATGCTAGTTCTAAACTGTGCTGTATGAATCCCATGTCTTCCATGAAGACATGAAAATAACTTTTAAACCTTTTTTAATAACAAAACCTCCCACTGCAAGTACCGCACACACACAGGGGGGTTGCTCCCAGATTTCCTAACTTGCTCCACTTCCTGGAATACCCACAATGCAGTTCAAAGTGCTTCATGGAGAACCTTTCCAGCTTCCCTGCTTATGCCACTTTCTGGAATATCTATGGGAGGGCATTTTGCCAAGATGGCACAATGTCCTGTGGGCGTTCCAGGAAGAGAGGACAGCTGAAAAGGCTATGGAGCACAGGACTGCATCACAATGTTTTTTATTTTTATTTTTAGATTTAAGAACATCAACAGACTCCTTGTAATTTTGGTTTAAGTTAAGTGCCAAGCCCCCTCTCTTAAGTCCCTCAACATTCTTTCTCCTCTCTCCTATGTTGAGGGGCAATTTCTCCCTCACTGAAAATGGCTGATGGAACCACAGATGAAATTTATCAGCACAGCTCTAAATTGTCAGTACAGTATAAATCTGTCAAGTTCTACTAGTGAAACATCACTCAATTCATCAAAACTGCAGAGTACATGGGGCGGGAGGTGGAAGCTTTCCCAGTCAGGGAAAGGAGCCAAAAACTCCTAACTGGCCTTCAAGGCAGCCAGTTAAACCTATACTAAAGATAGAAGGATCTGAACATTTTGATTTTCTTACTTTCTCATTTTCTCAATTGTAAATTCACTTTGCCCCATTTCTTTATCTTCATGAAAGTTATTCAGAATTTTAGTGCAAATTTCTCCAAGTAAACTATTTTGGTATGTGTGCAGTTTTGACTAATGTACATGCTTTGCGAGCAATTTCTCCTTATATAATGCATTTTTGCATGTAATTTTCCCCGATATACTCATTTTTATGCACACTTTAATGAAACCTGCAGGTATAGGGCAGTATACAAATGTAATATATAATAATAATAGTAATTTATGTATTCTAATAAATATTGGTTGGAGAACTGCATTGCAAAATTTGGATAAACATGATGGCTGTGTTTTGGGTTCTGACAATGTTTCAGAATGTACAAATTTGATAAATTCACCATGGAATGGGAACGGAATCAAATTTCTCCCCCATTGTACTTATACTTATACTGACAAAAATTGGCTGGATGGGCAGGATGACACAACACCACCTGAATGTCAATGGAAGCAAATACCAGTGCAGGCTATCACACTTCCCATTTCCAGGGAATGGCTGATGTGAGGTTGCTGCACTAACCCTCATTACCTGTTGATCTATTCTTTGAGGGGAATGAGAGAAAAGTCATGCACCTCATAAAAAGCATGGAAATGAAACCATAGGTCAGGAGACGTATTTAAGCAATAATACAGAAGAATAGAATAGATATAAGCGTTGAAAATCCCCAAAGCATAGAAGTAAAGATGCACAGACTAATAGCCTTGGAGAGGGTCTGTTAGGCTTCATGCTGAATGCAGGAAGTCCAAAGGTACGGCATTCACAATAGCTGTTGTCCAGACACTGTGTGAAGCCTCCAGGGAAGGGGAGTACACAAGTCCTCCAGCTAATTGGAGCAATTGTCAAACTGGAGGCAGTGGAGTGTGCCTCCGGGGGTGAAGTCAAAGCCCTGAAGAATCACAGTGCCTGAAGTGACCTCTCTGGGGTGCAAGCCTGGGCAGTGTATGGAGGTTCTGAGTTGCCCAGATGACGACTCCACACTCAACCTTGCTGATGTGACCCAAGGAAAGCAGTTTGGCTGCAGGAGTTGCCGGAAGGAGGCATACAGCATACCATCCAACCGTCTTAGGGACTTCTTAGCCTTTCCTTCTCCCAAAGATGCAAGGCAGTGGGTAAGGATTTTTCCTTGGGGTTTGCTCCTGTAGCCTTTCTCATGAAGGCAACAGAAGTCAGCAGAAGTTTGGGGTCCAAGTTTTTCTTCTCCTGGATGGGCTACTTTTCCAGGTTGACAAGCCCCAGCTTCGCATTTCCCTCCAAAACACATGCAATAAACACCTTCTTGACCATTGGACCCATTATTGGTCTCCTCCGCTCGATCCGCTGAAGCATTCCTCCTAGCATTCAATGGAAATCTATCCTCCTGTAGCTTCAGATCTTTAGATCTAATCCTGACGACTTCTGTGTGAAAGCCCTTTGGGTATTTGAAGCATGCTATCATGCCCCCCACCCCTTCAGTCTTTCTTTCTCTAGGCTAAACAAACCCAGTCTCTTCAAACTTTCATCATAGGACTTGTTTCCCATACCAGTGATCATTCTTGTTGCCGACTTGTGAACTCATTCTAGTTTGTCTAAATAATTTGTAAAACGTTGTGCCCAGAACTGGACAGAGAATTCCAGATGAGGTCTGATGTAAAGGTAAAGGTAAAGGGACCCCTGACCATTAGGTCCAGTCGTGGCCGACTCTGGGGTTGTGGCGCTCATCTCGCTTTATTGGCCGAGGGAGCTGGCTTACAGCTTCTGGGTCATGTGGCAAGCATGACTAAGCCGCTTCTGGAGAACCAGAGCAGCGCACGGAAACGCCGTTTACCTTCCCACCGGAGCAGTACCTATTTATCTACTTGCACTTTGACATGCTTTCGAACTGCTAGGTTGGCAGGAGCAGGGACCAAGCAATGGGAGCTCACCCCGTCGTGGGGATTCAAACCGCCGACCTTCTGATCAGAAAGTCCTAGGCTCTGTGGTTTAACCCACAGCGCCACCTGCGTCCCGAGGTCTGATGAGTGCACAGTAAAATGATCAGCCAGATTCAATGAAGTAGTTCTGCCAGTGGGAGCCAGCAAAAGGGCTCCTACTAATGCAACATTGCAATCCCCTCTTTCCTCCCCCCCCCCCGGGCACCCCATACCTTTAGTTGGCTCTGAGAGATTGGGAGAACTCCGCAGAAAAATGCATTGAGAGAGGAGAGGGGAAGTCATTTTACTGGACAAACAGGAAATGTTTGCTCTGGAAGACTATTTTATCACAATATTGACCCTCTAATTATGCTGTGACTTGGAAACCATGGTTCTAGCAATGCAACCTGAAATTGCATTAGCGACTTTTCAGGCTGCATCATATCAGTGACTCATTTTCAGCTTGTGATTGACTATAAGCCCAAAATCTTTTCCCAGGGCCCGCTTGCCCATGAGGTGGGGCAAGGCAGTTGCCTCAGATGGTGGATTTGCCCACCAGTAGCAGATCCACCTGTCCCCTGCCCATCTCCTGTCACACCCCAGACTGCCTCAAACTGTGGGGTGGAGGTGTGCACACAGTGGGGGGGGGGGCAGCATTTTCAATTTTGCCTAGGCAACAAAATCTCCTGGGCTGGCCCTGCCTTTTCCACGTGTACTAAACTCAACCCAGTGATTTCCTATCCCATATATGTGCATTTCATTTATTTTATTGTCTAAGTACAGTACTTTGTCTCTGTGGAGCTTTCTTTTGGCCCAGTTTTCCATTCACCCGAGGCCATTTTGAATGTTATTCCTGCCTTCCGAGGCATCAGCTTGGGGAAGCTCTGGGAAACAAGAGCTTTCTTTCCCTTCATATTGTTATTAGGCACGTTTTTTTGTGCAGCCCTTGCACATCACATTTCCACAGGAAATTTGGGGGGAACATATTGTGTGACAGGGCCTTTAGCTGCAGCTCTTGTGATTTTTAATTTTCTCACATATGTATGGTCCTTGGGCCTGAACAGGCAGACCTCCCTTGCCAAGTATTTTCAGACAGAAATTGAGCCTGCTTGATTTACTCCAGAAAAGCGAAGAAAAGCTAAGTGCAAATGCAGGAAGCATGGTTTCGACTTCCTCCCCTTCTAAATGCTAGACCACATCCCCTGCTAATCCAAGTGGCTATATCTGCCATGCACAGATGGGTGCAGAGCCCTTGAAGGTGAGAGATAAGGAAGAAGCAAAGGTTTCCTGAAAGCAGAGGGAGGGAGATGTAAATGATTTGTTGAACTGAAAGCAGCAGTAACATCAGGAGGAAAAAAAAATGTATGGGAAAGGGATGAGGGAGGTGTTCAAAGGGGGATGGACAGCCATCTCCAGTCGTTCCTATGCTCATTAGCTCATGCCAGTATTTGCAGACACACATTGTGAGGATGTGCATTATAAGACAACATCAGTGCCTGCAGCATAAGCTGCCAAAGGATTTGACACACCTTTGTTTGTTTCTGACCCACCCTGCACCTCAGTTCCTGAAATGAATAAAAAGGGGGGACCCTAAACAATACAGGCAAGCTTTATTAAAAACCACAGGAAAGTAATAAGAAGATTTCCTTCACAGCTTGCAGATGCAATGAGCACTGTGAAAGAAGGCCTCATTGCTAGGGTAATTTCATTGATTGGGTAAAAAATGATTATCTCCTTTTTTTGTTCTGTTTTTAAAGTGAAAATTATCATCTCCTTTTTAAAAAAAAAACAAGCAACAATACTCTGCTGGAAACATACGGCTGCATAAGCTGCTATACTTTCATTAATATCTTTAAAAGGGATCTCTGTTGAGGTTTTTGTAAAGTGCGGATTTATTAAAAAGGAATGAATTAATTAATCATTTGGCTAATGGTTGGACAGTCCTAAATTGGTTTCCAGTCTTAGGTGCATTTTGTTACTATGATTGTCAACAATTTTGTATTATAAGGTAAAAATAGCTCTGAGTAGGGGACTCTGACAATAGTGTGATTATTAATAACAACAGAATGTTCCAATAAGGTAACCATGAGAGTCTGAGTGCCGTGTGGTGGGGTTATCCACTCACTTAAAATTTTCTCATTCTGAAAGCTTAATTATGGATAACATATTTAAGGAAGGCTAAAGTTTAAGTGGAGTTCTAAAAACAAACTCTATTTTTAATTCCCTGTAGATTTAGAGTTGCCCTACTCTGATAGGATTTTGTTCCCTTAAAAGCAGCTATTAATGAAATTGTAAAATAAATTTAAAGGGTTGAGTGTATGATATAAATTCATCTGTGAAAACTATGGATTTACAGATTTCCCCCAATCTGTTTCTAAATCTTCAGCAGATACACCACCTTCCTCTTTTCCACAGCAAAATTCTGACACAAATTTTATGTTCAGCACATGCTGTTTACTTCAGTATGCATTTGGATATGTATTCCAATGCATGTGGCATGCATTGCTCAACATGTGGCATGTACTGCCACAGATTTCTGCACACAATATCCCCAAACACCAGCCTTTCCTTGGACTTCCTTGGTAAATAGGTATTTGGGGTGTTTCTAAGGACAAATTGGGGGGGGGGGAGAGGTTTGGAGGAAACCACAACACACTTTTCAGTGTCATGACAATGCAGCAGGGAGTATCAAGCTCTTACAATTGAGCTATCGTCTCCTTTTCATTCTCAGGTAGTTTTAGACATCAGCCAACAAGCACATGAGCTCTCCAGTCAACTGTGGGCATCCAATTCAAGTATTTGTTAAAGGGTTCAAGATAAGCAAATAGGAATAATACAAACATTGCGCACACACAGCGAGAGAGCAAAACAGTAATTTGTGGTTCGAGGACCCGACCCCCGCGATGTGAAATAAATACACAAGGACACGTGATATAAGGTTAATGGGCAAGAAAAGGCCACAACTTTATTGATTACAGCAGTGAAAAGGTATTGGCTTAGGCACTGGATGTCTAAAACAAGGGGGTTTATTCACCAGTAGGTGGAGCCTGTTGATGCTAATCCAACTATAGGCTCTCCCCTGATGTCACCGGGGGTCGTGCCATGGCCTCCCGCCACGCAGGCATCGGACAGAGTACACGACCACCAGATTCCTTTAACGGAATACCCAAAAATTGAAGGCATGGGCGATGGCCACACCCAGCCCTTCGACACACCACAACACATTATTCCAATGCCTAACCTACCCACCAATACCACAAAAAGTTGTGACGATTGCTACGAGGTAGGCGAAAAAACCAAAAAGCCTAATGCCAAATGAAAAAAATTCCTACAAGGCCCCCTAGACAACCAGGGCGACCAACCTAAGGTCCATAGCAAGGCCAAAGAACAAAGACCCTGAGCTAAAAGGGAGTGGAGGGTGGGTGACTCACGACGAGAGGACGGAGAAGAATGAGGCCGAGGAGAGGCTGGCACCGCCGCAAAAGGCTGCTGAACACGCCCCCTCGAAGGCACCTGGTTGGATGCTTGCCAAGGGGGCGTGGGCGCCAGCCAGGTGAGAGGAGGAGGCAGGGGGCTAATGCCCCCTGCTAGGGGCGGTGCTCGGGCTCCCGCCCACAACCACTCCCCTCTCTTCCAGGGAGGAGAGTCTTTCTAGCTTACCATACATGGATACAATTCCTCAATTATGCTGAGCGCATATATTACAAAATATGACATTATAGCATGAGCAGAGTTGAAGGGAACATGCAGAATTCATCAGGACAAATGAAGACAAAGGCAAAACTAAAACTCCCCATATTATAGAAGGCATATTAAAGTATCATTGACAATTGGGAAGAAAACACCCAATTAGGATGCTGGATGAAGTTTGCTCACTAATATTAAGAAAAATGGGTGATACTGTTGTATGTCCTGTGCTGGACTTTTCCTACATTATTCCCATCTCATCCTATTGGTAGGAGTCAGGTTTGAGATTCCCTTAAGAGCATCAGGAACTGCTTTATACTGAGTCAGACCACATGTCCATCCAATTCAGCATTGTCTATTCTAGGTGATGCCATCCAGATGTTATTGATGTTAATTCCCTCCCTGCCGCAGTCTGAATGACCATCTGTGAGGGATGATGGGAGCTGTAGCACAGCAACATCTAGATGGCTACTGATTGACAGGAGCTCATTGGGGTTCAGACAAGTCTTTTCCAACCTTATCTGGAAATACTGGGGATTGAAAGTGAGACCTGCACACAGAGTATTGTTCTGCTCCTGAGCTACAGCTCCTTTGATAATTCTTCATTGCTGATGAATGCAAACAAAGTGTGGTTTTTAAAAGGCATTAGTTCAGCAAGAGTGCTGCAGTCAAGAAACACATGGCATAAAATCAACAGTCCATAACTGGCTCCAAAGACAGATTTATTGTCATAAATGATGCTAAAGGGCCCTACGTATTTAGAGCGATATCCAGTTCTAGTTCCATAACAGTCTGATATACGATTTTCTCTCTCTTTTTTCTTTTTGTCGAAAAAATGGGTTTGGAGCAGCTTTCTTTTCATATTGTGAAATTATTCCAGATTTATTTTCTTTTTGGATTCAAAGTTTAATCCTTTCTCATGAATCATGCTTCGGCAGTGGCGCCCTCCTAATGGAATGCCCTTCCATCAGATGTCAGGGAGATAAAGAATTACACAACTTTTAGAAAACTTTGGGAAGCCCTGTTCAGGGAAGTTTTTAATGTCTGACAGATGGGCAGGGTATAAACAATAAAATAATAACGATGATGATGATGATGATGATGATGATGAAGCGGATGTAGCCACTTCCTACTTGGAAGGACAAAACTGAGGTCTCCTTCACATGCACACTGAGCCATGTTCTCCCACATGGCAGCAGTGTTGGGATGCATACTACAGCCATGTGAACAGAGCTGTTTACCTGAGCCTTCCCCACTTGATTTGTATCCTCCAATCTGACAGATTGTTTGGGCCCTAGGATGTAAGAAGGCATCATTCTGCCCTGTATTTGCCACATGCAACGCTGTTTCTAGTCCACTACAATCCATCTTCTGCCAAAAACTACACTATGTGCCTTGCTGTTTACTGTGGCAGAATTAAGTAACTCAATTAATTACATAATTAATTATGTAAATCACATTATTTTATCCCATTCATCTCAGTGCAAAGGAAACACAGTGCAAACAGAGATGGGTGGGATGTAATCAGTTATGTATCACCTGCTGACTGAAAGCAGCAGCATATTGATCGTATTTGCTGGATTGATTTCCATTCCAGCCATGAGATGAAGGAAGGAAGATCACCAATTTCCCCTCTCAGTTCTATTTTCATTTGAATTCTAATCTCCAACAATCCTACTCATGTTACTGGTTATGGTATTCACATCCACCCTTGGGGAAGGGTCATAGCTCATTTGTGTTTTGCAGGTTCAATCCCCTGTATCTCCTGATTGGGCTAGGAGAGATTCTGTGCCTGAAATTCTGGACATCTGCTGCTAGGCTGGACCAATTATCTCAGCTGACCAATGGTCTGACTCAGCATCAGGCAGCTTCCTACGATAGCCATGTGGGATAGTGAAAAGTGGCTTAGCAAGTAGTAAAAGGTCACCAGCATTCATTTTCAGTTCTTTTGAGCTTGTTTCCTTCTCCACCCCCGAAAAAGTGCTGTGATGTTATCAACCATCTAGGATTTTCACTTCCAAATCTGTCCATATTGCTGTTACTTTTCACAGTTGCTTGGTTTTGCTTGGATGTTGTTTAGTAATTTAACACAAAAGCTCATGAAATCATTACAAATGGGCATGCATTCTGGCCACTCAAATGAGCTAAATTCAATAGTCCCTATTGTATATTTTGGCTTCTCCACCTATCCCTGTTCATATATTTGTAAGTACTTCCCCAGTCTAATTGTGATGTGCAATGACATGTAATGTTAAGTAATATTTTTGCAGATGCACATTTAGAAGAAAGAATATTGATCTCTTAGTCAATGACAGAAACATTAATTCTGTATAAAGATTTTGAGATAAACTTTTATCTCAATTGCACCGCAAGGCTGTCACTTGAATTCTATGAGGAATAATTGTTGTCAAAACTCTATTAACTACATTTGTTTGGTGGGGGACCTGAAAATCCTACACATTTTGAAATTCCTTACAGGCATATATTAAGCTGTTAGCTAATGCTTGCACTGAAAATTTTGAAGGCATGCAGGAAATGTCGCATTTCTAATATGCGGGAGGTTGAGATTCTATATTGTAGAAATTGCCATCTATATCATTTGATGGAACACAATAGATTTGCAGGGGGAGAGAAACAAGGGCACAATTGGTTCAGTGTTTAACTGTGTTAAATTACTTTGGGTTCAATAGGAGAAACATAAGCATGTGTTTTTATTCTCCAACTGACATCATGAATCTAAATTTGGCTAGAGAGTGTCTATATCTTTTTATTAAAAGGTTCAGGTATTTCCTTTTACAACTGCATGCATCTCTTGAGCAAAAAGTAAATACTATGCTAGAAGGCAGAGCTGAATCCATTATTGCCAAGCCATTGAATTCAGTGAGCAGGCTGGTTAGAGCAGCTGCATGTACCATAGGAAAAGTGGGTTTTCATCAGGAGGGAAACTGAGTGGTCCTTTAACTGGTGCAATGAACTATAATTTTGATAGATGTGCCTTTTAGCAAAGAAACAGAAGTGTCATTGTTTGCCTTTAAAAATTCTCCCTCCAGACATCTATATCATAGGTCTTCTTCCTAGGCTTAAGAAAAACCAGGCAGCCAAGGAAAAGATTTTCCAACGGCAACTTTGTTTTAAATGAAATTGAAATATAATGAAAACAATACATTTTGAGGGGGTCAGGTCAAATATAACAATCTGTCAACTGCATTAAAAAGAATGTATTCCTCTCAAAAAAAAAGCTTATATCTCAGGAAAGTATGTTATTATAATTTTGCTGTCAAATCCTGGATTTGGAAAGGAGTTGATTGCAGTGGCATTGTTTGGGGGTGCCGGGGGGGCATTGCCCCAAGCGCACATTGGGGGGACAGTGTGAACCAGGCATGCCCCCCCCCCGCAGAGATCTGGCAGCAGCAAAGACTTGGAAGCACAAAGGGTGCAGTGCATCTTCTGTGCCCCACACCCGCCCAGCAGCGAAGGCTGGGTGAGCGCGCACACACACACACACACACACACACACACACAAACACACCTGCCTGGTGCACATGTGCACACTTGCCCTGGTCACTGGCAGAGGGTGCCATGCCCCTGGTTGACTGGTCCTTTCAACAAACACTAGAGCTTTGTTAAGACAACATGCCAGTGCATGGAGTGTGGAGCAGGAGTGTACCAATAAGTCTTTTTCAGATCTTCTGTGTTCATATTCCCTATTGGTAAAGGTAAAGGACCCCTGGACAGTTAAGTCCCGTCAAAGGCTACTATGGGATGCAGCACTCATCTCCCTTCAGGCCAAGGGAGACAGTGTTTGTCCACAGACAGCTTTCCGAGTCATGTGGCCAGCATGACTAAACTGCTTCTGGTGCAACGGGACACTGTGACGGAAACCAGAGCGCACAGAAATGCTATTTACCTTCCCACCACAGCAGTACCTATTTATCTACTTGCGCTGGTGTGCTTTCGAACTGCTAGTTTGGTAGGAGCTGGGACAGAGCAATGGGAGCTCACTCCATCACATGGATTCGAACTGCTGACCTTCCAATCAGCAAGCCCAAGAGGCTCCCTGGTTTAGACCACAGCACCACCTGCGTCCCTATACAGAAGACCTGATTCATGTGTGGATGATGGGAGCAGGTACCTTGCTACTCCCACCTCCATGCAATAGTATCCAGATTTCATATTGTATGCATTAGGCTAATAAGCATTTCAAACACCTCCTTCGGTGGAATCCATACAAAATCACCAAGATCTGTCATCAGCCTCAGGTCCTTCAGGTGTTTTGGATTGCACCTGTCAAAAGTCCAAGAAAGCACAGGCTCTAGATTGATAAAGGCTGCTCTATAGTGTTTGATTTGCCTGGTCCAGTCACATGCTGGGCAATGCCTCAGGGGCATGCATAAACCACCCACAAGGCTGAGCACCTGGGTAACTCTATGCCTCAGTTCTCAGCCTTTTAGGATAATGAATAAGCCCTCTAGCTAATCCACTACACTGCATATGAAAGATGAGCACTGACAAGCATGCAAGGCATAGCAGGCTCGCTGAGATTTAAGGTCTGTCTTCTAACGATTAAAAATTATTACAGCATTCATTGCATCATAAAATGCAGTTTCTTGCACCTTGCTTTGACGTTACTGGCTGATGAAATTTAGTGCTGGTGTGGAGGAAAGATAATTCTTTTTTGTTCCTGTTGAAGTCATGCTCATCAAGGATAAGCATGTGGCTACATTTCCATTGCAGGTAATGTCTCTACCTTGCTACCAAAGCAAATGTCTCTCAAGGACTGATATTCATAAAAGGCAGTAGTTTCTCTGCCCCGGTTGCCCAGTCATATGCATACCTTGGACATATTTGCACCTAAAGCAATGAATAAATAAATTAAACTAAAATGAGGCCCTCACTCTACTGGTGGACTAGCAATGCAAAAGAGATTTGCCTGTCTGGTAAGACTGAAACCTAAACAGCGGACAAATTAATATCACTATATATATATATATATATATATATATATATATATATATGCTAGAATTGTAAAAATAAAGAATGTGCTGTGGTAAAATACAAAAAGACCCAACAACATCATTTCCCATAGTTTATAAATCTTCTGATGACCATATGAGATGGTAGTCCAGATCCATTTTGTCTACCTATTTTTTCAGTGCATTTATTCTTAAGACATATGCATGCACACAAACCCACTGACAGATGTTGGGATTTGGAGGGGGGCTGCTTTCTTGTTGTTTTTTTAAAAGTCCAGTGAGACAAACATTTCTAAAGAAAGCACAAAAAATGAAAGCAACTCTGTTGCATTGGCACTTGCCAGCCAGCACCTTGCTTAGGATACTTAATCACCGCTGCTAAGCAATTGAAGGAAGGAATGTTGACACTCCCAGCAGGGACTCGGGAGAGGCACCTCCTAGATGAGCAGAAAAAGCAGGAGAAGCTGTGGGTGGGGATACTGGGGTATGTTTGTTAAAGCACTTTCCTTGTATACACTACTTAAGTCACTCCTCAAGTGTGCTGCCTTTACAGCATAAAACACAAGTGGCCAGTTTTGTTTGTTTTACTCAGAAACCACTTCCTTGAAATAAATGAGATTTTCTTCCAACTGAGAAAAAATTGTGATATTGCAGCTGCTGCCAGCCCCCACCCCTTTCTGATTTTTCATGTCCCCAACATTGCTTGTATGCTTGTTACTACTAGGCTTTGATTGATACAGGGTTTCCCAAACTTGGGTCTCCAGCTGTTCTTGGACTACAACTCCCATCATCCCTAGCTAGCAGGACCAGTGGTCAGGGATGATGGGAACTGTAGCTCAAACAGCTGTAGACCACAAGTTCCTTAACCTGGCCTGAAATGTGGGTTTTAGGACTCACCATATTTGTGCGGCTGATTTGTTGAACTGTTTTCAACACTAAACGTTGAATTATTATAGCCTGCCCTGGGACCTGTCAGTCAAGGACGGATAGTAAAAATACGTATAAAAATAAATAATCGGTTTCAGCCATCAAACATGGACAATTGTGACATATTGGTTCGTTCTAGAAATTGTACGTTTTTGTACATTTATGGAACCATAATTATACTTTAGAAAGACTGGACTCTTATAGTGCTTAAAATAGAAGACATTAGTTTTAATTTAGCCCAGTTCAAGGCTTGGCTAAGAGTCAAGAAGAGTGGAGCCTTCAGCTTCTATATCAGCTGCCAGTCTGAACTGCTTCATTTTTGAAGCAAGGTCTCCAGCCTTCCTGAACAAGCTGAACCAGAAACATGTTTGATGACTTTAAAAAACAAAAAGTTTCCTGAAATTATGTTATCAGCAACCCATTGGGTTTTGAACCTCCAGAGGTACCATGTTCCAAGACTAGCAAGCACTGAATAATTCTTATTCTTGTGAATCCTGTGTGAATTAGATGTGCTGAAAAATCTGATCCCCTTTGTTCCATCCTTACAAGCATGCCCTTCAGCAAACATGTGAAGATACAGGCATTGCATATTCCAGAGTTTTCAGCCAATGTCTCTTGGCCCGAATAACTCCCAAGGGTGTGTTCCAAAGCTCAATGCTGCTCCTCAGTTCACTGAGGAGCTGCAGGCAATGAAGTGGAAAATTCGCTCCAGTACTAATCAAATGTGCATTAGGTCACATAACTCTGCCTACCAAGCAGCAGTGAAGGTGATGAAGAATTACTTGGCCATCTCCATTGCATCCCCAAATAACCAGCAGAGTTGCTTCAGGTGCTACAGAGGCTGGTTGTACCAGAAGTACTGGATGGGCACTTGCCAGCGTGCTGTGATCAATTTGCATGGCATTTTGAGGTTAAAGTCACTCAGTTTTATAGGACATTGGATGCCACTGTAATTGCAGTTCCAGCTGAGGTGTCCATTGCAGTGCCTTCCCATGCTCTGTGGGATAAGTTTCAGTGTATGTGTCCTCCTCCTCACCATCACCATAATTTATTATTTGTACCCCACCCATCTGAATGGGTTGCCCCAACCACTGGGCCCCAACCACACATGTGGATAGGACTCTTGCAATGATGCCGTAAATTTCTTGTTCTTCTGACCCTTGGCCATCCTGCCCGGCAAAAGCCAAAGTGCAAAGTGTCCTCAATTTGCTGATGACGCACAGCTCTACTTCTCCATTGCTGAAATATTCAATTGAAGGTCAAGTTAAAAACAAAGAAACTTCTTTTCCAATGTATTCATGTACATAAGTCTCTCTCTCTCTCTCTCTCTCTCTCTCTCTCTCTCTCTCTGTGTGTGTGTGTGTGTGTGTGAGAGAGAGAGAGAGAGAGAGAGAGAGGGAGAGAGATATCTTGTCCTAAAGTAACTTGCTAATGATGGTTACAGATAGTTTAGCAGAACAGAAAGAAGGTGAAAGCCTGTGTGTGGTGCTGGAGATACTGCTTAATCATTTTGAAACAATCCTACAGGGACATGTGTGTGGCATATCATCAAGGACAAGATCAGTGAATAAATGAGCACAAACACCCCAGAGTTATAGAGTGTTAGGTTGTAAGCCTGCAGGCGGTCTGTTTCACCCCTTAGGAGACAGCATGTTTTAATTTTATATAAGTTGAAGAGTGTTACATGCAAAGGAAAAGAAAGCCAATGGAAAGCCAGTGAGTTGCTTGGAAGATTAAAGAAGAAGTGGCAATGTCCAGAAGGAAAACAAGTTGGTCTACTGTGGCATGGAATGGTGATAATCTTACCGCATCTCCAGTCATGTTGACACTGTCCACATATGCAGAAAGATGATAACACATAGAACACATATCCCCAGTCTTATGATAGTATAAATGCTTTCCTTTTACAAGTCAGCTAACATACTGCAGCCTATTATCAGAAATACTCTCAGGGACTGCATGCTGCCAGTTGCCCATCCATTCTCCAATGTAATAACTGGTTAAAAGAGCAATTCTTTCAGTCTAGACCTAGAAACAAGCATAGCTGCTTTGGTGCGCAGGGAAGATTATGCCAGTATAAATTATTATTACAATGCAAGCAAGTCATTCAGATAAGCTTAGCCTCCATCTCCTTATATATATTAGCAACAAAATCAGTTATCCAAGTGCCAGTTCCTATGCCAATATGAGCCTGCCAGCTTAACATGTGAATATCTCATACTGCTTGTCTACATTCCATGTCAAAACCAACCCAGGTAGTGGTTGCATGACTTAGGATAGGAATGAGTGTAACAGTAAGTCCAGTCCTTAAGCAGCCACAAACAGCTCAGTGTTCACTAGGCACTGAATGCTGACTGACTGAGATGATAGAAAACTGGACGGAAAGGAGGAATAGCATGGAGAATCCTGAAGAGGAGCACTGCAGTACAATATTTGTCATTGTCCTATATATAACAATAGCAACTCTATGAGTGCTGGTTCTTATGAGTCAATCCATGAATTCAGCATACTCGATGACCATGGAATATTGATATGTGGCAAAGCTTGAACAAACGGAATCCACAACTCAATTCACAATTCCTGGAGTCTTAAAAATCAGTAACTGAGGGTTGTTGTTTTTTTTTGCACAGCTCTGCGTGATGCATGTTTAGTATCCACAACTTGGATGAAAAGCAGAAAGATACTTTCCATTGCCTTACAATTTGCTTAGTTGTTTGCCTAAACCTGCAAATTCTGACACAATGATTAAGACTAATGAAAATTCAGCTTGCTTCTAGAAATTTCTTGAGAACACCACACAGTTGAGCAGTCCTTGGACCTGTTGATGCCATGAGCCACATTTCTACCCCAGTGGCAGGCTATTCCATAGCTCTGAATGGCAATGGATCCGGCAGTGGAAAACAAAACAAAACAAAACATGATTATCGTGAGCTTGCCGACGAGGAAAGTGCAATGGAAATGTTCACAAATATCTCAGCTATTGTCAGACAAATGAAAACATGCCTCACCCAAAGAGAGATAACGAAGGAGAGGAGATCATTAAGAGATGTTTACTTTTTACTTTTTACAAGTGGAAGGGTAACTATTTACTTCGTGAATAAAAGCCAAAGTCATTGTTCATTAAACGAATGAACCCAAGTGCCCTAAATTTTGCCAGAAATTGCATGTGATTTATAATTGACTGGCTCTCAGAGAAGGACCTTAAGCCCTGCAGTAAAGCTCCATGAAAGGAAATTTATCATTCGTTGACAATTATTTCCCCCCAAAGACCTATGAAGGAGGAACATGGATCACTGGGGACTCAAAACAACTGGGGCTGCCTATCTAACAACCGCCTTGTGAGGATCATGGAATTGGCCCTGTGGGCAAAAAATGAACTTTACAAGTTCTTCTAGTCCTCAAGAGATCCTGTTAAAAATTTCACTGCAGTTCAAAATGGCCACGAGGGGAAAAATGCAGGTGAGCTGCCTGGAATGGAAGCCCCAAAGGTTTTTTAGAAACTATTATGTAATGAACTTGAACTTAAAATAACACCAATGATGATTACATGCATCCTGTTATCATTTCTACACACGCACACCCCGGAGAACTGAGGTTTTGTGTGTGTGTGAGCATGAATACACATGCAGATTATGGTGATATGCAGGTGAATAATTATTTGGATTATATAGGTAGAGTTATTTACACACACACACACAAACACACACTTTATAGTTGTATTGGAAATCAGTAGTTAATTCTAATTCCTAGCTCCTCATCATATTCAGCATGGCTCAGAAACAAAGTACATCTGATGCTAAATACATATTTGAATTTAATATGTGGGTTTTTAAGGGACGCGGGTGGCGCTGTGGGTAAAACCTCAGCACCTAGGACTTGCCGATCGCATGGTCGGCGGTTCAAATCCACACAGCGGGATGCGCTCCCGTCGTTCGGTCCCAGCGCCTGCCAACCTAGCAGTTCGAAAGCACCCCCGGGTGCAAGTAGATAAATAGGGACCGATTACCAGCGGGAAGGTAAACGGCGTTCCGTGTGCTGCGCTGGCTAGCCTGATGCAGCTTGTCACGCTGGCCACGTGACCCGGAAGTGTCTGCAGACAGCGCTGGCTCCCGGCCTATAGAGTGAGATGAGCGCACAACCCTAGAGTCTGGCAAGACTGGCCCGTACGGGCAGGGGTACCTTTACCTTTATGTGGGTCTTTAAAAATACCATTGTTGTTGTTGTTGTTGTTGTTGTTGTTGCGTGTGTGTGTTTAAAACCCCCACAGAATTTACAATCACAAAAATAAAGTGGATCTGAAAAATATTCACCTCAGTTTCAAAACCAGGGTAAAGAGTTGCATCTTCTATTTCATCCAGAAGATGTATGTTGAAGGTGCCAGAAACACTTCTGTTTTGAGGCAGTTCTACAACTTAGGGGCTGCTGCAGAAAATGTCCTCTTCTGGGCTGCCACTACCTTGAGCTTCTGATGGGGCAAAGGAAATAGAGGGCCCCTTTGCCCATCTGAGCACCCAAGAAGCTCTGTAGAGAAGGAGCTGGTCTTTCATATCTTTCAAATAGCATCAGCTGGGTTTTCAAAATGTAATTATTGGGATCAAGGCAGAAGTGCTCTAGTCCCTTGCTCAAGCCCCAGGGAAAATCCCTTCTCTGAAACCACTAATTACAGTATCAGCTCCAGTGAAGGGATTTGAGCACACTAAAACTGCTACAAAACGTGGGGAGCAGTAATCATATAGCAGACTGTCAAACTATACCTACATGAGTATTAGAGAAAAATGCATTCATTTCCATCCCAGAATCCTTTGCACTCTTGCTTCTCGTTGTCGCACCTCTTAATTTTGCAGTCCAGCCAAGTACTTCTGCATAAAAATCCATATAGTAAGGGAAAGTGTGCATAAAAATGCATATCTTAGTAAAATTAACATACCATATGCATTATTTTAGGAGAAATGTAAATATTAGGAAACTATGCTTTGCATCGGAAACTATGTCTTTTAGGGGAAATTGCACACAAAATGTGTGTGTTAGGAGAAATTTGCATTAAAATACTGCTGAATTTTCATGAGGATGCATTTTTTTTAAAAAAAATGCAAATGGATGTGTAAATGTAGACAACTGATGTTAAGACTGGGGGCGGGGGAGGTAAATAAGAAAAACCAAAATTTACAGATTTGCCCATTCTTCCCACCTCCCCCCCTGTTTGCAGACCCATAAAGGGTGACTGCTGGAGAGTTATGGATATGCAGGTCTGGGTGTCATTTTCTTTTGCTGAACTGTCATCTAGATTCAAGCAACCAACAGGGTTGTGTAGTCCTTTGTCTTTGTGACAGCAATAACATTCCTCATTTGGGTTTCATGCGGATACATTTGTTTTAATGGCTTTATAAATATACCACTCGCAATGAATCCTTTTTTTTTTGAAAATAATATTTATTACTTTTCCAACAATTTAAACACTACAAAAACAATACAATACAATACAAAAACACTACATAACACTAACACATTCACTCACAATGAATCCTGCCACAAGCAAGCATGCAGTGATATTGATGGGGAGTTCCTCAGATTTTATTTTTTTAAAAGCAGAAGAAACACACGAGGCAAGTGAGATGTCAGCACAGAACTTTTTTTTTCTCAGACACCACTGACAAAATACACAGCAACTTATAAACTTTGCTCTGTGAGTGCACTTACTTGAGCAAATAGCTTTAGCTCACAGCTAAATGCTTCCTTCTGCGCTTTTACCCTTAAATCACTTTATAGACCTACTGTATATGTTGTTCTCAGCTCTGAAGTATAGCTTAGAAGACCATTGGGGTTCCTCCTCACTCACCCCCATTCACGGTCTCATCCTGTTTTGTACAGAGTTAACATATACAGACTTTAAGGATCTGCTTCATTATTTGGATTTAGCAGGAAGAAGGTAGCAAAAAATTTACCTGGTTTGTTCTTGTTATTCCCTAACCTCTTCTTGCTAGATAATGATGAGCTTTCACAGCCATTTGAGAGTGGCTGTTTGCCGCACAGATTGATATCCAACATTTAGTGAGCGTGCATGGGGCCAAGGGCAGGGGAGAAAAGGAAGATCCACTTCATGAGTGGAAGATATGGATAGGTATATCTGCACACCACCCACAGAAAGTTGAAAGTTTTAAATGTCCACTGATTCTGTTAATTCATTCTGAGTCCTCCTGGTATAGGGCGGTATATAAATTCAATAAATAATAATAATAATTTACCAAGGTGTTACCACTTTCTGGCCCATCATATTCTTGGGGACCTTTGATATTTGTAGGGCTCACTCTGAACCTCAAAGAAAAGTCATGAAATTACCAGCCTACGGTTTTAGTCCCAAAATGGAAGCAACAAGAAATACCAACAAAAGAAGAATGGCAGACAAAGATGATGGACTTTGCAGAATTGGTGAAGCTGACTGGGAAAATCTGAAACCAGCATGATCAAGCTTTCCAAAAAGACTGGAGTAAATTTATTCAATATTTGAAGGAGCGTCGTAAGCAATTAACGACACTAGCAGGGTTGTAAAAAGACTTGTAATGATAATGGTTACTACCTTTTTACATTTATCTAAAAATTGAAATAGGATGAATGAGTGAAACATAAAATGGAAGATGTATAAATGCTATGATATAAAAATGAACTTTGAAAGCCATGATGCGGGAGGGAGGGAAGTTGATAGGTTCATATGAGCAAAAAGTAAAGTAGAAAATATGAATGTGTTTAAATACTTAAAATGGAAATGTAAAAAAATATTATTTTAAAAAGAAATTACCAACCTACAAAGCATAACACCAGTGCCTGAGGATGAGAGATTAGCTACGGTTAATAACAATGAAATGGCAGCTCAAATGAGAAAAGAATGCCTGTTACTATGCCATAACTTAAAGGAACCCCTGCATTTCCCATGCTGAGTTGGAAATTAAGTTCTATTCACAATAGTGCATATATATATATATATATATATATATATATAATCTCTCAAAGGCTGTGTCAAGTTAAACCACACTGATCTCGATCAGAGCATTTTTGTATTGCTGGAATCAAGGTCATTGTTTAAGAAATTGCATACCGGTAAAAATATACATTTCAGGTTCACAGAAGTGTCACCAGCACTCCTTCATTATCTTTCCAACCTAAGCATTATTCTATTCTTTCTCTCTAATTTTCTGATTGTGTCTGATTGTCTTGTAGAATTCATAACCTCCATCTTTCTGAATGGTTCAAATCCCATATTGCGCTGGGAGAATAATTCCTACAGTGGTGTAATTTAGAATATATTCTACCCACTGTGATGGATTCTGCTGCTACTTACACCTGCTGCTTTCATCCCTATGTGACTCTCGAGATCCACCACCATTGATTCTAAACTTAAACCTACATAACAGAGAGCAAAAGATGAAAGAATGTGCTTCTCTGTGTTCAGATGTGGTTTCCCCCTCTGATTTCTCTCTCTTGTGTTAAAAAAATTCCCCTTAGATGATCATCTATGGAGTCTTGTTAAGCAGTGGGGCTCTGTTCTTTAAAATCAACTGCAAAAAAATATTTCTCTCCTTAAACTGCCTTTTGCTTACTTGTATAGTGTTATTAATGTTTTCAGTTTAATCTGTTTCTGAGCAGGATCTATCATATGTTGAGGAATGTGCAACCTAAGCCTCATGGCTGGGAAGAGAAGTCAGAGCTGTTGATATTATCTACATTGACATGCTTTGAAAACCAGTTCCTCGGTGCCCCTAGAACAACATGCTACAGTTTCCAGCTTTTGATTAAACATAATAAATAAAATCTGGTCCTTAGTTCCAAAGAGCAGAAGGTGTGAGGTCCAGTAAGAACAGAGTTGATAGCAAATACAGTGGTACCTCGGGTTAAGAACTTAATTCGTTCCAGTGGTCCATTCTTAACCTGAAAATGTTCTTAACCTGAAGCACCACTTTAGCTAATGGGCCTCCCACCGCTGCCGCACCACCACCGCACAATTTCTGAAGCAAAGTTCTTAACCCGAGGTACTGTTTCTGGGTTAGTGGAGTCTGTAACCTGAAGCGTCTGTAACCCGAGGTACCACTGTATTTTCTGTATGCTTTTAGTTTCTGGTGCAGGTAGATACGAGAGAATGAGAAAGTACTAGTATGGAGTACGGGACCACAAAGAGAAATAGGTGTATGAGCAATCCCACAAGTCACCATGTTGCTTTGCCAACACGTACTATGCAATCCTTGACTATATGGAATCTGTGAGGGAAGGAGAAGCATATGCTGTTGTATATGTAACAGTGCACTGTAGATATACTATACTACAGACTGCCACCCCTACTTGTTGCTCTCAACAATCACACATATCCCACACCTGCCTGCCTGCCTACCAGCTGTAGCTTGCTCCACTGATCTCCCCACATTTCCTCCAAGCCCCACCCCCTTTTAAGGAAGTTGTGGTGCTTCACAGCAATAAGCACGCATAGTGCCTAGGTAAAAGGTAAAGGACCCCTGGACAGTTAAGTCCAGTCAAAGGTGACTATGGGGTGTGTCGCTCATCTTGCTTCAGGTCGAGGGAGCCGGCATTTGTCAACAGACAGCTTTCTGGGTCATGTGGCCAGCATGACTAAACCACTTCTGGTACAACGGAACACCGTAACGGAAGCCAGAGCACACAGAAACACTGTTTACCTCCCCACCGTAGCAGTACCTATTTATTTACTTGCACTGGCGTGCTTTCGAATTTCTAGGTTGACAGGAGCTGGGCCAGAGCAGCAGGAGCTCACCCTATTGCACAGATTTGAACTGCCGACCTTCTGATCAGCAAGCCCAAGAGGTTCGGTGGTTTAGACCACAGTGCCAGCCTATATAAGCATGTGGGAAAAGTGAAAATAGTGATTAAAAAGTTAAAATCATAGAGAAACCTGCTTGGTGGCTCAATGATGGATTTTATATATACACACACATACCGATACTCATGCACACACAAAGCTGGTGGGAATTGGGCTAGAGGCAAAAGGAAAGAAAGAAAGAAAGAAAGAAAGAAAGAAAGAAAGAAAGAAAGAAAGAAAGAAAGAAGCACCTGCGTAGTTTGATGAGCCTGCAATATGCAGATATAGTTCTGCAGAAAGAAGGATACGTTGCAGGGGAAGTGCAATAGTCTACTTCTCCCAGAATCAAATTTGAGACATACACCCAATTTGATGGCAACTCCAACCTAGCGTCAAAAGCTTCGCTAGACTGAATTCAGCATACAGTGCTGACTTTTGTACAGCTTCCTCAACCTATGGAAGTACAACAAAAAGTTAGTCAAGCCTGTTGGCTAACAATGGCTGTCAAGGACTGAGTCCTATGAAATGGACCTATCACTATCCAGGTTTTCAAAATGTGACAAATTGCTTTTCCCCAAGTCTTCTTAAAGACCACACAATAGCCATATTTTCTCGTTGTCTTTTCCAAGCAAAACTACAATGTAACTTGGTGTTATGACATAAAAAGTAGAAAAGAGAGCACTCAATAAAGATAAAGGAGCGCCACTGTGCCAATTTGTAAATGTTCTCAGCCTATTTATACACTGTCTCATCCTATGTCCCTCATGAATAGAACATGTGGATTGTATGGATATGCCAAAAAATAACCCTCACATCTTATATGGCAGTTTTGAATGCTAAGTTAGTGGTTAAATGTTAAGTTTGTTTTATTCGGACAGTACACTACACTTTAAAATGCCATGTAGTAGACAAATATAAGAACATAAGAAGAGATTTCTGGATCAGGCCAATGGCCCATCTAGTTCAGTATCCTGTACTCACAGGGGCCAACCAGATGTCTGTGGGAAACCAGCAAGCAGCATTCAAGCCAAAGAGTACTTCCCCCTCCTTTGAGTTCCCCCAACTGCTGTTCAAAAGCATTGCTGTCTCCAACTGTGGAAGCAGAGCATTGTCATCATGGCTAGTAACATTCAATAGACCCTTCCCTCCACAAATTTGTCCAATCCTCTTTTAAAGCCATCCAAGTTGGTGGCAGTCACTATCTCCTGTGAGAGTGAGTTCCATAGTTTAGAAAATGGATGCTGTGAAAATCATCTCTACTGGTGGTGAAGTAGCGTGGGTCCTCAAATTTTTTATTGGACGAGAGCAACTGATCACAAGAACGCTACTGGAATTTGAATGAATGCACAACAAATGAATGCAAGGACTCCCATGTGCAATGAATTTGGAAACAGGATATCACAGGAGGTAGGCTGCTTCTGGGTGCAAAGATTCACAATGTGAGGAGATATGGCAGCCATCTTCAGATATCTTAAGGGATGTCACATGGGAAAGGGAGGGTAGGACTCGAACCAATGGCTTCAAGTTGCAAGAAAGGAGATTCTGACTAAACATTCAGAAAAACTTTCTGACAGTAAGATCTGTTCAGCAGTGGAATAGAATCTCATGAGAGGTGATGGACTCTCCTTCATTGGAGGTTTTTAAACAGAGATTGGATGGCCATCTGTCATTGATGCTTTAGCTGAAATTCCTGCATTGCAGGGGGTTGGACTAGATGACCCTTGGGGTCCATTCCAACTCTAAGATTCTATGATTCCTTCCTCTCCACCCCCACATACCCCCCCTGCATATCCCCCAAATCTGCTCAGGAGGTTCAGGAGAACCACCTAGAACAGTGTGTGAGGAGATGAAAGGGCAGAAATGCTTGCACAACTGATCTTAGCCACAATGTTGAATTCCACCCATTAAAGTTAAGGGACATGTGTAACTTAGGTTCAATGGTTTCATTGGCTCTAGACTGAGTAGCAGTTAGTTGACGACCACCCAGAATTCTTTCCACAGGTTTATATGAGGCAGTTTTATGTGGGGTGGGGAATGCCAGCATAAAGTTATATTTCCCCATGATTTTATCATGAAGAATGCTTCTCATGAAGACACTCCAATCCTAAGTCCACTTATATGGGAGCAACCTCAACTGATTTCAACAGGACTTTCCTCTGAGGAGACATGGTTAGGGTTCCACCGTGAGTATTTGAATAAAATTGGTCTATTGAAAACATCCATAGCTTATGTCTCAATATCACCATGTATGAGTACTATGCATAAGAACAACTATGGAACAAGATAGGAAAATTTCTCTTGAGCTTGGCATTTCCTTATGAAAATGGTTCTTTTCAGCACTTTCTCGCTGAGAAGCGCTGGGGTTTTTTGAATGTAACAGTTGCTTGATAAAAGGAGGAAATACCTGAGCAAGGCAAAGGAGAATAAAGTGAAAACTCCAGTACATTATGTATCTTTTTATCCCTTTTTAGATATACTTGAACATGTTCTTAGGCCAAAATGCTACATTTTCATGATGACTGGAATTGAAATTGGCACACTAAAACTAGAAAGAAGATGCCAGATGATCTAAAAGTGTAGATATCTGTTCATTTTCCTATCAGAAAGAGCTCGTGTAAGTAACTTCTTTCAGAAAGTGCAGGAGAAAATTTTAAGTTGTGGCACATTAGTGCTATTATCTTACTGCTATTTCTGAACTGTCATTATTGTTAATTTCTTTCTCTCTCTCTCTCTCTCTCTCTCTCTGAAACGGTGATAATGGACTTTTGCACTCAGATGTGTTTGATTCTGGGCCACTTACAGGAAAGCTGTGGAAGAAGACAACAAAATAAATGTGGGGAAGGAACCCAAAGAAAAAGAAAAAGACATCAGGACAGGCAGAACATTAATGACTATAAACATTTTCCACAAATAAGTAATCTGGCATTTAGAAATTAACATTTTAGAAGCTAAAAAAAGGAAGTTCATGTTTCAAGTAGATTGTCTTCCTTCTCTCTTATGGCCAGTGCAATTAATTTATCCTTTTCTGCCAGTTTCAGACATTTCAATAACCATTCCCAATCAGCTGGAGTTTCTTGGCTTCTCCAATTTCTAGCCCATACAATTTTAGCTGCTATCAACAAAGTTCTTACTGGTAGAAACATAAATATTGTTTGGAGGGCATTTGGAGACTTAGCCTGGCTTTTAAACTATACAAAGCCAGATCATGCATTATGGTGATCAAATGCCTACTGAAATTTCCTCTTAACAACTCGTAAAAATATGGAAACCATGATGTCCTTCACAATGGGTTACCCTTTATTTCCTGCAAGTTAATAAAGCTACACACAAGAGCTGTATTAAATATTGTTTTTAGATTTGGAAATATTTCTAGGTATATAGACTTTCAGGGAGCTTTTTACTATCATTAGATTATTGAGGTTTTTTTAAAAAAACTAAAATAAACCTGATGGCATCTCATTTTATAATTAAAATACGTCATGAAAACTGAGGGCACCCTGTTCATTATGCTTCTGATAGCAAAACATCGGGTACGCATTCTTGTTCTTTGTAACTGTATATAACTGGTTATACCACTACCTCAACTTTGCAGCGACCTAATAGTGGCAGCAATAGTGCTATAGAGAGCATGGGGGAACATGCCACTGTTTCTGCCTACTGCCTCAACACTATCTGTTTTCATCCCCACCCCCATGGTAAAGCTCAAGGCAGCACACCTAGCATTCCCAAGTGGTCTTCCAACCATGCCGTGTCCAAACTCAGACCTGCTTAGTTGAGGAGGCTGAACTGTATGATTTCCAGTATACAATTATCTAATCCAGACCTCTGGAACTAATGTACATTTTGGAATTTAGTAATCTACCAGATTTCATTCTTCCCAAATGTTCTGATGTAGTCCTCAGCTCAAGAAATATAGGAGAATACATGTTGAAATGTATATACTCTGTGTGTGCATGTGCGTGTGCACGCATCTGTTGTTCTGTTGTGGAGACAGTGGTGGAGTGAGCCTTGAGGGGTGAAGTCAAGTTATTGGAAGGTTGCAGTGTCTGCTGTGGCTGTAGATACGGCTGCAGGAGAGTGGTTTGTTTGTTTGTTTGTTTGCAGCTGGGCAGATGAAGGCATCTAGTCGCACTGCTACAGATGCACCATGCCATTTCTTCTCTCCGTGCTCATCCCAGAGGTCATTTCTTCTCTGGTCACTGCTATGGATACACAACCTGAGTGCCTGTCTCCAGGCACTGCTGTTGTCTGCAAGGTTCCCACATGGCAGGGTGTGTGTGTGTGTGTGTGTGTGTGTGAGAGAGAGAGACTACTGATACATATTAACTATTCCCCTTTCATTCAGTATCTGTTCCATTTTTCTTGCAAACATTTGAACTTCTCTTTTTCTCAACTCCTTATATTAACCATTGCCTGCTCCAGTGTCTGAACATCATCAAATGTCTGTTTCCCCAGTGATTTTGTCCTCATTCATATATATTCTGATGAGCTATCATCTGCCATTGTTCTTCTGTAATCCATTATCCTGCCTTTCCCTCTCTCAAATGTCTTGACAGTATTAATCCCTAGTTAGAACAGCATGATCCAGATCAGTCATTTTAGAAAAAAAGACACACAAAAAACCCACCATTACATGCCCAGCTCTGCTAGCAGTTCAAATTACAGCCCTGTTCGCCTTTGATTACTATGCCTGACTTGTAAGGCAATGTAGAGAATCCAATGGGAACTATTGCATTAAATTCCAATAATTGCAACAAGAATTCAGTTTGTTTTCATTTGCTCCCTTCCTTGTTACAATTTGTGCTACAAGAATGGGTTTTGTGCTGGGATATTTGCTGCTTATCTCTGTCAGAGTAATACAAGGTCTGCAGGGCTCAGTCCATGAGAGCAGAATGAGACACTCAGGAGGGTGTCCTGTACAGTTGTTGTGGCAGTTTATGACTATGGGGCCCCTGAAGGACTGTTCTCCGTAAGAGCTGAGCCTTTGTCACTTGCAGTGCCAATACACCCTGGCCATTTTCTTAAGGGGACTGCTAATGAATAGGCCCCACCCTCAACAAAAAGGCAGCAAAGCTTCATAACTAGAATTGAAAGGTGGGCTCCTCAAGCTTTAGAAACAGTGATAAACTAACCACCAGGGTGGAAGCTGTAGGGATGTGTATAGATGCTAGGAGAGGATATATTTATTAGATATTATCCTTCTTCATGCTTGTGAGTTCAGAAGAGTACAATCCTTTGCAGCTTAAAAGAGAGGCTTAGATAGGCTAGTTTTAGCTTTTCAGTTTAAGTAGCTCAGGATGCTTAAAGGCAGACTTGATTCTCCTTGTATTTCCTCCTTCTCTGCCCCTTAAAACAATAATCACGTAAACAATCTTGTAAAAGTTAAAAAAAAAATACTAAATCAGTTTTTCTTGTTGAAGAATAACAGTTAATAGCAGCTTTGTTCAGACAGGCTTAAAATGGTAATCCAGTTGGAAACACATACTTTAGTCCAGTTTAAAATGGTGTCTGAGGATGGAGCCCAGACATGCAGATTTCCCCACATTGCTGCAATGAGGTGAAAAGGCAAAGAGCAAAGGAAAAAGAGCAAAAAGCAAAGAGGAACTGCCTAGGCCAGGTGAGGAGATTATATGTATGGACGCACGCTCCCCCTGACAGGGCACAGTGGGAGTTTCTCTCAAGAGTCCTCTCTAAGAAACTTACAGGAAGACTCAGCACTTCAGCTCCTATCATGTGCCTTTCTAGCAAACATGCATTGTTGGTTTGACTGCATTGTAAATATCCCACAGATGCAGAGGTAGGCAGCTGAAAGAAGGGATTATGAAAGATAAACCAGGAATTATTCAAGGAAATTAGAGCTGATGGAGCAAGCCAGGAATCGGAGCCAAGGACTGAAGCTAGGGAGTCAGAACTGAGGAACACTGAAACACACCAGAGAACACAGTTGTGGCTCAGGCAAACAGGCATCCTATATAGCAAAGGTAGGAAAACTTTCTTCAGTGTAAGGGCCATGCCACCCTCTGGGCAGCCTTCTGAGGGCCACGTCCCAGTGATGGGTAGAGTCAGAAGCCAAAGGGGATGGAACAACAAATGTATTTTTTTTATGATTGTGCAGGAGGCTTGTCTGCCTCTACACCCCAGAAGAAGGCTCAAGAAACAATACTGGAGTGAAAGGTGATATTTGTTAAAATGTAGTACTGAGCCTTGGGCTTGCCAATCAAAAGGTCGGTGGTTTGAATCCCCGTGACGGGGTGAGCTCCCGTTGCTCGGTCCCTGCTCCTGCCAACCTAGCAGTTCGAAAGCACGTCAAGTGCAAGTAGATAAATAGGTCTCTGGCAGGAAGGTAAACTGCGTTTCCGTGTGCTGCTCTGGTGTTGGTGTTCCGTTGCGCCAGAAGTGGCTTAGTCATGCTGGCCACATGACCCAGAAAAAATGTCTGAAAACAAACACTGGCTCCCTCGGCCTGTAAAGTGAGATGAGCGTCATGACCCCAGAGTCATTTGCGACTAGACTTAGCTGTCAGGGGTCCCTGTCCCTTTACCTTTACCTTTACCTAGCAAGTGAGCAAACCAACATTAACCAATTAACTAAATCCTCACCTGCCTGAACATCTTGAATTTGGCTAACTCTAGTAGGGAAGCATCCCTCCAGGCACCTGGGCCATAAATATTTAGAGCTTTGTGCACAACATGAGGAGGCTGCAAATGGACATGGCAAGGAACCATGAGCTACATTTGACAGGTTCTTCCTCTTTTGTTCTGCGGAAAGATTTTGAAATATGCAATGGAAATAGAAAGACAACATTTGGTTTGTCAAGCATGTTCTCAGCACAGGAGTTGGATCTTTCTGGTGGTTAGAATGGGAGGTGCTACTACAGAGACATTTGACAGTGGCAGTGGCCAAAGTTCTATTATTTCATATCAAAGGAATGTGAGTTGCAACTGGCTGGGAAAGCTCCATTACAAATTCTTAAGCCTTCTGAGGCCGTTTGCTGGTGCTGATAGTGTGTTTATTCAAGCCGTGTGCTCTTTTATAGGGTCAGACCCACTGACGGTTAATAAAGATTTACTACATTTATATGGTTCCCTTTTATTATCTCCTGAGCTGCAAGTAGCATCCCAGAGGAAGCTGCTGTTGTATTTATATACCTCAAAGCAGGAATAGTGTTCTGATATTGCAGAGCAATGGTCAGGCTTCCAATAGTGTCAAAAAATTCCAGGAATCTCAGTGTAGCACTGCTCCCAGCTATGACAAGTATTCCATCAAAACCTAGATATATCCATAAGCTAAATATACTTACTTTCTTTTTCAGATTTGTAGATTTCTCTGTTTTATTTTATTATGTTGCGGGGGTTTTTTACTGGTTAATGGCTAAACCAAGAAAACAAATGGAAACATGCCAGTATATCTTTATCTGTAAATGAAATCATCAATAGCCCAGTGTCATAGGGAGAGAATGTGCTCTGAGCCAAATTCAGAGAGTGTGAAGAAAGAGATAATCTTGTGAAGTTGAAATTTAAAATAGATACAGTTTTACTTTGGCATCATAGCCATTGGCATAAATAGCCACTGAAAGGCCAGGAGTATTTTAAAATCGAATGAAAGGGCTAAATCATTATCTGTGTCTGTTATTTCTCATTTATTTATTTCATATTTATATGCCACTTAATATTTTAAAAGTTCCTAGAGTGAAGGCCTGCCACAGCCCTGTGAACCCCGTAGAAGATTGGGTTGGGTTCTGTTAGTCATGAGATAGGGCTTCCACTTGCACAATGGGGCTTTCCCTCCTGCCCCAGAAATTGGCTCTAGGAGGGTTGGGGGAATTCCCAGAACAATACACAAGGGGATGATTGTTTCATCTGGCAAGCTGCAGTGCTTGCACTAATGGGACATTCACCTACCTTTGAAGGTGACTCGGAAACTGCAATTAATCCAGAATGCAGCAGCTAGACCGGTGACTGGGAGTGGCCGCCGAGACCATATAACACCGGTTCTGAGAGATCTGCATTGGCTCCCAGTACGTTTCTGAGCACAATTCAAAGTGTTGGTGCTGACCTTTAAAGCCCTAAACAGCCTCGGTCCTGTATACCTGAAGGAGCGTCTCCACCCCCATCATTCAGCCTGAACACTGAGATCCAGTGCTGAGGGCCTTCTGGCGGTTCCCTCACTGCGAGAAGTGAGGTTACAGGGAACCAGGCAGAGGACCTTCTTGGTAGTGGTGCCTGCCCTGTGGAACACCCTCCCATCAGATGTCAAGCAAATAAACAACTATCTTACTTTTAAAAGACATCTGAAAGCAGCCCCGTTTAGGGAAATTTTTAATGTTTAATTCTGTACTGTGTTTTTAATATTCAGTTGGGAGCTGCCCAGGGTGGCTGGGGAAACCCAGCTAGATGTGCGGGGTATTAATAATAATAATAATAATAATAATAATAATAATAATAATACATTAATAATAATTAATAATTGAAAAATGCTTTTCAAAGAAACCTGCAACTGAAAGACTTGAGAGGTCAAGTAGAGGCTAAACAGGTCAAATCCAGAAAGTAGGGCGGAGTAGCCAATGTTCTTCAGAAATGCATGCCTTGTTAGGGGGTCACCCACACTTCTCTTTTGCCCCACACTTTCTAGGCACGGGTCCCAGCTTTCCAGTTCTGTGTCCAAGTGCTCCCCCCACCCGCCCTGCTTTCACCACTGCTCTCCCCAGGAAAACCCACTTTTTAATGCTGAATCAGAACAAGTGGCAATTTGGGTTTCTCATGAATTGCCATATGCTCTGATTCAGTGGTAAACATCAGGTTTTCACGGGAAAAGCTATGGGGCAAAAAAAAGAAAGGTCTCAGACACTGAGCTTTAAAGCCTAGAAACACTGCGCAAAAAGAAGTCTGGATGAGCCCTTCGTTTAGCCGTCTCTGACTTGAAAGCTTCACTTTCATTGAACCGAAACAATAACACTTCCCATTATGGGAAAGAAATGTTTTTGGACACAGTGGGACACCCAGAGCAATGACAAAAAGGGAAATGCTCAGCTTCTGATAGCAGTAGATTACTCAAGACTGAGCAAGGCATTTCCCCAGAGTAGAAAAAGAAGAGATGCAAAAAGAAAAGAGACAGCACAACCGGCCTTCCTTGCACATATTAAATGCCACTTTCATTTTATTTGAGTTGGAAACCTTTCAACCGGTACAGCTTCTCTGAGAAGAAAATGCCCACTAAGAGGATCCAGAATTGTCATGTCTTTTAAAAGCTGATGGTTGCACCCAACCTCTTGTGGCACAAAAACTCCTCAAGATTCCCATAATATGTCCCATGTTCTTGTCAAAAACATCTGTTTTCGAACTCTTTCAAAGACAAAGGGAAATCCGCATCCCTGTGTCTTATGGGAAACTGGGTGATGAAACATAAGATGACCCACAAAACTGGAATTTCCCTCCACAATTAGCCTGTACTCTTTGCCAATGACTAGTATGCACACATGTATGCTGAAGTTATACTGGATAATGAAACTGATGCATTTCAAAATGGGGAAGGTCACTGTTTATGCTATGTATTTCTCCTTTGTAAATAGGTTTTGCAAGTTTCCGTATTGCTGCATGGAAGCTGCACAATCCATTGGACCAGATTTAACAGTGGGGAGAAAGAAATAGGTCCAATTTCTACAGGGAGCAAAAGCTTTCTCAACCACCTTGCTTGTTTTCATTATTTTGTCATTCCTATGTCTTAGGTATGCCTAAGAAAATTGACCCATTTAAATCTCATTAAATATTAGGAAGAACTTTCTGATGGTAAGATCTATTTGATGGTGGAACAGACTCCCTTGGAATGTGGTGGATTATCCACTGCAAACATTTGCTACCCTAATCATGCAGGGCAATGAAGATGGTAATGAGGTCAGCCAAGCTAGTGCTCATCCCCATTTTCCCTTGTGTGATTCCAATTGCATGGGAGATTAGAATGGTTTAATAAGGATAGTGATGTCTTAGCAATCTGTCACCCTACCACATATATATTTATTTCTAGACTTTGTTCTTGTCATTGTGAAAGTGCAATTTGCTGCAATTCTCAGTTTGTGGTTCTTCTTGTATGCTACCAATGAGCATAGAGTGAATCAGATCACAAAAAGGAACCTCAATATATCACCCGATTGTTGCATCTGGAACCTTTTTGATGTGCAATCTTATCCATGTCTACCCAAAGCTTCAGCAGTAATCCACATTGAATTTAATGTGACTTGTTCCCAGTTAAGTGGGTGTATAGGATTGCAGCCAGAATCAGTGTTTGCATTGGGCTGGGTATAGGATTGCAGCCAAAAGGGTATGAGATTGCAGCTACAAAGAAGGCAGTGTTGTGCCCTGGCGAAATCAGCGTGCAAATCATTGATGCAATCATGTAATCACACTGAAATTCTTTTTTTCCTGCTGTGGTTTAATCAATGCTTCTCTGTTCTGGTGCACAGTGATAACCCATAAGGGGAAAGATAGGAGTGAGGGAGACACAGGGACGACTGAAAACTACAGCAAAGTGCAACTGGCAATTCTGAAATTAATTTTTAAAATTCTCCCAAGACAGGCAGACTGAACACATGGAACAATAATGGAATGGGGTGTGTGCGCGCTCATCCTTAATACGTTGCTAGCTTGAAACCGCTTCTATTTCTAGAAGCAAGAAAAGCGGGGTTTCATTCACACCTGCCTTTGTGTCCCCCTGCTGATTGCTGGAAATCATTTTTTCTTTCTTTCACACATACAGCACTCTCTCTCTCTCTCTTTTTCTAGGGGGGTGGGGGGAAGGCAGAATTGCCACTCAAGCATCAGAGGATAGTGAGCAGCTGTTCAGAGATGGCAATGAAATTGGCAGTGTTGTTAAAGGAGCAAAGCAAACAGGCAGAAATATTTCTCATAGGGGAAAGTTTGCTTTCAGAGCCCCTGCTAGCACTGTAAGGCAGCAGACTACTTGAATCTGGGAGGAAGCCCCAAATGCTAATGTCTTTGCCACTGCAGTAGCTTGCTGGTGAGCAGCCTACTTTCTGCAAGGTCACTTTTCCAGAGAGCCTGAGGATAGCATTGCATCTTAGCAGGGGTCCTATGATACAGAAGTCAAAGAGGGACCCATCTGAACCTATACTTATAGCATTATAGAGTTATGGCTCCCACTTTGACTTCTTTGAGCAACTCATCCATCAGCATTGCCTCACTTGTTTTCCATCCCTCTGCCTGTCTGCCTGCCTCCCAGCTCAACCCCAGATTACCATCCTCATGTCCTCATGAAACAGGGGAGCCATAGCTCATGATAAGATAAGCATAGCTTTCTGGGGAATGAGAATGGATTTCCCAGTGGGTTGCAAGATGTGCATGTTGTTTCTAGGAACAATTGGTGCTGAATATATAGTTGACTGTTCTTTGCTGTGACATTGCAGGCACCCTAACACTTCATTCTTTCAAGGTTCTTGGTCCTCTGCATTTGACTCCTGGAGTTCTCTTCTCTTCTCTTCTCTTCTCTTCTCTTCTCTTCTCTTCTCTGAATAAATCTGAATGTGACTTTGGTTACCTGAGCCCTGTGAAATGGACATCATGCTAATTCTATGTGTGCTGGTGATTTCTGCTGATTCACATTGATGGAGGGAAAGTCCTCTCCCTAGTGCTTCAGACTTGGGCCACATTCACATCATACAGTTACAGTGCTATGATACCACTTTCAACAGTCATGGTTTCCCCAAAGAATTATATGATCTGTGCTGAGGGTTGTTTGGAGGCCCCCTACCCCCCCCCCCAGAGGTACAGTGCTCAGAGTTCCATGTGAAGAGGGATTGACTGTTAAATTCTCTCTGGGAATTGCAGCTCTTGGGGGCTATATTCCATCTTTATTTTCTAAGAGCTTCATGGACACTGAGGTCCAGCACCGAGGGCCTTCTGGTGGTTCCCTCCCTGCAAGAAGCAAGGTTACATGGAACCAGGCAGAGGGCCTTCTCAGTAGTGGCACTCTCCCATCAGATGCCAAAGAAATTAACCACTATCCATCTTTTAGAAGACATCTGAAGGCAGCCCTGTTTAGGGAAGCTTTTAATAGCTAATGAATTATTGTATTTTAACGTTTTGTTGGAAGCCATCCAGAGTGGCTGGGGAAACCCAGCCAGATGGGTGGGGTATGTATGCATGTATGAATGAATGAATGAATAAATAAATAAATAAATAAATAAATGGTTTTCCCTTCCTCATTTTATCCTCACAACAACCCTGTAAGGTGAGTTAGGCTAAGAGACCATGATTAGCCCAAGGTCACCCAATGAGCTCCATGACTGAGTGGGCATGTGAACCCTGGCCTCCTGGGTGCTAGCCCAACATTCTAGCCCCTGGACCACACTACTACCTGCATCTTTGAAGTGGAAAGAGGAATTGCATTGCTGTGTTAGCGCCTGGAATCTCTTGGCACTGCAATGACCAATGTGCAGAATATCCTGGGATACTGAATGAGTATCCTCCAGTGCAGTGCTGCAATTCTACAGAGCTCATCTTGCATCACAGATCACAGTGGCTGTTTTCCCTCAGGGCCTTTCCCAGAGCCCTTCAACCTCAAAGTGTCAGCTGAAGTGAGAACACACCTCCCGGCATTAATTGTTCTTCGTTCCTCCCTATTTGCACATTATCAGCGAGGTGCAACATCACCCTCCTCAGCTGCTTTTCTGAATTCCATGAACTCCTAAATGTCTGTGCTACACTTTCCCCTTTCCTGGGTTTTACAAGCAATGGCTTATTTGCCTTTTCCTTTAAACAAAACTACAGAGAAATATAGGACTGTGCCAGACAGGAACTATTATCAGACTCCTGCTCACATTTTGTGAGATAGTGTGTTGAGTTTTTCCCTACAAATTACTTTTGAGTTCCGAGCCTCATTATTTCCTCAAGTTTTGCACACCTCATTGGCTTACCCATGATGCCATCCATTATGTCAAAGCTCTGTGATCACAATGTTCCCACAAATCACCCAGTGGTTCTATTTTGCCTAATTTGTCTATTAAATCAGATTTTGTCTATTAAATCACAGTAATGATATAGGCAGTATATCATGAGATTTAGCAAATAAACAAACAAGCATAAAATATATACATCCAAAGCTGCCTGTGGCATCTGACGTCCGATGCTGGATTAGCTCTGGTCCCTGAAGATTAGACTGTGTAACAAATATCTTTCAAAAATCCTTGATTTGTGATTATAAAATCTCTGCAGTTAAGGCTCTGTCAACACAGCCTTTTCCCCAACAGTCGTGGGAGCTGCTATGGCTCTGGAAATAATTAATTAGCTGATTCACCGGTGTCTCTTTTCCTGACAGAATGTCCTTTAGCCAAAATTGAAACTAATAGTTATTTTAAAAAAAAGAGAGGAAGAGGGAGGGGAGAAATATATATAATCTTTGACCTATTTCACTTCTGTGTTAGACCCCATTAAGATATTATTAATTGATTTTATATTTACACCAGCAGCAGTCAGTGCGGAGAGACTGCACTGCATATATGACCCCCTGGCACCATATTTTTCATAGAACCTCTTACAAGTTTGTGCAAAAAAGGCCAAGCACAGGTTAAACAGATCAGAATTCCAGAACTGAGGAGGCCACCATAAAGGACTTGATTTTACTCATACACACATCAGCATGACCTCTGAACTAGAGCCTAGTGCAGGCATCCCCAAACTCAGCCCTCCAGAAGTTTTGGGACTACAACTCCCATCATCCCTAGCTAACAGGACCAGTGATCAGGGATGATGGGAATTGTAGTCCCAAAACATCTGGAGGGCCAAGTTTGGGGGTGACTGTCCTGGTGTATAGGGAAGGGTCATGTGAGGGGGGGTAACACAGTCCCAAACCACTTTACACCATACCCCAACACCAAAACCTAGAATTGCACCTGGAAACATATTGGTAACCAATGGAATTGGCTGAAAAACAGTATTACACATTCTACATTTCTGGTCCTCATTAGCATCTGGGTGGGCACATATTTCACCAATTGAAGGGCTTCATAGTCAGCTCCATGTAAAGCACACTGCACTTGTCTGGCTTGGAAGAAGCTAGTGCTTGCAGGTCTGAGGACAGGTCCTGATGCTTCTGATATACAAGCCTGAGCCGATAGGCACCCCCGACCATTGCTGCTACCTCCAGGTAGCTGACATTGAAATTTTGCAAATGCTTGCTCAGCCGTTCTGAAAGTATAACATAATGGTTCCCTGATGGTGTAGCAAAAGAGGGTTTGGAGACTGGATGGGGGACAGTCTATGTCTGATCCTATTGTTCATCCATAAATATGCCTCATCCCATGTCTACATTAAAAAGGTAAAGGGACCCCTGACCATTAGGTCCAGTCGTGACCGACTCTAGGGTTGCGGCGCTCATCTCGCTTTATTGGCCGAGGGAGCCGGCGTACAGCTTCCGGGTCATGTGGCCAGCATGATTAAGCCGCTTCTGGCGAACCAGAACAGCGCACGGAAACGCCATTTACCTTCCCGTCGGAGCAATACCTATTTATCTACTTGCACTTTGATGTGCTTCCGAACTGCCAGGTTGGCAGGAGCAGGGACCGAGCAACGGGAGCTCACCCCGTCGCGGGGATTCAAACCACTGACCTTCTGATTGGCAAGTCCTACGCTCTGTGGTTTAATCCACAGCGCCACCCGCGTCCCTCCCATGTCTACATTAGTCTGCATTTAAAAAAAAAAAAACAACTCACACAAATTTGCATTAAAGCACTCTGATTCAAATATATTCTTCCTTCAACATTAATATTTCTAAATGTCTCTTGTCTCAAAGTATGAATTTGAAAGCATGTTTTGTTACGTATTTTGAGCCAATAACTAAATAGGAACAATCGGGAAATGCAAAAGCTGATGGATAACTCAGTTCCAATCAGCATATTAATCCCAGGAGGGCACTTCATGTCAGAATTCACAAAGATCAAATTTGTCAAGCATCCCCATTTGGGAAGTTGTATATGTTAGCAGCAATATATTATGCCACTTGTGACAGTGAGAAGTTAAATGAAGTCTTCTCGGGGCATTCAAAATCTTATATAGCATTCTGAGGCATTCTGAATCTCATAAAGATGAATTTAGTTCCAGTGCTATGTGTGATTATTATCGCAAGTAGTACCATCTTTCATGACTGTGGGATCAGGGAGAACCCTAACATTAGGCAGCATGAAGTGGCATCCGCAGATGACAGATGCTGATGGGTAAGGAATAGCAGCAAGGATGTCCAAGGCAGAACAGACCTGTGTTTGCCACATGGTCTCCCCTATGCCTTCTGTGAGTCTGCTGCTTTCAGGTATGTTGGAAGTTGCTGTCTGGACACCAGAGTTGAAGTATGATTCATCAGCTTGTATGGTGAGCTTCTGTATGGCATATGTGGGGTGCCATCTTATCCTTTCTCTAAGGCAGCAAAATGTTTCAGTCAACCCTGTGTGTGGTTGTCAAAAATGTCCCCTTAAAAAAAAAATTTAGTTCTTCAACTCTGCATGTGTTATGCTTAGGCTGGATGAAGTTTAATGAGAGGCTGCCTTGCTGCACAGCTCACTGCTTTTGAGACATTCCCATTTCAGTTTTAAAATTATTTTAACATTTTCCTCATCTTGCTCCTTTTTGAATCTATGATCTGTGACTATCTAAACTATCTTACCAATTGTATAAAGTTATGTACTGGAAAGGCCTAAAATGAGTTTCCCTCAAAACCTTAAAAAGCTCTTATAGCTGTATCTTACGCCACTTAGCTTGGAAGGAGAAAAATCATCTATCACTAGAAAGGTAGCTTTCCCTATTCTCATTTTATAGTTTCCCAAACCCAAACTAAGGACTTGATTCTTTGAGTTTAGAGTGCCAAAGGCTAAGCAGTATTTGAATTTACAGGGCCAGCCCTACTATTGGATAGATGGTACAGCAGCAAATGACAGGAGGCGGACAATGGTGCTGAAGTGTCAGAGTATAAAGTTGTGCATGTTACAGAAGGATGTCATGATCAATGGCGTCAAAGTATACTGAGAAATCCAGCAGGACCAGGAAACAGGTTTTACCCCAGTCTCTGGCCCTCCAGAGATTGACCAGTGCAACCAAGGTGGTTTCAGTCCCATGATGAGGCCTGAATCATGACTGGAAGGGATCCAAGTGGTCCCCATCTTCCAGGCATGCCTGGAATTGTTCAGTGACCAACCGCTCAATCACCTTGCCCAAGAATTGAATATTTGAGACTCTGGTGATAGTTGGCCATATTGTCCAGGTTCAAATATGGTGTTTGTTTTGTAAGAAGCAGTTTAATAACCATTACTTTAAGCAGGTCTGGGAAGGCTCCCTCAATGGGTAGGAGAAGAAGCCATTTTGCCCTGAGACAACAAAATGTCTTAGGCTGGCCTGTGAATTTATCAGTGATTCAGACAAAGCAATCCAACTTTGACCAGAGAGCAGTGAGGTGAAGGAGAAGATCAACCACCACATCCTATGTTCTGCTGCTACTGTTGGCCAGGGTGAAAAGTAGAGGGCATTAAACAAAAATTTTGCCACACAGGCTCCAGGTTGTCCATTTGGATTATTGTATGTGGTTCTGGTCACCTCACCTCAAAAAAGGATACTGTGATGTTGGAAAGGTTTCAGAAAAGGGCATAGTCAACACTCCTAGAAGGAAAGTTTGTAGCATGTAGGACTTTTTAGTTGAGAGAAAAAGCTAGTAAAAGGAAAAATGATAGAAGTATATAAAATTATGCATGGCAGGGAGAAAGTGAATAGAGGAATTTTTTTCTCCCTCTCTCATAACATTATACAGTGGTACCTCAAGGGCATTTAGTGTCACTGGTGCCATGAGTAGAACATCCTTCCAGCAGAGATTTGATAGATATCCTCATTTCTGACTTACAAGTGTGTCTTGAGCATCTTTTATCATTTACAGTGGTACCTCAGGTTAAGTACTTAATTCATTCCGGAGGTCCGTACTTAACCTGAAACTGTTCTTAACCTGAAGCACCACTTTAGCTAATGGGGCCTCCCGCTGCCACCGTGCCGCCGCCATGCAATTTCCGTTCTCATTCTGAAGCAAAGTTCTTTTTTTTAAAAAAAAATAATTTTTATTAACAAACCAATCAAATCACATTATTTCCAAATTACAAAGCCAAATTTTAAATTTTGTTGGGGGAACCCATGCTTCGAGCTCAGAAAGGGATCCAATCATCTCTTATTGCCGCTGCTTTGATGTTCACAGTTATGTCCATATGATGTTTACAGTTCTGTCCATTCCTCTCTTTGTTGTTTTCCTTTACAAATCACCTCTTCTTGTTGTTATCGTATATTTTTCCTTTCTTTATAACCTCTGAAAGTCTCCACAAGCCAGTTGAAACAAACGTTTTATAGTCCTGTGTGGATTTTCACATTAATCCAAAAATAATATTCAGACAGCAGACTCCATTTCAGCACTTCCAAGGAAAACAGTTTTAACGTCTGTTCATTAACTTTCACAGTCTTGTCGCTCCCACTTTGATCTTTTTCAGGGGGTTCTGCCAGGTCAAACACAGAGTCAAGTATAATAACAAAACCATGGCTTCCTCCCCCTCTTGATCGTCAATCCTGCAACAAAGCCTGCCTGTCATGGCGAATCTCTTTTTAGAACTGCGTCATTCTAAAAGCCTTCCATTCCTTTCCAGATCTTCCACAACACAAAGCCTTTGGTTAATAATTCATTTCCACACAGTTCATAATTATCTCACTTGTTATCAATTGTTGCAACGGTTCTTCTTGGGGGGGGGATTGTTAGGTAATCACATAGAGGAAAAAAGAAAAGTCCCCCCCCCCTTTCCGACATACCTACATCTTTGATGTATCTTCTTGATTTATTTTCCTGTTGAATCCAGCCCGTTGCTCAACTTCACAGAGGTCACTTCAATTAGCAGTCAATACTCCCTTTCTTCACTCGAAACATGTGCATTTGCTGCTCTCTAATTGTTTATTTTGAACTCCTGCAACCAGGTCGCGCGATCAGAAGTAGCGTCCGGGAGAATGAACTCACACGGGTGCTGTGCGTCTAGTGCCCTCACCCCCTCCTTCTTTCGAACTCGGGGGTGATTTATAGGCACCACAGACGAGGCAGTGTTTTCCCAACCCCTGGGAAAACTCGGGAGGCTAATTACTCCCATATTAGCCTCTTAATTACCTCGTGTGAGCCGGAGAGATGGTATTGTCGGCCATCTTCCAATGCGCCCCTAGCGCCCGCCCCCCCGAAGCAAAGTTCTTAACCCGAGGTACTATTTCTGGGTTAGAGGAGTCTGTAACCTGAAGCGTATGTAACCTGAAGCGTCTGTAACCCGAGGTACCACTGTAACTCATGGACATCCAATGAAGCTGAATGGTGGAAGATTGAGGGCAGATAAAAGAAAGTACTTCATCATACAATGCACATTTAAAATATGGAACTCACTCCCACAGGAGGCAGTGATGGGCACCAACTTTGATAGCTATAGAAGATTATGGTTACATAAATTCATGGAGCATAAAGCTATCACTTTCTACCAGTTGTGATGGCTATGTTCTACCTCCATGATCAGAGGCATTGTGACTCTGAATACCAAGTGCTCGGAACTGCAGGAGGGGAGAATGCTGTTGTGCTTAGATCCTGGTTGTCGGTTTCCCACAGGCATCTGATTGGCCACTGTGACAACAGAATGCTGGACTAGATGAGCCGTTGGCCTGAGCCATCAGGCTTTTCTTCTGTACTTAAGTTGCCTAGGTACCACTGTTGGGAATGTTGCCAGTAGTGCTTTACATGACTGCAGCAGGCGCCTTCACAATGGTGGAATTCGTCACAGGCTGAGGCCAATGGATAACCCCCTCCACAGCACAAATCAGGGGATTAGGGTTGTGTTATTTGGCTGCAATCCATACGAACTTACCTAGGAGTAATTGTCATTGAATTCAGTGGTACTTTCCTCTGAGTAGACATCTGTGGGATTGCAGGACCAAATGATTTGCTAGCTTCTTGGACTGGATTGTCTAGCTCAACTACTCCAACATAATGCTGGAGATGTTTCTGCAAAATCTGAATTGCGCTGATGTAAAAATCAAAGTTCCCTTAAATTACACTCAAATGTATGCTAAATACATTGGGTGAACTTCAGCCTTAGCTACCCATCTCAAAAGTGGAAATCAGTGTCCTCTCTCAGAGGAATTATTTGCAAACGAATGAGAATGTTATATGACGAGCAATTTGTACCAGGCAAATCCTACATAAGTGTCACATGCTGTAATAATTAAATGGGACAAACTAAGTTGAAATCAGTTATCTAATAAAAGATGTGGCCAATTTCAAGTTTATCTGGGGACTACACCATCTGAACAGGGAGCCCTGATGTATGGGGGCTTGCCATTATTAGTCAGTAACCTTTAAAAAATGCTTTTTGCACCTGTTCAGTGACATTATGCATCTATTCAATATGTTCTAGGTCTAAACCTGAGCATGGAAAACAGATGCTGCTAGAGCTGAACCCTGCTCAACCCTGGAGCACATTCAAGTCCACATAGTACAATGAATGATTCCTAACAACTGTTCCACTTTAGAAACAAGAGTAATTCAGATTTCAAAAACACCAGAAGGAATTTGGGTGAGGGAAATTTCAGAAGCATCCCTCCCCAATAATTTGTGGGTTCTGTTTTGGAACATCCTTGTTCTGCTCTTATAGCTTACTAATATCATAACAATATTTTTGCTGATCTTGCCACTATTAATACCTCTAATGGACTGAAGAGATCTGTTTTCAGCAAATGTAGACAAATGCATTCTATTCACTGCAGGAGAAATCATTGCTGAATATCTGAATAACAATGGCAAGCACATGCCATAGATGGCTTTCTTCAAACATTTAATTAGCAAGATTGGATTTGAACACTAAAGTCAATTGTTTGTCTTTTATTTGCCATAATCGTTGCAGACTATGTAATGTGAATAATGAGAGATCTTTATTGTTTTAGTGTAACAGCACTGTTCTCCTATGGAGAATATCAAAACATTTTCCATGGTGTAATTAAGGATGCCTGATAAAGACAATAGCAAAAATATGGAAAGTGGATTGCATAACACAATCCTGTTCAGTTTCAAGTTACATTCAGAGTCTGAGTGCCCTGAGTGTTTCAGTATATGCACTGGATCTTGATATGAGAAAGTTCTTTGAGGTTATTTAATATGGAAGTGGTGGAAATATTGCTCAGGCACCACCTCCTGGTTCACCCCTATTCATCACATTGCCTAATCAAGGATAGTGTTCTAGAATGTGCTATTTGCCCACATGCCCAAAATGAAGACTCAAGAGACATTATTACACCAATAAAGTGTCAATTGCACTGACTGCCTATATGCTTCAAGGCCCAATTCAAGGTGCTGGTCCCTTAAAGTCCATAATGCAGGGGTGGTGGTGGGGATTAAAGTCCTTAATGCAACTGGTGGTGATGGGGATTGCCTCTTCCCCATTTGTGCAGCTCTGCTAAAAGCAACACCTGTGGAATTCTGTCTGCTGTGTAACTGCTAAAAGGCACAGAGCTTCTCCCAGGAAAAATGGTAGAGAGAGAGACAATTACTATTTTATTAGGATGAGGCCCTATGTCTTAAGCAGAGGAAACTTAATTTTATCACAAATATAGCCTGCCAAATCTAATTCTCTCACTCATCAGACATCATTTCCCCCACAAAGAGACTACACCACAATATTAACATCCTAAATGTATGGCCCATTCTAATCCTTGTTCTGCTGACCAAGCATGCAGAAATCTGTGTCCTCAAAAGTAATCTCTTCCTCATACCTTGATATTAATCACAATGTTTGCAGATGAAACTGGAAAAGTGTAGCAGTTCCTATTTACTTGTCTCACCCTCGTTCAGTACAGTCTGGATACAGGCCATCGCCAATCTGAAAATAGCCCAGTTTACAGTCAGCAATTTGACTTCAAGCAGATCAATTTATTCTCCACCACCATCCTGTCTAAATTTCAGGGTTTCTTTCCGATGAATATTAAGAGGAGTGAAGCATGCATTGTGCTAAAAAAAGGGAAGACTCTTCTCACAGGAAGAACCTGTCAGGCTCAAGCAGGATAAGATTCCCTCTTGGGATTTCTCTATTAGCAAGTTTAACCCAGGAGAAGAAGCACACAGACTGTGAATATTTAAGTGTTGCTAGTCATGTAACTAAGATCTTTGGGATGTATGCATAGTATCATTGATACTGATAAGCCAATGAGCTGGGGTGGGGGTGGGGATTTGATTTAGTTCATATTCAAAGGTGAACCTCCCTGATTCAGAGTTTCCAAAATGATATGAGAATAAATACAGTACTCTTTCAAAATTTGCACATCCAAATTTTTAAGTGAAGTACTACAGCTGTGTAACATATACAAAAATGCACAAATACTTATTTTACTGAAAATAAAATGCAAAATGCATTATTATTAGGTTAAATTATGAATATCAGGCAAATTCGCATAAAACATGTGACTAGTAGGAGAAATTCTCACTATAATTTTGATAAAATTCTTTGAGGATTTTTAAAAGTAAAGTTTTAAAATCATGAAATGAAGCAGAAATGTAGAGAACTGTATTTAAGACCGGGTAGGGGAATGACTATCTGAGAAAAAATGAAATTGACACATTTGTCCATTCCTACCTGCACATCCTTTTCTGCACATGTCTTCATGCCAAAAACAGAGACATTCTGAGTGTGCAGGGCTGCTCGATCACATGAGGGAACTTGGAAGATGCATAAATCCCACACCATGTTTCAGCTTCTTTTCTCAAGTTCTACTTCCAGCTTTATGCTAAAGTGCCAGAATGTGAGGGATGACACATTCCCTGAAGAATTAAAAAAGAATTCCATTCTGAAAAGACAATCATGCTTCAAATGACATTTTTAAAAATACTGATATGCAATGAATGATATGTGTGAGATCATTTTCAGCTGACTGAGGTCATGTGTAGTCAAGAAATGTCAAGTGTATGACACAAGCCAAGCAAAAAAAAGGTCACATGCCTGGCAGCTATTATGAATTACCATGGAATTACCATACTTTTCTTTGAACTCCTCATTTTTGTATTTTGAAGTAAAGAAATGGTAAATTCCCACAAGATTCACATCTCAGCAGCAATTAGAAAATTTCAGCAAGCTCCTTTTCCTCTCTCAGATCATTCTCAGGTAGCATGAACATAGGTATCATCATGTTTGCATTTGTATGTCTGCCAGATTTTAATGTTTTTAATTGAGTGGCATGATCTCATGAATTCCTGCAGAGGTACTGCTAATACCCTGGTGCATATTAGACAGATTCCTAAACCAAGTTCAAGAAGGTAGTAGCCATTCTGTCATGGTTCAACAATTCTAATTGAGATACAAGCTGGAAAAACAATGAATGAGGGTGGACTCTCATACTCAGGCCACATCACCAGCAGATGCCACCTCATGATCTCAGGCCTGACCATATATTTATAATATGTGCCCATATGAATGGCCCTCAGGGTCCCTTCCAACTCTACAATTCTATGATTCTGTGATTCTATGAATGTCTAGGCTATAAACCAGAAGATGGTACAGCTAACTTTCAGGCTTTCCCTGATGGTTGAAAGTTTTTTCACATTGTGTTGCTCAGTGTTATAATTTAGTACTATGTGTTATAACTTTGATACCCTGTATCTCTTAAATTTTAGCTATGATTTTACGACTGCATAACACCATTTCTTCAGCAGTACATAAAATGTATGTATGCATGAATAAATAAATTCCCATCAAGAATAGAAATTGAAGGCAGATTTTCCACTGAGTCAATCAATGCAACCCAACACCTAATTTTTAACACACACACACACTCCTGATAATTTACCCTCTTCAAGCAATATTTAGCTTTGCTTTATTCAGATAGTTGCAAAGGCCTCCAATTCAAGCTGGAGGATTTAAACACTCCTATATTGATCCACTGCTTTGGATACCAGGCTGGTTAAAAACACTCATACAATAAAGTGTTCAGAGCCTATAAAGCTGGAGAGGGAGGGAGAGGGGGAAGGAAGAGAGAAGTGAGCAACTGGACTGAGTTGCTCAGAAAAGAAAGCCCCGTGACAGAGGATCAATAGGAAATATTGTGGTAAAGATGCCGAAGGAAAAAGAAGGGTGGCGGAATTGCTGCAGAGGAAATGCTAAAGAGTGCACTAAGATGCCGCGGCTGAGACCTTGCGGTAAGGGAGGCCAATTAGTACAGGATGTGCCGCCTCAAAATGGTTGGCAAGCCTGCAGCCCTTCTTCTGCTTTAGTGCTCAGAGATAAGACAGACTGCACTATGTCTTTGGGGCAATTCCAAGGAAGAAGGTCCTGCCTCGCTACAGTTATTTCAGTGCATTGAATAAGAAAATGTCCTGGAACAGGATTCATAAGAATGGCCCCCAGTGCAGTAGCACAGTGCTGTATTTTAAACCAGATTGCCATGTTTGCCTTCTACCTTCTTCTGAGAGAAGATACTGAATCTGCACACATTTACATTTGTTTTTAAGCTGCTTTACCTGGACCACCTTTTCCTAGCACTCTGCCACACCAAGAAGTAGCATGACAAATAGCAAAGCAAATTACTACAGTCGGTTTTATGAGTGTTGTACAGAAAAGTTCTAGATAGTTCCAGGGCCCCTTGTATGAATGCACCATAGTGAGTTGAGTGGTGGAGGGCAAGGGCCAGGCTTGAGTGGACCCTTGACATAGTGCCGTCAGTGGTCCCACCACCACCAAGTCCCTGCTTCCATCCCTGCCAACACTGTCAGTGGTGCCAACCAATACTTGGGTCCCCTGGCGACATGGGGGCAGGGATTGGTTCCAACAGTTCTGTAGCTATGAGTTACCCACTCCATTACATGAGGTTACCTAGAGGTGGTGCAGTAATATGATCAGAGAAAAGCAGTTAAATAGTTGCAGGCGGCCACCATGGTATATATCTCACATTGCAAAGCCCAATATGCTATACATTGCATAGTGGAAGTTAAAGCAAAGAGGCTGCTTGGCTTCCCTCATGCTGCTGTGCTGTCACTACTTCAAGGTAAGTCTAATCAGGAAGAGCAGGTGACTTGTGGCTGCAGCAACAATTTCCTATACAGTGGTACCTCGGGTTACAGACGCTTCAGGTGACAGACTCCACTAACCCAGAAGTAGTACCTCAGGTTAAGAACTTTGCTTCAGGATGAGAACAGAAATCGCGCCGGAGTGGCAGCAGCAGCGGGAGGCCCCATTAGCTAAAGTGGTACCTCAGATTAAGAACAGTTTCATTTTAAGAACGGACCTCCAGAACAAATTAAGTTCTTAACCCAAAGTACCACTGTATGCTGTTGGAAGGCCCTAGTGGTACATGGCTGGTGGCAGCTGTCCAAAGTGCTGAATCTGGTGCCTGATGCAGTGTGCTAGTTTACCAAAATTTCTCAGATGTTTATCCATGTAGCAGGTAAAGACAGACATTGGTTGAGCAACACTTGCTTAGCTGTACCATACAAAGCCAGGGTTAAGGCAAAAATGGGTCAAGGTCTTTGATATGGTAGGGGTCTGGAAGGGTGTGTGACAACACGCCGCAAGAAAGTGTATTTATGCTTCCAGGACTAAGGGCACCTATGGCATTGTAGTGACGACAAAGCAAAAGTAAGTGAAACATGTTTTTGTACATTGGTTATGGGTATACAAAATGTCTTTTGTTCTTCTTTGTCTTAATAAAAATCATTTTAGAAAATGAATTCCAGGTACCAAGGTCAAGAATCAAAGAGAGGAAAAGATGGCAACAAGAACTAGGATGCTGACAAATTTTCACCAGTGTATTGTATTGTTTAACTAATTATTTTGTGCTTTTACCATGTATTTTTATGTTGTGAACCACCCTGAGATCTTCGGATGAAGGGCGGCATATAAATTTAATATAGCAATAGCAACTACAACTACAACCTATCTCTATTCTCACCAAGTGAGCTTGAAAAAAAGCCAGAGGAGAGTGATCTTCATGGAGACTGCTTATTCCCTTCCCACATATACTATCCATGAAAATAATCCCCATGCTGCAATTAGGCTTTTAAAATAAGCCTAAACCTGTGAAGCAAAGTGCAGAGAAAAGAGAAGACATTGTAGGTCAGATGAGAAGAACCCATGGACTATATCTAGTTCACTAGTTCCTCATCTCTGGCTTGATATGCTGTACATTTGTGTCTACTTATAATACCATGTCTTAGACCATGGTTACTGAATTTTGGCTACCCACAGCTACTGATAGTTTATGAACTGATTCTGTGCAAGCCATGGCAGGGCCCTTAATGCATGCCAGGGCGTTGTTTTTGTTCTTCTTGGTCAATGGAATGGATAAATGTTGGATGCTGAATTATAAGCTTGACTGAACTTATGGGTACAGCACAGATTTAATTAGCTGAATGCAACACAGTTTTTACATTATTAAGATGTGATCTGACCCAGGCAACGTGACTAATTAATTTATCTCAGAAAACTGGAAAATTCACCTTTACTTTCTCAAATATTAAAAATATCTTTAACTCTCCTCCTCTACTCCATCTTTAATAAGGTAAAAATAGTTCTCCTAGATTGTACTGCTCCCTGAGGCCTTCTGAATACCATTTATATATATATATATATATATATATATATATATATATATATATATCACCTTCTCATTTGACAGAGTAACTAGTTTTGCGGCTATATACCAGGGAAGACACTTCAGTTAGCTTGTCCTAGTCACTACAGATTTACCTGAATACACTCAACTTAATTAAGAGTTCTCTGCTCCTATGAAGAAGAAAGGAAAATCTATCTACAATCTCTGTTGAAAATTTGGCTTTAAAGGGTTTGGGGGAAATCATCATGTACTGGGGAGGTTTCTCATTTCTAATCTGGGTATAATGTTTATTTCAGTCTCAGCTACTGGTGTTGTTGGTATATAGTTTTTAAGCAAGTCTTTAAAATATTTTAAATTGTAAAGGTTGTGTTTTATGCTGCTCACAACCCTGGACTCTCATAGAAGAAAGGCTGATGTAAAAATGAAAATAATTATAATAGCAGCAAGAGCAGTAGCAACAACAGCTGAAAGACCCGTGGCTTGAAAAGGAATCTTAGCTTGGTCAGACAGCATAAACTTTAGTTTGGTCAGTTAGAGCTTGGAGAAAACTCTTAACAAATTCATAGGCCTAAATGCTAAGGTTAATACTTTAAAGAAGATACATGCATGTCTATCTTGGTACTTTCCCCCTTTATCTAAGACTGTTTACAAGTAATGTCACTTTTCAGTTGCCTTCAGACCAATCTACTTTGCTCTTCTCTGTGTTTTTTAAGACTTCCAGCTCCTGACCCCACTCCCACCCCACAATCAGATAAAAATAGCAACTACAAGATTGCACAGCTCTTCTAGGCCTGCTGAATATCTAACTACCGCTTTCCCTTTGGTTATTAATGAAGTAAGTTCATACGTTGCTTCCCCCATTATCCCATGTAGACGATGTGCTCAGCTGCCAAGATTGCAAGGGATAATAGGCAGTGACAGGCAAGCGTAGGCAAAACGGCCCATTTCGGCTGTCATTTTGTCGTACTTGAAAACCAGTGAACATCGTGATAATATAGCTGTCCCTTAGACACATACCACTGAAATTGAGGGTAGTGTTTAGCCAAGCACCAGTCCATGTACTGGACTCTAGTCAGGCTGAAAATTTAGCCCATCTTGGGAAAAGAAGACCTCTTGGTATTTAGACATGCATGGCATTCCCCTCATGTATAAAATGTACTATCCTTTTAGGGCAGGCTTCCTCAACCTCGGCCCTCCGGATGTTTTGAGACTACAATTCCCAGCATCCCTGACCACTGGTCCTGCTAGCTAGGGATCATGGGAGTTGTAGGTCAAAAACATCTGGAGGGCCAAGGTTGAGGAAGCCTGTTTTAGGGTTTATTTCTTTCCTTCACCACTAGTGCCATTTCAATTTTACTTGCAGATGTTTGTGATTCTTGGGCTTCACTTCCATATGTCCGTAAAAGCTGGAAGATGGAAGAATGTGTTGACCTGGAAATCTAACCAGTGCATGCTTGGCTTAGGGGCAGGGTGAGGATTGTCAAGTCAGTTTTGCATTTTCTTACGACTTGTATCCAACCACTGATGAAACTGAAAAGAAGGTGAGATAGTAGGATGGTCCATCTTTTACAGAAAAAAGGAAACGGGTTAATCTACTGAGTGTGCTTATTCCCTTCAGCATGTGAGTGTAATAGCAGCCAAAGTTTAGACAGAAATATCCATGTTTTCTAAGCAGGCTATAGACAGCACAGCAGTCTTCAAACCCTCTCTCAAATATTCTGTTGCACACAGACAAACTGAATGGCTCAACAGGGACTGAAAGGTTTCTCGTCAATGGCACATGATGTCAATATTAACAGCATGCTCTAGGACATAGTCTAATTCATAATTTACTGGCACTCTTGATTGATATTCATGATGTCCAGTGGACATCTGGAAAATTAATCTGGTCTATCGAAATTAATTGGAAATTGGAACAGGCAAGTCCTATCCATCCTTACACAGAGCTACCCGAACCATTCAACAGTTACATTTATGGTAGGGAGGCATAATGTAGCATGCAGCACATCTTATCATTGGTGACATATCCAAAACAATAACTCAAAGGTTGGGTGCAGTTCTGCAATTCACCCTGTGAAGAACTCAGCCTCAATATTCATATTACTTTCTGAATACTTCCCTTATTTCAAATTCACCCTTACTCAGGGTGTAAATCAGTGTCACCATAATAGATTTTAGAAAATAGCTATGCTATTCTGCACCAGAAGGGTTCTTCTCCTGTTATTTATCACTACATGGTTTCCAATCAGCTGACCTCCTCACAAACTATATAATAAATGCAAAGGAATATGGAGCCAGATGTTACACCAGAATATACATTCGCACTCAGATTGTAGTTAGATTTTAAACCAGATGTTTCCCAGTACCCATAAAATCATAAAGCATGGAAGAGAGTTAGGAAAGTGCTAGTTTTAACTTTTAAAGCCCTTTGTTGTTTGGGAATAGAGTCCCTAAAGCATGAGTGGGGAACCTTTTTGAACTACAGCTTCTATCATTACTGACCATTGGCTAGTGCCAATTTGATGCCATTCCAATACCAAGGAAAGAACTTCTGCAATCTTTTGTGTTGTTTTTTTAAAATGATGATGGTGATGGTGATGGTGATGGTGATGGTGATGGTGATGGTGATGGTGATGGTGATGGTGATGATGATATTTATACTCCACCCAGCTGGGTTGCCAGATATTTATGATATTTTAAGTTGTGAACTGCCTTTATATTTTAGTTACAGATAGGTAGCCGTGTTGGTCTGCCATAGTCAAAATAAAAAAAAAATCCTTCCAGTAGCACCTTTAAGACCAACTAAGTTAGTTCTTGGTATGAGCTTTCGTGTGCAAGCACACTTCTTCAGATACACTCAAGTAGCACCTTTAAGACCAACTAAGTTAGTTCTTGGTATGAGCTTTCGTGTGCAAGCACACTTCTTCAGATACACAGAGTGTATCTGAAGAAGTGTGCTTGCACACAAAAGCTCATACCAAGAACTAACTTAGTTGGTCTTAAAGGTGCTACTGGAAGGATTTTTATTTTATTTTTATATTTTAGGTAAGTGCTATATAACAGCAATATCAGCAATATATAAATACTTCTGTAAAAATAAATGAATGAATATCTTTAAAAACAACAACTCAGCAGGCATCTTAAGTAAGTTTTCTGATTGGTGATTAACTTTAACTGATTTTTATCTGTACTGAATTCTTTTAATCTGACTGTACCTCATTTACACACCATGCTTTTATGTGGTATATAAATGGTTGAATACATAATAAAATAGCCAACTTGAAGAAAAGTTGTTGAGATTTTATTTATTTATTTATTTAGTAAAGTTGTTGAGCTGCCGACTGCAGTATTCCGGTTATGTCTGGGAAATTCCAGACTTATGGCAAACCTACTCATTGTGAGCAATCTTAGCATGTCCCATGCTACTGTTCAGGACTTGGATGTGGCAGAACCCTCTGCTGGAACCCGGGTGGGGTCGGGTGTTCACTGCTATGGGCTTCTGTGCCTATGAAAATTGTGGTTGCTCTTTCAAGTGGTGTTCTTGCCAGTCAAAAGCCACCAACACATGACCCTGAAATGGAGTACTATGTCAGTGGGGCAAAGGAAGGTCACCAAGGGACCTGCTGGCCCATTTCAAGGTCAGAGGCCCAATAAAGGCCCAGAGCTGTTGCAGTGCACAATGTGCTCTGGCCAGTGCAAGCCCAGGGCTTTGGAGTGTGTGGCTGGGTGTGGTGGTAGCTCCAATGCTCCATTCTGATCCATTGCTTCCCAGCCAGAGATAGAATCTCTCTCTCATGGCATCAAGTCTGAAGCCTAAGCATTGAGTTCCTTTCATGATTCGGTTTATCATTTACATTATGTTAGCTTCCCTTACACATGATTTCTTGCCTCCAGAAAGAAAAAGTCGCACAGAGTGAAAGGAATTACTGCACATTGTGTAACTAAAGATTTGGAATTGCAACAATTTGAATGCTTTCAACTGGGGTTTAATTGAGGGGGGGGATGGGGATGCAAATAATTCACTCACACTTAAGGGTTACGATTTTTCAGCATATGTTCATAATTTGTACAGCAAATTTACTAGGATTTATAGAAACACCCAACATCTGGAAATGCTAAGCTTTCCCCCCTTTTCCTTTTTCGTACCCATCCCTTGTTCAGAACTTCAAAAGAGCAATGTGGATGTTTCAAGCTTAATAATAAACACTGACAATTCTGATTTTGATATTGACGGTTCTTTAATATTGCTGATGCCATTATTTGAGGCTGACTGAATTCATGGGACTGCTTGATTAATGGCATAGGCCAGCTATATACAAAGGGACATATTTCAGCAATGTTTTAAAAGCTAAAAAAGAAAGAAAGCTAAAATACTTTTCAGAATTGTCCAAGCTCAGTTAAGGAGTCTTACAAAGAGAGATTCAAAGAGTGGTTTAAAAAAGGGGGGGTGCATAGCCAGAGAGAGAGAGAGAGAGAGAGAGAGGGAGATAAACTTGCAGGTGGATGATGAGTTTACCCAAAGTTGTTAAATCATAATGATAAATATTTAAAATATTTTGGATAGAAGAGTGGGGTGAGCATAGAGGGGTGGGACATATTAAAAATGAAAGATCAGAATTGTGACCCATAGGAAGAGCTGTAGCTCAGCAGTAGAGCATATGCTTGGCATTCAAGAGTCAGATTTAGCTACCAACATCTTCAGGTTGGGCTTGAAGACCCCTACCTTAAATCATGGAGAGCTCCTGCCATTTGTGTAAGGACTAAGCTAGATTGGACCAATGTCCTCAATCAATAGAAGGCAGCTTTCTATTTTCCTGATGCAGGTCTACAATGGAGGTGGTAGATACCTAGGGAAATGAATGAGGGCCAATAGCTCAAGAGCCTATAAAGCAAGTTAATGAATAGGATGGGATAGGAGAGGCAAGAGCCCACAACTAGTCAGGATCAGGAGATGGGGCAGGAGATTGCAAATAGGAAAATGTTGTTGTGTTCATGCCCTGCTAGTGAGCCTCCCCGAGAACAGACTGATAGACTGAATAGGTCTCTGGTCTGATCGAGCAGGGTGCAGCTTATATTAAATTTTGGCTGGCTTTTACAGTCCTGCTCCTTCCTCCGCATAGGAGAAATTGAACATTGTATTCAATGTTGCACCGAGCTTTGCAGCTGCACAAGGCAACTTTGAAGGGGAGCACAAGGTTAGGATGAATTCTTTGCCCTCTCCGCAGTTCTTCCTCTGTCTTAGTGCAATGAGGACTTCAGGCATGTTCAGATGGGGACTCCGTGATAGGGCTTGGGGAAACTGTGCCTTTTTGGTCTCCTTAATCAAAGAACAGAACCAGCGCCAGGGATTGTTGGGCACCATCTGCAGCCCACACCCAAGCAGAGGACCCGTTGCAGCTGTTGAGGTGCCTGCTCTCTTCCTCCTTGCAGTTTCTGCCTGTTTACTGGTCCTCTCTGATCATGCAACCTGTGGGAAGACAGGGAAGATGCCTCCACTTCTGGACAGTTCTACGGACTGTAAGTACTGTAAGTAAATAAATTGTATTTATTTGTTGTTCAATTTCTCTCAAGGTGACACACATGGTTCTTTCCCTCCCCAATTTATCCTCATAGGTTTGCAGGTAGATTAGGTTGAGAGACTGTGGTGCGCATTCTCTCTCCTCTCTTTCTCTCCAATGCAGTCTTCAAGAATGCTCAGAAGCCTTCATTACAGAGAGTGAGGAACAGCTTAGAAAATAACCCCCAGTCTCTTTGGTTGCTGATTTACCTTCCCCTACTCAGCTTGGTAAGTTTGAGGAAATGTGAGAAAGTAGCTGAGAATGGAAATGGTCAAATTAGTGGAGTAGTGCTGAGCCATTATGAGCTAAAGTGAAACTGAGAAGAAGAGCTCAGCTGATAAAGTCTTGGGGATTTCCCAACCATTTCCTATAATTATTGTCCATCATAAAGGAGGAGAGCGAAACTGCCAGTAATAGGATAACCATCACTCTGGAGTTAGGGCTTTCTCTCTCTTTTTTAAAAGTTATGATGGACCTCGTTTCAAAGGTATACACTTCTCAAGAATCAATTATCTTTTTTCACTTTTCATTTCTTGAACATTAGAGGCAAAAAAGGCAACTGTTAAAAGACGGGACTGGTGCAAAGACTTCATGAACACTATGCAGAGCTATCTTTATAACCTCTCACTCATTTTTTAATAACTGTCCCCCCCCCCATTCATGCTTTAACCAGGTGTCATGTTATGCTTTTATTGTTGTTGTTGTTGTTGTTGTTGTTGTTGTTGTTGTTACTTTGGCTTAACTTGGCAGTTTGGAAAGCTGCTGTCTCACTTGTACAAGTGAATCCAAATTGGTTTGTAATGTTTAACTGAGAGATCCTAACAATGATAGGGAGATATTTTTCAAACTCAATTTATTCTACCATGTTGCTGAAAAGGGGGGGGGGACGCAACAGTTGATGCTATATTGTGAAAATATTTCAGTGTCCATTAAAATGTGTCAGACTGGAAGAACAAAACTATGTGAGTTTTCTGTGGCATCTTACTGCATTACAGCTCTTCCCTGAGCATAGCTTGATATATGTGGAATACTGGCTGGGCCCTTATTTCACTTTAGCTCGCCAGGTGTGCTATCAGCTCAGAGTTCATTATTCCTGTCTTGTGGACTCAGCAGGTTAGGAGCTTCTGCCCAAGCTTCCTCAGGACCAATTTGTTTTATTCAGCTGCAGTCTGGTCGGGTTTATGCATCAAACTTGTAAATGCTTCATATTTATTTGAAGAGGAAGCGATTACATTGTCTCCCTGTGCTTCCTTCCCTTGCCAGCAATTGCCTATCATCACCATCATCACCCATGTATATCTCACTTAATGCCCATATAGGCTTCTAAGCAGTTTACAAGAATAAAACCAACACCACCACAAACATTATCATATTTAATGAAAATAAATAATGAAACAATCCCATTAATCCCTGTTGTTCCCAGGGGCTGCCAAAGAAAGCGGTGATGCAGAGCTGCTACTTTTTCCTGGTTGCCCCATGTAACACCTAGCCTGGCCTCCTCTCCAAACACCCGGATACACTTTAAGCAAGTGGCAAGAGCAAACACGGCAGGTGTGCAAAAATGTGCCTCATTCCCTGTGCCTGCTTCGGGTTATTTATTTTATTTATGATTTATAATGTATGTAATGTGTGTGCCTCCATGCAATTACTATTTTGTGGGAGAGATTCAATAACATGCCAGAAATTTAGGTTTATGCAATTGGTGGATTAAAGTGTTGCTTGCTGGGAGGGAGAGGAGGACGGACAAGGGAGTGGGGAGGATGACATGGCAGAAACACACTGGCAGGAGCACCAAATCAGTTATGCTGGTGTATCTGTACCAGCTAACCTTCCCACTGTCTCATTGCTTTCCATCCTGGTAAGCAAGCACAACCCACCCACTGGCAAACTAATGTTGCAGCTCTGCGCTACCCATCAAACTGTGTGTGTGTGTGTGTGTGTGTGTGTGTGTGTGTGTTTTCCACAACAGAAACAGAATCCAGTCTTCAGGGTTTTGTTTTGTTTTTCTGAAAAGCAAGATGGATGTATGCATGTGAGAAACTGCGCAAAGATGAAGAGATGCAGTAATGCTAAAGAATAATAATAATTTATTATTTATACCCCGCCCATCTGGCTGGACTTCCCCAGCCACTCTGGGCGGCTTCCAACAAAATATTAAAATACAGTAATGCATCAAACATTAAAAGCTTCCCTAAACAGGGCTGCCTTCAGATGTCTTCTAAAAGAAGAAGATAAAACAAGAATGAAGATCTTTAATAATCAACATTATCTACTACTTTAAAAAGTGATTCTTTCTCATAACCTCTTACCCTTATTTGCAGAGGCTGAAATGCTATGAAGCTAACAATCACTAAATACTTTTTTTATTTTTTGCTTTTGCAGATTTAGCTTTGATGCAATAAAGCAGACTTATGTGGAAAAGGGCACAGCAGGCTGTCAATTTATAGGCAAGTATATATCAGCTGTAGCCGAGAGCATTATACATTTTGCTAACTTGTTTAGATTGTTTTGTGTCTGACATATGAGATGCGGTTCAGTTTTTGAAATTATATTTATGGTTGTATTGCAAAGACAAAGACTGCTTCCTTTACAGAGTCAGACTGCTTAAAGCTTACTGAAGTCAATTGGATTTAAGCTGCATAACTGCACAGGAAGACAGCCAAAGCTTTAAAGCCTGATCACTTCAGCTGGCTGTAGTTACTTTAGCATTAATTGCAGTTAGCTGTGTGGATGTTTCAAAACAAGCATTGTGCTGCAAATTGGTGTGTTAAAACTCAGTGTGTGCACCGGTGTGTATTAAAGCAATGATTAGCACTATACTGATATCCTAGTAAAAATCCCTTTATACTATGTTTAGGGCAGGGCCTCTGTAAGCTCTAGCTAGAGATGAGGGATATATTGGATTCAAGTTGCGTTACATGATTCACACTTTCTGAAAAAATACAGAAACCAAAACACGGCCCTTCTCTGAATTTTGAAATGTAGTTCTACAGCCAAGTAAAGTGTACAAAAACACACGTGATGAGGTGAAGTGTATATATAAGTGCATTGTTTACTGAAAATAATATACAGAGTTGTGCTTGAAAAATGATATATTGTTTTTAACTGTTTTTTTCTTTTTTGTACTTTGTATTTTTCTTTCTTTATTGTTATTTTTCTTATTAATGTAATCTTTTTTTCCTGAAATTTTAATAAATATTATTTAAAAAAAATAAATGAAAAATGATATATTAGCCAAAACTACACACATATCATCATCTGGGTGACTTCCAAAAAAATATTTTAAAAAGTGAGAGAAACTTATGTGGAGAAATGGACACTAAAATGCTGATAATTTTTCGTGAGGATGTTTTATAAAATCATCACCATCAACACAAACTGATGTGCTAATGTGAAAAACTGAATAGAATTTTGGAAAATGGAGAAATGGGGAAAAATGAAAATGGATGGATTTACCCAATGAGCGCCACAACCCCAGAGTCGTCCACGACTGGACCTAATGGTCAGGGGTCCCTTTACCTTTATCCCTGGCGCAGTATATGTCCTACCCCATAGAATGGTTTCAGAAGATTGCTTTTGACTCATCAGTGTGATGAAAAATGAACAACAGTGTGAAACTGGGATGCAGGGTGTATCTCACAAGTGTCCTGTGAACCTTTCTTCTCATCCAGTGCTCCAGACAGCTCTCCCCCTTCACCAAAACGTCTGGCCAACAGATTCCCACACTCCATTCCCAAGAGCCACAATGAAAATTGCTGACATTTCTCAGACAGACACTCCAATTAAAATCAATGTACTAGATTCGCATCTTGTGTAAATAATGTGTGTCATTGAAGTCACTGATTGGCCGTTCACCAAGCATGAAATCAAATCCATAAGGCTGAGCAAGAGCAGGATCTGGCCACAAGCCATGCAACTGATTGCTTCTCTGGATGCTGGAGAGCCACAAAATTAAAACTGAGTTACAGTATTAATTGATTCAGGATGGTTCTTTCCCAGTAATTATAGCCAAGGGGGCTCTGTCAATACAATTTGCTCTCAGGTGTCAGTACTTTGTCAAGTAGAATGGGTTCAGGTGCACATAGCATAATGAGCGGCTTGCATGAATAAATCAGCCTTTGTCCCCCCCAAAAGAAAGAGAAACTCTCCAGACATAGAATCTGAAGGAAAATAATCAATGAAATATTTGATTTGCTATTTTATTGTGTTATAATGGTTTGGCATTTTACACAATCTATGGCATGTTAGTTAACTGAGTGATATGTGAGAAGCTTGCCTCCCATTAATATCTGTTGGTTTATACCAAGTGAAAGATCCTTAGATGATACCTGGCAGGTGATAGCCATTTTATAAAACCAAAGACGATCTCTTGTGTCAGAGTCTTCACCCCAGTGGCTTTAAAATCATTCCACTTATCTCAGTAAGGCCACATACAAATAAATGGCTTGGCTGGGTCATTTCTCTGTTCATTACAATATCATTAACAATTCTGATTTTTTTCACACTATCCATCATTCATCAGTTAATGCTGTGAACTGCCCTGTGATTTTCAGATGAAGGGCAGTATACAAATCAATCAATCAATCAATCAATCAATCAGTAAGTCAATAATCAGGATGAGTGGGAAGCTAGGAGAAACCAATTATTTCAGTCATGGAATTAACCAGTGCTATTTTTCTGGGGGTACGCATACCCCTAAACATTTTGTGAATCTAAGTTTGGCCTCACTGAGGGGCAGTAATTCAGTATGAGTAGGAAACTGAGAGTACCCCTCAACATTTTTTTTAGAAAAAAAAGCACTGGAATTAGCATCAAATCGCTAAAACCACATTTTCCTTCTGGTACAGCTGCTCTGCTTTTGGCAACTGTGTGTCAAGCAGATATGAATGTGGCAACTTAAAAAAAAAAATTGAGATGCAGGGAAATTAGAGCCATACCGAAGCCATCCCAAATAGGTGGCTTGTCAGGTCACTGGCAAGAGTAATGGATGGGCTTCCCCAGTGTACCAACATAGTCCTAACCTTGTCGCCATCCTGCCCTAACCAGGACCTTTTGAGGTGAGCTGCAGTGATGTCATTGTTGGTGGAGGCAACTCAGATGTTGTTGGACTCTAATTCTCATCAGCCCCAGTTGGCATAGCTAATAGTCAAAGGATGATGCGAGTTGTAGTAAAAAGACATCTGGAAGGCCAAAGGTTAGCCACTTATTTTCTACACACACTCTCTATATATCTATCTTTTGCTGAGGCAAATTTCTGTCCACACCTGAAACCATTATTTTTTGTAATGTATGATGTGGGAGTCAGGATAGGGAATGAAGGGGGAGGGGACACATGCAATGAGTGATTTCAGCCATAATAGCCAGTTCCATTTTGCAGACTATAATTCACACACCTGTTAATTTGCTGAGACTGGTCGTTCTATTTCCGGTCTCCATCTTGCCCTTCTTCAATTCCCCTTGCATCTCTTACATCCTCCCCTTAACTTTTAAATTATGTTGATGCTACTGGTTTGTATTTTGACTTCACGTTTCACTGAAAGGGGCATGGATTTCTGCTCTCCGCAGTTAGCTAAGGTATTTTGCAGCTTGGTATCTAGGAATGAAACCACACTTAAAAGAATCTTGTGGTGGAATCCTTTCATTTAAAGAAAACAAACCCACACCAGTTGTTTGATTCACATATTGAAATCTCAAGTGGGAAGGGATGCTTCCTTGCTCTCTTTTTCCTGCAGCAAAGTGTGCAAAAAACTTCATTCTTCAACACACATGTACACCCCACTCCTGCTGAAACTTGGCTAATTGCTGTGGAAATTTATCCAAGAGCTACAGAGCCAAACAGGTGCTTTGCTCAATTTAAATGTGTGTAATCTACTATGGCTCTCATGTGGTGCTCACACTGTCAACAAATGATGTTCTTTTTAGGCAGGAACTGTGTTCTAATGTGACTTTTTATATGGAAAACCTGGCTACTGTATTCCACATGCAATTTATATTCCATACACACCAGTCACATTTTCATTAGCTGTGAGAGCAGGATGCTGGAATAGATGGCCCATTGGCCTGATCCAACAGGGTTGGGGGGGGGTTGAATCTTATTTTGCCAGGCTCTCTGATCACAGTGCTTTATGCACATCGAGGTAATATATCTCCTTGTTGTGTTCTGTTCTCTGCATCTTCTGCTACTGGTGTTTACTCGGGCAATGCTGAACCTCTGAGTCCTTCTGCCTCTGTACCACAGGCCAACACACCCACTCCTGTCAAATCAGCTCTGCAGTTAATTTCTGTGACTTTTGGTGCCAGTTGAGAGAATACGTGCCTGAAGCTGACCCCTGCCCAATGCAATTCATCATCATTCCCTAGCTCCAGCACCTACCCTTCTGAAATTTTGCAGGTTGCTTTTCTAGGGGCGCCTAGAAAACTGATGTCTGCAGTTTTCATATATTTAGTTGTTTTTCACAAAATCCTGGAAATGGAAGAGGAGCAAATTTCTTTTAGTTTCTTCTCTCCCAGTTCAGGTTTAAGGTTTCCAAGCAAAGAAATCCTGCATCTAACCTTCTGAGGTTCCGCAGATATCTTATCTAGGGGCACCTCTATCTGCAATGTATGTAATATTTCCATACATGTTGTCTAGAAAACAATATGGGAAATTAAGTGAAGCCTTTTTTTTTTAGCACTCCACCCACAGGAAAAAACCACACCATGTAAAATCTCCCTTTGCAGGAAAACCACTGTAGCTATCCTTCTAACCCTTGGGTGTATTCCACTGATCAGAAGGGGGGGGGGGGTGACTACAAATTTCACTCAGTTCAGCCCCCAGTAATCAACAAGTCATGCACAGTACCTTTAAAAAAACATTTAAAGATGTGCATTGCAATAAAAAAACAAAAACTTGGGACTGAGCTGCTTTGAGGAATGTGAAAAATATTAAAAGTACCTACATTGGCTCCCAGTACGTTTCCGAGCACAATTCAAAGTGTTGGTGCTGACCTTTAACGCCGTAAACGGCCTCAGCCCAGTATACCTGAAGGAGTGTCTCCATCCCCATCGTTCAGCCCGGACACTGAGGTCCAGCTCCGAGGGCCTTCCGGTGATTCCCTCACTGCGAGAAGTGAGGTTACGGGGAACTAGGCAGAGGGCCTTCTCGGTAGTGGTGCCTGCCCTGTGGAACACCCTCCCATCAGATGTCAAGCAAATAAACAACTATCTGACTTTTAGAAGACATCTGAAGGCAGCCCTGTTTAGGGAAGTTTTTAATGTTTGAAGTTTTATTCTGTTTTTAGTGTTCTGTTGGGAGCCGCCAAGAGTGGCTGGGGAAACCCAGCCAGATGGGTGGGGGGGGAAGAAGAAGAAGAAGAAGAAGAAGAAGAAGAAGAAGAAGAAGAAGAAGAAGAAGAAGAAGAAAATTTCCCTCAGATGTAGGCTATGAGAACATACTGCAGTTTCTATTTTTGTTTCTGCACCTTTCTATTTATATGACACAAATTTACCCAAGTTATACACTATCAGGTCTATCTTTATCAGAAACGCCCCCAGTCCTATATTTTGTAATTGGTATAAACTAAGTCAGACTTTTTCCTGATGCATCAAACTGGAGTCCAAACAAAATACTGTGCTTAGTGCACCCTCCCTCATCTGAAGTAGTATGCATATTATATCCAATTTGCCTCTTTTTTGGGGGGTGCTGCTGCTGAAGGAAACTAAGGTGCTTCAAATTTAAACTCTTCCTTCAGCCTTCAGTGAATTACCGGTATATTGCTGAAGAAATGTTTAAAAATTCCCCCCCCTTTTTTTTTTTACATAATCATGCCATATTGGGCTCCGCTGCACCTTTGTGTTCTCAAATGAATCCAGGACATTAGGCATGAGATCTAAGCCACAGTTTACCAAGCACTGTTTTCTTTTTCTTTCTTTTTTTGAAAATAATATTTATTACTTTTCCAACAATTTAAACACAACACTACAAAAAAAAGAACAATACAATACAATACAAAAACACTACATAACACTGACACATTAAACTAACATAGCCAAACAAAAACAGTTTAAAACACATCAAACAATTTCAGTATCTTATCTTTCATTCACTTATTTCCACGACCTCCTCACACCTCCCTTTTTGTATTCCACTTCTATTAGTTGTTTCAGCAATTCCTTTCCATCTTCCTCTGTTTTCTATCCTATAATTAACTTAACACATTCTAACCTTATTTTTCCTTTAATATTCTATTAATCTATTTATACTTAATTCCTTATAACATTTCTACTAAAGCCATATAACTTCATTCCAACATTCTTCTAACATTCATTAATTTTACAGTGTTTCTGTAAATAGTCTTTAAACTTTTTCCAGTCTTCTTCCACCGACTCTTCTCCCTGGTCTCGGATTCTGCCAGTCATTTCTGCCAGTTCCATATAGTCCATCAACTTCATCTGCCATTCTTCCCTGGTGGGTAAATCTCGTGTCTTCCAATCCAAGCACTGTTTTCTTGTAAATTGTTGTGTTTTAGCTAAGATGCATCCATCGAAAAGACAGAATTAACAGACCAACTTGACTCCCACTGAGGAAACGTCTACTTTCTTTATACTCTAAATTCCTCCACCTCTTAGAATTCAAGTAAAGGTGGTTGTTCTGATTTTATCACATCTATGTACTCCCTGTCTTTGGCATTGACCTTCTAAAGAACAGATGTTTTTGTTTTTATAATTAAGATAATGATCACCTAATAATTAAGAAACCGTTAAGATAATATTAGCTCATCAAGGGTGTAGCAGGCTTTCTATTTCAGTAATGGATATGGAATAAACTATTTTCCTGGGGGTGGGAACTGAAAAGTAGTTCAGTTTTCAATCCTGTGCACACATTGAACTCAGTGGAGTTTGCTTTCAAATTATAATAATAATAAGGATTGGGCCACTCCAATTTTGCCACGCCCAGTTTTGAATCAAGTTGAGGAGAGGTTATCCTTCACTGATCCTCCTACCTCTCTCCTTTCCAGAACATCCTGGGCTCTGCAATTCCTTGAAGATTTTCTAATTCCTGCCAAAATACTACCACCTTCAGGCAAAAATGGCACCCACATTAATCAGATCCTGAGGAGGAAACAGTTTTGAGCTATATTTCATCTGCATAATATTCTTAAATGCTCTCCTTTTTTAGTTAAAAAAGAGACTGCTTTTTACTTCTCTCAAAAAATGTCATGCTATTGTTCAATTTTAACTTAACATTCAAATGTATTTTCCACTGAAGCACAAAAGAACACAGTGGTACAAGCTTAGTTTTCATTAATTCTGGGTTTTTTCATAATAGAAAGTAAGCCTTTGTAATCATGCTTCTTTGAAATTATTTCTTCAAAGGGTGCAAGAGATCTAATAAACTCTTTTTTTCAGACCTTGTAGGAGGCCTTACACATTGTACTTTTGTTGCCATTGCATAAGCCTTGTGTGTTTTACAGACAATAAAAGAGACCATTGAATATTAATTTCTTTAACAGCTGGACCCTGCACTTTGACTGTGAAACAGGTCCCCTTGTGATATTCATCTGTGTCCTCCTTCTTCATCTTTTGAAACCACTTGAAAAAACTTGTTATTCTTTCAATACTTGTTGAAGACCTACTAGCGGTTACTCTTGGTGTATAATTCTCATTGTGACTATTATTTTCTTTGTTCATCTTGTTATTCGTGGTCCTCGCTCAGACAGGTTCTGAAATTCCAAGCACCTTTCTATAAGGTGGCATAAATGATTGGTTAGGAAGGATAGGAATTTCCTGGCTTGTGGTATCCCTTTCAAATGACACCTTATTGCATTTTATGGTGGAAGAGCATGCCAAATTTCGATTATTGCAATGTGTTGTATGTGAGACTTGAGGGTAGTTTGGCAACTCTAGTTAATACTATATGGCAGCTACAGTGCTAACAGGCCCAGACATATGAAACACATCTGGGTTTTTAAAAAGCTACACTCTCCCCCAGTCCACTTCTGAACCCAATAAATATACTGGTGCTAACTGTTACAGTTTAGGACTAGGTTGCCTGGTAGGACTATTTTCTCCTACATGAGTCTGTCTCCAGAACTTAGGCCAGTTTAAGTTTTAATTTGTCATGCCCCCTCTTTAGAACTATTTTCTGAGGGAAGCCTACCTGGAGCCATACAGTTAAAGACTTTCAATATTTGCTGAGGCTTTTTAGTTTCTGTGTTTTTAACTGGTATTTGTAGCAAAGATGCCAGTGAAGTGCTCAGAATCAAACTTTTCAATTTGCAAAAGACCACCTCAAAGGAAATACAAGCTTTTCAGTCTCTCAGTTTATTCTCTGGCTCCTTCAAATCCAACAGTACAAGAAGTGCTGGCTTATCTTCACCTCCAGGAGGGTCTAATCACCAAAGCACCAGTAGGTGTTCTCTCGCGCGCTCTCTCACACACACATTTAAAAAACAGAAGTTCCAGATTTTTGTGTTCAAAGTGAACTCAGAAGTGAGCTGAGATGAATTTCTCTAGAAGGTTCTCATCTGAAAACTGAACATTCCACAGGTCATCATGCCATTTTGTTTGTAATTTAAAATACATTTTTATATTTTAAAAATGGCTTAACCATTGCATATGACTAAGCCATGCTCAGAGCAGATCCACTGAAAGCAAAAGAGTCAACAAATCCATTTATTTCAGTAGGTCTACTCAGAGAATGACTTAGCTGAATACAATCCATACAGGGAATTCTCTATGCAGAAACCAGTATCATTTTTAATAGCTTCATCTTGTTTCTACTGATAGACAGTTGACTACCCAAGTTTGCTATTAGTGAGAATGATAGCCTTTCATGGAGACATTTAGATAATGCATTCTGAACTTTGGCAGGAATGTGCAGGTTAATATATCAATTTCATTCAAATTAGCAAGTCTACTAGTTACATATACCCATTGAGTAAATGAGTGTTGGGACTGTGCAGGTGTTAATAGCATTTGTTTTATTCTCAGCTGTAAACTAAGTTTTCAATATTTCAAGGAGTCTCTGCCTATAGAGATTGCTAGTAAGAGGATTTTAAAACTTGAGTGGCCTATCCAGTTGTTCTGACTGATCCCAAGATATTTATAGGTAGAATTACTATGAAGTGTATATGACATATTAGTGGTTACCAGGTGCTGCTGATTTGCAGGATCTTTACTTTTGTCTTTAATTATATGAAGACTTTTACATTTTTCAAGTGAAATGACATTTTTATATGTTCTCTGAATTTTTTTTGTGGCTGTTATGAGGCTGATGAGTCTACTTGGAGATTCAGCGAATAATTTTATGTTATCCATATAAAAAGGGCTCTTTCCTGCCTTTTCTAATCAGTCGGTACTCAGAGCCAGGTACTTTTAACAGAGCTAAGTGTGGCGCAAGAGCCAGACAGAACTATACTGGGAGTTCCCCTGAGAAATGCCCATTTAAATCTGAATACTAGGAGAAGGGAGATAACTGTTAGAAGGTGTCTGCTTTGCATGCAGAACATCCCAGGTTCCATCCCTGGCATGTCTAGGTAGGGATAGGAATGTCTCCTGCCTTAAACCCTGGAGGTCTACAGCCAATCAGAAAAGACAGAAAAGACTCCAAGTTCACCATTCCCTGCCCATCACTCCAAGACGGAAAAGACTCCCAAGTCCACCATTACCTGCCCATCAGCCTTGCTGGCTGGGGCTGATGGGAACTGGAGTCCAACCACAACTGGAGAACACCACCTTGGCTACCCCTGGACATACCCTTGGACCATTGATCTGACTCAGTATTAGGTAGCTTCCTAGGTTCCTATTATCTATCTCCATGTTGTCCACTTCTATATTAATTAACCTGCAGCACTATAATAGTAGGATTCAATTTATACATATTAGTGCTTGAAGCAGCCAGAAGTGTAACACAGCACCAAAGGCCTTGCAGCAATCAATGTAAACTGCAGGCAGATTATATGTTTGGGAGTGGATTCTTGATCATTGTTTATACCATGAAACAATTAATCCACATTATGCACCACCCTCTGGTGGTAAAGGAAAGGATTCCCCCCCCCCCCTCTTCCTATTTAGTTGGGTTCTCACAAGGTCATATCTAACTAGTTATTTTAAATAAATTAAAAAGACAGCTTTCATTTAGCAGTGACAATGTTGTTATTGTTAAGTTTCCCCCCTGTTGCCTGTGGATTGTCTCACTTCGTGCGTTATATGAAATGATATGCTAAGTTTTCTGAACAGTACATGTTCTGTATATTCTTTTAAAAATACAAATATGCAAGGTAATGCTTGGTTTAGTTCTTGCTGATAGTAAAATGTTGAGCGTTTTACATCCAATTTATTTATTTATTTGACTGGCTCATCTTAAGGTCATGTGCATTCTCGTTGACATTTGTGCTGGTGTGAGAAAGGTGGTAAAAAAAAACCCCTGAGCTCAGCCTCTGAGGCCTTCATGTGAAATTTCATTTTCTGTCTCTCCACCATTTTAAGTTAATTTCACACATCTACACATCTAGTGCAAATATCTGTACAGAGGAGGCCTTCATGCATGTAGCTGTATACCCAAATGTGTCCATGAAACCTCAAAATCTGCATGGCTGGATATCCAGGTCACACTGAACTTGGATGAACAAAGATGTATGTGTTAAGGATACCCACCTCATAGATGCCTATGGACCGACACTAGTCGGGTGGATTCTCCAAGTGTCTGATGTGAGAGTGGTGCTACTCAGTGCATCCCCATTCCCCCACATGCATGTTGATTTTGCATGTGAAAAATGCTTGGAATATACAGAGAGCCAATGCACATGCGTAGTATTCTAAAGGTTTTTAGGAGCCAATCATATGCAGGGCCAAAGTTTTCCTTCTTTAGGATGAATCTAGGGAATCACCCTTTTATCATTAAGATGCCTCTAGGCATTCATCAGTGGCTGATCTAATCTTCACATTGCTCTACAGTTGTGACTGACAAAGAGCAAATCTACACCATACATTTTAATCCCATTCAACACACATTTAAAGTAACTAGCTTCCCCCCAAGAATCCTGGGAATTGTAATTTGTGAAAGGTAGCTGTGTGAGGGTGAAATGACAGTTCCTAGGGTTCTTTGCGGGGTAGACATGTGCTTTAAATGCGTGTTGAATGGGATTGAAATGTATCTGGCCATTTTTAATCACAGCACTGCCCAATTGGTACTCAAGGGAATTTTCCACACACACACCCCAGGCCAATAGCAAGTGTGGTGGATTTTCATTTAGTATTACACATAGTTTGGCCATTAGGCTTAATCCCAAAGACTACAAAGAATGTGTGGACATCACTGGAACTCTTGCGACAACCAGTTTTGCTTAGCTGTTGGGGAACGTTGAGTTTTACCTTACACCTGTCTGTTCCAAAGGAATTGACTCAATAAATGTATTATCAGATTTCACTGTCTCTCTTTGCTCCTTTTGTTCCTCAGGCTATAGACAATGTGTAATATTGATCTCTGTACTTATGGCATCTAAAAATAGTCATGTGTAGGCCATTTCCTTTGGCAACACAGCTGCCCGCTACAAGCATCCTATTGCTGAAATGACCATTTATTTTTAGTTTTCATTCTTGTTTCAATCTTCAGAGTTGTTGGAGGCCAATTTTCTTTCTATTGTAATTTCCCCTTCCTTTTTAGCCCTGTTTCTTCCCTTCTGTCAGTCACAAGTCTTTTTTAAAGTTTAAAGTACAGCGACTTAACTTCAAATAAAAAAATAAAAAAATCCATCAACTGACATTTCCATGTCCATGCACATCAATTTTATTTGGGCTTCAGTTTGAGAGTAGTGTCTTGTGTTCACTGTCAGCACCTCTCAGAAGATAGTTTTGTACTTAAGTTATGGTATCTGAAAACAAAACACATATACATTGTGCAAGTTATGATTTACAGCATAGTTGAAGCATATCTTCCCCTTTACCTTCTGTGGCAGCTTCATTAGCTGTTGTATAGTTGTCGTATGGGGTATAGTTTGGAGAAAATTGGGGGGAGTTGGAGTTTGGGGATTGTGAATTTAATCAAGAGTATGCCTAGTTTTCTTCCATAATGTGCATATATTTTGTTCTTAGATATCACAAACAAAAAATGAAATGTCTCATTAGCTTTGACTTTCAAATACATACACTGTTACATTTACCTCAGCTATTTGTTCGCATCAGGGCCTGAATTAAGGATGTCCTTGGCATGCTGTTGCACAGCACTGATGTCATTTGGCAGGTCCAATGCTGTTGCTGATCAGCTCTGTCTTCCTGTGAAAATGCCCCCAGCCCCCTGCCCCATTCTTCAGTTTTACCCAGCAGTACCAGCATGGAGGTTAGCAATTACCTCCCCCCCCCCCACAAAGCACTGCCACTTACAGATTGACTGCATTATGTGCTGTGAAAGTGCTTCTTTAAATGCCTTAGCAATTTGCCCCCATTGCTTAAATTAACGCCGACTTTGGTTTCATCGTGCCATGCCCTTAGTAATGGTTTCCCTCTCTTTTGTTCCCCACAATAATGTGTATAGTGAGATTGATGAATTTTTAAACACACTTTGAGCTAACATTAAGAAGAGAGTATCTGACTCCAAAATGGCGGGTCTTGTTGATCGACACTCAGTTTTGTGTATTAATGACATAGAAGAGGTCTTCAAGTTTCCCTTGGCACTCTCTTTTATTATTACTCAGCAAGCCTTCTTAACAGGGGAGCCATTTTGTCTGTTGTGGTTAGTAACATTATTTCACTCTTCTTACTAAGTGGACTGGATGCCCTTTTTACTGACATCTGGAAAGATATCAGATGCCAGTGAGGATGCATTACCAACATACTCCAAGAGAATCTTTGAGCAGAAAACTTTCTTAGCACAAAAGAAAGAGGAAGAGAGTTGTAGGAAAGCTTTAAAAAAAATCAATCAGGGATGTCCACCATTTCAGGGTTAAAAATCTCAGGGCTCCTTGCATTTCCTACACTTATTTTAAGGATGGACATTCGAGTCTTCTGTCAATGGCCTATGGATTGAGAATGTATTTTACCGCAGAAAACATAGCAAGACAAAAAAGACTTTTTATAAAGTTTTCTTTGTGCATTTTCCTATGTTAATGTTTAGTGGACTGAACATCCTCTGAAATGAATACATGCATGCAAATAATGCTTGCACCACCTAGCTGGAAGGGTTTCATAACTATGAAGCATATATATTTGGGAATAGCCCAGATAATGCATTCAAAACCTAAAGATTGATACTGCATGTTATAGTATAATTTCTGTGGGCAGTATCCTGCTAAATAAGTGGTTGAGCAGAATGACTTTTGCTTGTGTGTCTCATCCACCTGTTTGTGTATTTCACCATCCACAAATCTGCTCCAGAGGGTTGGAGGGGAATCCCCATTTAAGGAGTCATGAATGGGAAAAAAGAGAGGAAAGTCCTGATGGAGCAAGAGGAAGTCGTTCAACTTTTGATATCATTTTTGATATCCTAGAATCACAGACATAGAGGAGACAAACTCCTGGTAGATCTCTGTTAGGGGATTGCTCTGCGAATCAATTCAGAACCAATCAATTAAAAGTTGTCTCATTAACTATGCAATATCAGTGACATTTCAGAGAGCTTTCCCCAAGATTGCAGCAATATATAATCATGCAAATGCTTATAACTGTAGTGCCAATAAACTTTATTCAGAATTCCCCTGCTCAAGCATCTTGTGAATCAGACTAAAGCATTCCAGTAAATCATGCTACAATAATATGATGATGATGATGATGTTGAATATTTTCCTGCTTGCAAACTTAAGAGGGAAGAAATCTATGAAGAAAGTTATATTTGATACAATTAGCAAAACCCACTGAGCCTAGAACATGGAGTTTTGTTGTTGTTATTGTTGTTTTTGTCATAAATGAGACTAGGTGACTGCTGCTGAGCGATTAATTTGCTGGGCAATGATTAAAGTATTTTATATGTCTGTCTCCCTGGCCATATGCAAGCACATCTGTAAGAAAGTAATAGCAGGTGTTTTGTTTTTTATGGCTTCCTTCTGTTTGTTTTTGACAAGTCCATTTGTTATTGTATAAGAAAATGAATAATCTCAGTGCACATTTGATTGGAATGGAGTACCTTGTCTATTTAATATCATTAGTATTCTCCCTGCACTTATATGGACATTGCATTGCTGGAAACGTTTAGCTGCTGAGAATAAAAGTGTTGTGTATACCCTATTTGACTTGATCCACAGAAGATGAAACATATTAGCTGCGTTTCCCACCATGTTATAATTCTTCATGCAGCCTGCTTTAAGTCATATCTTCTCATTTATTTAATTTCTGATTTTGCCATGTTACCTTTCAATCATAACATTTCTCAAAGCAGTCGAAAAATATTTTAAGAAATAAAAATTGTCCAGTAGCACCTTAGAGACCAACTAAGTTTGTTCTGGGTATAAGCTTCCGTGTGCATGCACACTTCTTCAGATACCTGAAGTGTTACCTTTTCACATGCACACGAAAGCTTATACCCAGAACAAATTTAGTTGGTCCTAAGGTACTACTGGACAATTTTTAAAATTTAAAATTTATTTTGACTGTGTCAGACCAACATGGCTACATACCTGAATCTCCTTCTCAAAGCAGTATTTGACCTCTACCACATGCCTTGCATGGTATGAGAATTGATATTTTGCAAAGTCATTTGGTAGCCTTTATACAGCATTTAGTCTGACCTCAGAGTATGCATACCCTCTCAGGTAGCCTGCTAAGTGTATGTTGACACTTGGGTTAGATGTTATGTCTCAGAATACGCAGAAGTCTAATGAGGAATTGTGCTAGTCTTCAGCTTCTCTATAGTACCCATTTCAACACGAAGCCATTATATTTTATAGCATGGTTCATCAGGTAAATCGTCCCCATTATATCGGAAATCTTCATATGCCTGGTTCCATGTAGGCTCTTCAGGTAACGGGAAGTGGAAATCCATGTAGGCAGCTCTAAAACTGCCACACAGAAGAAATAGTAAGTGGAGGCTGTTTTAAACAGCTTCCAAGCCTTCCAAGCAGAACTTGTAATATGTCTGCCCACACTAAGTCAGGGAATTAAGTACATTAATATTTGATGCTTCTTCTATATGCCAAATTGTTTGGTTGTTTGCTTCTGGCTTCTCAGAAACTTTGGCCAAACCACAAAGTCTTTCTTTGAACCATTTTTGATTTAGCATAATTCAAAGGAGAATGAGCAGTGGGTTGAGAGAAGGTTAGTGATTACTGCTCCAGTGAAAGTGTTACCTAACACCCCCCCACACACACCACAACTCATTGCTATGTATAAACTATGAATTCCTAGCACATCTCACAAGGTAAAATGTGTTCAGTGATACTGACCAATGTCATGAACATTGTGGGGCAAGTCCTTTCACAGAATTTTAAAAACACACATCAATGGGTAATATCCAATGTTAGTTGTAGTCAGAGTAGACCAATGAAAATAATGAACTTAAGTAAGTAACTTGAAATAAAACCTGTATATTAATAGATTACTCAACCTCATTGACAGTACTTTCAGTGGAAATCAAGATGTAAGAAGTCAAAGATTAATTGCTTTTTGATATATTGTGGAACAGCCATTACTCTTAATTTAGCATTTGAGTTTACCATATATTTGTCCCAGTGTTCAAAACACTGAACACAATGAGTTGACCTTTAAAAAAACAAAAACAAAAATAATATTGCTGAAAATTCAATTAAAAATCATGAATATATTGCCTTTGCCTACAACCCATCACCATTGATTTGGTGGTGATTTAGATATGAATTTTGGCAATTCTTGTACATTAAAATGCTGTTAAAACCTTAATTTTGCTTCTTTTACACTTAATGGAGGAACAGTTCCGCTTTTATCATTCTGTCTTGCTTAATCTTTCACAAAATAACCAATCATGGTCTTCATCAGCTTGGACAGTATCATTGGCAAATATTGCTTTGATGATACTACTTACCTGTTGGCAACCAACAATTTGGTTTGAACCTTCTTTAAGCTGAATGGTCAACCAGTAGCCGAGATGCCACTGGTGATTTATATTTCTACAGGCAGTTTCCATTTAATTTTAAATAGTGTATTAGAAGTAAAACTCTCCAAAGGAAAACAGACTTGGTAGATCCAATTATCTATTATCATGCTCAGACAGTCTAAGTGTGATGTACCTCTCATTGGAAAAGGATTTGGATTGGCTATAGGAGTAAATGAAACAAATTAAGCTCCAGTTCCTTATTTGTATTTGAAGGTCAGTTTTCCTGTAACAAAACCTTGATGCTGTGCAAAATTGGCCATAACCTGAAGAGCCACTTTAGGCACAATCAATGAGTTATTCATATTCAGCTGGACTTCTGATTTTTCTGTTTTAAGTATCTTTTTGCAAACCAGTTTGTAGATTTAGGTCTAACCTTCGACAATATGCAGAGAAGGGACATTGTTGTGAAGAAGTGACCATATTCTCTAGTAGGTTATAGGATCTCAAGACATGTCTAAGTTCATTTTCTTGCCTGCATTCAATTCAGAGCTGCAGCCAAAAGAGTATGCATTGTGGTGGACTGAGCTATGTAAAATTAAAAGCTAAGGAAAAGAAAGCAGCCCAGTGAGGACTGAAGATGCTCACTGACCATGGAATGTTGATGTACTGTTGGGATGAAATGGAAAACTGGTTGGAAAGTGAACAGAATTAGGAACTGTGAAGGAAGACATGGTTAACAGAAGCACATCACACTGTGACATTTTGTTGTACGTTCCTCCCAAACCTCAACTTATGAGCTCTCTAAACGCAATAATTAGAAAAGCTAAGAATCGCACTTACAATGGTAGCAGCTGCATCAGAACAAAGGCTAGTGTGCAGGAAGAACCTTTTCTGTTGTTGTTGCTCACATTTCCTCTGTATAGAGGATCTCGTTGCATTTTAATACAAACTGGTTTGTAGGCTTCGTGTATGAAAATATACTACTTTTTTTGTAACTGACAACACTTTACTGAAGTTGAGATGCAAAATCATGCATTAAAAGTCTTGAAGAATGAGAGAGAAACTTCTCAGTAGGGCTTAACTGAAACCACCAATGCACTGCCTTAGAGATCTATGAGCACTGTAAAAGGTAAAGGGACCCCTGACCATTAGGTCCAGTGGCGGACGACTCTGGGATTGCGGCGTTCATCTCGCTTTACTGGCCGAGGGAGCCAGCATACAGCTTCCGGGTCATGTGGCCAGCATGACTAAGCTGCTTCTGGAGAACCAGAGCAGCGCACAGAATCACCGGTTACCTTCCCACCGGAGCAGTACCTATTTATATACTTGCACTTCGTGCTTTCGAACTGCTAGGTTGGCAGGAGCTGGGACCGAGCAACTTAGCGATATTTTCATCCTCTGGGCACAATACATCTTCCCTGATGGGCTCTCAGAAAATATTTCAGGGGAAAGGGGGAAATCCCTGGACTCTATTTTTATTCTCTCATTTTCCACTTCATCATGGATATGACATAGGGTTAAGGTTATGATGCAGAACTGGGTGATAGCTGGCAGCTTGTTTCTTGTCGCATCCTGGCACCTTCATTAGGAGAAGAGAATGCTGGGAACCAACAATGAACAGCAAACAACCGCCTTCAGCTTGTCTGTGTTACTTATAGTCCACATGAATCCAGGTATTTGGAGTAGTTAAGGAAACAATTTGGAAGGACTAAAATAAAATCCCCTTAATGACTTTTGTCCCAGGAGAATGGCAACCATGCATTCACTGGAGTAACAGAAGGTTGACTCATCTTAAAGTAATGAGCAACCCACAGGAAGACAGCCAGCCATGTGGCTGGCAGAGCCTGCTGGAGGCAGGGATCCTATAGCTCATTTATGCTTCAGCAGGGAGAATTTTCTGACAGCAGATTATTTATTCTTACAGAATATACGCTTTCCCTGTGTTTTGAGGCCAACAACTGCTGAGGAAATTAAAAAGGCAAACCAGGAGGAAACTTGCAGGGCACACACTGTTGTTTTGAAGCCTGAAACAGGGTAGTGTGGAGGATCTGTAGCCATTTGGCGTCTGTGTCCCCCCCCCCCACCTCAAATTAATTCCTCTCTGATTTTGGAGAACTCATTGAGGACTTGGAATGGAAGGATCTATAAATTTTAGTTCCCTCAGTTTCACATTTTTCCAATCTTAGATTTGGTTCTTTGCATTTGGAAGCAATTTGTGATTTATTTAGTTTTAAATTCTCACAAAAAATCATCAGGATTTTAGTATGAATTTCTCTGAATAAACACATTTTTTGCAAGCACTTTCTAGTATTATATTGCATCTTTGTGTGCTATTTTCACTAATCTATTCATTTTTATGCATGCTTTCCAACAATACATCAGAACTACATTGCAAAATTCAGATATGTGTGAATTTCAAAGGATAGCTGTGTTTCTATTTGCATATTATTTTTGGAAAGTGCAAATTTGATAGATTTGATAGATTTGGCTTTAAATGTGTACTGAATTGAATTTCTCCTCCATCCCTAGAGAGGACTTGCAGAGATGAAACAGAATCAATACACAATTGGGACTGCTATCATCCATCTGTGAACTAGTACGATAATAAATTAATAATAATTTTTTTTTATTTATACCCCACCCTTCAGAAAACCAGGCTGAGGGTGGCTAACAACAAATTTAAAACACTTACTTGTAATACAACAAAGAAGCAGCATAAAATACAGTATAAAAACATGAATAACAATAAAATTCAAAGTTCAAATATCAATTTGTGGGAAATCCATCCAATGAACATTAGATAGTCACCAGGGCTAGCTGGCTGAATTAGTCCTACTTGGGCCAGTGAGGAGGTCAGGGGAGAATTAGCTGTGGGGTCCCAGAGTGGGTAATCTTCATAAAAGAGAAGGGGGAGGGAAGAAAAGGGAAATAAAAGAATTCAAATTAAAGGCCAGGTCAAATAGCTCTGTTTTACAGGCCCCAGCGAAAGGAGGTTAAATCCTGAAGGACCCTAGTCTCATGGGACAGAGCATTCCACCAGGTCGGAGCCATCATTGAAAAGGCTCTGCCCCTGGTGGAGGATAGTCTGACTTCCTAAGGGCCCGGGGCCTCTAAACTATGGTTATTCATGGACCTTAAGGTCCTCTGCGGGGCATACAAGGAGAGGTGGTCCCATAAATACAAGGGCCCTAAGCCACAAAGGGCTTTAAAGGTCAAAACCAGCATCTAACAACAACAATATTGAAAAGCAAAAAAAAAAATCAAACTTAAAAATGTATCACTTACAATGGTAAAATGTAAATGCCATGTTTCAAATATTATTTTGAACTTCAATTCTCATTTTTGGGTGGCCAGATCTGGTTTCCGATTATATGCTATGTAAAATATGTTGATGATCTCATATGTCTTATTTTTCTGCCCAGTCAATAGGAAATCTTAATGTATTTCCAGTCGTCCCCATTCTTCAGATGTTTTGAACTACAAATCCCATCAACCTCAGCCAGTACAGCTGATGTATTCCATCTCGGCCCTGCTTGACTGCTTCATAAGTGATCAAGACTGGACACTGTAGTTTTCTTTGGCTGTGCATACAGTACCATGGCTAAAGAAGAATCCCTGGTGTTCAAAAGCTTCCAAGAAAACATGTAAATTCCATTATTCTGGAGGTATGCTCTTCGCACAGTTTTAGCCATCACATATTCAGGTGAACATCAGTGAGCACCAATAGAACCTTTTTTTCCAAGGGTGGATGCTCGTTGCAAGTGTGGCAGCAGGAAAAGGTTAAACCTCCCCCTCTCTGCATGCTGCCTTCTTGATGAACATTGTCCCACCCTTCGTTAAATCAAGAGGGGGATAATGAACTGAACTGATTGAAAGCAACGCAATTAGCATCCTGTGTAGTTAGGCCCTCAAACACACCTTTAAAAAAATCACTTGGTTTGCTTGAACAGAATTTGTCATGTTTACTCCATGGTCTTCCCATGCTAACCCCCAACCCATCCCCCAAAATATATTTTGCAATAGCAGGGATGTTGACAGCAAGCAACATAAAGATCTCTGCTGGGATGGCTCTGGCTGTTTGCAGAGGTGCTATCTGAGTGCTAATTTGATTCTGACAAGCTGTGCCTGTTTCAAATTGGGGCACCCTGTTTCAAAATAAAATCCTGTATAATTCTTGCTTTGTGGGGAAGTTCAGAGGTTTGGGACTCCAATCTGAATTGATACAATTGGGATCTTAACAAAAGTTCTGTTCTCACCCTACTAGCCCCTGGCTAAAATTTGTACCATTTGTCTCAGGCCTAAAGCTTGTTGTATCTTGAGACTCTATCCGTGGCCTCACTGGCTCCTGTTTTTCAATCTCTGATATATTGTGTAAGAAGATGGAAAAACTCCACCAAAGTAGTCAGTAGTTCCAAAATGAGAGCGTTCACTTTCCTTACTATGGCAACTCCTAGTGTCTCTCCTTCAGGTCAAGAGCGTAGATTAAAAATTTACGTGTTCCCACTTCCTTGTTTTTCCACTGCATTTAACTTCAACAGAATGATTTTCTATTTGGCTGACAAAGAACAACAGTGAGGTAAATTGACCGGTTCATTTTTTGAATAGCAGAGATGTACAGTGTTAACACTTGACTTGCTGCAATCCATTTGTCAACAAATACGCCATGATCCTTAGCATGAAGTGTCACCTCCTCCTTCTCAATAACACTTTAAGGAGTGTCACCCTTTATTCAGCAGCAGGGGCAGGGACACATAGTAGACTTCTCCATCAGAGTTCAAAACGGTCACTCCTTTAGTTTCTATGAGGAGCCATTTTTGCCAGTAAGGAAGAGGGGTCATGAACTGTGCTTCACGCTTCATTCTCTCTAGTGTGGCAAGCTACCCATCCAACCTGACACAGTTGTATGGTGTTAGCTATTACTACATGCTGGTGCTGAGTAGGAATGTTTTGCCCCTATTTGGCACATAGGAACCCCCCTTTTTTTTGCTTTCTCTACACCTTTAATCCAGGGACATGGTATTCTTTCAGTCTGGATTGCAAAGTGCAAATCCACTTTGCTCACAACAGATAGGGTTCTGTGAGCAGAGAGGAATCTTAAAATTGGCAGCTCCGGTGCAAAATCTGAAACATTCTGATGGTGAAGGGCAGAGGGGCTGTGGAAAGGATTTCCTCAACAATAAATTATACCTGAAAAGCAGCATGAGCAGACACATAGGTCACAGTCTCCCCTGTTATGGTGAGACCTATTGCATTTCTATTATTGTGTTTATATTTAAATTATAGTGAGTATTTCTAGATTTGCATATTCATATGTGTGTATGTATCTGCAGACAGAGAGAAATCTATGTCCTTTTCTGTGGCAATCTATAAGTGGCCACAGTGGACTCCATGGAGTGCCATGGCAATTTGAGAATCTAACTTCCACTATCCTCCCAAACACATCAAAGTTTTGCTTTGCAGCCAAATCATTTAAAGACAAGAAGCCTCAATTAAACATCCAACCCAGTGAGGGGGGCATGGGTTTAAAAACAGTACTTCACTCTCTGCTGGATTGCATTATTTATTAATTTTTATTTTATTTTAGCATATGGGACATTTTAGATTTTTTGGAACCATAGACTAGCTTTTTACTCTTCCTGACGATTTATTCCTAGTGTTGCTATCTCATTGTGTGTGTGTGTGTGTGTGTGTGTGTGAAGTTACTGTTTCTTTGCACATGATATTTATTTGCACATGATAATTGACTTCTTGTATGTAATCATTGTGTTTGCCCATTTATGAACATTGAAACATGATAGAAATGAAATGCAGGGTGTCAAACAAATGAAAAACAACCCTTGCCAAGCTAGTTCAAGATTGGACAGATGGCAATTCTATCTGCATCAATATTAGCTGCAAATGAGAATGACTGACAGTCCAACTCTGGAAGGTCCAATTAGATTTCAGATTCCCACTGAGAAGAATTTTGGGGAGAAAGTCTTCAGTAGTATAGCAAGTTATTAGTTTAGTCCCAAAGGAAACTAGCTTGGCCAGCCTGAAGGGAAAACGCAATTTCATTCCATTTATACAGCAAGCATTAGAAATTGTCAGATGTTTCAAGATGCAGGGAAAACAACACACACACACACACACACCTTCCTTTCCACCAGTCTTGGCATCTGACATCTTCCATGTCATACTGTTTGTGCTGCTTCTTCCCTTTCAGGAACTATTTCAAGCAATCTTTCTAAGACATATTGATAAAGGAGAGATTTACTGCAATTATTTTTAGCTGGCCCGACCTGGCACTTTGACCTGGTCAACACCTCTTTAGGCTGGTGAATGTTCATGGTGCTTTGCTCTGCAGCATAGCTGAGTGTTCAGCCGGGTGTATTTTTTTTTTTTATCTAGCCACCGGGCAGGTGGGAACTGCAATTAGCATCTCACCCAGTCTCACCTAAGGCTCTTACCTGAGGCAACAGTCAAAGGGTAGCTCAGAATTTTACTGTTCTACAGGCCCAGAGGCTGAGTGAGGTAATAGCCATCACATATATATATATATATATATATATATATATATGCACGCATGCTCTCACACATTCTTGCATGTTGGGTTTAAGAGGATATAATATGAGGAATAGTTTCAGGTTTGCTTCTCCTTGTCTTACAAACCAACGTAGTTCGTTCCTAGATCATTATGATTTGTACACAGCTCCTTGTACTTCTTCAGCATCCTGGGTTGTTTTCAGACATCGAGAAATTTCCAGCTCCCAGTCATTGCTCTTTTGCTTTAAGCTGTAAGTGAAACAGCAGCTTTGCTTCAACACGTATGGAAACCAAGTAGCATTCTGCAATGCAAATGTTCCAGGTACGGTATATGTGTAACTAAACAAACACTGCTTTCCCCATTGTTTGTACTTGTTGCACATAATTCTTGTCCCTCGGCTGCCATTTAGCAGAAAGAAAATAAACAGATACAAAGGAAAGGAAAGGGTTAAAAGTAGAGGGCTGATTCCTGGAAAAGAGAGACAGACTACAGACAAGGATTTGGGTTGAACCAGCTATGCAGGCCACAACCAGTTGGAATAGCTTTGTGAGAGGCCATCTACACCTGGGCAAATCAGGTCCTCCCTTAAAGAGGGCACATATTGCAGTGAGACCTGGAAACCAACACCTTGTGTTATGGGTGGGTACGATTGGTCAGCCACAACACCCAATTGGTAGGTCCCTCAAAGCTGGGTGAAATCTGGCCAATGGGACGCAGTCGAAATGGTTTGAAGGACCTATTTATAGCCATGCACGTGACCCAGAGCTCCCTCTTTTGGTGCGTGCATTCGGAACACCTGCCCACCTCTCCCTACTTTTAGGGTTGACGGTATGACCTTGCTATACCGCCGTGCATCATCTGTCATTAGGACAGGGGCACGGCAGGAATTTTTCCCACTTGGCTGATTGGATGTTGCCATTTGGGTTTCGCCTGTTGCGTAGCAAATTGTCACAACTTGTAAGGTTGTGGATAGGCTCTGGTTCAGGTGATAGGGATGGGAGAACACTCTCGCCATCCCTATGTGAAGGGTATTCCATTAAAGGAATCCAGGGACTCGATGGTTTGGTCAACACCTGAGAGGGGGTTGTGCCCATGCCTGAGTCCAGGGGGACATTTGGGTGGCAGCGATAGCCTGTTCCTGGCTTTCTGCTTATCCAGATGTTCACCCTCGGCTGACCTAGTCGAACCAGAGCCTATGCAACCAGTCACTTTCTGTAATCAATAAAGTTGTGGCCTAAATTCTGCCAAAAACCAAAACCAAAATTTGAGTCAAGTGTGAATTTATTTAGGGGGGAGGTTTCTGGGTCTGAACATGCAAATAGTATGCTTGTTCCATTGTGCTAAAAACGTAATCCTGTCATGGACTGGCTGGATGCAGGGCAGTGGTGGGAGGCACCAGCTGGGGAACCCCCAAGGGAACCCCCAGCGCTCAGAGCCAGGGGACTGGTGGTGGAATGGTGATGAGTGGTCAGAGGAAGAAGGAAAACACTGAATAGCCCCATCCCCTGAGGAGAGTAAATGTGGATTGTTATGGAGCCTTTGTGAATATAGCTATACAGTGGTACCTCAGGTTACAGATGCTTCAGGTTACAGGCGTTTCAGGTTAACCCAGAAATAGTACCTCGGGTTAAGAACTTTGCTTCAGGATGAGAACAGAAATTGTGCGGCGGCGGCACAGCGGCAGTGGGAGGCCCCATTAGCTAAAGTGATTCTTCAGGTTAAGAACAGTTTCAGGTTAAGAACGGACCTCCAGAACGAATTAAGTTCTTAACCCGAGGTACCACTGTATATATGAAGGCTCCATCCCTCTTTATGCAGGTGCCAGGGCATGGAGCTACTTGGCATGACCCAGCTCTCATGTGGAACAACAATGGAGCTCTCATGCTTGAAGAGAGCTTATGATATAAAGCAAAGCTGTTGCATAAACTAAATTCGAGTTTCACTGATATCATTGAACTGCACTTCCAGGGACATATGCTTCAAGCTGCAAATACGGGCCAATGAATTATATAGTAAATCTGGAGGGTCAAAGATCTGCTTGAATTTCAGACCATCTTGAAAAACTGGGATTTGGTTTGTGGATTTGATGTGTGATATTTATTTTTTCCTGTTTTATTTGCATGCTCCTGCTCCTGAAAAGCAGCATCAAGCAGTGATCGTCTTGTGTGAATGTGCCATCACAGAGCTAACACCACAGGTGGAAATTCCACGTGTCTTTATGTCATCTCAAACATGGCACTCTCCAGTGGAGACAGTTCACATAGTCAGCTGTCTTGAGACCTCAAGTGAAGTGAAATCGAGCGATGAATATTCATGTGTGAACTTAGTCACAGCCCTTAGTGATGCAGCTGAAGAGAACTTGAAGAAGAAATTTGAAAGCAGAAGATACAGCCACTGCAGGAATTTTACCCAGGGCACTGTGCTCTTAAGTGTGCTGCTAAATAGCAGGAGAAAAGAGCAGCCAGCGCACACCCATGTAAGCAATTTTCAAAAGCATCCCCCCCCTAAATAAAATGTCTCACACCGTGTGAAAACCACAGTTAGGAATAATTGCTAGACTTATAAAAGAAAAAGAGGAAGAAAAGGAAACCGTTTTTTAACTTACCTGAGCACAAATGAAGAATGTGAAATATTTCTTTGCCAGCAGAGAACACTTGTTTTTATTTCCCAGCCTTCATTCTCTCATAAAATGCCCAAATGGGAGTTTATGAAGCTTTCCAAAAAATTTCTCACCCTTGGGTTGAAAACAAGCATGAGAAATTTCAGTCCAGAGGGTAATTATTTTACAAAGAGTTCAAACCAGGGAAATGTAATGGGGGTGCTTCATCAACCATAACTATAGCTGTATTGCTGTAATGCCCTGCACACGGCAGCAAGAGTGGAGAATCACTCCTGTTTGTCATGGAGATAGCTTTTATGGAGGGTCTGAAGAGAAGGTACCATGGAGAGGGGCAAGGGAGGCAACACTGAAAAGATACTCCTGGGTGCTGTCTAGACTGGTCACTTGCGCATAGTTTAAAAGGAGGATATGGAGCTGCATATACATTTGCATAAGCCAATCTATTTTCATCAATGCAAATTAAGAAATAATTACTCTCATTTAAATATAAATATATCTTACTATGCTGGGAAGGCCTGTGGTCAGGTAACCAGTAGTGTAGTGGTTAGGAGTGGTAGACTCGTAATCTAGTGAACCGGGTTCGCGTCTCCGCTCCTCCACATGCAGCTGCTGGGTGACCTTGGGCCAGTCACACTTCTTTGAAGTCTCTCAGCCCCACTCACCTCACAGAGTGTTTGTTGCGGGGAAGGAAGGGAAAGGAGAATGTTAGCCGCTTTGAGACTCCTTCAGGTAGTGATAAAGCGGGATATCAAATTCAAACTCTTCTTCTTCAATCAGCTTCCAGGTACCCATGGTAGATGGGCAGTTTCAAGGCTTCTGGTCTCCTTCTTGAAGTTTCTTTATCCTTAGATGAGACTTAGACCAGGCAGCCCTTCACACAGAGGAAGCCTTGAGATAAAAGAATGTCAATTAGAGGACTCTTTTGTAAACATGGCCGCTGTAGCCCTGCCTTGGAGCATATGCAGTTGGACGCTACATAGCATGGTGTATTTTCCATTTGTAGTCCTGCAGTCAACTGGATTGCTTGAGGATGTGGAATTAAAGCATGCTGGAGTTAAACCATGTCCTTCTTTCTGGTATCAACTGACTTTGACATTTATTTATTTTTTTAAATAATATTTATTGAATTTTAAAGGGTTACAAAAAGAAAAAATTAAAAAACAGCATATTTAAGAAATACAAAACATCACATCACAATAATAAAAAAAGAAACAAGAAAAGAAAGAAAAAAAAGAAAAAATACAATGAATCTTCCCATAACTTATCTTTCATTTGCTTATTTCTTTGACCTCCTCACACCTCCCTTTTTTGTATTCTAGTTCAATTAGCTATTTCAGCAAATCCTTTCCATCTTTTCCAGTTTTTGTCCTCTATTTTATCTTAATATAATGTAACTTTACTTTCCCTCCTTCACCATTTAGCAATCTATTTTTCCTTAATCCTTTATAGCATTTCTGCTAAAACCGCATTATTTCATTCCAACATCCTTCTAACATTCCTTAATTTTACAATGTTTCTGTAAATAAACTTTAAATTTCTTCCAATCTTCTTCCACCCTGACTTTGACATTTAAAGGAGTGTTGTGCAGCTTTAAGAAACATGGCTTCCCTCAAAGAATCCTGGGAACTGTAGTTTGTTAAGAGTTCTGAGGGTTGTTAAGAAACTCCTGTTCCCCTCAAAAAGCTTAGAATTCTCCATGTTTCTTGTGAAAGGGAAGTAATTGTTAAGGAAGTAATTGTTAGCTTTCTGGGGGGACCAGGGCTCTTAGCCTGGATCCAGCCAGATATCATCAGTTTACAAAAAGCTATAGTAAAAGGAAGGCAGAGGTAGTTTTAGCTGTCATTTCTAGCATATCATAAAAAGAATCTGTTGGAGCTAGGGAGGGTAACCTGTGGCCATCTAGATTATTTTTTCCTTTGGGCTTCCTTCACCCCAGCTGACATGGTCAGATAAGGGCAGTTGTCCAACAACATCTGGAAGGATGCAGGTTCCCTATAGATGCAAAGAGCTTAATGTGACTGATGGCAGCCTCACTGCATAGACCAGTCACTGTGGATGCATCATATGCTAGCTGAAAGATGCAAAATAAATTCCCCACAACAAAATCCTTACATTGACGTCTAGCAACAATGAAGTAACAATTGTGTAGTCTAATTGTTTTTCTTATTATAACACCAACAACACTGCCAGTAATTTAGGAACAATTTGAAGGAGCCAGTGGCTTTCACCTTGACTTCTGTTTTCCTTCCCCCTCACTAAAACTGGTAAATGATACATGTGGGGAGGGTGGAAATTGCCAGATTAGCCCCAAGCCATTACAAATTGAGGTGGAATTCAGAGAAGGCAGGGTGGTCTCAAGTCATAATGACTTGGAACATTTCTGAACAGAAGGAGTTCATTTCTGTACTCCTGTCCCAAATGAACTTCTCTGTTTCTACCCTAGAACTATGCTGCATGTTTTTTTGGTGCTAGATAACTCCAAATTCTATGCCTTCTCCAGACATTGCACAATGCCTCAAGTTTGGCCAGAATAGGCCATGCTGGTAACAAGCTGTGAACATGGAGGGTCAATGCAGTGTCACTACAGAGTCTTTTTGTTCCATAGAGTTGCTGTTTTTACATACAAGGTATCACACAGTCTCTATTATGGGTTGCTGATGTGTGTTGAAAGTGGTGCAAATGTGGGAGGGAGCAGTCTTTCTCTCCTCAGGATTGCCAAAGTGCTCTGCTGTCTAATGAGCCGATGTCTCTAATATTAATGTGACAAATCTGAAATGTTTTGCATCCTTTCTAGTCTGATATTCCTCTGCTTTTGTCTCCAGTTCTACAAGCAGAAATAATTTGAGGGGAAATGGATGCTTTAGATGCCGTCCAACATAGATGAGAGTTAAGGAGATCAAACACAATTCTCTCAGTAAGTGTGTATTTCTGATTCAATTTGCCACTCCACTTTAAATTGCCTCCTGTGATACATGTGTTTGCCTGCCTCTAATGAGATATTATAGTTCTGCCACAAACTTTGTTCTCTGCGTTTATTTAAGGTGTCATTTATAATACAACACAGATCTGCTGGTATGCAAACAACTTGGATGCTTAGAAGGAGAGTATAGCAACATCTCCCTTCTACAGGATCTAGCTCCAGAGAACTAGCACTGATAGAAGCTGAAAATAAAAACAGAAGGTGAAAATTACAATGAATTTAGCAGCTCAGCATGAAGCAATGATAAACAAAGAGGCTTTTTTAACAAAGTAAACTGACTGTGTTTTACACAAATGATTTTAGTTCCAACTACCAGATCCAGGCACTCTCAGGAAACTGATATTCTAGATCCATTTTAATTGGGGTTAAGTCCCTGTTTTGGCACAGAAACTGCTTTGGTCACCCTGCATGATGACCTCTGTTGGGAGAGAGACAGGGGAAATATGTCCCTGTTAATTTTTATTGACGACTCAATGGCTTTCAATACCATCAGTAGTGGTATTCTTCTGCAGCTGCTGTCCCACTTGGGGATGGGTGGCACCACTTTGCAATGGTTACAGTCATTCTTGGATGGTCATTGTTGGTTTCTATTTCCCTCACTCTGCAGCGACTGCTTGTCACAAGACATTATTTACATTCCACAGTCAGAGTTACTGTTGGGTTCCCACGGCAATGGGAGACTGGATGTGACGTACACTGGTTTCCTGTTTTTCAGTGTTCTGTCGTTTCTTTGTTAGAGACGGGAGTTGCTTCTCTGCTCTCACAGAGGCAAGATGTGTGTTTGTATGCTCTCAGCATAGCTTGTAAATAAACTTTAGCATGTAGCACATTACCTGCTTATCCTTTCATTGCGGGACTACACTCTGCTTGGGCTCAAGATAAGACGAGCCTGTATCAGCTCCAGATGGGCCGGAGCTGATCAAAATCTCACAGTCATTTCCAGAGAGTGATGCTTGGGGAGTGCACTTAGGCCCTGTGGAATCTTCAAATGAGGTTCTTCAAGGTTCAGTTTTATCCCCCATGTTTAACATCTACATGAAACTACATGAAACTGATAGGAGGTGTCATCTGGAGTTTTGGAGTATGTTCTCAGCAATATTCTGGTGACACCCAGCTGTAATTCTCCTTTACATCTGCAGGTGTAGCAGAAGATGTGCTGGACTATTTTCTTGACTTAGTAATGGACTGGATGAGAGCCAATAAACAGAAGCTCAATCCAGATAAGGCTGAGGCACTGTAAGTTGGCGGTGCCCTAGACTGGAAGGCTAGGAGGTTGCCTGCTCTTGACGGGGTTACACTTGCTCTGAAGGAGAGGGTATACAGCTTGGGGGCCCATGTAGATCCATTACTGTCACTTGGGGCTCAGGTGGCCTCAGTGGTACAGAATGTTTTCCATGAGCTTTGGCTGGTGGTCCAGCTGCACCTCTATCTGGAGAGGGGTAGCCTAGTTTGTGCACCTCTGCTCTCATAACCTCTATGTTGGATTACTGCAACAAATTATATGTGGGGCTATCTCTGAATATGGTTCGGGAACTTCATGTGAAGCAGAATTTAGTGGCCAGGTTGCTCACTGAGGCAAGATGGTTTGAGCATATAACTGGCCTGACTGCACTAGCTACCAATTTGTTTCCAGGCCCAATTCAAATGACTGGTTTTAACCTATACATCCTTAAATGGCTCAGGACCACAATACCTCAATGACCACCTCTCCCCATATGAACCAACCTAGACCTTGCAATCATAACCTGAGACCCTGTTTTGTGTGCCTCCTCCACAAAAGGTCTGGAGGGTGGCAACATGAGTACGGGCCTTTTCTGTGGTGGCTCACAGGTTGTGGAATGCTCTCCCCAGGGAAGCTCAACTGACACTGACATTAGATATCTTTTGGTGCCAAATGAAAATGTTCCTCTTTAACTGAGCCTTTGGGTGAGTAACATTCTTTGTACTTTTAAATATGGTTTTGGGATGTGGGGATTATCAGTTTGTTTTTGTTCTTATACTTTTTGAACAGGTACTTAGTGTTCTCATTTTGTATTTTTATGTTGCAAACCACCCTGTGATCTTCAGATGAAGGATGGTATGCACATTTTAATAATGCTAATAAATACTATATCTACTGGCATAGCACTGGGACAGATGTTGTTGCTTCTTCTCTCATCAGGAGAAAACAATAAACACAGAGTGGGACAGCTCCCTTCAGAAATACAGGTATGCAAAAGTTCTAAGTGTATAGAAATTTTTTTCCTTGTTTCTTGCACAGTTTATTTAGCCTATATAAATAGGCTTTGCAGATCATTTATAAGCTGCCTTGCAGAGGATTTAAAACAAAAGTTAAAAATTTAATTTAGAATCACTTTTACAGCTACCACTGATGTAGATAAAAATTTATGGTCACACAGCTGTGGAGTTCTTAGATTTAATTAGAGGAACTGTTTCCTCACCATGCACAACTTTTGCATTAGCAGGGACTATGCTGATTGGAAGCCATGTGCTTTAAATACTTTGTACTTGGTTTCCTGGTGTGTACTACTACTATAAAGTGAATTTGTAATGCAAATATTTCCCCTTGACGTTCCATTTATCTGAAATCTAGATATTTTGATCCATCTAGATCAGGGTTGGGGGACCAGATGTTGCTGGGCTCCATCTCCCATTTCCCCTGACCACTGACCATGCTGGCTGGGGCTGATGGGAGCGGTAGCGTGTCAACATCTGGAGGGGAACAGATTCCACACCAAGGATGTAGATTTCCCTCCACAAATTCCCCAGGGCTTTTTATTTTCTGTGTAAAATAAAATAAATGAACAGGAGTGCAAACATTCCATTGGTTATCTGACCTAAGTTTCAATTTCTGCCCCTAACCAGCTAGTGGAGATTAGGCAGGTGACGAACACAGAAAACTCTTGTTTGTCCACCAGTTTATCTATTTACCCAATATTAATATCTGCTCTGACCATCAGCAGCTCTCTGGGGTCTCAAGCATGCCAAACATTTGCTGGATTTCTAAGGTAAGGTTCCACCTCAGAATTATCAGAGGTACCACTGTCTCCATATCAGCCCTGATTAGATAATAATATGAATGCTTGAAAATTTGTCTTGCTAAAATAAACTCTCCGTGCCACCATGTTCTAAGTGCCATGAGTTGAATGCAAAGTTGTTACTCCATTTGACTGCTGTGCTTCAACATGGTATACACTGGTGGAGGAACGGGGGGGTGGAGGGAGCGGAGGGAGCTGCCGGGCACCACGCCCCCACAGGCGCCATGCCCCCAGGATGTGCGCCATGCCCCTGGGTGGGGGGTGCCAGCCATGCTCCCCCCAGTAGCAGAGCATGCAGCTTCGCCACTGATGGTATAGAGATGTGGGTGGTGCTGTGGTCTAAAGCACTGAGCCTCTTAGGCTTGCCAATCAGAAGGTCAGACGTTTGAATCCATGCAATGGGGTGAGCTCCTGTTGCTCTGTTCCAGCTTCTGCCAAACTAGCAGTTCAAAAGCACGCCAGTGCAAGTAGATAAATAGGTACTGCTGTGGCGGGAAGGTAAATGGCATTTCTGTGTGCTCCGGCTTCCATCACAGTGTTCCGTTGCACCAGAAGCAGTTTAATCATGCTGGCCACATGACTCGGAAAGCTGGCTGCAGACAAACACCAGCTCCCTTAGCCTGAAGCGAGATGAGCACTGCACCCAATAGTTGCCTTTGACTGGACTCAAGCATCCAGGGATCATTTACCTTTTTATCTTTTCAACATGGTGAAGACAAAATCATTATGTTGTATATTTCCTTTCAGAAAGTGTATGATAACGATGTTTTTATGATGATTTATAATGTACTGGGAGAAAGAGAAGGAACTGGTGGCAAATTTTACTGAATATGATCCAGACTGCAAAGTCCCATTGATTTCTAGAAGAAAATCAAACATGTGCATAAATATCTTCACTTTATTATATTTATCTATCCAACTGAAATGTGACTTAAAAGCGCTACCTTTTGATGGGGTCATTTCCTATAACTGTCATCATCACACCAAGCCCTGAGTCACTATATTGCTTGGACAATTCACCGTGCATTTACTTTTATATCCTGGTCTCTGAAGTTTATTACTAATTTAAAATATTTATATTGCATGCTTTGAGTGAGAGATAATATGCTGCCCTTTACTTTAGTATCATGTTGTACAATATTATAATAGGAATAAATTGAATTTAAATCAGCAAAATATAGGAATATCCTACAGATAAAAACATGAATAAAGGCACTGGAAGGCATTTTAAAATTATCTCATCAACATGTATTTTAAAATGACTAGCAATTAATCCTAGCCAAGCTCATTTCCCAAAAAATTATAGGCTTATATCCAATTGTGCATCTCCACCAGCACAAAACACTTCCATTTACACAACAGGATTTCTCCTTCCCCTCCAGTCCCACCATCACCAATGTGTGCTCCCCAAATCCCCCTGGGAGAAGACGGGGGGAGCATGGGGCTTCAGTAGGGAGATGAGGAAAGAGAAGCCCTGTTGTGTGCCCTGAAGTCTATTTAAATGAAGTTGGATTTCATACTTTACATGCCATGCTGGAATATTCACAGCTTCCCTTATCATTAGTCTTTTGCCTGACTTACAAACATAGAATTCTTCCTGAAACTTAATCTAGTTCTTGCAGCTCTTTCTTCTGTATCACAAGATGCTTTATTAACTCAGACATGGCAACAAATTGGCTCAAGGAGGATTATCTCAATACCTATTAATTGCAAAGGATTTACATCTCCATCCAGAGCTGTTCACAAGTTTGAATAAGGAGTCATGGACTGGCCTGAGCCTGACAGAAGAAAGAGAGAGAGAGAGAGATCAGAATCCAGTTCAATACCAACCAAAAAAGAAAGCGTTTTCGGACACTGATCTCTACCTCAATTGGTTCAGAAGTCCTGCTGGGCTGTGAAACTAAGGTAGGAGTAAATAACAGCGGTAGGTTCATAACTAGCTTCACCATCTGTCCTGTGGTTGATTGTCCCAGCAGTACTAATACCATTTTCTGTTTGTTTGTTTGTTTGCTTGCTTGCTTGCTTGCTTGCTTGCTTGAATTGCTTGCTTGCTTGTTAATTTTTTCCCCTGATGCTCCAGAAAGTAAAAATGGGGGATAAATTCACAGGGTGGTGGAGAGCTGTGCACCACCAGCAGTTGTGAGAATCCAGTATAGGCTTCAGGAAGATAAAAAAGCAGAGAAGAGGAGGAATAGAGTTTGAGAGAGACAATGAAAGAGAAATGGCCAGCGACATCTATTATTATGGTTACAAATTAAGGTGGTTCTGCTGCCCCTAACTTGACCCTTACCCAGTGGTGGAGCAAGAGGGGGTGGGGTGGGCAGAGCGCCCTGGGTACCATCTTTGAGGGGGTGACAAGAAAGCACCCCATGGGGGGCTCGCCCCACCACCATCGCGCCGCCCCAGCCACGTGCGGAGGATTCTTCGCTCATGACTGCACCCTCTACCGCCGCCCTTACCAAAAATCAATGAGCTAGGCAAACAGGGCTGGGCTTGTCCAGTTTGTTTTGATGAATTTAGTGTCTGTAAGTTACTTTGGGTCATGTGAGGAAAATGAATAATAATCATCGTCATCTCCATATGAAAATTTCCTCCTCTTCCTTCTTTAGCGTTAGACATTAGCATGCACAATACACATACCCTGGACCTACTTAGACTTGATAAGGCAAACTGTTAAGTTCTTACAACCAGCTAGAATAAGTAAGTAAGGAGGCAGGCCGGCAGGTTAAAGGCTGACTTGGGATGGTGGAGCAATGCCCCATTTGCCCTAATGGATCAGGGCTCCACCCTTTGAAAGTCAAGTGCAGGGAGGAGCCTCTAATGGAGCAAATGGAATATTATTTCCTAATGGAGGGTCCGATCTAAATGGAGACTCCAGCAACGAGCAAAGAGTTAAAGTTATCTACCTTCCATACCAGGGTTTCAGTCTAGAGTGACTGCTCCATTCTGGCAATTTGTGAAAGAAAGAAAGCTTCCACTGCTTTATCACTGCTTGATAAATGTCACATGAGCTTTGTCCCTTAGTTTGCATCAAGATTCTTATTTCCAAGAGTCCTATGCTTTCTTATCACTGTGTGCACTGTCACCTCATGTGTAAATATTTCTGTTTCATTATTTAAGAACTCTTATCCCACATTTTTGAGAGGGACGCGGGTGAAGCTGTGGGTTAAACCACAGAGCCTAGGACTTGCTGATCAGAAGGTTGGTGGTTCAAATCCCCACGGCGGGGTGAGCTCCCATTGTTCAGTCCCTGCTCCTGCCGACCTAGCAGTTCAAAAGCACTTCAAAGTGCAAGTAGATAAATAGGTACCGCTCTGGTGGGAAGGTAAATGGCATTTCCGTGCACTGCTCTGGTTCGCCAGAAGTGGCTTAGTCATGCTGGCCACATGACCTGGAAGCTGTACGCCGGCTCCCTCGGCCAATAAAGCGAGATGAGCGCCGCAACCCTAGAGTCGGTCACGACTGCACCTAATGGTCAGGGGTCCCTTTACCTTTATCCCACATTTTTAGCCACCCCAAAAGTTTGAAATGTCCCCTAAGTCACATGCAATATAGTAATAACCACACACCATTTAAGTATTAGAACAGATGCAAAATGACAGTAGCAACATTGAAATGTGCAAATAGGCTCTGAAAGTGAGCATGACCTATAAGAGAGGCCACTACTCTAGATGTTTAGCTAACACAGCCTGGAGCACACCATTAAAAGGTGGCAGAATAACAGTAGGTAGACGTTATGAGCAAAAGCATAATGCATAAAAGTGCAAAGCTAAATGCATTTTTACAACTATTAAAGTAACAAGCACCAGAGATGCCATCTCATCTTTCCTAATTAGATCTGAATGCAGTGAAGTGTAATTTTTCCTCAAGTTTCTTTTTACCTTCTGTTTTTCACTAATATAATTAAAAAAAACCTCAAGAAAGCTTCACAGCAAAGCACTCCACCGACTGAGGACTGACATCTTTGCACGCACAGAAGCTCCAAAACAAAACAGAAACAAAAAGGCAGGGTTCCAGAGCCCTGCATGTAGCTTTATGAGATAATAGGATTCTGCAATGCAGTGCTATGCTTCCAGTCCACTGAACTGTAAAATCCACTTTAGAGTTTTATGTGACTTCAGTCCAATGAACAAAATAATCCACTCCAGAATTTATATCACTCTAGGCCAGTGAACGGCATAATCTAGACTTTGATTAGAAATTCTGGGTAGACTGTGAGTGTGTTGTGGGTAAATGGTTGTCAAGGTGTCTATTCGGTCAGAGAAAGGAGTTATCTTGTAGGCAGCTAACAAATGAAAGTTCAGGTTAGTGTTCAAAGGAACTTATTTGCTCGTTGCAGCAGAGCAATATCCCTAGCTACTGAGACTGTCTCCTCTTGCTTTGTTTCTGATTCAGGTTTACGGGGAGCAACTTGGCAGCTCCTATAGTCTTTATTCTCCCCCTTTTTAAGGGTTCTCAACGGCATTTGCTAGGAGACAGGGGGCTGAGTAAAATGAGCCCTGCATGGATTTTAAGATCTTAGATAGTTATCTAACAATGTTTATATACTGTTCAATGAAAAACAATCTCTGAACAATTTACACCAAATGGTACAAATAATTCATTGGAATAGCAATAAAACAGTAAACATAATAAAAATAATCAAGTATAGGTAAAGTCAACATTTTATAGGGGTGAAAAAGGAATGCAATAAAAGTATATGTCTGGGTTGACTTCCCTAAACAAAACTGCTTTTAGCAGGCAGCTAAAAATTAAGCTTAATGGGGGGGGCAGAAGGGCAGGAGATGCCAAATATCTGGGGTAGGGGCCCCTTGGGTCACCCCTTAACAATGCCCCTGGTGATTTGTTGATTTTTATTTTTTTTTTTTTTTTTTTTGAGATTGGCTGAAGGTTAAAAAGGAATAACTTGCAACTTTATGGAACAAACACCATATTATTGTTGTATATTCATAAACAGGTGTAAGTGCTAACAAACATAATTGTGTTTATTTGTTTTATTTAAGACGTTTATGTTCATACTGCATAGTCATTAGCATTTTTTCTTTCTGCAAGTAAATTTTTATTCAGAATTTGTACAAAAAAAAGAAAAAAGAACTAACAAATACAAAAATAAACATTTTAACATAAATTATTCATCCTATTTTCATACTATACAAAAAGAAAGCATACAATCATACAAAAAATAATAATATAACCATTAGGCTCTCCTTAGCCTTTGACTTCCCTTCACCCTTTTGGTAAGTATCAAATAAATCCCGGGTTGCGTAATTAGTTTATTAAAGTTTATAGTTATTAGCTGATAAAGTTTTTCTAATACCGCCAGTTCCTCCTATATATCCGTTCCAATATATTTCCAAAATTTACTCCAATTTTTTTGAAATTTCTGGTCGTCTTGGTCTCGTATTCTGCCTGTTAATCTATCTAGCTCGGCATAGTTGATCATTTTGACCTGCCAGTCACTTATGTTAGGAATAGTTTCTATTTTCCAGTTTTGTGCCAGCATAATTCTTGCGGCTGTGGTGGCATAGAGAAATATTTTTTTATCTTCATTTTTTATTTCCTTACCCATTATTCCCAGCAAAAAGGCCTCAGGTCTCTTGGGAAAAGTATATTTAAAAACTTTTTTAAGTTCATTATAAATTGCTTCCCAAAAAACCTTCACCTTGTTGCATTGCCACCACATATGGTAGAGGTCTCCCTCCACTTCACCACATTTCCAGCATGTCTTATTTTCTGATCTATAGATTTTAGCCAATTTTGCCGGCGTAAGATACCATCTATAGAGCATTTTCCAAACATTTTCTCTCAAACTCGTACAGGCCGTAAATTTAATGTCTCTATTCCACAATTTCAACCACTTTTCAAACTCGATGTTATAACCGAAGTCAATTGCCCATTTAATCATTGCCTCTTTGACTTCCTCGTCTTTTGTATGCCATTCCAGTAATATGTCATATAATTTAGACAATGTTTTGTTTTTGCCTTCTATTATTTCTATATTGAATTTTGATTTCTTGTCCTCAAAGCCCATTTTTCTTTTATCTTGTTTTAACATATCATTCACCTGATGATATTGTAGCCAACCGGTGAATTGATCCTTTATTTCCTCATACGGTTTAAGTTTAAGCCCTTGTTCTGATTTTCTTACCAAATCTTCGTAGGTGGCTGTCTTCCCTTCCATGTTGGTTTTTTTTATTGTTAAGACCTCTACTGGTGAAATCCACCATGGTGTTTTTCTTTCGAGAAGGTTCTTATTTCTTTCCCAGACCTGATATATTGGTCCCCTGAAAATATGGTTTAAGAAAGCCCTGTGGACTTTCACCTTCTCGTACCAGAGATATGCGTGCCACCCATACCGATTATTGAAGCCTTCTAAATCCAGTAGGTCTCTGTTCTCCAATTTTATCCAATCTTTTAGCCAAAGTAGGCACGCTGCTTCATAATATAGGCTCAAATCTGGGAGAGCAAAACCTCCTCTTTCCTTTTTATCAGTTAGTATTTTCATTTTAATCCTTGGTCTTTTCCCCTGCCAGATGAATTTCATCAGGGTTCTCTGCCATTCTTTACATTGTTTTAAACCTTTAATAACTGGAAGAGTTTGAAATAAAAACAACATCCTCGGCAAAACATTCATTTTAACCACTGCTATCTTCCCTAAAAAGGAAAATTTCATCCTCCCCCATATTTCCAGATCTTTCTTTATTTTTTTCCATGTAACTTCATAATTATCTTTATATAGGTTTATGTTTTTTGCCGTGATCCACACTCCCAAATATTTCACTTTTTTCACCACCATGATTTCCACTTTTTGTTCTAGATCTTTCGTTTCTTCCTTAGTTAGATTTTTAACCAGCATTTTAGTTTTATTCTTGTTTACCTTAAAACCTGCCACCTCTCCAAATTCCTCAATTTTTTGTAATGCTTCTTTTACACTATCTTGTGGATCTTCCAAAGTCAGAACAATATCGTCGGCAAAGGCTTTAATTTTGAATTCCTTCTTTCCTACTCTAATTCCTTTCACTTCTGTTGCCTCCCTCAGTCTCTTATTAAGTACTTCCAAAATTACAATAAATAATAAGGGGGACAGGGGGCAACCTTGTCTGGTCCCTTTATAAATGTTAAAATATTCTGTTGTATTATTATTTATCACCAGCTTTGCTTTCTGTTCTTTGTATATTGCTTCTATGCCTCTTCTAAATTTTTCGCCAATTCCCATCCTTTCCAAAACCTTCTTTAGGAAGTTCCAGGAAACATTGTCAAATGCCTTTTCGGCGTCTATGAAAACCAGTGCGGCTTTTCTGTCTATTTTCATGTCCAGGTATTCAATAATGTCAATCAAATTCCTTACATTATCCCGTAATTGTCTCCCTGGGAGAAATCCTGTTTGATCACCATGAATTTTATTAATCAAGACCTTCTTTAATCTTTCCGCCATTATGTCTGCAAATAGCTTATAATCATTATTTAATAATGAGATTGGCCTATAGTTCTTTACTTCCATAGTGTCCACCTCTTTTTTAGGGATCAATGTAACATAGGCTTCCTTCCAGGTATTAGGTATCTTTCCTTCTCTCAATATATTGTTCATAACCTCTCCCAGCACTGGTGATATTTGGTTAATTAATATTTTATAATATTTGGCCGGAAGGCCGTCCGGTCCCGGCGCCTTCTCAGCTTTCATCTTTTTAATAGCCTTTTTTATCTCTTCCTGTGTTATTTTCTCATCTAGTGCTGCTCTTTCATCTTCTACAATTTGTTCCAGATGGTGTTTTTGCAGAAATTGATCTATTTCTTGTTCTGTTTCCTCTCCTCTTTTGTACAAATCCTTATAATATCTTTGGAATATTCTTTTTATTTCTTTTGGTTCTTCCATAATCATATCTCCTTCTTTTATTTTACTGATCGTACTCAACTTCTTCCTTTCTCTCAACTGCCACGCTAGATATTTCCCTATCTTATTTGCGGACTCAAAGTTCTTTTGATTCATCCTCTTAATTTTCCACTCTATCTCTTGGTTAATTATTGTAGCAAATTTAGCTTGTAGTATTTTTAAGTTCTGTTTTAAACTCTCTTCACTAGGGTTAACAGTTAATTTTCTTTCATTTTCCATAATCTGTGTTAAAATCTGCTCTTTCTTTTTTTCTTTTTCTTTTCTTAATTGGGTATTTTTCTGAATCAAAAAACCCCTCATGACCGCTTTTCCTGCGTCCCACACCATCTCTATGGAAGTTTCTCCATTTAAATTCCACCTAAAGTATTCTTCAATTGTTTCTATAGCCTTATTTACTATCCTTTGATCATTAAATAAATATTCATTCATTCTCCATCTGGCTGTTTTAACCTCTCTACCTTTTAACTCCATGGAAACCGCACTATGATCAGATAAAGTTCGAGGCCAAATTTCAGACTTAATTAAATTCTGTACCAATTCCCTCGAGACCCAAATACTGTCTATCCTCCCCCAGCTCTGATTCGGATTTGAAAAAAAAGTGAATTGTTTTGCAGTAGGGTTTTTAAACCTCCAAACATCCGTCAATCCCAAATTATTTACCATGTCGAAGAAAGATCGTGGTAGTTTACCTTCTTTCCCATCTTGTCTTTTTGTTAATCTATCCATATTCGGCGTCACCACCCCATTAAAATCTCCCATCAATATCATTTTCTGGTCCATCCATTCCATTAGTATATTATCTAATTCCAAAAAGAAAGCTGATTTTTTCTCATTCGGGGCGTATATTCCAACCACAACTATTTTTTCTCCATGAAACACCATCTGTACCACCACTACTCTCCCATGTTCATCTTTGTACAATAATTGCGGGTCATATTTTTCCTTTATATAAATTACTACCCCTCTTTTCTTAACCTTGTCGGAGGTCACAAAGTCCAATCCCAATCTCTTATTACTTAATACTCTCTTGTGTTTTCCTATAACATGCGTTTCTTGAAGACAAATTAAATCCCAATTCTTTTTCAACAATACATGTGCAATCTGATTCCTCTTATTTTTATTGTTCAAACCATTCACATTCCAGCTTATTGTTTTTAAAGCCATCTATTAAACTATTCTAGCTAATTTAACTAGATTAAATAGAGACTACTGTTCCTTGCTTTCCTCCTCTTGTTCTTCTCCTTCTCCTGTTAAGCTCTCCTCTTTTTCTTCTTCTTCACTCCCTTCACCCTCCTCGTCTCTCTGTCGTTCCTCCCTTTCCACCTCCCCTTCAACTTTTCCCAGGTCCTTCTCGTATCTCCTCGCAAATTTTTGGAGTTCAATACTGGTGCTTAATTTAAACCTTTTTTCCTTAAAGTAGAATGAAATGCCTTCGGGAAACTCCCATCTATACAATATCCCATTCTTCTTCAATTGGTTTGTTAATTTTTTGTATGGCTCTCTCCTTCGAAGAAATCTCGAAGGAATTTCTCTAAAGATAATAATTGGGCTTCCTCCAATATATAACCTTTTTATGTGGTTCTGTTGCAGTATTTCATTTCTTATTTCCAAAGTGTTGAACATGACAATTACATCACCTGGCAGCTTTTTCTTTCTGGCTCTGTCTGATTTTGGTCTTATTCGAAAAATATTTACTAAATGACAGTTTACCTCCTCCTCGCTCTTATTTAACCAAGTTGCCAGCTCTTTTATCATTTTAGATCTAATATTCTCATTTGGGGTCTCTGGTACACCCCTCAGTTTTAGGTTGGTTTGATTTTGCCTCATTTGCGTCATAGCCATATTGTCCAACAACTCTTCCTGCACTCTTTCTATCTCTTTAACTTCTACTCTAATTCTATCCACCTCCTTCTTACTAATTTTCGTATCTTTTTGCACCTTTTTCATTGAATCTTCCAAAACCTTAGTTCTTACTGATAAATCTTTAACCTTTCCTGTCAATTCCCCCACCACTCCCTCCAATTTCTTATCCAAAGTGTCCTGTACCTCAAGTAATTTTCTCTCAATATATTGTTCATTATTTTTGAATTCTTTCCTTATTTCGGCCATCAGACTGCTATAGTCTTTAATTTCTTTACTTTCCTTAGCATCCTCTTGCCTCGACGACCTCCTTTCCGCTGGTGTTGCCACGCCTTTTTTTGCACCGTTTGTCATTTTGTAGGCTTGAAAGGTCTTGGGGTCCACCACACTAATGTTATTCAAAAAGGGATGAGGCACAGGATCACCGATAGTCTCTGATGGGTTAATAAGTTACCGGGTCTGGCGTTGGGGTATAATAGCAGATATTAGGCATCACACATCAATGCCCCTGGTGATTTGTGGGTAATATCTGTCAATAATTCATGTGGACACCTAGGACGGAAATGAGAATCTTCATTAACGAGGTAAGAAAACTCGTGTTTCCCACCTATGATGATTTAAGAATAACAGAGCAATCCTTAGGTTAAATAAATGTAAATTACCCCATTCTAAATTCTAGCCAAGAGTGGGGCTACTGCTGGCTGAGATGGCCCAAGCCTGGCAGAGGGGAAAGAAGCCATGAAGAGTTTGACTTGTACCACGCTTTTTGCTGGCCTAAATTCCACCCGGTTGCTTAGCAACAGGGCTGAGCTGAAAGAGATTTTTAGCTGGCGTTGAGTCTCTCATTGCCTTACTCCATCCCCAGACCCCACTTTTTCATATTTACACCTGTGTAAATTCCACCAACTTAAGTTCTGCCAGGTGAGCCCCAGCTGAGCCAGCATAGCCACAGCTCAACCTTAATTGTGGGAGTTCACTGGTGTATCCCTGGGTGAGTCAGGACGCAGGGGTTACCGTGGCCTATCTGCAACTGAGCCACAACTCAGCCAGGACAGCAAGTTCCACCTAGTCCAAACTCATTCATCCTGGCAGGATGCAAATGACACATTAGAAAAGCAGAAACTTGATTTTCATCACAAAGTTAACTCTAAAAGTACAAGAGTCAAGAGTACCTTTTAAATCTTCTGGATTACACACATTCATACTCATAATAGATTAGTACAGCTAGCTGAAGTTCTCATCTACTTTAAAGTTTGTCCGTTATAACCCCCATTTCAAGCATACCACATACACAAAAATATATTAACCACAATCAAGATCACCCATGCAGAATTCAGAGGGTACCTATTTCTCATCTTATTTCCTGTATCTCCTGGAAATTTTAAAATAGTGTAAAAATGTCTCCCAGAGTTTATTGATCTTTTGCAGGGTAATAATAACTTAATAAAGTGGGATATTATTACACTGAAATGGATCAATAAACTCAGCAGAGATGCATTTGTTTCACTATATGTTTTTTTGCGGCAGGTATGCAGCATGGAAAAGAATTACAAGGCCGAATCTAGAAATGCTGCACTTTTCAACTCCAAATTATCTTAAATGTGGGGTGGGAGGACATCTTCCCAAAAAGTTTGACATCAGCCAGAGGGCCTTTTCTCCACTCTCCACTGTCCACAGAGCTTCAATTACTGAGACAAAAGGTTAATTTGTTAGCAATTCACCATCATATGGAACACTTAGGGAAGAAAACGGAGGCAAATTGAAGACCACACTGGATTTCCTTAGGTTAGAGGTCATCTAAAAGCCAGAACTAAATTTTATGCAGTCATTTTTGTATTATTATTTTTTTATTTTAAAAAACTAATTTAGCACCTGTATTTATAATCTCACAAAGGAGCCCTGGGCAAATTGAGACATGCCAGCAAAAGGCCACTGAATGAGGTTCCTACCTGAGCGAGGATTTGAACCTCTCTTACATTAAAGTCTGGTGGTCAAACTTGGCATTATGATGGCAGCACATAGTTCCCAACTCCATTTCCCCTTATTATGACAACATAGGGAAGCATATGATAGAGGGATACAATCGGTGGTATACATAATACCATCAGTAGTTCAGGACCGCAAAAGTCTATTTAGGCATTTTTACACATGTGATTTCAATTGTCTGAGAGGGGAGTGGATGTCCCTGCGCTCCACTTGTTTTCTTGAATCGTTGTTGCCACACCTGTAATCCTCCATACAGTGGTACCTTGGTTTGCAACCATAATCCATTCCGGAGGTCCGTTTGTAAACCAAAACAGGTTGTAACCCAAGGCGTGCTTTCACCAATGGGGCCGCCCCCCCCCAAATTGTTTGTAATCCCCCCAAAATGGGTTGTAATAAAAAAAGTTGCAAACCAGGACATGCACTTCCAGGTTTGGTGTGTTTGTAATCCAAAATGTATGCAAACCAAGGTACCACTGTATATTGGAGCTGAACTAGATTATATTCATGGATATTGGAGCATGTATCATCATTCTGTGCATGAAAGGCATTGTAGTCTCCCTGCAGTTTGGAACTGTGATCTTCCAAGGTTCTAAATCAGGGAGCCTCTATGAGTAAGAACAACTTGCCATGGTAAAAGTTCAGCCCTCAACATGTGACATGGCAGGGAGTAGTGTGTCTGTGCTCTCTTCCTTAAAAGATTGAAATCAGGTGTGTGGGGGTGTCTGTATAGGACTCCATTGTTATGTAAATAAACACAAAGACAAGGGTTTGACCCTAAATAGCTTACAAGTGTAGAAAGAAGAGTAGAAATGTGAGGATTTAGGCTTCTTATGTTGAAGCAACCTTGAAAGACAAATGGGGAGGTGGATTTGCCCTGCCAGACCTAAAACTCTATTATGAATCAGCTGGTTTTTGTTGGCTGAGAGAATGGCTGCTACTTGAAAACACTGATGTGTTGGACCTAGAAGGTTTTAATAATGTATTTGGTTGGCATGCATATTTGTGGTACGATAAGGTAAAAGCACATAAAGCGTTTAAAAATCATATTGTCAGAAAAGCATTGTTTAATATATGGATAAGATATAAAGATTTGTTAGAAAAGAAAACCCCAAGATGGTTGTCAGCAATGGAAGCGAAGGCACAGAAAAAACTCACTATGGAGGCCAAATGGCCGAAATATTGGGAAATTCTGGAACAAGAGGGAGACAGACAAAAATTGAAGAGCTTTGAAAAATTGAAAAATAAAGTGCGAGATTGGCTCCATTATTATCAAATAATGGAGGCATATAATTTGGACAAAAAAGTTGGTTTCCAGGTGGAAAAATCAAAATTGGAAACAGAATTGTTAGATTCCAAAATTAAGAATTTGTCAAAAATGTATAACTTGCTGTTGAAATGGAACACTCAGGATGAAACGGTGAAATCAGCTATGATTAAATGGGCACAAGATGTTGGACATAATATAATGATGGCTGACTGGGAACAGTTATGGACCACAGGTATGAAATTTATGGCATGTAATGCCCTAAGAGAAAACTTAATGAAAATGATTTATAGGTGGTACATGACACCAGTCAAGCTTGCAAAAATTTACCATTTGCCTGGCAATAAATGTTGGAAATGTAATGAGACTGAAGGCACATTCTTTCACCTTTGGTGGACGTGCCCAAGGATTAAGACATTCTGAGAGATGATTTATAATGAAATGAAAAAGGTATTTAAATATATCTTCTTGAAGAAACCAGAGGCCTTTCTCCTGGGCATGGTTGGCCAAATGGTGCCAAAGAAGGATAGAACCTTTTTTATGTACGCAACAACAGCAGCAAGAATACTCATCGCGAAGTATTGGAAGACACAAGATTTGCCCACCCGGGAAGAATGGCAGATGAAGTTGATGGACTACATGGAACTGGCAGAAATGACTGGCAGAATCCGAGACCAGGGAGAGGAGTCAGTGGAAGAAGACTGGAAAAAGTTTAAAGACTATCTACAGAAATATTGTAAAATTAATGAATGTTAGAAAAATGTTGAAATGAAGTTATATGGCTTTAGTATTATAAGGAATTAAGTACAGATAGGTTAATAGAGTATTAAAGGGAAAAAAATAAGGTTAGAATGAGTTAAGATAATTATAGGATAGAAAACAGAGGAAGATGGAAAGGAATCGCTGAAATAATTAACAGAAGTGGAATACAAAAAGGGAGGTGTGAGGAGGTCGTGGAAATAAGTGAATGAAAGATGGGATAATGAAATTGGTTGATTTATTTTATTGTCTTAGTCTTGTTTTGTTAATTTGATGTGTTGTATTGTATTTTTTTCTTTTTCTTTTTTTCTTCTTTTTTTTAGTGTTTTTGGAAAAATAAATATTATTTTTTTAAAAAAAGAAAGACAAATGGGAAGGTTTCTTCTTGGACAAGATGGGTGACACCTGGCTTGAGAGCAGTACATGTGAAAAGGATCTAGGAGTCTTGGTTGACCACAAACTTGACATGAGCCAACAGTGTGACGCGGCAGCTAAAAAAGCCAATGCAATTCTGGGCTGCATCAATAGGAGTATAGCATCTAGATCAAGGGAAGTAATAGTGCCACTGTATTCTGCTCTGGTCAGACCTCACCTGGAGTACTGTGTCCAGTTCTGGGCACCACAGTTCAAGAAGGACACTGACAAACTGGAACGTGTCCAGAGGAGGGCAACCAAAATGGTCAAAGGCCTGGAAACGATGCCTTATGAGGAACGGCTAAGGGAGCTGGGCATGTTTAGCCTGGAGAAGAGGAGGTTAAGGGGTGATATGATAGCCATGTTCAAATATATAAAAGGATGTCACATAGAGGAGGGAGAAAAGTTGTTTTCTGCTGCTCCAGAGAAGCGGACACGGAGCAATGGATCCAAACTACAAGAAAGAAGATTCCACCTAAACATTAGGAAGAACTTCCTGACAGTGAGAGCTGTTCGACAGTGGAATTTGCTGCCAAGGAGTGTGGTGGAGTCTCCTTCTTTGGAGGTCTTTAAGCAGAGGCTTGACAACCATATGTCAGGAGTGCTCTGATGGTGTTTCCTGCTTGGCCGGGGGTTGGACTCGATGGCCCTTGTGGTCTCTTCCAACTCTATGATTCTATGATTCTATGATTCTATGACAAAGCTTCCAGAAAAAAATGGGAAAAGCATAGCGTTTCAACAGTATATTTCCTGGTGTTGGTGGTGATGATGGAGCGCGCTCTTTCTTCCTCTCTCTTTCTCTCTCCACTCCTTCCACTTATACCTTGCACACAAAAACTAAACAAGGGAAATTGTACATCATGTTCAAACAGTCCATAAACATGCAGTTATTATTCTGGTCTGATTGCAGTTGCCTGCTTCTACCTTTGTTACCTTTGTTATAGGAAAATTGTTATAGTTATATGATCAGTATCTTACACTTAACACTGCCTATTTATGGACATACACTATGACTAAATCACAGGAGGAGTCATGCAGTCATTAATAACATGCCCTTGACTTGAAATGTTAATAAGAAAACCGTATGAGGCTACTGATGTATTGCAATGGAAAATGGTTACAGGGAGGGAAATAATTTTCTTACTTCATTCTAGTAATCAGCTTATTCTTAAAGTGTTGCTCTGCATTATCAGCATCATTTAATATATGTAAAGAGTCTAAGGTGCAATAGCTCTTTAATAATCACTACAGTTTAAAAATCAATTGTAGAATAATAATGCCAGTTGCCAGTCTTCTATTGTTGATTGTTGATTTTCAATATGATTGTATATTATATGTTCTATTTTAATAACAGACCACCCATGGAATATTGACTGATTGATAGCCGTATACACATAAAATGTTTCTTTTGAGACTTCCCTAGATCACACAGCTAGAGTTTAGGCTATTAGGGAGGTGGTGACTGACAACAGCCAGAAAGGTGTAGCCAGATGGGATGGAAGCAGGCAGTGCCCTCTGCTCACGGCAGAGTCAGACTTGGGCTTAGCTAAGCAAGTTGGAGAATGTTGCAAGCTGGCTCCTGCTTTAGGTCCCTGTCCAAATTCCTGATCCATCATGCTGGCCGGGGGGGGGGGGGGGGACGTAGAGGACTGAAACACCTCCACCAGCCCCCATCCATAGAGAGTAACTGAATTCTCCACCAATGCAGAGCTCCCCATTCTGCCTTCCAAAACTGCAGAAGGGCAGAAGTACTGCTGGCAGACCCTCCAAGTTTCCCTATTTTCCAGGGACAGCCCTGGATTTACAGAAGCTGTCCCAGTTTCTGACTTGATCCCGGAATGTCCCACTTTTACTTAGGATGTCCCTATTTTTATTGGAGAAATGTTGGAGGGTATGGAGCTATGCAACCTCCAAGCCAAGGAAATAAATAACTATACAACCTTTAGAAGACATCTGAAGGAGGCCCTGTATAGGGAAGTTTTATTATGTTTTTATATATGTTGGAAGCTGCCCAGAGTGGCTGGGGAAACCCAGTCAGAAGGGCAGGGTGTAAATAATATAATTATGACTATTATGGAGTAGGATGTTCCTATTTTCATCTGAGAAATGTTGGAGGGTATGAGCTGGTGGAATTCCTAGCAGCAGTAGCCCATGGAAAAACTTCAAACTCTATCCCAAGCCACCCCCTTTGCTGATCCTGGCCTGATTCCTATGCCAGCTCCGAACTAACACAGCATGGTGCACCATTTCCCCAGTCTCCACCCGCCTTATACCTCGGTTGATGTAAGTGGCAGTGCTGTAGATATGCCGTGGCTGCTCTGATCTGTCAAACCTTGCTGCTGCCTGTCCAGGTTTAGGATTGCCTTGTTAGCCGCTTTCCACATAGTATGCAGTATTCATTGCAGCTCTTTGTTATACATTAAGAAAGTTGTGGTTCTAGGTAAGCCAGCACATGCACAGTAAATTGTGCAAGGGGATTTTTTGTCATCAGTCACTCCATTAATAATAATATTTACTTTTCAGGTGTGGGCACATCACTTTCATAAAGTTAAAATTCCCATAATTCTTGTTGGCATCCGTCTGTCTCGAGAAACACCTCCAGGGGTGGCATCAACCTACTGTGTTAGCAGCACTGAAGTGATCTCTCCAGGGCACAAGCCTCAGCAGTGTGTAGAAGGGTTCTGGGCTGCCCAGACGACAGACCTCTTGGCTGATGTGCCCCCAAAGCAGAGTAATGTGTTTGGCTGCAGGAGTTACCAAAAGGATGGTGATCCAACTGTCTTAGGGACCCCACTCCAGATTTGTGTAGGGTTTCCTCCTTAGCCTTTTCTTCTCCCAAAGGTGTTCCAGAAGGCAGCAGAGGTTTAGGATCAGAGGTTTCCTTCTCCTATACGGGCTGCCTTCCCAGGTTGATGAGCCCCATCTGCTCCTCACTTCCCTCTGTAGCACATGTAGAAACTGCCTTCTTGACCATTGGACCCACTATTGGTCTCATCTGCCCAACACACTGGAGCCTGTCTTTGCATGCAGGGGGAGTTCCTACCTCACCAAGGGTTTGAGACCCATCACCTGGTTTATCTGTGTGACCGCTGTCGCATGCTGACAGCTTCTAGGAGCCACAGGTTAGAGTTGAATGCAGAGTAGGAACCAAAAGTGTACAAACTAGCTCAGAAGGAGCACAACGTGCCCCTCACCAGAGGCACTACCCCTCCCCTTATACCCCATTTAGATTGTGACTATGGGCTTGCAAAAAGAAGAGACATGAAGCATTCTGAGACTGCAATCCTATACCAACTTACATGGGACTAGGCCCCCTTGAACTCAATCGGACTGATTTTTTAATAGACGTGCATAGGTCTGTTAATATATGCATGCCCTCATGGCCTTCCCACATTGCCTACACTCCTATCTCCATGCTCATTCCCCCCAAATCTCTTTCTTGCTGGCAATGTTTTTTAAAGAAAGGGACTTGACACCTGTTTGACATGGCCCACAGAAATGACAACAGAAACCAAGTAAACAGGGCTAATGAGAGATCCAAGAAGAAAGAGACGGAATATAATAAATTACCAAGTGGGTTTGCATGCCCTCACCCCGCCCCCCAATATCCACAGGATATAACATACTGGAATTCTTGGGAAAGGTTTGCATTTCTGGCCCACTCTATGTCCTTAAGACAGGGGTGAAGACCCCATTGCTGGACTCCCTCAGCCTCCACTAGGAGGTCAGTCTTGTTGGACTCCATTTCCCACAATCCCCATCCTGCAGGGCCGGTGGGGGGGGCAATGGGTGCTGGAATGCAACAACATCTGGAGGGCCACAGGCGCCTAATGCCTGCCTTAAGATATAATTAACATAATGAAGAAAATACTGGCAACAGACCTTCTCCTGGAATGCACTTAACTAAGATGATAACTCATGTCTTGGGTTAATACAGATTTCAGGTAATTCAGAATGTAATGAGATGTTTAGATTTAGTATAAAGGATAAAGCTTGCCAGAAAAATCAGACTGACACCCAATTTATTGATGCTAAAATTATCCCAAACCAAGAGACCATAAATTAAATCTTTTTATGGTTTGTTGAAACTACTGTGTACAGTAACTGAATTGTAGCGGGCAGAGAAGGGGGGCAGCAGGCCCCGTGTTAATTGGAATGGAGTTTTTCAGAATAGGTGAAATGAATAATGATGTGCTTCATTTAAATGACTTGTTAATATTTACTCTGCAAATACCCAAGGGGAAACTTGGCTAAGCTAAAATAGCCTTTAATTTGCATTTCTGTCAAGCATTACATCATTCCCAACTAGGAATAGTGCTCTCTCCTTTATTATTCTGTTTATCTCACATGTGTACTGCATTCTAGCAGATTAAAAGGCTATGAAAGTCTAAGTTTTGTAAAATGTTTCTCATATTTATGAGGAACTAACCAGGCTGGCAATCGAGATGCCACTAAGCAAACCCGAGATCTTGCCTGAAGATCTGAAATGGTGTGTGGAGTTCACTTTTATTCCTCATGTTAATATGATATGAAAAATGCCTAGGGATTCTGGTATGTTGAGAAATGTTCTTTAAAAAATAGTTATGGGGAATCTCAATATCCAGAGAAAATAAGTCAATAATGACCTCTGGCTTTATTTGCACATCTGCACCTCAACATCAGCTGGAATTTATTATTCTTCAGGTGTTTTCAGACTGTAAAATTTAGAGCTGGCTTGCACAGCGTCTCATATTTTATAAAATTGTTTACTAGATAGGCTATTTGCAGTGTTCAAACTTAGGAACTAGATTACTTTTCCATGAGTGCAATGAATGTGTGGAAGATGGAGCACTGCATCACTGCCTTTGCTCCATGGGTCTCCTCCCTCTGGCTGAACTAAAATACATAGGCTGAACTAAAATGTTTGTTTGTTTCAGCTTAAAAATGAAAAATAAAATATCAATAGGGAAAAAGAACCCCAATATTTTTTTCAGGAACCAAGAGAGATTCTTACATTTCTCAGCCCCCTAGAGGAGGCTTTCCTTAACAAGTTTTGGAGAAACGTGTCCATGCTCTTCCTGTAACAAACTGGTCCGCTGCAACTTAGGGTGATGCTACATCCTGACAATGTGTTTTATTTTATTTTTTGCATTTTTATCTTGTAAACTGCCTCTCATCTTCAGTTGAAGTGCGGTATAGAAATTTAATAAATAATAATAATAGGTAGGCAGATCATCACATCTGGGGCAGATGGAGGTGTTTAAAAGGCCATAGGTAAAGGTAAAGGGACACCTGACCATTAGGTCCAGTCGTGGCCGACTCTGGGGTTGCGGCGCTCATCTCGCTTTATTGGCCGAGGGAGCCGGTGTACAGCTTCTGGGTCATGTGGCCAGCATGACTAAGCCACTTCTGGCGAACCAGAGCAGCGCACGGAAACGCCATTTACCTTCCCCCCGGAGCGGTACCTATTTATCTACTTGCACTTTGACGTGCTTTTGAACTGCTAGGTTGGCAGGAGCAGGGACCGAGCAACGGGAGCTCACCCCATCGCGGGGATTCAAACCACCAACCTTCTGATCAGCAAGTCCTAGGCTCTGTGGTTTAACCCACAGCGCCACCCACATCCCTTAAAAGGCCATAGGTTGTTTAATTATCTGAAGGCCTGAGAGAAGAAGGATGTTTGCCTAGTGCCTAAAAATATGTAACAAAAACACCAGGCGAGCCTCCCTAGGGAGAGCATTTCACAAGCAAGGAGCTACCGCAGAAAAGGCCTGTTCTTGTGTTGCTACCATCCAGACCTCTTATGGAGGCCACTTGAGCCCCAAGCAACAGCAAAGGATCCAGGAGTACCCCCAAGCTACATACTGACTTCTTTGGAGGGAGTGCAACCCCATTAACATCAGGCAACCTCCCATCCATCTGGTCTAGGGAACCACCCACTAACAGTGCTTCGGTATTATCTGGATTGAGCTTCAGTTTATTGGCTCCCATCTCATCCATCACCAAGGCAAGACACCAATCCAGCTCATTCGCTGCTGCACCTGTAAAGGAGAAGTAGAGCTTTGTGTCACCAGCATATTGCTGACAATGTACTCCAAAACTCCAGATGATGCCACTCAGTGGTTTCATGTAGATGTTAAACAGCATGGAGGATAAAACTGAACCTGGAGGAACCCTACACTGAAGGCTCCATGAGGCCAAAGAGCACTCCCCAATCTTCACCCTCTGGAAACAACCATCCAAGTAGAGTCAGAAGTACTGCAAAGCATTGCCACCTACTCGTAACTCGGACAACCGCTGCAAAAGGATACCACAGTCAATGGTCTCAAAAACCACTGAGAGGTCAAGGAGGATTTACAAGGACACATTTCTCCCGGCACTCTCCAGACAGAGTTTATCATACAGGGTGACCAGAGCAGTTTCTGTGCCAAAACCAGGCCTGATTGAAATGGATCTAGAAAATAAGTTTCCCCCAAGAGCGCCTGGATTTGGTTCGCAACCACCTGAGAAGAGGAGATTGGTAAGTGGCTGGTAATTACTTAGATTTTCCCAATACAGGGAGGGTTTATTGGTGCAAAAACCACCTAGCTTGACTTAATGGTGAAATGGGGGGCAGGGGAATCTGAAACCTAAGTTGTGGAATAGCCTCCCAAGACAGGTTTATTTCGCCAGCATTTTTCCCACTTTGAAGTGGGCTCTTATGACATTTTTATCCCAGCACACTTTTTTTTTTTTAGTTCGAGCCAAGTGTTTGTGCTATTGCTGACACATTTTTTAAAAAAATTGTTCTCTTATTACTGCTCTAAGTTGGGATGATTTTTTAAAAAATGATTTTGGTATGGTTTATAGTATTATTTGCCCAGAAATTCAGGGAATACATGCTAAAACAGCACACAATACACAACATTTTAAAAGAGGTGTCTGGCGAAAAGATATCCACCATTTGATTTGATTTCTGCTGGGATTCAGTGCTGACATGTTGCACACCTAAAATGCATTTCACAGATCACACTGCTATATTCCCATTTTACCGAAAGATGCTGGACAGTGGGCATGCTGTAGTGCTAACTAATAAATCAACAGCTAAAGCCTAAAGAGGATGCAACAAAGATTTGTGTCCTGGGACCCTGCTGTTAATCATCTGCTCTGTATAGCACATCAACCATGACACTGCTCATTTCTCAAGTGTTATAGGGTTGTGGTTGTATGTCCCCTCCACACACACCTTCTTAACTTTCTGCATAAGTCCATGATTCACTATGCAAAACTACCAAACAAGTTCTCTTAGATTCCTCCCCCTGCCCGCAACCCACATTTTCATCCCATGCAAAGAGACTGTGTGAATAACAACAGGATTCTAGGCATGCCTACTCAGACATAGGGATGGGGAGAAATTTGATTCAGTTTGCATTTGAAAGTAAACCTACTTTATTTGCAATTTCCAAAAGAAAGCACAAACAAAAACATCTTGATCATTTGAAATGCACACTTCTCATAATTTTTGCAGCGCAGTTCTCCAGCCAAGTAATGTGTATAAAAATGTGCTTGCTAGAATGTGCATAAAAGGCATATTTTTGTGAAAACAATATACAAAATATTTTACAAAAATGTGTACAATGAGCAAAATTGCATACAAAAATGTATATTAGGTAAAAATTGCATTAAATTGCTAATGGCTATTTATGATGATTCCTTCAAACAAGAATTCATAAATCCCTACTCAGAAGTAAGTCTCATTGAGTTTTGCACTTACTTTCAGGTGTTTCTACAATCCAGCAAATTGAAATCTTCAGGCCATATGCCATGCTGCAGACCCAGTTCAGTGCCGCAGTAACTGGAAGCCTGTGTGATTTCAAACATACACAGTTGAAGGTAGGCTCATTGAAACTGAGCAAGTTAAATCCAAGCAAAGTGCAGAGTGTAGAAGCTCCTTTTGCACTGAGTCTGCTTGGGCTTATCTTAAGGTTACCAGTTTTTTTTTCAATGAATCTGGGGACACTTTTCAACTTTCTCCTAAACAAACAGAGCTTGTCAGGGGACTGATTTGTAAATCCGGGGACTGTCCCCGGGAAATGGGGACATCTGGTAACCTTAACTTATCTGGCCAGAAAAGAGCTTTGAAGCCTTGCTTGGTGGACAAGATTCGCTCAGTGTACTGGCTCTGGACTGCTCTCGTGAGATCTCATGGGACAATCCGAGTTCCCATGAGATCTAGTGTAAGCATGACTAGGCTTCCAGAGCCAGTGTGCTGAGAGGACCTTGCCTGACAAGCAAGGCACAGAGAGAGCTTAAAACCCCTTTTGTGCCAAGTAACCCAAGGTGTGTGTATAGGGCCTCATACACACAAATGCTGAATGTGTGGCCCCTGGTGGGTATGGCCAACCAGCATTTTCTGCATGGTGTGTGTGTTGTGACTTCTGCAGAGCCCTAAACGACTTGAACATAGAACCTTATAGCCTGAAGTTGCGATCCTGCCTATTGAATGCACAATATGTGCTCAAGCATTCATAGACCTCTTCAGGCACCAAACAGAATAGGAGTATGCAACATTAATTAGTTATTATTCATAGAAGGAGCCTGCTTTCCTCTTTTTGCTACCTTCTGCTTGCTGTATTTAAAACTCCAGCTTAAACCACTAACCTCAAGAACCCGGAGTGGAGAACACACCCTCCAGGCTCAGATTCAGATGGAGCTTCCTGCCGGCCTTGTCCTGACAGACTGTGATTTAAGAGAATACAGATTGTTCCCTAATGCTGAGGCTTGAAAGAGCCCTATTGTTCGTAGGCACTCCTGTCACTCTGGAGCTTGTTCAGCAATCTACTATTGTAACTGAACAGCAGTTGTAGTTTCACCCAAAGTCATTCATTCTCCATAAAGAGGAGGAATAGCATCTCCTCTGTGAATGCATTTGTCATCATCCTTCCTGCCACCATAGTCAGTTCCATCTGCCGAGAGATAAAGTACAGGAGGAGAGGTGCAATCTGTAAGGTTTCTAGTTTCATATTTCAAATGCAGAGAAGAAGGCAGCTGTGCCCAGATGAGACAGGGTTCCTCTTTCCTTTCTCCTCTTTAAGCGTTTCCCACTGGATCTTGCTGTGATGCAAAGCAGGAAATCTTATTTAACTCAAAAGAATTGCCTAAAACTGAGGGAGAGAATGCACATGGTTATTATAACTTTATTTTGAGTAAGAAAAAAATGATTTAATGATGGAACTTGATAGTCTTGCTGGTTGATGCCATTGACAGTGGCTTTGGTCCTATAGAACTGAACTATACTTGGGCTTCTAACTTTGATTGTTTGGGAATGAAATGCGCCCCTTAAAGGAAATACTATCAGAGAAAATATTAGAATCCACTGATCTATGCTTTTGTACAACCTCATACATGAGAGGAGAACTTGAAAGCATAAATGTGTGGATGAATCATCACCAGGCAAATGAAATATAAGTGGTACAGTGGAAATGAATAGCATATTGTGAAATATTTAAACTTTGTCACAAAGAGGTAGTTCCTGATTTTTTTTTCCAGAGACATTCTCCCTATTTTCCCAACTTTAGATCTCTTTTTTTTGGGGGGGGGGGCAGAAAATTATTACAGCAAGAACAGTGTTTCCCTTGAACCCCCTGGATGCTCCAGGTTCTTGTCTAACTTAGTGAATGCACTTAGTGATGGATTCCTCCAGTATATCAAGAGTGATGAACTGTAGCCTACATGACCCATGCATGACTACAGTGGAAAGCCCAGAGGAAACAGCACAATGACTGACATGATAAAAGATATAAAAGGACTGAGTCACGTGGGATTTGGCAAAATTGTTCATGTTGTGTGATAGAAGAAATGAACTTTCTAAGTTAAAGGGGCAGGAAAGAAGGCTATTTGATTCAAAGCAAAACATGATGGCCAGTCAGCTACTCTTTCTGAGCAAGGTTCTTCTAGTTTAGGGATGTTCAATTGAAAAACTAGAACCTGGACTTGACATTTCAGTCCATGAAATGTCACCTCGAGGCTTTGCATTTGCACAAAATCAAACCTGTTTTAGACCCCACCACCATTTATATGATTGAAGTTACCTGGGACCTTCATAGCCTTAATTTTCACGCTACTGTTCTGTTCCATGTTGAAGGAAGGCATGAGATCTATGAAGAAATCAAGAATTGTCAAGTCCAACCTCATGAGCTGTAGAAGAACATGTTGCAAAAACCTGGAAGCATCATTGTCCTAGCACATCTGAAGATTTCAAAGCTCCTCACATGAACTATCTCAGTAGTCCTGAAGGACTGCCTGCAACCATAAGACTCAGAAGCCCTGTACTCTCACCCACCTCTAAAGTCAATCAGGTTAGTGGGTACCAGGCACAGGATCTTTTCATTGGTGTCCCAATATTTGTGGAATTCCTTCTCCACAGTACCCTAGTTGCCCCAGTCTCTTGTGGCATTTGACTGGTCTCTTCTTTTTATTCTGCCATGCTGCTTACTGCTCTAATTCCTGATGTTCTAGAGATGTTTTTAAGCTAATGTTATTTATGAGTGTACAATTGCTTTGGGTTTTCAGAATTTTTATTGTTGCCTTGTGAGAGCTTGCCCTACAAGGCAAGATGAAGACTTAGACTGGTATTCAACTAAGTTTTGAAATTAATGAACGCAACTAAGTTAGGCCCATTCATTTCAGTGAGTCTACTGTGAATACCCCCACTATTAAATAAACAGTGCCAATATTTCTGAGGTTCTAGCAGGTGTTACGTAGTCTATGCCCTCTCCCACTAGTATCCTCACACCCACTCATGTGCTTAAAGTTATAAAACAAGAGTCCCAGCACCCCCAGGGAGGATGCTTTTGCACCTGGCCTCTGGAAAGATGCAAGAAAGGTGGGCCAGCTGCAAAACTTGAACGCAGGAGTAGTGCTGTGAGGTTGGCCAGTGAACCACCATAATATCATTTGCTACATTCCAGCCAAAATAAATATGGAAACAACTTACCTTCCATTCCTAACAACTTGCTGAAAGAGTCCTGCTGAATCAGACCAAAAACCTATCTAGTCCGTCATCCTGTTTCCCAGAGAGACCAAACAGATAGCTATGGGAATCTCACAGGCAGAGCATGCACACGATAGTTGTCTCCTGCTGTCACTCCCCAGCGACTGGTACTCACAGAAACATGCTGCCTCTGATTCTGGAAGTAGTAGGCATCATGACCAGGTGGGCCAGCTTGTTTCCAAACTTGATGGGGCAGATACAAGCAGGTGTCCTTTACGTGCTACTTCTGGGAGGACTTCCTTGTCTCATACGGAAAAGCACTTCTGCTATTTATTATAGAGGCTTATTAGCTATAAATACCTTTGCTAGGATGTGATTCTCCAATAAGAAAGGACCAGGCGTGGATGCATCTTTTCTTTAGACTCTATTCCCATTTCGGCATTCATGAGCAGTCTCCACTTGCTATTTATTCGAGATGGTTTGATTCCAGAAGAGTTGACAGCTTTTTGACATCCCTAAAATTATTGTGAAAATAACTGCAACAGTGACAGTGTCATTTAGGAATCTAATACATCCCCAATCCAAACAAAGTTACAGATCTACTGTAAGTAATAAAATAATGGGAAAGCAAATTACTTAGCTGAGAGAGTCGAAATTAGATTGTACCATAGTACCAGGACAGAATACAGAAATGTAACTTGTACTATATCTTTTATTGGTTTAGTTTCTTTGACTCACCTGTAATGCTTATGACCCATCTATCAGATGTCTTTCTCTAGTGCATCTTTTCTCTGATAGGAGCCCACGGTTGATCAGCAAGAAGGTTGACCAGGGTTTATCTGGAGCATCCTTCTTTTGGGCCACAGAATGAACAAAGCAAATTTTCTCACTGCTAGTCCTATCACTGACACTATCCCTATCACCTCATGTACTCTGTTTTCTAGAAATTAAGTTCCATTCACCTATGTTTCTTGATGATGCCGTCAACACCAAGTGCATATGCAAAAAAAAGCAGCCATCACGGATCAAGCCCACAGGTCAAGTTTTAATACAATGTTACATGGATTCAAAGCCACAGCTTTCAAAGAATGGATTTTTGTTTATTAGATTCAATTTATGAAACGCTTCCCATTAAGTATCTCAAAATAACTTCACAATAAAAACATGAACAATAAAAGCATTTGGAGACAATCCCATATACTTTATTAAAAGTTCCATGTATAGAATTCAAAACAATTCCATTCTCCTTCTGTGTGCAGAATAAAAATAAAAACGATTTCACGTATAAAAGCAATTTCAAATCCAGTAGAAACACAGACTGGGATAAAGATCTCCACCTTCGAGGCTTGTTGAAAAGGGAAAGTCTTCAGATAGTTGCTTAAAAGATAATACAGGTAGTGCCTTTGTGATATGTAATGGAAGGGAATTCCAAAGTGTAGGTGCCACCACACATAAGGCTTGATGCCTATTTGTACAAAATGGACCTTCTTATAACACAGTATCTCCTGCAGAACGCAGTGATCCCATGGAAACAGAGTTTTCATTTTGGAAAGATATGGCATAACCATTCACTTCCTATTCCTCAGAAGCTTGCTTGTATTTGAAACAGCCTTTTCAAAGGTGTGTTTAAGAAGCATAGCCTCAGTGTGGGATTATCTGGAACATTTTTCTGGCATTTAGCAAAGCATGAAGTCACCTCATCCACGAATCATTCAATGGAAGCATCTAAGCCTGTTACATTTTCTTCTCTGGCAAGATTGTGATATAAATAATAATGATTTACTGTATTCCTGAATTAGATAATGATCTAGCTATGATGCATCACTGGCACAGCTGAAAGCACCGACAAAGCATAAACTTCCATAAATAAATGCGCAGCTGTTCTATTTGCCTCCTATGTAACTATTCCCATTTAAGTAACATATGAGCTCCCCTCACACTTTCAATTAAAAATAGTATAAGGGCTGGATCTCAAATGTAAGTATATCACTTAGGGCTGGTTCACACATGGTTATTTATTACTTAATAACTACAGTATTAAAGCCCTATTCCTTCCTTCCTTCCTTCCTTCCTTGGTTAGTACAAATGTGTCTGTTGGTAGCTGATTTTGTGATTGAAATGTTTACGTAGCACTGCACTGTATGAAACCCAAAACAATTAAAACAATTAAAATGACAATTTAAAAAACCAGAAAGGGCAAATTCAGGGGAAAGACATATCTAAAATATATGTGTCTTCAAGAGCTGTTGGAATGCCAACACTGATGAGGTCTCCCATATTGCAGGGAAAGCATTCTGCAATTCTGGTTGCAACAACTTCCATGTTGCCACAAGCCAATAATCATCAGACCATGGCAAAACCTATTGGCTTCCACTTACAATCGCATCTTATAAACTGTTATGTGGCCCATTGGTGAAAATTAATATGTGAACAAGAACAAACGAATGAACAAATGAACAAATAAAGAAATAACTAGTCTTTGGTCCAGAATATCTGAGGAAACACCTCCTTCCTGCCTGCTCCCTAAGACCAGAATGAGAGACACTTCTCTGTGTCCCACCTAGACTGAAGGCATGGTTGATGGCAACAAGAGATAAGTTCTCCTCAGTGGCTGCACCAGTGCTATAGAGAACTTTGAGTATGCTGTATTTTTTAATGGTTTTTTGTGTTGTTAATGCTATATTTTTAATGCATTTTATTGTTTTGTTTTGTTTTATGATTTCATGATTTGAAATTTTTGTAACCTGCCGGAATGGTGCATAAGCTCCAGAAGGGTAAGACAGACAATTTCTATATAAATAAAGAAATAAATGAATAATGGGATCAGATTGTGCAAAATGGGAACTTAGCAAGATTAGAACTGACCATGAGTCCTCTAGGAGACCACATCACATACTTCAAGCCTTTGGCACAGTGGATGCACCAGACATGATCTGAACAGGGAAGGCAACATCTAGAGTGACACTGGCATCATTTGGCTTGCTGCGGGAACTTACTTTGCGCGTTAAGAACCTCCATCCTGGAAAATAGGGAGTGAAAATAATGTCCACTGGTTGTGCCAGTCAAAATTGGGGCATCTGAATGCAACGTTCTAGAAAGGCCTGTTGGAAATATCTTAGCTACTCTAGGAGGCTACATTGCATTCTGCAAACTTCCTGTATGGCCAGCTTCCTGCACATCACTCTTGGCCATGCCAAAAGCAGTTAGAGCATCTGGAAACCAGGCTAGAATACACAGCTAAGGTACTAAATCCTGGTTTCATTCAAAAACTCTTTACTGCCTTAGTGTGTAAGTAGACTTTATTTCTCGATTCTTACTGGGACAAAAGGAAGGAGCATCTGTACCTGAGAACAGCATATGCATACAGATGCAGGAACAAACCTTTAATCGTTGGAAACACTTCCCAAAGCCTTGTTTGGTTTCCTAGACTTCTTCACACAGTGTTACAAAAAGCAGTGTTCTCTCCTGCTTTCAAGTGATCTGATCAATCTGGATTAAGGATTTTAGAGGAAGGAAGGAACGGAAGCAATTCCTTTTCCACTGGGCAATAGTTGACTGTCGGATAGTTCTTGGTCACTCACCCTTAAAAAAGCTTCATTTTCTTCCCTTAATAGGGAGGTCAATAAAAACGGAGAACTGGGAAGCCTGAGTAAACACCTCTGACCCAATGACAGCCTCTGAAATCCCTCTGGTTCTAGGAGTGATATTGCTTTAGCAAAGAGGAAGGTAAAGAGGGGGAGAACAGGTGAGTACTCCAATTATTAATGCAGCACATCTGACCTTAACTGTCAACATTCCAATCTCATACACTGCTGCAGAAGAGAGAAAAGTAGAACTTGCAAGGGGTGGCGGTGTGGATCAAGGTTTCCTCAGGAGGTGTAGGCTGCTACAGTTTTGCATCTCTGTACTCATGAGGATATCTAAGAGCTAGAAAACAAAAAATTGCAGTAAATCTCTCCAAAGGGAAAAGCCCTGGAGAAAGACAAGGTCAGAAAGAGTCATAATAAAGGTGTGTTTTTAAAATCATCACCATCTTTAATTACTAAAAGCAGACTGCACTGTATTTTATTTGTTTATTTTACGAATTTATAAGCTGCTTCACAGCCAGAGGCCATAAAAGTGCTGTACAAGTCAGACCCATTGATCCATCAAGCTCAGTAATGACTCCAGTGGTTTCAGACAGATTTTCCACCCAGCCCTACATGGAGACACCAGGAATTGCACCTGGGACCTTCTGCATGTAAAGTAGATTCTCTACCACCGAGCTACAGCCCTTCCCAAGCTGTGTGGTGACCACCCTGGTCCCTGGATACCCTGTGAGTATGGACAGGGAGGTAGGAGGATGCAAAGGAGGAGAAATACTATCACTTCACAGAGGTCTCTGAGCAAGTCTGGAGAGGAATAGGTGGATGGAAGGTTGCATGAGGTCTTGGCACGACATGGCTAAATGTGGGCAGGAGCCAGGAGTTCACCAGGAGCAGGTCTTTGTGGAAAAGAAGAGGAGGAAATAAAGTGTGAAAAGACAAAACAAGAGCCCTTTCCCACATCTTCTAGTAATAATAAAACTCCCAAATTTATCAAACCTGTCCTGGAAATGCCTGAGCTACCCAGGAAACATGATGCACATGTAGGAGCCTGAAAGCTTAGGGCAAGGGGACAGAAATTGCAGTCTCTCTTGCTCCTGGCGAAAGGAAATGGTCACAGCAGGACAACATTGCTGCTAACCTTTTCAAAACTCTTTCCGTTTCCTTCAAAACCCTGACATATGTATTCTTTTGCCCAGGGAGCCTTCTTCAAATTCATGAAACAGAAATTCCCTAATGTTGACGTTTGTATGTCTAGGAGGCAGAAGCAACTATAGAAGAATGACTGCAGCTATTATTAAAGAATGGTGTCCCTAAAGTGGCCTGAGAGAGGTCAAGGGAAAATGATGAAGCTTGTATTAAATTTGTGGCTTAGGGAATATTCTGCAAGTAAATCCTATCTGGAAATGTTAGGAGACATCCCCACCATCACCTGGCTTTATGTGAAGAATGGCTACAGCTGTATAGCATTTCACCACACAGATAGGGTGGAATTCAATGTTGGACTGCTACAAAAATTTCAGTTTGCTGGATGGAACAGTGGACTTGAAGAGGTACATGAAAAGAGTTAAGTTTTGTGTCAGGTGTAGCAGTTTGAGATGAGCAGTCTTCTTGGATTAAAATGTGTTTACATCCAAGGTGATTAAGAAGAGGAGACCATGGAAGTGTCATTTTGCTACACCCAGACTGTCCTTCTGTAGTTTATGGTGCACATTTAATTCTATTGCCAGTGGCACTAGAAACCTAAAGGACAAGGCAGAAAGGTAATTACACAGACTAAATGTTGTCAAAACTGAAATAATGTAATGTCCCTGGTGATCAAAATGATCAAATGTGTTGGGAAGAAGCAGCAGCTCTGTGATAAGCTTTGTCATCACACAGATGAAACTTTTCACTGAGTTTTGCTTCCACATTTTGAAGTCACCCTATTTGGGGTATGAAGGCAATTTTTGCCTTTTATATCTCCTAAGATCTTGGCCAACTGGTGTTCATTTGTTTGTTTGTTTGCTTGCTTGTTTTTGCCATCTTTGACCCATATTTCAGTGCCACATAATTTCCTAACAGGCCGACCATAACTGCAGCTACTTAGATTCACAGGAGCCAAATAGGTAGAGGTGTTTCAAGAGTCTGAAAATGGGGAGATTGGGAATAGATGTGAATGTTCCATGCACTCTACCCCCCTGGAATTATGTTCAGTTCAGTGCACTTCCACCAGTCAATGCCCATTGCCTGCAGGAGGCAGAACAGTTGGCTTAAATTGTCCAAAAGCACTCTCAGCCACATTAGAGCCAAGCTGGGACCATCCAAACAAGGCTAGAGACAGGATACACTATTTTCCCAGCTTTCACTCCAGCAGCAGGTGTACCTTCATTGACTGGGGGAGAAGCCAAAGAAAGTACAAAGTTTAAGAAGATAAGAGCGTAAGATGAACCTGCTGCATCAGGCCAATGGCCCATCTAGTCCAGCATTGTGTTCTCACAGTGGCCAGCCAGTTGCCTGGTTAGACCCAAGCTAGACCCAAGCAGAACAGCCCACCTGCCGACCTGTGAGATTCCCAATAACTGGTATTCAGAGGCATAATGCTTCTCACAGAGGAGGTAGAACATAGCCATCATGACTGGGAGCTGGTGGTAGCCTTATTTAATTTGTTTATTTGGAAATCTTTCTAAACAACTAAAGATGGGAGTATCACAGGGGGGCAGCTGCCCCCCATAGATCAAGTAAAACATCAGAAATACTTAACTAACTAACTTAACTAACTTACCATATTTTTTGCACCATAACACTCACTTTTTTCCTCCTAGAAAGTAAGGGGAAATGTCTGTGCGTGTTATGGAGGGAATGCCTACGGGTGGCGGGATCTGCTGCAGTCGTGAGCAGAGGATCCATGGTTCCCCTTCCTTCCCTCCTCCGTGGCTTGCTTTGAAACAGCAAAGCGGGAGAAGAGCCGCTGAGTGGGGAGGAGAGAGGGACAGAGAGCCTGCTTGCTTTAAAGGAGCAAAGCGGGAGAGGAGAGGAGCAGCTTACACGAGTGTAAGCGGCTCCTGTCCGGTTGGTTCCTTTAAAGCAAGCAGGCTCTCTGTCCCTCTCTCCTCCCCACTCGGCTCGCTAAATAGCAGCAAAGTTTTTCAGCTCGCTAAGCCGGGGATGAGCGGAGAGGAGGGAGAAAAGCAGAGCCTGCTTGCTTTAAAGGAGCAAAGTGGGAGAGGAGAGGAGAGGAGAGGAGCCTTCTCCCCTTATACCCCTCTTCTTCATTATTAGCAGCATCCTTCTCCACCCACCCCACACATGCTTCTTCTCCCCTTAAGCCCCTCTTCTGCATTATTAGCAGCATCCTTCTCCTTGTCCCTTGAGTGTTTTTCCTTCCCTCCCCACTTAAAACATGGTTACAAAGCACGGATCCACATGGGTCCTCAGGATTTTTGCACTGGGTCACCCCAAATTCACCATCAGATCACATAACATGTCCATGGCTACATCTTGCACCAAAAAAAATCACGCACCCACTGTTGCCTGGGGCCGCAGTGGTGCAAAAACGTGGTTACAAAGCATGGATCCACATGGATCCTCAGGATTTTTGCATTGGGCTACTCCAAACTCACTGTCAGATCACATGTCTGTGGCCACAGCATGAACCACAAAAATCATACATCCACTGTTTCGTTTAGAATATTTTTTTTCTTGTTTTCCTCCTCTAAAAACTACATGCGTGTTATGGTCGGGTGCGTGTTATAGAGCGAAAAATACGGTAAATACTTAACCAATCACGTCAGTTCTGCCCCCCTAACAAAAGTCCTTCCCTCTCCCTCCAACAAAAATCCTGGCTACGTCCATGCAACCAAATAGCAGTATACAGGAACACAACATCATAGAAACAAAGATATACAACATAAAAAACCTAGTAAAATAGTATTATAAAAGATGAATTCAGCCATAAGAGGGTCCAATCTTATGGGTCACTCAGGGAAACCCTGGGCAAAGAAGTCTGTCTTTACAAAGTATCTGAAGCTGCTAAGTTAATGTAAGGCAAAGCCTGATCATAGACACACTTCCTCACAAGTAACTGCCTTTCAGTTCAACGGGGCTTACCCCTAGGTATGCCCTAGGCATAGGTATGCCCTAGGCATAGGACCACATCCTTCACAAAGTTGTTGTGGCCCTTAGTTCAGTTCATATAATGCGTCTTGTTTCGGCAGTCTGTGCACACATGACATTGTTTTCCAAAAGAAAAAGAAAAAAAGGAAAAAATGCAGACTGTTGCTAAGCCACATTGAGTTTCTTGTTTTCTTTTTAGACATACACAAAAAGAACATTAAAGTGGTGCGCTACATTTTCTTTCAATTACAGACCACTGTTAAACCCAGTCACCCACCAAAAGTCCATTTCCCCCTTCAGCAATTCTCTCAGAGCAGGTAGAATACAGTGGTCTAATGCTAGGTGTGCTCACCAGGACTAAGAATTTAACTACACATTGTACATAACAGCACACACAATATTTCTTAGGTAAGTAGTAGCATGTGGAGATTTCTAAGACATTAGAGCCTACGGAATGCTAATGGGCCACTTTGCTTTCAGTAACAAATCACATAGTAAATTGGAAGCTTTGTTTTGTTTTCCTGCAGTTGCTATTGTGTGGGTGGTGAAAGAAGACAATCTCCCTGGTCAACTTTTCCTACAATGAGAGACAGGGCATACGTTTACAAGCTATTGAGGGAAAAAAACTTCATTTCATGCCCTATTATATAGCCTCTATTGCTCTTTAATTAGCAAATCTGATTAAAACTGCAGTCCTATACTTGACTTTTCAGAAGTAAATTCCACTTGAGTTCAATGGGGCTGAATCCCAAGTGAATGGGTATGGGATTGCCGCCTAAAAAACTATACTAGGAAAATAGCTCAGGAAGCCAGCCTCCAGTGCAAACATCATCCCAGCCCAATTGTGTTTTAATAGGTCAGTCAAATACCTCCACACTGATCCTTCTAGGATGTGCATGAATCTCTGGAAAAGGCCCAAACATACCTGACTACCAGGTTGCTTCAGGCATCAAATCTGAAGTCTGAAAGCTGCTATGTAGTGAAACCTGGGATGTATAATGTGAGGGACTTCACTGTCTCAACTCATCCAATAAATTACATCTTTACATACTGAAGCCACATTTTATTTCTTCATACAATTATCTCCTAACTTTCCTCCAAGGCACTCAAGGTGGTATACATCATTCTCCCCACTCCCTATTCTATCCTCACAACTCTGTGAGGAGGTGAGAGATGGCGACTGGTCCAAGGTTACTTAGTAAGCATCATGGCTGATGGAAATTTGCAACCTGGCCTCCCAGGTCTGAGTGCAACATTCTGACCACTACGCAAAACTTCTCTTGTCTCTGCTCAACTATAAAGTCCATTGAACTGAAGCCTGATCAAACCTGTCAGCCTGAATCAAGGGTGAAGAACTTATAGCCCTCCAGATACTGTGGGACTTCAGCTCCCATCAACCCCAGACAGTATGACCAATGGTCAGGGATGGTGAAAGATGTAGTCCAACAACATTTGGAGGGTCACACGTTCCCCACCCCCTGACCTAAATGGATGCTCTGAGTTCTTTGGAGGAAAGTCGGATGCTAATATAACCTACACATAGCAAGCAACCTCACAAGGTTGTTGAGGGGATAAATGAGATTACTGGAAAGGATTTCCACACTAAAAAAGACATGATTGTATAAAAAATAAACAAGCTCTTGCTTTCCATGCTACAGAATACTATAAGATTCCACTATTCTTTTAAGATTTGTGCTCTCATTGAGTTATGTTATTTTTCTCCTTAATGGGAAAATGCGTGCCTCTGCATATTAGTGTTGTCTTGCGGGCTTTTTAAACTGAAAGGCAGTATATACAGTGGTACCTTGGGTAACAAACACTTCGGGTTACAGACTCCGCTAACCCGGAAGTAGTACCTCGGGTTAAGAACTTTACCTCAGGATGAGAACAGAAATCATGTGGCGGCAGTAAGGTGGTGGCAGTGGGAGGCCCGATTAGGTAAAGTGGTACCTCAGGTTAAGAACGGTTTCAGGTTAAGAACGGACCTCCAGAATGAATTAAGTTTGTAACCAGAGGTACAACTGTACATTTCTCTGATAAGCAAATAAAGAAAATATTAAGGACCAGTTATACCACACTGGTCCTTGCTTCCCCCCCTTTTGTTTTCTTTTCTTTTTGGAATTCCTGTCATCCTAGGTCAGGACTGATTTGGAACTCTATCAGCAACTCTGTCATAGAAACATCACCAGGTGGCTCATTGTTCCTGCCACCATGGAGATGGTGTGGACCACCTACAGCTTTGATTGCGGTTGGTAGCAGATTGGACTTCCTAGCTGATAATGGAATGCTTTCGTCAGTCAAATGATGTATAATTTCTAGTGCTGGCTTAGGTTCTGACTGTGTACTGTACAGTCAAGGATGACTCATAAATAGATGAATCAGATGCTCCAATAAACCTTGAAGAAGGACCTCACAGAAGACATACATTGCAGCTGTCCAGTTCAGAAGCTGAAAGGTGTTCAGAAGCTTTGCGTCAAGACCAGAAAATCAAATTTCCTAGCAGCATGAGCAGTAATTAACTGACCTCAACTCTTTTAATTTACTAGCAAATACGCCTTTTTCTTCTTTGGTATTGCACTGACTTACCTGCTGACATATTATTTGTTAAAACTGTAGAATAGGATGGCAAATGTGGTTTCCTCCAGATGTTATTGGCATACAACTCCCGTCAGCCCCAAACAGGATGGCAAATGGTCAGGGATAATAGGAGTTGTAGTCCAACAAGATCTGTAGGGCATCACATTGACTACTCCTAGTCTAGGAGGTTTGATGAAGAGGGTAGGACAGGAAATATTTTCATCACCAGTCCTTCATCATACATATTAATACACTAGGCATGGCATTGGAAATTAAGCAATTTGTTTTCTTCAGCTAAATTTTTCTGTGTCACCTGTGAGAGGCCAGGCTTTAAGCAACTGTACATTAATGTTATTTAAATATTCAAAATCATTGTCTTTCTTGGGGAGAAATGGCAAGTCTAGCTGTACCAGCAATCTTTTTTAAAATAATAAATAAAGTCATGAGATCACTTCCACGCTTAGTGCAAGACCCTAAAGATGGAATCTTGGCATCTTAATACAAGTGGAAGAAATTTCTCAGAAATAATGATCCATTTAAGTAGAGAGGGGAGAGAAATGTATATGTGATGTGAAGGTGGACTGGATTTTCATATGCGGACTGATTGGAACTGACACAAGGTATTCAAAGCAACAATCACATTTATTAAATTTAATGAATTCTCCCAGGGTACATTTTTATTCTCCTAGGGCAAAGTCAAATGTGATTTCTCATTACATTTGTGAACACTGCACATCAGGTTTGCAAGGAGCTTATTCATGACATTGTGACTTTATTCTTCATAATTTTATATTTCAATTTTTCAGCGAATAGTGTTTGACCCGGGTAGCATATGTTATAGCAATCCACCCAAACCATGGACATGCAAATACTTGCTAAAGAAACAGAAGATGGGGTGAGTGTTTGATGACCAGACAATTTATAAAACAGAGGAATTTGTAGACTTGGACTGACTTACATTGGCAATGCACCAGTATGAAAGAAACAAACACAAACAACAGCATACAAGTGGGCTCAAATAGAGAAAGAAGGGCAGGGCTTGTTTAAGGTATAAATAGCTGGGAAGAGGGTGATTCTGAGGGTTAGTTCTTTCATGCAGTTATATAGCCTTCTTGTATGCAAGGGGAGAAGAGGGTGCCTTTAACATTTGCAGATAATTCTCTGTGTGTGTATGTGTGTGTGCACGCGCTTGCAATAATCTTATATACTACCTACACACATAAAATACAATGGATGTCGGATCGGACTGCATATAATTTTATGCAATTCCCCAAATTTTATGTGGGAATTTGAACACACACAGGGATGGGGAGAAATTTAATTCATTTAAAGGTGAACTTACCATATTCACATTTTCTGAAACAATGTGCAAGGCAAAACAAAGTAAACCAATATTTGTACTTATCTGAATTTTTCAACATGCATATACAGTATGTGTACAAGAATGCATATCCTAGCATAAAGTGAGCATATGCATGAATATATTAGTGAAAATAACAGGCACAAAAATGCATCAAGTTAGGTGAAATTGCTGTGCAAAAAGGTTTATACTAGGCCAAAAAATGCATATAAAATGTGTATAGCAGGAGAAATTTGCACATTTTTTCTTTAAAAAAAAAAAAGCAAAGCCATAAGAAGAAGAAGAGTTTGGATTTGATACCCCGCCTTTCACTCCCCTTCAGGAGTCTCAAAGCGGCTAACATTCTCCTTTCCCTTCCTCCCCCACAACAAACACTCTGTGAGGTGAGTGGGGCTGAGAGACTTAAGAGAAGCGTGACTGGCCCAAGGTCACCCAGCAGCTGCATGTGGAGGAGCGGAGACGCGAACCCGGTTCCCCAGATTACGTGACTACCGCTCTTAACCACACTGGCTCATAAACTGATGTAGAAATATGGAGAACCAAACATAAGGCTGTAAAAACTAGAAAATGAGAGAAATGAAAACTGGTACATTCATTCATCTATCATATTCAATTTTATGTTCATAACTCCTGTTCAAGAGCTAGTCCCCAGGATGGGATATCCAGAGCTGTTGCATGTTTAGGCAGATGCCTGAATTGGGTTTTGATGTTGCACTCAGCATGTAAGGATCCTGCTTGTGTTCAACATCTAGCTGCTTTTGTGTGAAAACCGAAGGGAAGTTGCAATAAGGCTACTCTGTAAAAGTGAATCTCGGTTCACACATTTTGCAAGTAAATGGTGAAATATGGGGAAGTGAATAGGGGGACAATGTAGAAATCCAATAAACACTTATCTCTAAGGTCAGGAAGAATGAAAGTAACCTATGGTTTGGGTCTCCACAACTATATTACTAAGGAGGGTGCTAAAGTATCATCCCAAATACATGACATAGTCACTGGCAGAGCACTATTCACACAGAACAAATGTACTGTTCAAGCTTCATTCTCTCATGATCAGAAGTGCAAATTTCTGCCACACACAGCCCTGTGGGTGAAATGAAAAATGGGGAAATCTACACAACTATGAAAGGAGTAAAGAAGAGGGGGGGGACCCTACTTAATAATCACACAGAGCATCATATTTCAGATAATTCCAGTATCATTTTTGTGCAAGTAATTTGTGAAATCATATAGTGTAGGGAGTCACATAAGTCTATGAGCCAAGCAATTATAATTTCCATTGGATGAGGCCATTCATTTCATCTTGTTTATATACTGCTTTGTTTTACAGTCCCTATCTTGCACATTTTCACACCAACCATGTGAGCTGTTGTATTATTCTCATTTTCTAGGATAGAATTTCAGTGACCCAAGATGTGGATAAATTCCTGGGGCTGTGCCATTTCAGATTGCATGAAATGGGGCAGTGAATGTTTATAATACCACATATTAAAAAAACAAAAACAAATCATAAGCAAAGAAAAAAATGACTATTCCTGCAAATTCAAAATCAGAACACAAGAGTTAAATTTGAACTCTGTCCAGACTTAGGACAGCAGCCAACATGCTCATACCAGTCCTTCCATGGAATTTAGAGACATGGTATTCAAAGTAAGTTATAGACCTAAATTAATCATGTTCAGTATTTTCCATGAGCCTACTCTGAGTAAAAATTGGTTTAATACCATTTATGTACTTTAGAAGTTGACTCATTTGACTATGTCTTTATGTAGCCTGTGTTATATACACTCGTAATGTTATATGGATACAAGTGATAAGAGAAAAAAGGTTTTGCTACATCAGAATCCTGTAAACAGAGTTAAAGATCAGAGCAAAGAGATGTTTTATATGGGGCTTTTATTCCTTAAGTTGTGGAATTTATCAAAGAATTTGAGGCAATGATGGCTTTAAGAAGTTCTTTACAAAAGATCAGATGGAATTACATGTCACTCTCTGAGCCACAAGCAGAGAACTTTTTCAAAGATTAGAGATTTTCTTTAAACTAGAAGGAAAAAGATTTGTTTGGGCTATCAGAAGGCTGCCTGCCTCAAGAAGCATAGGGGGGAAATTTGGTGTTCTCAGATGACAAAAATAGACATCTAAAACAAAGCACCATGGACCAATCTTCAAATGATTGTCAAACTAGGGTCCTTTTTCTTGCTGTTTCTTTTCCTTAATCAAGTTCAGAAAATTAATGTTAGGAAATGGACTAGAAATGGCTGCAGATGACTCCTCTGTGCTATGCAAATGGTGGCCGCGAGCAAGTCTGATCAATATGGCAAGCTTGCTGTTGGAGTGGAAGAATGGAACGGTTCTTCCTTCTCAGGATGTGAAATCCCGAACAAGGTTCTGTTCTTAGTAGCATCGACTTTAAGAAAGGGGACTCCAAATTTGATTGTAGGCATCTGTTTTGGGTTGTTGATTTTTTACTTTTGAAACATACGGATGGTTCATTGCAGGGGTTTTGAGTCCGTATTTAGTTGGGTCTCAGTGAGCTTCACATGATGCCAGGGGATGAGGAACTCCTCTGAAGAAAACTGTCACTGCTTGCAATATTTCTTGTTTAACAAAATGAAAAGACAGTTACCATATTGGCCCAAATATAAGCCGCACCTGCAAATAAGCCGCACCTTTAAAATTGAAGGCTTATTTGTGGGTGTGGCCTGCCTCCCGGCTGTACCACCCTGAACAGGGGGAGGGGGGGCTGGCACCAGCACTCAGTTCTAAGTGCACTGCGTGCCTGCCTCCCAGCACTACAGCCTCCTGGCACTACCTCCCCAAGCTGGTGCTGGCTTCCCCCAGTTCTCCATTCAGGGTGGTTGTGCCAGGAGGCAGAAACGCAGTGCTCAGTTCCGAATATAAACCGCACTTAAACTTTTCACAGCCAGAATTGGGGGGGGGAGTGTGGGCCAATATATTTGGGCCAATACGGTACTAGCTGTTGGGAGGAGGCAGGAAACACAAGAACAAAATAATGGTGTAGAAGAGCAGACCAAAGTTTGGATCAGAATCATGCTATTTCTGTGCTTTTTCCTCTACTCCCTTCTACCTTTGGCTGAGCAACTCAGGAAAGAGGGAAGGTGAGCAAAAACCTAGGAGATTAAAGAAAAGAATGAGGAGGAAGGGAGAGCAGGGAATAGGCACATCCTTGAGCTCCCTGGCCATAGCATTAATACAAAATAATTTTTTTTTTCATTAAGCTTGTACTTTCTCATGGGTTTTGTAGTCTTATAGATATTTAAATGGACTGTCAAGCCTATTTAATACTATAAGAAAGCAGAATATGCATAATGTCCTAATCTGAAGATTTTTGAGAGGCGATTGGCTGTAGTGTACAAAGTTCTGGACTAATGAAGCCTAAACTGCTTCACACGGTTGTTGTGTACAATGTCTGCAGACATGAAAGATGCCATCTGTTCTAGCTAACATCTGAAATAGTGGGGTTTAGTGAGATTGCAGTAGATACTTAGTCTGAATTCTACTCAACATATTGGTGGTTATGTGTTCCTATCTGAACTTGCTGCCAGGATTTGCCTCTTGATTTAGTACACTATGAAACAGGAATGGTGAGGAATGGGGGTACTTGGTGAAAACATTCATTACTGACTTGAACTGGATACCATTGTCACATTGGTAGCACATCTGCAATGGTATTGTGTCCAATAATGGCTAAACATCCACAATGTAAGATGACCAGGGGGGAAATATATGCATCTGGATGCACCCTCCCCCCTCAAAAAAACCCCAAACCCATGCAAAAAAAATCCTCACCCCCAAAATATTAAGGAAGTTTAAGAAACATTTCTGACTTCTTATTTTTATGCACTTCCTAGAAAAAGCAAAGTGAAGCTTGATGTGAAGCACTCACATGACTAATTTTAAGATATAAATTAATCCTTAATCAAAAACGGAAGGATCATTAAAACAAAAAACCAGCAACATCCCATACCACTTCCCACCTCCAAAGAGAGACATTCAGTATGAGCCTGCTAAGCATAGTCAATCAGAAAACCAACTGGCAGCCTACACAGTCCTTAAACAATCCTTGATTAAACATGCCAGATGCAATCTCCCAAATCCCTAATTTAATCTAACCGCACAAATTCAATAGCAATTTTGGACAATTTGAGGGAATTCAGTAAACAAGTGAGCATGAAAGGAACATAAACGTGTCACTGAAGTGTACCCAGTTGAGCAACGAACTGCCTTTGCGTGGAGAAATGCGGTCTCCAAATCAAACACTGCACTGCTGTCACTTTCAATCATGTTCGCAGGAGAGATCTTGCATCTCAAATCATGAGAGGGGCAAAGCACATGAGGGTTCTCCCTTTCATTGTATCTGGTTGGGTGGGTGAAAACGCACACACATTTGCCCTTTCTAGAACTGTTGTTCAGAATGAAGTGGAAAGACTGGGACCAGATGTCAACTTGCATACATACATACAAGCCAACAAGCAAGATCTGGTTTGTCATGGAAGCGTGCTGCTACTCTTTTCCCCACATCCCCCCCTTCATCCAGGCTAGGTAAATATAATTCTTTGTTGCAAGCAATTAGTTTTCTATCATGTGGTGAGGCAATAGCAGCATTTGACTGACATATTGCCATAACTCATGATGCCCAAATCTCTTTTTGTATTTATGCATTCATAGAAGTGAGTCTTGATTTCAAAGAATTAGTGACTCGTGATCCTGGTTCACACATGCTCATCACTTGATTCCTCATAACTGGTTACTGTACAGTGCATTTTTTAAAAAAATATTTCACAAAATTGATATATCAACAGAAAGTTGCTAAGCAGTTTACATGATTGGCTGCTGAATGCATTAATTGAGTCCATTGAAAGGCATTAGGAAGTAATCAAGGAAATATGTTATAAGTTATATCTTTGGTCTTAATTCTGTGGTAACCTATTTACAAATCCAAGTCATCATGTGACCCTTGCAGTCCACAGTTTTTTAAATATTTGTCCACAGTATTTTAAAGGCAGTAACATGATCACACAGACATTTTCATATCAGACCAACCCACAGATAAAAATTAAGTTCTAGTTAGTATTCAAAACCTAATGTCAACATTTCCCAAAGAAAATTATAAAATGAATTATTTCTGCACTTTGAAATTTAAATCCTGTAAATACATTTTTGAATGCAATCCCTGAACTTCCCTATATCCTAATGCAAATAAGTTTAACACCAGGTTTCCAACTCCTGCCATAAAGCAGGGAGAGGGAGAGAGATCCAAACCAAGGTCTCAGCATTTGAAATTTAGAAGCAGCTAACAGACCAGAAGAACTACATTTCTCATTTACTTTTCTCCAGGATAGTATGACCAGTTTCCTGCAGCCATTTAGGGATTACCAGGCGGCTGCCTGTAAGACCTTAGGTTTGTTGGGCAGGTGTCAAAAGTCCTATTCAGATGGTACAGCAGTGAAGGGACAAAATGAAAAGCAATGGGCTGCAAGGCTGAGCCTTTTGCCTCACCCTCACCATTACACAGACCATTCCTTGGGTTCTAGTGTAGTTGGTGCAGTGGGGAAGCTTTTCTACACATCATGAAGGCTGCCTGTATTGGCTTATTAATCATGTGGAGAACTCCCAGAAGCTGTATGGCAAGGGAGTGGGGCAAGAGGCACAGTCTCACAGGTCTTATCTACCCATATTGATCTTTCATGGATCACTTAAAAAGGGCTAAAGAAATACACATAAAGGCTAGCTTTCAAAACTTTCAAAAATGGAGTTTTGCCTTCAGCCCAGTATACCTGAAAGAGCGTCTCCACTCCCATTGTTCTGCCCAGACACTGAGGTCCACCTCCGAGGGCCTTCTGGCGGTTCCCTCACTGCGAGAAGTGAGGTTACAGGGAACCAGGCAGAGGGCTTTCTCGGTAGTGGTGCCCACCCTGTGGAACGTCCTCCCACCAGATGTCAAGGAAATCAACAACTTTCTGACTTTTAGAAGACATCTGAAGGCAGCCCTGTTTAGAGAAGCTTTTAAGGTTTGATGTTTTATTGTATTTTTAATAGTCTGTTGGAAGCCACCCAGAGTGACTGTGGAAACCCAGCCAGATGGGAGGGATATAAATTATTATTATTGTTATTGTTATTGTTATTATTACAAAAGAAGCTAGAAAACCTTAGCAATAATATAAGTCAGGTTCAACACAATCATGATGGATTCTTGAGCAGATCATTTCCCTACACAAACACATATGCAGATACATGGGCGTATGGAGAAAGATTAGGTGATGTACAGCCACAGTGGCAACTCTTTTTATTGGTCTGGCATTTGGCCTTGTCAGAAAGTACAGTAGCCTTCTCATAATTTATATTGCAATATACAGTTTCCCCGTGTATTAATGTAGCAGCTGATGTGGAAGCTCATAGTTAATCAATATAGTTCTGTGGCGTTCCAGCACCTGCCAAGCCAAATGGTCAGCAAGTACATTTGTTGCTCCCTTCAATCACTTCATTTGGTACTCTAAATTAAATTCAGTTAAAAGGTAAGATTAACTGCACCTCATTAAGGCAGCCATACAGGTCTCCCTGCAGGTCCTCCAACACCATGCAAAATCGAAGAGACTCAATTAGTTAATTGCACAGTGTGTGGCAAATGCAGATTAAAATGGCAAAGTCTTTCTTAGGCCTCTCTTGGGTCCCCCCTTCTGATCATCCTAAGAGATGCAGGCTTTAGACCTTTTCAAAAAGGCAGTGCAGAGTTTAGATCTTTAAAGACTACATGGCCAAATTGATGGTTATAAAAATCTAATCTTGAGCCAGTTCACAAAATACGTAAGCTGCAGCTCAAAGGCAAAGAAATTCCAGGACCTTGGTGGAATTGAACCAAAGGGGGTGGAAATGAGCGAGGGTGGGGGTGGGGAGATCATTAAATAAGGTGATGCAATTTTAATGAAAATAATTAGGGTCCATTTGAAGTTCAAAACAAGAAACTGTTCATAATAGCCATAGTCCTGGAATGAACAAGATCGACAAAATGGTTATTTTATGGAAAGTGTAAATGGTTCTCTCCAGGCTCTTGGTCATTTGGGGAATAACATTAACATTAATTGAGGGATCTGTGAGGTTCTGATTTTTATTTTATTTTATGCATAATATTGTATGCATATACAATAATAAAGTGAGAAAATACAACTTTTCTGGTTTTGTGAAAAGCTCATTTTAGCTGAACTCAGTTCTGAACTGAGCTAAGGAAGGCCCAGCCCATCATTAAAATTTACTCACTGTCACATTTCTGAAACTAGTGGAAATAAATGACAAGGTTGAGAGTCTTTGTTTACTCTTTACTTACAACTCCTAGCACAGACACAGGCAATGGGTGCTTCAGGAATCAAATAAATACTCTGAGCCTGGGAATTCCCGAACACTTACTGCTCCTGAAGAATGAATGAACAATGAGCACAGGGAAATCCTTTCTCCCAGTGCCATAGAGATATTATGAGCAGAGAAAATTGCAATTAAATAACTAATTTAATTTATAATGCTGTTATTAAACATGCATTTCAATGTATTGGGATTAAATTATTAACAGGTCTATGGGATGTGATTGGGGCTTTATGCTTCATTAATTTATTCCCTCTCAGGCTCAGTCTTCATCATCTGTACTCCAATCTTGCTACATAAAAAAAACAAATGTACTCTTGCAAAGTCACAAGGGTGTTACTGACCTTTATGACAACTATCACAATAATAAACATCCATCCATTGACCAGCCTACTCACATTTTCACAGTGCCCCCACGGGTATGTGTTTCAGAAGTTGTCTTTTTGTTACCATAAACAGCACTTGTAAGCCATCTTCCGCCTGCCAATTTCTGCAAGTGTCTCATGTTCCTTGCATTTCAGGAAAAGAAGTCAATAATATTTTTCCATCCATCTGCCACCCCTCTTCTTTTAACCAGTCTACTTTGGTCTTATTTCCCATAACAAACCAGGCATGGTTGGGAAAGACCTGATTGAAATCTATAGCCTTCATGTCACAAGATGAGATTTCTCAGCCATCCATCCCTTGCGTAGCAGGCAGAGTCCCCCAAACCCTGGGTGCCCCCCCCCCAAGTAGAATAACGACTCAAGACAACGTGCTATGGGATTAATTGGCCACAACTTTATTATATTTCAGATGTGGGTAGACCTTGGCTCAGGCATTGGGTGTTATCCCTCCCCAGCCCCCAGCCGGGGATCTAGGGAACATCAGGGTTATCCAATGTGGGGGGGAGGGATGGGCCGGCTCTGGAGAACATATGTTCAAGCAGAGATAGCCGCCCCCATTACGCCGCCATCACAGGGGAGAGCAATGACGACCTCTCAGCGTACGGTCAAAGCCTCCCCTCAGAAACCCCTTTAACGGGGAACCCTGGTATCGCCGCTGCAAAGAGGAAGGGGGCGTGGGTCACCGCTGCGTGCCCCTCCCATTCAGGAAGATAGACTAAAGGTTTCCGCCCAAGGCCAACTGAGGATTCCCAGGTAAGATCCTCCCTCTATTGTGTGGGCAGGTAGTCCCTCCTCTACCTGGCCTGGTTTCCTTGGCAACGCTTCCCCCAGGCAGAATTGGACAACTGACTGAGGTAGGCGGAGACCTCCAGGTATCCCACCTGGGGGAAGGCGAAGCCTACGCTGATGGAGCCACACTGGGTCCAGGGGCTGCGCGCGTCCGCGCAAAGGGTGCCCCCTGTTTAATGAGGGGAGCGGTCATTCTACTTCCAGTAGTGGGAGAGGGTGGGGAAAGTCCAGGTTGCAGAAATATTTGGAACCTCCTGTTTTGGGCATAGTTTGTACATTCCAGGTAAACAGTCTGGGTCAGCCAAACTTTCTAAATCAGAAGACATTGCCCATCTGTAAAATGTATGTATATACACTGCCTTGGACCATGAGGGCTATGTTCTGCCTCCACAGTTGAAGTCAGTATGCTTTTGAATACCAGTTGCTGGAAACCAAAGGAGGGGAGAGTGTTCTGGTGATTCTGCTTGTAGGTTTCCCACAGGCATCTGGTTGACTACTGTGTGAACAACAGGATCCTGAACTACAGGGACCACTGGCCCCACCCAGCAGTCTCTTCTCACATTTTTACAACCAGCTGCAACAAAACATGTCACTTCTGCATTGGTCTCTACAGCCACAGCAGGCACTGCAACTGCCTAACAGCTTGACCTTGCCTCCAAAGCCACATTTCCCCACTGTCTCCTGAGACACACAAATGCTAAGAACTGCACCAAAGCAATTTCCACCAAACTCTCATCATTTCTATTTCTATTACTGGGATGGCACCCCCTGTGTGTTGCCAGAATCTGCAACCTAATGCATATGTATTTTGCTATTGTTTCGCTGCTCTGTACTCATGCCCTAATGTAATCTTCCATTCATTTTGTCTTCTTTCTGCCACAGCTACTAATTTGTAACTCACACCGAGCCCTGTCTGTGCATGAAATCTCTAATCAGACAGCTTGCTTCCTTGAAGATGAATGATGAGGACAAACATAGGTTGTGTCTCAGATCCTGCTATAATTATAATTGTTTGTTAGAGGGTGTTCTGTTACTCTTCCACCTTTGAGACACATGCTGTGGAATAACCCATGCTGATCCTTCAGTTCTGTCCATTAGCTATTTATCTTGCTGATGAGAAGTGGGCAACATTGACCATTTGCTCCATAATTGCAGTATATCAGAGTAAAGTGAAGTTGTATGTGCAGGTCCTTTTTTTTAATTTTTGTTGACCTTACGATGAACTAATAGTCCAAGGACATTATCTATTTGCACATGGTTGTTCTTTGCTGTTCGTTACGGTGGCAGCATCATGTATTCATTTGTTTATCAGATTTATATTCTGTATTTCCTCCAAGAAGCTCAGTATCCCATATTACCTCACAAACCCTGGGAGGTAGGTTCAGCTGAGTAACTGGCCCAATGCTACCCAGTGAGATTTGTGGTTGTGTGGGAATTTGAAACCAACTCTTTCCAATCCAACTTCAGTGTGTTACTCATTACAGCACAATACCTCTTGTGATGATTTGTCCCAAATAATTTTCCAAAATCATCATCATCACCACCATCCAGCTTTTATCCCTTAATCTACTGAGATTCCAGAGAGGAAACCATTTAATTGTGCTTGCAACTATTGACTATAGAAGAAAATGAACGGTGAAGTATGTGGGATAATCAACCTCATACAATCAACATGCTTGATTCTAGTTAATCCATTAAAGGGTTAAGACCATAGAGTAAACTGTTCTGCCAGGCTAAGTGACTCCCTCTCCCCTTGGGAGGAAGGGTTACCTAACTCTTTGTTCTCTCACATTCCGCCATGTGAACCCTACCAAAAAGGAGCTGGATGCTCCAAGCTTACTCTGCTGTGTGATTTGTGATATTAGATCGCTGCTGAGACTTGCCCCAGACTTGTCCCAAACCTGGATGTATGCATCCAAGGAATTCTTTTATTTTACCCTATCTATTTTCTTATTAACCAAATCAACAAAGACAGTAATTTTCTTTATTTTGCACGATCTAAGCCAGGTATGGGGAATCTTCGGCCCTTCAGATGTTGCTGAACATCAACATCCTATCAGCCCCAGCAGGCATGGCCATTGGTCAGGGATGACAGGAGTTGCAATTCAGCAAAGGGAGGATGAAAACTTCCTCACAACTGAGCTAAGCCTCACTGGGATGATAAACCTGTTCAGATGATACATTTCCCTTAATGTCTTGGCATGTTGGGATAGAAATGAAGTACAGGGCTTGCTTGCACTTGATGTTTAATTAAGCCTGCATTTGCAGCACCCAACCTTTTGTTGCAATATGTGCAGCACCTTTCTTGCACTATGTACAGCACTTAATCCTTAATCCTTTAATATTAAACGCCAGCGCCCACTGGTAGGACTAAGCACAATGGTTGTTCTTTTGTGATTGGCTGTGGTGATCTTTGTTTTCATGTGTGAGTGGGGTGGGTGGGTGTTTTGGATCAGGTTAGCCATATCGATTTGTAGGCTGTTGATAGATTTTTGTCATTTTCTTGTTGGGCTGTGTATGTGATAAAGGGGAGCCATACTGGGGTGAAGGCGTCTTCTTCTATTTGTCCCCGTGTCAGTTTCAGTTTATTGGTTAACCCCAACCTCTCTCACCACCAAAGGAACACAAGTAAATAACAGAGAACCTGCACAAGCGATGCTGTCACAAAACCCCACATATATTGAGTAAAATAGAAACATCGCCACCCCATCCCACCCCATTCACCTTTCCCCCCTCCACCTCTTTCCCCCTTTTCTTCCTAATGTCTCAACAAATGAAACCGATCTGTAAAAAATGTTACTTGGGGAAAAAAGAGAGAGATTGCACATACTTTTGTAAACCAATAAAATCTTTAATATAAATGCATTTTTAAAAAAACCTAGGCACAATGATACCAACATCTGTATAGTGTGTGAGAGTGTTCGATTCACTTTCATTGCATTGTTGCAGCAGTCCCTGAAGCAGCCAAACAGGGCACAACAGAGGGCTTGAAAGTACTGAGACTGGACAAAATGGTTTGCTTAAGGCCACCTACTGAATCTAGTGTTGAAATGAGACTTCCCATCACATTATGCTAGTTCTAGCCCCTGAATTTCATAACTGTCTCCATGATTTCCAGAGACCCTTGGAAGCCAACAACCCGTCTTTCCCCTGTGCCACATAGATGGAGCTAGAATATCTCCTTTGCCTGCTTTTTCGCCATCTTTTTTAAAGCACATAACATAACAGCTAGGGTGGCACAAAGTTCTTTTTCCTGGAACTAATTGTTATGCAGAAGAAAAAAGGCATTTTAGTGGGTGTAGCTTTTCTCATCTCTCTGTGAGTTGGTTAATGTGGCACTTTGATGTTTTTGTTCCTTGTGAAAGAACTGCAGACATTATGTGCATTGTGTAGTTTTTGAATGTTTTGATACATTAGAACTTTCCAGGCCAACCTTTCCCATTATTAGCTATTATTATCTAAGGTGGCCTAGATTTGATAGTTGTAATTTTGGTTTGTTAAGGCATTATACAGTATGGCCTTGCACAGAGGCGAGTCCTAATAGCTAGTATAGCATGTTTCTTTGTAAACCCATTTTCCCACTGTAGCTTTCATGTTCTAAACTGTGTCTCACTGTTTCTGTTACCAAATCACAACTCAGAGACCCTAACTGCCATTTAAATGTTTTTAGGCGTAGCCTGTGCTTTTCGCTGTCATTTTCTGCCAGTGCCTTTGATTATTTTCCTCCTCTTCCCGGTACCAAAAAAGATTTGAGAAAGTAGCCTAGACCTCCTGGTTGAACTCAAGAAACTGTAATCTCTCTCTCTCTCAATCTCTCTCTCTCTCTCTCTCTCTCTCTCTCTCACACACACACACACACACACACACAAGAGAGAGAGAACCATTTCAACAAATGCATAAATGGAATGGGTGAAAGGGGCTACAGTATCATTCAGATATGTTCAAGATCAGGCTTCCTCAACCTCGGCCCTCCAGGTATTTTGAGACTACAATTCCCATCATCCTCAACTACGGCCAGGGCCTTTTCAGTACTGGCCCCGACTTGGTGGAACGCTCTGTCACAAGAGACAAGGGCCCTGCAGGATTTGACATCTTTCCGCAGGGCCTGCAAGATGGAGCTGTTCCTCCTGGCCTTCGGCTTGGATTCACTCTGACCCCTTATATGGGATTTGCTTTTTTGCTGGCCCATGTAGAATCAGCATGGATAGCTGGCTTGGATGAATATCTGATGTTTCCTCCCTTTATGGTCTTGATTTATGGGCTACTACTAAAATGAGGCTGCATTTTAAGCTGTATTTTAAGCCGTATTTTAATTAACTGTTTTTTCCTTTTTCCTTTTTCCTATTATGTTTTATTGTAATTTATATTCGGTGTTAGCTGCCCTGAGCCCAGCCCTGGCCAGGAAGAACGGGGTATAAATAAAAATTTATTATTATTGTTATTTTGTTATTATTATTATTACCCCTGACCACTGGTCCTGCTAGCTAGGGATCATGGGAGTTGTAGGCCAAAAACATCTGGAGGGCCGAGGCTGAAGAAGCCTGTTCAAGATACTTTATGAAGCTGGATGAAATACAAATGAATTTCTATGATGCACAGTTGTCAGTCATTAGAAACATAATATGGTTCATTGTTTTTCTCTATCCACCTCTATAAATTTCACAGCCACTCTACATTTATCAATGGGTTTGGTTGGGCTCTAATCATTTCTTCTGTTTATTCCATTTGAAATAATGGCTGGTTGAAAATTCTCTCCCAAATGAATGCATTTAGTCCAAGGCCTGAATTTTTAATGCCACTCTTAATTATTGTATGGTAAATTTTAACAAACAAGCATTTTAACAAACCCATTGATGGTACGGCTTATTATTTTGCTGTGATTTGAAAATATTCTTCGTTGCCATCTGGTACCAAATGTTTCATCAGTGCAATAGGGGGAAATCAAAGTAGGTCTTTTTTGATAAAGGTTTAATGGGATTGACATTTGAGTAAAAATCTGTTGTAGAACATGACATTGGAAGAAAAAAAGATTTCATGGCACAATTGTCTATAGTCCTTCTACACACATTTTACAACCTGACACACATCACCTATTTCCATAAACCTTTCTGTTAAACAGTATGTGCTACTTTTAACTGTCTTTTCCTTATTATATTTCATTTCACTTATATTTGTTTATGCAATAATCCTGAATTTGGTGGAACTTGATGAGCATGTCTCAGAGCCCCTTCTGCAAACAAAATAAGTCCTAAGTCCTTGTGTCCATAAAAGGACAAGTCTGGGTCCAACCCTACATGTTTTGGTGCCTTCGTAGTTCTTTCGATGGGTATTATGTGCTATTGCCAACTGTTTAAATGTCAGTGCTGTCTCCATTATCCTTGATTCTGTGAATTCCAGTTAAATCACTCTTGTTGCACCTGTGACCTTAGCAAACTCGGCAGCTGTCCCAAAGTCCAAACTTTTTCCCCGTAGATGAAGGTCAAGAAACACTTTGAATGTTGCACGCTTATAACTCCCTAGAGGCGCATACTCCTCTCATTGAATACGATTGGGAAACAGACACACCAGCATCTCTGAAACATTCTGCGTGGAAATCCTTTCAATAGCAATGCCATTTTCTTTTCCATCGTTGCAGTAACTTATCACTTGCACCTCTCAAGATGCTGGGCTGCATACACAGTACAACTTAATCCACACAATAACATTCATGTAACACAGTTTTAGATGCTTAATTCTTTTTCTCTCGCTTTCAACCAGCAATGAAAATCGAGTGAAATATTGCTATCAGGGACCTTTCATTTGTTCATTCTTGTCCTTAGTGTTCTATTTAACAATAAAAATGGGACGGCATTTTTAACAGGCAATATAAAAAGAGTTTGCTTGTACTTCATAGAACTGTCCCCTGGAGAACAAACCTTTATCCCATTATTTACTAGTCCTCTAGATGTTGAAGCCATGGAAAGTAATCAGAGATGCTTCTTATAAGGCTCAGTTTGTTGTAGGGCATAAAGTGCTAAATTTCCCCCAGATCAGACTGCAGACTACAAGCACAAATAAGTAATGCTGGCTTTTGTTGTGGCAACTGGTCTCTTAATTGTTAATTCTTTTAATCAAATATGGGGGGGAGGTGTTGAAAGAAGCAATGTTTGCTGTTAACGTTTATTCAGAAATTATTTGCTCAAAGAAGACATCAGGAAAAATGACAAGAAATCTTGCAGGAAAGAGAAAATGTGATGTTTGTTCTGTTTCTGCAGACTGACAAGATGCTGCTTAAAAGTTAAAATGAAAATTTAAATTAAAACATGACAGTATTTTGTTACAGATTTCCCCCCTCAGTGCTTCTTGAAGGAAGGGGAAACAACACCAAATAATTCTTTATTGTTATTATTATTATTTGTCCACTTTGAGACAGAGTACTTTTTCACATGGTCTTCACAACAAGACATGTTTATTTTGCAACATTATCACCTTCTGCTCAAACAGATGTGTGAGGCACGGGGGGGGGGGGACACTACAAAACCTGTTTAGCCAGGAATGATAGTGGGCTGAATGTGTTTGTATTGTAGCATACGGCCAATGACACCATACCACTATCACACTCAGCTTCAACTCTTTTGAATCTCCTATTGGCCACCTGCCTGCCACACTGCTAAGATCTAAGGCAACTACTCACAAGTCATTTTTGAGTGATTGATTCTGGTGTTTATAGAGAGCCATGCATTATAGTGTAGAATTGTGCTTTGTTTCTCTTTAGCAATTCCTCCCTCCCTCTCTGATTCCTTAACAGTGCCACTTAGCTAGCAGGTGCACTATGCTCCGTTTGCTTGAACAAACTACCACAAAGTGCTCAATGACCTACAATTCCGTAATGTTCAATTACTCCCTTGGACTGAATGACAAAAGAAAGGTGACTATTAATGACTCTAAAAGCATCAAATGAGATCAATAAACCATCAAAGCCTTGATCCCGGGGGACCTTTTAACATCCCTCTTTGCACACAGTTTCTTTTCAGTGAAGATTGTATTTAAAAATGAAATCTTCCATCTGTTAATGGCATTTTTAGGCCCCTCTGTGTGCAATAAGTAAAGGATAATTAGCACCTGTATGTCTTGGAAGGTTTTTGAAAATGGTGTTTGACACCGTTTGACAGAACTGCTACGCTGTATTTCCTTGTCCACATGCTGATAGCAGCAACAACCTTTAGGCCTTTTCCATAAAAACAAATATTCTCATGAGAATATTAAAGACCATTAAGAACTGAGTCATAGATTAGAATGCCCAGTTGTTCAAAGTTGCTCCATTGGCTTCCCGTGCTGAAGGCATAATGTAAACTGTTGCAAGTATAAGCTTTGATGGAGGCAACAGCCACAGATGCTGCCATGTTAGTGAGTTGCAGATACTTTGAAGATTTTCTGCATGGCCTTAGCAAGGCCCAAGAAGCCCCAAATGGCCCACCAGCAATGGTGGAAGTAATGCATAAATAACTTGGTTTCGCTGCATGCCCAATATTGCATCTGAAGTTGTCAGGAACCAGACACAGGGTCATTGGTAAGAAATAGGAATATTTAATTTGTCACATTTATAGATCTGAAATGGGTCTGAAAGTTGTTTCAATTTGGCAAAAAAAAAAAACCCACAAAAAACACATCCATACACAAAAATCCATCAGATATAAGCTCATATTGTTCAGATGGAGGCAAACACAAAGCAAAAATTGAACAAATGCATACTCCAATGGCCAGGAACCTTAATGGCCTGCAGGACATCTGCAACTCTTTGGGGCGGTGTGGTGGTCAGATGACTAAAAATCAAATGTTCATAAAGCGTGTTCTCCCTAACAGAGAGCACGTGTTGCGGTTGGGGGAACAAGCCACCCTGCTGTTACTGGGCAGATTTAGTGAGGAACCCAAGCCTTTAAGTGGTTAAAATTGGGTTGCTGGGGAGTTTTGCTTGTTGCCAATTTGGAGGAGGGGTCAGAGTCTTTAAATACAGGGGCCAGACGTTGGACGTCCTCTTGGCCGTTTTGCACCGGATCACCCGCCCTCCCTCTCTTTAATAGGGTGGTTTTTCTTGATCGCTTGACCTTGCTATGCCTGTCATGGGGTCGTCCGCCTTGGAGCGGGGGCCTGGTAGGAATTTTGCCATCTGGCTGATTGGCTGGTGCCATTTGGTTTTTGCCTACTGCGTAGCAAATCGTCACAACTTGTAAGGTTGGCGGTTAGGCATTGGTTAAATTAGTGCTTGGAGGGGTAAGTGCCTACCCCTCCAAATGATGCGGAAAGGGAATTCCGTTAAAGGAATCCAGGGGCTTGCCATTGTTTTCGTCCTTGTCCCTGGCATCGGACTTGGGCCGTGCAAGCCCCACAGGAACATGAGGGTGAGAAGTGAGGGACTGATGCCCAGCTTCATTTTCTCACCCAATACTTGTTTTCCACGCTGGCTTCCGTTGGTGTCGAGAAGGCCAGCTCTGTCCCTGAGGGCATGGACAGATAGTCATAACCAATGCCTAAGCAACCACTCACATTTTTTGTATTTTGAATAAAGTTGTGGCCAAAATTATGCCAAAAACCTTAAACAAAAATTGATGTGTGAAGTGTGAATTTTTTGGGGGGTGGCATTGTGGGACTCAACACACAAATAGGAGGAAGGGATTGCAGTATGAATTCAAAGCTGTGTGATAAGTTGTGGTTCAATAACAGGGATATCTCTACAGGTATAGAGAGCTCATTTCCAGAATTGAGCTCTGCTGTGGTTTCATTGTACAGACAGTTTGTTTACAATACTTCCATTTCAACGCCAGGTTTATTATTCACAGAGTCCCTGGCTCTTTATCAGTGCTGTTCTTGGCTGAATTCATTATGCACACCCAAACCAATATTTGTGGGCATTAGTTGTGAATGGATCTGGAAAGTAATGTTACCTACTTACATAATTATGCCACTACAAGCTGTTGGAAGGAATACAACTTGTGTACTGGCTTCTTGGATGCTAATCAGTGATTCATTAGCTAAAACATGCCTGTCTGGCGATACCCTCTCAGTGCCATGCATTGCAGATTAATGAGGGAAATTAGAGCAGATATATACCACACATAGAGGCCTTTGTAAGCGTGCCTAGTAAATACCCTTTATTCTAGGGGTGGACACCAGTGGGGGTCAATATGTTGCTTGACTCCAACTCCCATCAGCGTCAGCCAACATTGCAAAGACTCAGAGTTGTAGTTATAGTCCAATAACATCTGGGGGAGGTATGCCCCCTCATCCCTGCTTTATATGTAGTTCACAAGGAAAAGTGAGATACGGAGGTGATGCTGTTGGAACACTGTTGGGCAAAATGTCATTACTTTCATAAAATTGGAGCTAGAAAAGTTGCTTCTCCTGTAGGCAGTGGTGCAGTTAGGCAATTTTGGACTCTGGACTTAATGGCTCTACAGCGCCCTCTGTTCCAGCTTTAGAGCATAACACTTGGCTTCAAATGGCAGCATCCCCAACATCCTACCATGATTTATGGCTGCCACATCACAGCTGTTAGAACAAAGGCAGCAACAATGGCAACCTTGTTGAATGTGCTTTTACTGAATGATAATGCCCAGCTTGCAGGTTTGATGCTTGTATGGGACAGCTGCATATTCCTGCATTGCAGTGGATTGGACCAGATGATCCTTAGGGTCCCTTCCAACTCTACAATTCTCTGATTCTATGATTCTGTTACTCTTCCCCTCATCAAACCACTTTTCCTTTCCAATAAATGACCAAGAACTTTTACCCACAAACCAATAAATTTTTTTAATTTTACAACCCTGTATCTCAGCAGTTAAAAGAATCCAATATTCACAGGCCAGACTTGGGTAGCTAAATAACAGTCAACTATCATTCACCAACAGATACCTAGTATTACAAATGTTACCCTTACATGGTTCCCAAATACATACATTATACAGTATGTAAACTAAACTTTTTTCTAGTCAGTGATTTTTTTCTGGGGGGACGCAGGGGTACGTGTACCCCTAAACATTTTGTAAATCTTTCTACTTTTGTCCATTTACTGTGTTTATTTTTCCCGAATTTGAACTATAAAATTGTTATTTTCTTGAGTCAAAATGAGAGTACCCCTAAACATTTTTTTAGAAAGAAGAAAAGCACTGGTTCTAGTAAACACATTTTTAAAAGTGATTTATCTGGAGTCCAACTACATCTGGAAGCTACCAAGTTGGGAAAAGGCCCTTTAGGCTAAAACGAGTCCAGCTGGCCTTATGTTTCTCAGGCCTGCCTCATTTGCCTGGCCCAGGCAATTTTGGGGATGAGAAACACATCCAAACACAAGGCCCCAGCTACTAAAAACTTCTTAAAATTGCTCTTTTAAACTTGGCAGGTTCATGTGTTTCAAAGCAGCTGATCTCCACAGCACTTTCATAAGCTTCATGGCCACACATTGTGATAAACCTCTGGGCACCCCAACACTCCTAGCTAGTTATCAAAAAACTCATTACCAATTTCTGAATCCAGACCTTTATGCCTGCCAGGCTCGTTTATCGTCACGTCAGTTTCAATTTTGTAAGTGACATGCTGACAAAAAACTGAAAACAGAAAATACTAAGTATTGATCCAACAAATTAGTCTGTGCATATTGTGGTAACCAACATTTCTGTGTTTTCAAGATGAAGGAAAGAAGAAAATATTGACCATCCAGACAGATCTTAATGAAAACAATACACAGTATTTCAGTTTTACTAAGGCTGTTAATATTTAACAAATGATAGAGCTTTCAAACAGAAAAAGCAGAAAATAAGAGCTGTAAAATGAAGTACATAAAGGATAATGCATGGTTGTACTTAACCAATCCGTTATTTCTACATTGCGAATTTCTTCAGCTGGTCTAACCAGGAGATTTCTTGGGTATCTGCTAGTACCACAAGTGTGGTGAAATATATGGCAGGAACAAAGAAGTCACACATGGCAAAAAGGAGTCCTTTAAAAACTAGAAGAATTGAACAAAGGACAAATATAAGACAGAGCATGAACTCTGGCCAGACAAAGGCAAGTTGTTGATAGAGCGAGGGAAGAAGCAATTTGAGGAACAAATTGCTAAAGCCATAAAAACAAGCAAACATTTCAAGCAGGAAACAAGCCAGGGCGGCAGAAGGACCTTTATAGGACAATGGCACGGAAGGAAAACTGAAGGACAACATGAGAGTGCAGAGGTGCAGACTGAGTGCATTTGTGCTCACAAAAGGGCTTAAGATTTGCTGTTCGTGTAAGAGAAGGAGAGGAGATTTTTGCGAACTTGTCCTCTCTCTTGCTGTCCCCAGTGTCCTAGTGGAAGGGCACCAAGTGGATTCCATGCTCTGGGCATCTGTCTGCACTGGAGAATATGTTGGAAAGAGATTCACACCCAAATCATTGTTTCAGGGAGGGGGGCCAGAGGAACTATGTCAGACAGACATAACAAAAGATTCCATTACAGGCAGCGGCCATTTTAGGTGCATCCAATATGTGCATGCCCACACATACATATGTCGCGCCAAACCTGGAAGTGACCTGAAAATGTAACCAAAATGTCACCAAAAGGGGCAGAACAGGATGGGGTGGCCTTACATGGGCCCCACCAATGCACAGGGGGAATCTGAATTGTAACCCCTGTGCAAATCAGTCTCTCCCTGTATTAAGCTAATTGACAGGTTACAAATCAATAAATCCCCTGGGCTGGACAGCATTCATTGCAGAGTCCTTAACATACTGAAGTTCATAATACCCACAGAATGGTTGCAGCCCTAGGAAGGCTGTCAAAACAAGTCTCATTTTAGGTATGACCTCCATGTGGAGCAACTTTGGCTGGTGGTGTGCAACCCAGAGAGCGGCAGGGAGGCATAGTTTTGCTTCCCCCATTACCCCCCCCCCATTTAAAAGGCCTCACCCACAAGAGTTCAGGGTCATTTTTGCCTTGCGAGCTTCCCTCAGTTTCAGAGCCTCACTGGTTGTTTTGTGTCAATCTAATTGGACCCTGGTGCGCAGGGGAGGTGGTTCATCTTTCCCTTAGCGAGTTAAGGCTTACTTTGTACCCTTTGGTGAAAATGTCATTGGGATAGATCAGCATAGTAAAGGGGGGCCTCCATAGGGGGCCTGGGGGAAGGATTGGCTAAGGCACACCCTAAGCTCAGGTTAAGGCTTCTACCTGGCTGGAATCTCTCCCACTGTGGCCCATTGAGACCCTGGATGCTTGGCTTGTACCCCATCAGGATACAATGCTGGGTGATTGCCATGAATGGGGTTTGGACACTTCCCAGCCCCAATGGAGTGCCAATCCACCATGAAGGGCTGAGTGGAATTAGGAAATGATCCTTGCCTAACTGCCATGCCCAACCTGCTTTCCACCATAGTCAATAAATATGTGGCCAGATTGCCACCCAACACCTGTGTCCTATCAAAGTTATTTCACTGCTCTTGCACAGCTGAAGAATGCACCTGCAAGGGGAACAGACAATCTCTCCAGGTTTAGAGCAGCTTTCTTTCTGCAGGAAAAAAAAATGAGGCTTAAAAAATAATTTTAAAAATCTCAGTATGTACATTAATGTCTTCACAGGAAACTGGAGCGACAATTTTTTTAAACTCTGTTTTCCTTAATGCATGGTTTGAAGCCACATCATACATCCAACTTGCTAAAGTTAAGCAGATCTGCTTTGTCAGTGTCTGGATGACAGACCACTTGGGAATCCCATTTATGCTACTTTGAGCTGCATGATAACAGAAAGGTGGAATATCAAAGCCCTAAACAATCCAGTGGGCAGGGATTGAAGCAGTACTGGCAGCTTAATGGTTTGAATGAATATGAATAAATATGAATAAATGCAGTTGTGTATGGTTCCCAGCAAAGGATGCACTCAACAAAGTTATAAAGTATCTTTCAGATGATGCAGAAAATGGGTAGCCTCTTTCACGGTAAACAAATACATCTGAGAAACAGTTGGAGAGGTTTTAGCTAAGCACTAGAAATCACACACACACACACACACCATTTTCCCACTGAGCCTGTATATTTATCAGTTGTGTCTTCAGTCCAGTGGCTTGTATCCAATGAAGTTATCCTGTTCATGCCATGATGACTGCTTGCACAACAGAACTTCCTCTCCTCCTTCTCTCCCCAGATGCTCCCCACTGCCTCCCAATCTGCTCTGGAGGGTTGGAATAGCCCCCTGAACAGATTGGGGGGGAATGGGTGGAAAGAATAGGAAGGAGAAGTTCTATTGTGCAAGCAGAAGTACCTGCATGACTGGAACAGCCTGGTTAGATATAACCTAATAATTTCCAAAAGATGAGCTTTTAAATTAATATACTGAGCAGACCTGGGGCTAGTCTAACATAAGCAATCAGTTTGTTATTGTGGCCTCTTGCTCTAATCTTTCTTACTATTTTTTTTTTTTACTGTTTATTGTACTGATTTGTAGGCTTCCCCATCTTGCCTACAACTCTGTTTCTTCCTTTTGAATACATTAAATAATCAGGTGGGGGGGTGGAAATATACAACCATGCAATTCCTCTGGGCTCTTAATAACTTTCTGGATGCAGCTCAGGGTCTAAACTGCTTTTCTGTTTGATTATTTTAGTTCTGAGGGGAAGAAAGAAATAAAATATTACTTGTTAAGACTTTAGAGGTACAGTAGATTTATGGTTGTTTGCTTCCCACAAGCTTAATAAGAAAGCTTCCATCAGTATCCTTTCCAAAATGTTGCCGAACATATCTTCAGCTTTCAGAGAGGTTTAACAAAAATCAATCCCACATGTGGGTTACACTGAGACACAGGGAAGCAGAACTCAAAGTGTTGTTGATTTCAGTTCTCTTAGATGTTTGCCAGGTTTCCTTAGAATCCAAGGCTTTGATGTTTCTTTTGTATGACACAGTCCAACACATAGCAAAAAGGACAACATCAAACCTACCACTGGCTGGCAGGCAACTGCTACTTGTTAAACTATATCTGCTCTTCCTCAAGTTGCTTCTAAAGTAAATTTGTGGGTTTACAATCTGGGGATCTACCAAGCAGAAAATTTGTATTTCAGGAGTCACGTTAAATTATTTAGATGAGCTGAGATTTAAGAAGGGCATGCATAAGAAATGCTATTGGGTGACAGAGAGAACACAGAACTGATCCACATTTTATTTTATTTTAATTTTTTACATGTTCTTTGCTGTGCCCAACCTGGTAGTAACAGAATAAATGATGTAAGGAGGCATCTGCAGCCCAACCTAAAAAGAGGTGGTAGGGAAACATCTAGCTATGTAAATGAATTCAAATTCCAAGTCCTGATGAGCTGTACACAGGGGTACTAGAAGAGCTTGAAGATGTAATCCCAGAGCCTCTGTCTATAATCTTTGAGAATTCTTGGAGAACAGGTAAGGCACCTGCAGACTAGGTAAAGGTACCCCTGACCATTAGGTCTAGTCACGGACGAGTCTGGAGTTGTGGCGCTCATCTCGCTCTGTAGGCTGAGGAAGCTGGTGTTTGTCTGCAGGCAGCTTCCGGGTCATGTGGCCAGCATGACTAAGCCGCTTCTGGCGAACTAGAGCAGTGCATGGAAACGCCGTTTACCTTCTCCCCGGAGTGGTACCTATTTATCTACTTGCACTTTGACGTGCTTTCGAACTGCTAGGTGGGCAGGAGCAGGGACCGAGCAACAGGAGCTCACCCGATCGCGGGGATTCGAACCGCCGACCTTCTGATCAGCTTGACATTGATGCCAGGAAAGTTCATAGAACAGATAATAAAACAGTTGCTCTGTGAGTACAGACTACAGGAATAAGTTTCAGAAGGTAAGAGCTGTTCGACGGTGGAGCGGAGTCCCTCGGAAGGTGGTGGACTCTCCTTCACTGGAGGTTTTTTTAGCAGAGGTTGGATGGCCCTCTGCCATGGATGCTTTAGCTGAGGTTCCTGAACTGCAGGGGTTTGGACTAGATGACCCTTGAGATCCCTTCCAACTCTACAAGTCTATGGTTTAGTTTGTGGGACAGAAAGGGCTAAAACACACAATTTTATTATACTATAAGAAAGCTACTTCATACAAATGTAGGATATAGATGCTAATATTCACCAACTGCCAACCTAGTAGTTCGAAAGGATACCAGTGCAAGTAGATAAATAGGTACCCCTGAGGCGGGAAAATGAACTGTATTTCTGTGCGCTCTGGCTTCCGTCGCGGTGTCCCGTTGTGCCAGAAGCAGTTTAGTCATGCTGGCCACATGACCTGGAAAGCTGTCTGTGGACAAAAGCCAGCTGCCGAGATGAGTGACACACCCCATAGTCGCCTTCGACTGGACTTAACCGTTCAGGGGTCATTTACCTTTCATTTACCTTATAGGATAGCGTAATACTCATTTATATTATGAAATATGATTATATATTTCTTTATCTTACAAATGTTTATTCTGAATGCTCTCCTCTGTTCCTGCCAGTCATTATGACCCCCCATTTTTTCCACCATATAAAATTTTGTCTTCTTTGACACCTTGACATAATGTCTTTCTAATGCAAAAGAGATGCATATCTCACCTGCACATCTATTTGGTACATAATTAGGAACTGTTACATTACTAATGAGTATTCCTGGTGGAAGTGTCACTGCCTTTCATTGTTACGGTTTACAGTGTAATGATATGGGTGGCCACAAAACGTGTATTAACCCTGTCCCTTTGTCAATAAAGCTGACTTTCATTTTCCCTCCAAGGGCACTCTATAAGCTTCCAGTTCATGATTTATTAAACATACTGATGCACCTCTTGTTTTTTTAACTTCATATGCCATTTAAACTGACCCTAAAGATTCGTATTTCAACAGGGGCACACTGCATGTTCATATATGAGTTAATTGACAACATACTGAATCTGCTTTCTCTTCCTTAGCTTGGAAAACATGTTGTTCCTTTTTATGACATAATTTATACCTGGAATATTTAAAATAAGAAGAAAAAAACTTTGTTCAGTCCATTTCTTGTTCTCCCTTTTAAAAATATAATATTCTTTTGTTTCCTTGTTAAGTGGAGAAAAAGGGTTCATAAAGGGGAGGCTGAAACATCAGACCCCGCCTCATATGTATATATATAGGCACCTAAATGCATGGTGGAATGCATGCAAATCCATTTTGTCTGGGCATATACTTGTGGAAAACATCAAAGCCCATCCCTCCCCCCCCCAAAAGGACATTTCTGTGATCTTTACATACACCAGTGCACTTGCTCTTATTCCAGTATAAATGTATGTGGGGGGAAATGTCAGTTCTGTGAGGCAGTTCTCCAGAGGCATCCTTGATTGCCTGGCCACAGATCCTCCATTTCTAAGGCTTTTATTTCCACTGCATGAGGAGGGATCTAATAAAAAATTCTACATATTGGAATGTGCTTGCCTGTGTTGGAAGAAGATGAAAAGTGATAACCTCACAGGACAAGATGTGAAGCTGGGGCATGGGAAAAGATGGATAGAATATTGCAGGCTGACTCAAGTAGGCACAAAGCAAATTGGGTGTGCTATAGAACGAAATTGTAGGCATCTATTGTCCTTGAAGGCATACAAGTGCTAATAGCTAATCCGGCACTTGTCTGAAACATAGCAAAGGTAATGGATGCAGTTATATTTTTCGATATCCGTGGATTCCCCAAAGCATTCATGTCATTCCTGGCTAGGAACATTTGTTACACAGATAGAAGCACAGACTGCGAGATTATCTGGCATTTGAGTAATATTCAGCAACAGATGTTCTGGGCTACTGATCCTTGGAGGCATGTTCAAAAATGAATTTAAACAAGCTGAGGGTGGGAGGTGGGGGTCTATGAGTGGGAGGGGATAAGTAGTTGGTCAGTTTCCACATATACAAGCACACCTCTCTAGAGTATGAATTGCCGATGTCGCACCCATAGACATACATATGCATACAGAAAGCCCCAGCCATTTTCCTGCAAGCCCCCAAAATCTGTTCTAGAGAGTTCACAGAGAGTACAAGAGGAGAGGAAGGGGAAGCTCCTTTGCACAAGGAGAAATCTGTTGTGCAAGTGGAATGGCACTGTTGGCTACAATCCACAGTTCTCTTCTTCCCAGAATCCCCAGAAACCCTTCTTTCTTTTTTTAGGGGATGGAGAAGTATCCAACAGCCTTGTCTTCACAATTTTCTCACATGTATTAATACATTCATTCATACACTTAGCTTTGCTTTCCCACTACTTTAAGGGCCTCCCTTTATCTACCCTAAACCATGACTTGAGTAAAAGAATTGCATTGAAATTTGTTGTGGGGAAGACAAGAATAGCTAGGCTGACAAGAGACCTTGAGCTAGACCATTTTTTTACCAAATTCTTTCCTTCTTCAATCTATATGTTCACTAGAAGCAATTGCAATTTTGTATCCCCTATTTGTTTGGTACAAAAATCCCATTTTGCTAAGCAAATGGAGGGGATCACAGATTCATGAAATGTAGAAACAACTCTTGTGTTCATCTTGTCTAGACCTCTTGGTTTACACCTTGAAGAGGAAGTCCACTTACCTTATTTGGTAGGCAGTTTTGCGGCCAGGCCCTGTGCCCTGCAGTAACCTGGCCGAGGTTCAGAGACTGGCACCCTCCCTGCCGTCACTTCCCTGCGCCGTTGGTGCTGTGCGGAGCCCCGCTCAAGGGATGGGCCTCGCGACCAATCAGCGCCAATGGAGGTGTGTCAGTGGGGAATTTAAACTCTGGCATGGCAAGGAGGCCATCCTCTTGTGTCCTTTGCCGGAAGAAGGGAACTTCTAGATATCTTACAGTGGGTTTTTCAATAGTAGCCACATTTAGGATCCAGCAGCCTCCTGACAAATTAATCAATTGCTGAAAGACTCACAGAATAACAGGTGAGAAGAGGTGTAGCTGAATACCAGGTTCTGTCAATGCTCCCTTTTGCTTCCACCTATGTTACAATGCACAGATAAGTTGTGTGCAGCCACCAAAGGTGAGAGGGGAGACTTGTTTTGCATGGCACTTACTTCAATTTATTTTCCTCACTTTACACAGTAATGAAAATTTTATGTTTTTACTACCCTTTTTCTGTTTAGGATTTTGTTTAATTGTCTTCCTCTTAAGCCAACTAGTAAATAGCAAGGCTCAAAGCAAAATTAATTGATTGCATATAAGTATTATTATTTTGATTAAACATCCCAAGATTAATTTTCTGCTTATTTGCAACTTTATTGTCATATTCATATTCATTCCAATCCCTCTGACCAGTTGGCACAATTGCAAAGCATTTATATCAATATCTCAGATAAGATGGAGTACCAGATTAATCCAAACACCCAGACAGAATTTGCCGGATGGAGGCTAATTTATCTTTTATCGACAAAAATCAAAGGTACTTAAGCAATAAGCATGGAGGACATTAGCAACCATTTTGTAAAGTTATCAGTTTATTGAGAAGGGCAGTCTGATGTCGTAAATTTCCACGGAATGATTTTTCTGACATAATTGGAAATATAATATTTCTTAAAAATAGTAAATCTCATCCATTAAATATTAATCTATCTAAAATATCCAGTGATAAATGGGAGTAATTTGCATGGAGAGACTCAGCATTCTATTCTTCCACATAATTGCACACATGAGCCGGTATGACAATTTGTGCAATTTGGCAGCAAAAGTAAAAGTTTCTATACTGCAAGGTCAATGCACTTCAAGAACACACTTCCACCATGCCTATTGTTCTGTAGATTAGCCCTTTGTGTATTGTGAATTAAAGGATCTGTATAATGGGCATTTGACAGAATCTCGAGAACCACTGGGAGGAGTCCACAAAACATTTTGTTCCTGTACAAGATTTTATGGGTGAGACAGAAGTACCACAAGCTCACAGCTGCTAACATCATCAGTGCCAGATTCCCCACCGCCTTTTTCAAAAGAGGGTTCTCGCCTCTCCCCAAGACTGCAATCTGATTTTCCCCTTCCTGTTTACTGTAATCTGATCATTATCAGATCTCCCAGCTAATGCTATTTGCCTTCAAACAAACAAACAAACAAACACTCTGTGCATTAAATGCAATGATGCAATTATTGTTGCACCTATTTTTGTCCTAGTATTACCTTTACAGCCAGTGTGGGAACAAGCCATGCAGCAGAAGCAGCCACATTTCCACAAAATTAACAGCAGAGCAAGTGCTTATGGCAAAGGTAGCCATCATGTGATGACTGGGTGATGTGGATTTTGTTTTTGTTTTTTTAATGCTACAATGGATGCACGAGAATGGCTCAATTTAAGTTGGATGCTAGCTAAGCTATGGTGGTGATGTTACTAGATAATCAGAATATGGGGGAGTTCTTATGCATGCCCATTCCGAGGTGCCACTTAGAATCCTATCCATCACTGCAGTTTTGTCTAGAGCCATCCTTATGGAGGATCAGCAATATCTGATGAAAACCCCAAGGAGTACTTGAGGTCATAATCTCAAGAGGCAGCCACCCATCCCAGAGGAAGCCAACAAATTAAGTATGTCCAAGTATGTAGGTATATCTAGCACAGGATCGCCGTAATATATTACAAGTCCATGTGACAGGACGTTCTTTGAGATTCTTGTTCTGTTCTGGTTGAGTCAGAAGATCTGAAAGTGGAACTGGTTTTATGACTCAGACTGTCACAAAGGGTGGGATCGACTGAGATTGGAGCTGAATTTAAATTTCCCAGGATACATTTTTCTGAGAAAATTTCTGAGATTTTACCCTCTCCTCTCCCCCCCCCCAAAAAAGAAGGCCTAATATTTTCCAAATATTCACCACCATTTTTGGATAGTGTTACACAATGACCAGGAATGACACTAGGACATTGTGGAGGATACAAAATGGTGGCCAGGCTGCCAGTGCAGCAGCTACTGCTGCCAGTGACAGAAAGAAAGAAAAAACACTTAGGAAAAGAAAGAAAACAGCTGGGCTACTGCCACTGCTAATAGTGAGTCCCAACCCTGAGAAGCCATTGGAGAATTTCTCCTCCCCTGAAGAAATTTGGATAAAAGTTGCTCTCAATTTCTCTGCCACAAAATGCAGGGGCAGGGGGATAGTGAGATGTTCTTTGCACATAGATCTAAGCACTGGAATCTTTTGGATCTGAGTTGTTCTCAGAATGCTCCTAGGAAATTATCTCAGAAAATTACAATCTAACTTTTTATGCTGGGGAAGACAGCACAGAGTGAAGGCAAGGAAGGTGCAAGAGTAACAGGTGAGATATGCATACATGGTGTTACATATTCTTCAGACACATTGTAGCTAGGCATGAGCTTTATGAAGTTCTCACAGTGTGTCTCCTTGCTAAAAATCAGATTTTCCTTATGCAGTTCATGAATCCCAAAATTAGCAGAACTGAACTAAATTTTTAGAGGATTTGGGTGAGCCATTCCGAACAACATATGTGTAATCCAAGTTGGCAAGTGATTGTTAGCCTGGACACCAAAATGTAGCAGCTCCAATGGCATAATAGACACTTACCTATATATTCAATGAAAGTAAAAATGTAGAGACTAATCAGCTTCCACAGGCCATTTTAAGATCCTTGGAGGGAATGTACTAAGTATGAATCTGTATAGCTTTATTAAGAGTGTAATTCTTGTGCCTACAGGGGGCAATCAGAATCTGGCATAAAATTGTTGTACCCTACTTAAGCCCTTTTACATTCTCCAAAATTGAATTCCATTTTCTGGGTTGTTACGGGAGGTTTGATATATTTATACAATAAACTATGCATACTACAATCTTATGGAAATTTGCAATTGTCTTCCAACATTCTCTGTCTCTCTCACATACATAAACATGCAGACAAATTTATTTGGGGAACCAAAAACATTTCAGACTTAATACCTTGTGTATACAACAAATTTCCCCTTATTTCTTATAAACATAATGCTCTAATGATCTACACTGGGTGATTCTGAAATGCTGTGTTAGAAGGACCTACCCGTGGTTTATAGGAGAGGTCACCAGGCATGCTGCTGTGAGTAAAGGGGAGAGCACAGCACAAGCAATTAAAGTGTTTTCATTTCCAGGCCAGATATTATTGGAGCTGATAGATAGGCTCTTCGCTACAGAAGGCATGGCAAGAGGAAGGCTGGCAGGTGATCTACAGTATGCAACACAACAGTAAGTGTGTGTGTGTCTGAAGGATGAGAGAGAAGGACAGCAGACATTAAAATAAAATAGACACAGTCCTGCGGCGAGTAGAACCCAGTGCCCTGGTAGCGACATACCCCTCAACTGTCCCAATTTGAGCAGGACATCCCAGAATTACGGAAGCCACCCTGGCTTCTGGTGAGATTCTGGAATGTCCTGTTTTTGATCTCGTGTTCTCATGGGAGTCAGCTGGCTCACACTAGAGTGCCAGACCAAAAATAAAGGAGCATCCTGATTTTAAACAGCAGGATGTTGGAGAGCATGTAGGGGTGGAAACTGCCCCTTCTTCTGTCATCAGGCTGATGAGCAGAGATTGAGTGATGACCCTCTCATCAGCTGATATGTATAGATCATATGGGGAAGGGGGCTGTGTGCACTTATGGCTGTGTGTACTGGTGGTGTTAGGGGCCTGAAGAGTTGACCAAAAAGAGGTTATTCACTGCTTATGTCAGTGTTGTAGTTCTTCTAAAAATGTATATGGGTGGCTGAGATCTGTGTTTCAAAGGCCGCATAGTGAGTTCATGACTGAGATTTGACCCAGGGACTTCCAGCATCATACCTTACATTCTTAACAACTACACCAGTTCTCCTGGTATGGATCTAGTAATGGACCAAAATGGCCCCACTCCAGTTTTGAAGTCCAGTTGTAAGCAATATCAGGATATAATAACATCGTTCACAGATCAGAGATGTTTGGGGAACTCCCGAAAAGACTTAGGGTCCCCATTGTTAAAAATTCTAGCTTAGGTAGCCTGGCTATACAGTGATTAATTCTGACCAACCTAGGAGTAACTAATTGTCAGTGGTGACTTGCTTTTGCTAGAGTATATATATGCTACTCTAGGCCAGCTGCAAAGTGCATCAATGCAGTGGAACAATCTAAATTCCAATGTTTAACTCAGTGAGATCCGTAGTTCGGTCACAGGTGATTTGGTCAAGATAGCAGCTCCTTTTAAAACGTCCTTCTTATTTACTTTCCATAAACCAGCAAGCACTCAAAGGTCTTTGGTGCTAATAGAAGAAAGAAGCAGAATCAGTTTCATTTCCTTGGAATGGCTCAATAATCTTTAAGTTTCCGCTTCGCTTTAGCAAGATGGAGTGGGGGAGGCAGTGTGAGCTTCCCGCTTGCTAACAGTTTATCTAACTTAGTCACGAAGGCCATTCTGCTCTGTGAGCAACAGGGCACTTTTGGTATGCAAAACACCTGCCTTCTTCTCTTCCCACATAATTCAAGCTGCAATAAATGCATCTGACCCTGGTGCGGCAAAGGAAGCAGCTCCCATTGTTCTGCAGCCTTATCTTCTTCCGCAGGTGTCACATGAAATAGAATGAGACTGCTAATATATATTCATGTTTCCATTGATAACTTTGACAGGCAGGGTAAATAGAATCACTGGAACTTCGTTCGCATTTGAGACAATGATACAGAACACATTGCAGTTGTTGAACAAAACTTTTGGAGGTTGTAATTCAAGTCTGACATTCTACTTCACTGCTTTCTTGATCATTCATTCAAGGATCTCATGATAACCTGCATGGAATAATTAGTTTTCATCTTAGTAGTCTATTTCCCAACCTCTCCCCTGTTATAAGCGCAAGGAGGTGAGCTGTGCGAGGCACATTATATATCTTCCCAGTTTCTAATACAATCTTGCCCTAAACTTTGATCCTATGAATAAGAGCAGCAGTGAAGTTAGCCAGCTCTAAGGTACCGATCGTGAAGCTGAGACGCCAATACTTTGGCCACCTCATGAGAAGAGAAGACTCCCTGGAAAAGACCCTGATATTGGGAAAGATTGAGGGCACAAGGAGAAGGGGATGACAGAGGACAAGATGGTTGGACAGTGTTCTTGAAGTTACAAACATGAGTCTGACCAAACTGCAGGAGACAGTGGAAGACAGGAGGGCCTGGCGTGCTCTGGTCCATGGGGTCACGAAGAGTCGGACACGACTAAACGACTAAACAACAACAACAACAACAAGGTCCTTGGAAGTCTCCATAACAGTAGTGACATGTCTGCTGATAAGTTTAAGGCCAAATAAAAACCCTAGTGCAGTGGCTTCCAAGATAGTGATACATTATCAGGATTCTCTCAGGTTCAGATTGTCGTATCACCTTCTGCACTGACCTCCTAGTCCAGGAATAGGGAATGTGTCCCTCTCCCACACACGATGTTTCTGGCATCCTGTCAGCCCCAGCCAGCAAGGTCAGTGTTCAGGGAAGTTGTAATCCACCAGCACAGAAGCATAAAATTATAGAGCTGGAAGGCATGCCCATAGGATCATCTAGTTCAACCTCCTGCAATGTGGGAATTGCAGCTAAATAATCCCTGACAGATGGCCATCCAGCCTCTGTTTGAAAACCTCCATTACACTAGGAGGATGACATATTACCCACCCTTTTCTTTGTCAATAGTTCAAAACCATTGATTTAGAAATATATAAATCGATTTGTAATACTTAGCAACAGCAGCAGCCCGAGGCGAGGAATTTGGTGGGTGGGTGGGTGAGCACCGCTCTCAGAAGGACTTTCCATGTCCCCTTCTGTGGGGAGGGAGGAGGAGCGATGGCAGAAGGGGCGCCTCTGCTCACCGGCTCCCTCTCCTCCTTCCCAACCCGGCATATAAGACGACCCCCGACTTTTGGGGTGATTTTCTAGGGATAAAAAGTCATCTTGTATGCCAGAACATACGGTATTTAAATCAAGGTTAGAAGATACTATGACTGAAGAGGGTAGATATCATTTTGTCATTGGCATCCATCTGTCTCGAGAGACAAAGGAGTGCACCTCCAGGGGTGAAGTCAAACTGCTGTGTTAGAAGCCCCAAAGTGATCTCCTCAGGGCGTAAGCTTGGGTAGTGCCTATGGAGGTCCTGGGCTGCACAGATGATGAGACCACCCCACTCTCAGCCTTGCTGATGTGGTCTAAAGGAAAGCAGAGCAATACATTTGGCACCAGCTTGGCTGCAAGAGTTGCAGCCAAGAGTTTGACTGCTTGATTAAGACTAAATATCACAGTCCAGTCCTACTGTGACCTTGGAAGCAAGTCCTACTGCATCTGGTGGTGCCTTTTCCCTAGAAAGTGTCTCTTAGATTGTAGCCTAAGGATTTGCAACCTAGGGACAGTAGATCATGCCGTGTACAAAGACAAAGTACAAAGTGTCTTCTTCAGTGTTGCCAGGGCAAATCTGAATTCTCCAAGAGTAATAATTCCTATTTCCAAAGAAATCAATACTCCAATAAGATTTGCCTATTTGCAATCTTAATGTGGTTGCTTGTTATTTATTGTATGCATCAACCAGCCAATGTGCATTAAACCAATTGCCTATTTTTATAACTACACCCCTTATTCTGATAATCTTCATTATCCATTTATAATAAAAACCATGACACTTTCTTATTAGGAGAGATAGTGTTTCACATCAAAATGCAGAAAAATGGAAGCATTAAATACATATGCTGAGACTCTGGCAAAAGTAATAACGCTTACGTCTGGTGCAATATAGAATATATTTCCTAATCAAACACACACTTCCTCTTAATGTAATCTACTCCGAAATCAAATGTGTTGTTACACATGGTAGCCTAGCAAGAAAAACAGCCCAAAGAAGATAACACTGTTGTGCCTTTGCATATTACTTTTCATTTGGGAGGGAAATCTAATAAATGAAAAGTTTTCACCATAAGACAGATAAGACAGTGGTGGCTGGTCCCTCAAAAATCTGTTAAAGTACAAAAACTTTAGCCATCAGCTACTTCTTATGCTGTCTTTCTGTTAGGTGTAGACTGGACCCCACAGGCTTAATTTCACTGAGCACAAGGTCTCCAATGCACAGAGAGTGCTTCATCTTCTATGGTGAAATCATACATTGCACAAGAGAACTTCCAGTCATGAAATGGGACTTCTCCTTCCTCTCCTCCCTGAACCCCCCTCCCGGTTTGCTAAATCTGATCTGGAGGATCTCTCAACAGTCCAGAGCAGATTGTGGGGACATGGGGGGGGGGGGGCTGCAGGGAGGAAAAGAGGAAGGTGAAGTCCTGTGGTGCAAGGAGGCAAAAACCTGACCTCTTTCCCCATAGATACCACTGGCTGCAACCCATAGAACTGTACCTCTGCCACCTACATGTACTTGTTCCTGTTCATTTCTATGAGGAGCGATAGCTAAGTGAGTAGAGCATGAGACTCTTAAACTCACCGCCATGGGTTTGAGCCCCACTGCAGGGGTTTGGAACAGATGATCCTTGAGGTGCCTTCCAATTCTATAATAGATAGATAATTTATTACGGTCAAAGACCAGCTCGCATAACACAATAAAAACAGCGTTCATAAAGATAAAATATACAATCAGAGCAGATTGCAGCAGTAGCTCATGAGTTAAAATTGAGATAGATACATACACCCATACAACTGAGATTTGGGCTACCATAAAAATTGACCCTGAGGCACCCCAAAGGGCGACTTCAGCATTTCCCTAGTAAGCTATTTTATTCTAGAGGATGATCTTTGCCTACAAATCTGGGCGCAGAATCTGGCTACCAGCCAGGTCATCTTGTGATCTTTGCCTAAGAGGAGAGAATCAAGTTTAGACTTGTCTGAAAGATCGGCGAGCCTCTTCAGCAAAGGATCAATGGTGTCTCTACGAATCTCAACTTAAAAAGGACATCTAAAAAATATATGTTCAGAATTCTATGATAGGCACTTTCAGACATACAACTGTCTTCCTCTATTAAAACTGAAAGGGGACAACCTCCCTGTGTGGGAGACCCAGGTAAGCAACAGAACATGCAGAGTGTTGGGAATTTGGGACTGGGTCTTTTCTTCCCTACTTTTTAAAAGCAGGCGTGGGTCACCCACAATCATCCAAACTCAATGCAGCCCCTTTCTGCCCCTCCATAGACTCCATGAGTACTTGGTCACTCAGATCAGTCCTTGCCAATGACTAGGAAAGGCGCAAAGGGCAGTGGAACAGCATCCGCTTTGCATGCAGAAGGTCCCAGTTTCAATTCCCAGCACCTCCAGCTTGAGCTGAGAGAGAGATACCCCTGCCTGGAATCTTGGAGTGCTGCTGCCAGTGTGTGCAGACAGTATTGAGCTAGATGGGCCAATGGTACGATTCAGTATAAGACAGCTACCTATGTTGCTATGACTTGACAAGTGACTGAAAATGCAGAGAGAGGGGGGCTGCTGCCACCTACTTGGCAGCTGGTAACATAGCTGGTGAATTGGGGGAAGGGGTACTAGGTCTCAAAGCATTTAAAAAGACAAAAGCACATACAGTAAAAACAAAAGAAAGTGTAATTCTAGACACGTCTTCTACAAAAAAAAAATCCCCATAAATATAGCAGGACTTACTCCCAGGTAAGTGTATATACAATTTCAACCCGAGTCACAAATTAGCATTAAAATAACTTAAAATGATTTTTTTAAAAGTTCATGTTTGCTCATATACATAATCCACATTCACTTCTGCATAAATACATTCATTAATTAGATGCAAATGAATGCAGTCATTTTAAAAGATCCATATCAAGAGACGGAGTTGTTTCAGAACTTCACAAGAACTGAGTTCCTCGAAAATATCCAGAATCTTTCTTTAAAAGAAATCCTAATGATCTTTCAGTCAAGTTTTTTTTTTTAAAAAAAAATAACCATCTCTCTTCATTTTCATATCCCTGTTTGATGTATCAGTTAAATTCTGTTTAATGAAAAGCAATTTAATTGCAAATCTTCTCTTTCCTCCTTCCCAAGTTATTTCCTCAACCTGGATTTCATTCAGGCAGCCTTGCCAGGTTAGAGGGTGAAGGGTGAGGATAAAAACTGCCTAGAGGAGCACATGAAGAAGAGAGACCGGAGAAGCAGGTCCAATACATTTTGCTCTCTGTGGCACTGCTCCTGGGGCTGTAAGAAGGCGTCATTTCCCATTCTGCCCTGCATTTGTCACACGCAGCACCATTTCCATTTGGCTGCAGTTCATCTTCTGACAAAAGCTACTTTCATAGGCGTGAACTCCTAGGGCCTGAGGTCCCTTTGCCCTTCCCGATAAAATATTTGAGCCCCCCCCCCCCGTTAATGGACATTGCCATTTACATGGTGTGTGTGTGCCACATCATGTGATCAATTATCCAGGGCAGGAATTACCTTGTTGTTGTTGTTTAGTCGTTTAGTCGTGTCCGACTCTTCATGACCCCATGGACCAGAGCACGCCAGGCACTCCTGTCTTCCACTGCCTCCCGCAGTTTGGTCAGACTCATGTTTGTAGCTTCGAGAACACTGTCCAACCATCTCATCCTCTGTCGTCCCCTTCTTCTTGTGCCCTCAATCTTTCCCAGCATCAGGGTCTTTTCCAGGGAGTCTTCTCTTCTCATGAGGTGGCCAAAGTATTGGCGTCTCAGCTTCACGATCTGTCCTTCCAGTGAGCACTCAAGGAATTACCTGGCCCACCCCAATATTTTATTCAAGTTGGCACTCCAGCTACATTATTTGACTCACTGCCGGTAAATCATGTAACGTATGTAAGTTATGTAATTAATTATTCCACCTCATTCATTTTGAAGCCGAGGAAATGCAGTGCAATGGTGGTGGGGAGGGGAGTGATCAATTACATATCCTTAGCAGAATGAGAGCAACAGCAACAGTGAATTTCCATTACACACATAGGATAACTCCCCTTTCTATTTTTGTCAGGATTCTCTGACATACGTAACTTCTCCCCCATTACGTGTATAAAAGCTGGCAACACTGGAAGCTGACTCTTACTTTAGTACTATAAACCAGGCAGCATCCGGTGTCATAGCTGGAAGGAGCACACACAGCTCTGTCCTCCAGTTTTTCTCTGCTGTTCCCCCTGCCTCTCGCTGCTCAGCAGTTGGTGTTATGGTAGGGCCTAATGATAGGGCCGGCCTCAGAGGAAGGGTTAAACCTAACCTTGGGTATATATCAGTTCTTTCCTGAAAATGCTGCCCCTCAGCATCATGAGGAAACACCATGGCTGCCTCATAATATCTAACTGGGCCCTAAGAGTGTAACCCTAAACATTTGTTGTTGTTTAGTCGCTTAGTCATGTCTGACTCTTCGTGACCCAGCCCATGAATCACTGCCTTGTTGTGGCGAAGGGGCATGAAGAACGGAGAGAAGCTATGAGCTATGCCATGCAGGGCCACCCAAGTTGGACAGATCATAGTGGAGAGCTTTGACCAAACGTGATCCACCTGGAGCAGGAACCGGCAAGCCACTCCAGTATCCCTGCCAAGGAAACTCCATGGACAAAGACAACAGCCCTAAACATAGAAACTCAGAAAACTTCCCTATATAGAGTCCTGCTTAATATTGTCCACACTGACTGGCAGCGACTCTCCAGGGCTTCAGACTGGTGTTCCCCAGCCATACCTTGAGATGCTGAGGATTGAATCTGGCATCTTCTGTATATGTAGCAAGTGCTCTACCACAGAGCTGCAGACTTTCCCCAAATTACAGTAATGTAATTTTTTTAGTTCCTAAATAGCCTTACTCAGAAGTAAAATTCCAGTGATAATATTACAGAAAGAGGGGGAAATCTTCTGAGACCAGGAGATTGAAAAGAAACCAAAGGTTAAGTTTATTGCACGAATTCTTGGAAGTGAAAAGCCAGTATGTGATGAATCACTGAAATGTATTCAAATTGCCAAAAGGCATGTGAATCTCATAAAGTCTTGCATTTTATCTAGAACATATCTTCTGGGCTAGGCTCCCTGGCCACTCCATTGCTTTGAGAAAGGTGTGTTCAATGGTCTGAAAAAACCCTCATGCATATTCCTTCTTTCAGAAAAGGGGGTCTTTGCTCCGAAGATTCTGCAGTCTGAAAATGTTTCCAAATGGAGAAAGCTCATCCACACTTCAGAAAGAGATCAGCTTTTGATCTCTTTGAGCTCCCTCTCTGTGTTTTCATTATGTGAGGGTGACATCAGAACCAAATATCCAAAACACACTGTGATAAACACCCGCACATACACTCACCCGCGTCAAGCAACTGGCTTCCCTTGGCAGACAATTTTTTAGTAACAAAGGCAATTATTTCCCAATAAAAATGGAAAATAAACATATTTTTAAAAACACACATGTTGTATCTCTTTGGTGATCACTCGTAGCCAAGTCAGATTGTCTTCCATAAAAACGGTTAGTTTCCCCTAATATCAACAAGAACAACAAAATGGCACATTCCTTTTAAATATATTGTCAGATGAGTATTTTAGTCTTTGGTTATTGCTGCTTTTATCTGATATTAATGTCTTTGCTATTTTATTTTACTGTGTAAGTTGCTTTGAGGCACTTGAGTGCAAAAATGTGACTAATAAGTATATCATCATCATCATCATCATTATTAAGCCACACACCCTGACACTAGTATAAAACACAGGCGGTCCCATGCTATCATAGAATCATAGAATCATAGAATCATAGAGTTGGAAGAGACCACAAGGGCCATCGAGTCCAACCCCCTGCCAAGCAGGAAACACCATCAGAGCACTCCTGACATATGGTTGGCAAGCCTCTGCTTAAAGACCTCCAAAGAAGGAGACTCCACCACACTCCTTGGCAGCAAATTCCACTGTCGAACAGCTCTTACTGTCAGGAAGTTCTTCCTAATGTTTAGGTGGAATCTTCTTTCTTGTAGTTTGGATCCATTGCTCCGTGTCCGCTTCTCTGGAGCAGCAGAAAACAACCTTTCTCCCTCCTCTATGTGACATCCTTTTATATATTTGAACATGGCTATCATATCTCCCCTTAACCTCCTCTTCTCCAGGCTAAACATGCCCAGCTCCCTTAGCCGTTCCTCATAAGGCATCGTTTCCAGGCCTTTGACCATTTTGGTTGCCCTCCTCTGGACACGTTCCAGTTTGTCAGTGTCCTTCTTGAACTGTGGTGCCCAGAACTGGACACAGTACTCCAGGTGAGGTGTGACCAGAGCAGAATACAGTGGCACTATTACTTCCCTTGATCTAGATGCTATACTCCTATTGATGCAGCCCAGAATTGCATTGGCTTTTTTAGCTGCCACGTCACACTGTTGGCTCATGTCAAGTTTGTGGTCAACCAAGACTCCTAGATCCTTTTCACATGTACTGCTCTCAAGCCAGGTGTCCCCCATCTTGTATTTGTGCCTCTCATTTTTTTTGCCCAAGTGCAATACTTTACATTTCTCCCTGTTAAAATTCATCTTGTTTGTTTTGGCCCAGTTCTCTAATCTGTCAAGGTCGTTTTGAAGTGTGATCCTGTCCTCTGGGGTGTTAGCCACCCCTCCCAGTTTGGTGTCATCTGCAAATTTGATCAGGATGCCCTTGAGTCCATCATCCAAGTCGTTGATAAAGATGTTGAATAAGACCGGGCCCAAGACAGAACCCTGTGGCACCCCACTAGTCACTCTTCTCCAGGATGAAGAGGAACCATTGATGAGCACCCTTTGGGTTCGGTCAGTCAGCCAGTTACAAATCCACTGAGTGGTAGCATAGTCAAGACCACATTTTACCAGCTTCTTGACAAGAATATCATGGGGCACCTTGTCAAATGCCTTACTGAAATCAAGGTAGGCTACATCCACTGTGTTCCCTTCATCTACCAGGCTTGTAATTCTGTCAAAAAATGAGATCAGGTTAGTCTGACATGACTTATTTTTCAGAAATCCATGCTGACTATTGGTGATCACAGCATTCCTTTCTAGGTGATCACAGACTGTTTGCTTAATGATCTGCTCCAGAATCTTCCCTGGTATTGATGTCAGACTGACTGGGCGGTAATTATTTGGGTCCTCTCTTTTCCCCTTTTTGAAAATAGGGACAACATTTGCCCTCCTCCAGTCTGCCGGGACTTCGCCTGTTCTCCAGGAATTCTCAAAGATGACTGCCAGTGGTTCTGAGATCACATCTGCCAGTTCTTTTAATACTCTTGGATGCAGTTCATCTGGCCCTGGAGACTTGAATACATCTAAACTAGCCAAGTATTCTTGGATGCAGTTCATCTGGCCCTGGAGACTTGAATACATCTAAACTAGCCAAGTATTCTTGTACTATCTCCTTAGTTATTCTGGGCTGTGTTTCCTTTGCTGAATCATTTGCTCCAAATTCTTCAGGTCGGGCATTGTTTTCTTTATCGGAGAAGACTGAGGCAAAGAAGGCATTGAGGAGTTCAGCCCTTTCTGTGTCCCCTGTTTGTATTTCACCATCTTCTCCTCTGAGTGACTCCACTGTTTCTTTGTTCTTCCTTTTGCTACGAACATACCCATAAAAGCCTTTTTTGTTGCTTTTAACCTCTCTAGCAAGCCTGAGTTCATTCTGTGCTTTAGCTTTTCAGTTTGGAAGTAATACAGGATCAGTTACTGAAAAGCTGGAGAGCTACTTATATTTGCAACAGTGTATTAGTTTGTAAATAAAGAAGGAAGAGAATAATTAAATAGGGACAGGGTGGCCTAACAAGGACCTGGGAACTCCCCAGATCTTCAGCAAGATTAGGATAGGGAACCTGGCTGGACTCCAGCTCACATTAGCTCCAGCCAGCATGGTCGATGGTCAGGTGTAATTGAAGCTGAAGTCCAGCAACATACAGAGGGCTGAGAGGGTTCATGTCCCGACCTACAGAATGTTGAGTTCAGCTAAGCTACAGAAACTTGGGTAAAAACATGGACAATGGTCTTCTTGAGCGCCTCTTATATCCTCCAGGAGGGAAAACTTGGTGGATGCACATTGTGGTGTTAAAGACTTAATCTCCCATGCCATTCATGAGAATGTTTCAGCAAGCAAGCAAGGAAAAATAATACTTCCCACTCTCTAGAACTGTACTGCACAACCATACTATATAGGTACTTAATAAAGGTTTTGAAGTGACCCCTCTATTTTAATGCTAAATAACACAGCAGGGGGAGATTTCAGGAAGGGTTTTGTTTTTTTTAAGCCATCCCCTTTCTTTCCCTATCCTGAAATCCCCCATGAGCTCCAAAACACCCTGCAAACTTCCTAATCCAGGTTGGTTGGAGCCCTGAATAGGAGCACTCATGTTAGGTACGGGGGACAGCCTGCAATGTTTTGATGCAGTAGGGCAACAGCTTGACAGGTGGAAAATCAGCAGTTGAAGCCTTGCTTGCTACATCACTATAGGGCAAATGTTTCTTATTTTGCCTGGTACACAGCTGTTAGCATACTTACAAAACACCAGTCAAGAGCATAAGTCTGTCATACAGTGTCTGAAATACCTTCAGGGTAGAGGTTTAGCATACATCCAGAGGAAGGTAATCATGTATAGGGTTGATTATTTTTTATGCATATCAAAACAAGTGGCTAATCTTTGAATTTCTCACTACTCTGAATTTTGTAATGCAGTTCTCCAAAACTGTGTACGAAATGCATATATGGGTGAAAATAGCATACAAAAATGTGTTTACTAGGTTACCGTCTTTCATTGCCCTTTTGCAGATCACAATGGCTCTGAATAATTGATTAGCAAAATCACGCTAATAGTGCAGAAGACAGGCAGGTGATAGTGACAGTGTGCATTTTTGCTGTTCAGACCTGCTTCCTCCAACCTCGTGCTACTCAGATATTTTAGAAGGTAGCTCCCACATCACTGACCATTAGCCATGCTGGCTGGGACTGATGGTGATGAAGGCCGAAAGAGCTGGAGGGCACCGGGTTGTGGAAGACTGTTGAAGCATTAAGAGGGTAAAATATTAACAGTTGAAGGAACAGGATACTGGCCTTGATGCAGGCTACATTTTGTCCTCTTGCTTTTGATCTATGGCTGCAGTTTATGCAATTGTGGTGAGGCCATGCTGAAGCGGAACATGAAATTAAAAAGTGCTGAAGCACCAATCAATCAGAAAACAGCAGCAAATAAAAGCCCTCGACCCTCTTGCAGTCACCTTACATCAGCCTCTCTGTTGTAATTCAAAGCTCCACATCAATTCGTTCCTCCAAGAAAAAAATATAGCATCTCAAAAACATAAGGAGGGCAGCTGAGTTATTGGAAAATCATTAGCTCATGATTTGTTTGTTTAACACACTCAGTTTCAGGCTTGGCTGCCTCTGGTTGGTGTTGTAGTGGCTCCAATCAATGGCATGCAAATGTGGTCCCATCTTAACACGTACATGGACACACATATATTTTGAAAACATCGCATCCACTGGGGGGGGACTAATGGCATAGAAGGAGAAAGACCAGAAACCAGAGTGGTATCAAAGGGCACATTTACAAAGGAAATGCTCCACACAGACTTAAGCATCCAGGAATTTTCCATTACTACAAATGTGAAGTGCTAAAACTACTCCCTTGAGCCACATAGTCAGAAGAAATAAACCAAACCTGTAGGCTTTTGTTCTCCTGGGTTCCCCCGTGCTTTTGAAAAGGGCATTTGAAGATTCCTTGTGGAGTTAGACCTCAATGACTAATGAATTTTAAGGTCCCATTTCTTTAAATTGTGGATTGCCTCAACTCCCAAGATCTTTCCATATCTAGGTCTAGGTTGCTTTGTAAGTATTTTCTACTTGCAATGGTCAGAAACATCACTTTATTTATTTTTTAAGTCCACAGTGAAACTGTAAGAAAACTGGCATTGCTCTGGCATCCAACAGCAATTGCACATGGATTTCACTCTCGGGTGAGGATGGGATGCTCCTGTTGGGCCATTTGTCTCTTAGCTCTCTTGTGTTCTCTCATGCTCCCCATGCTACTTAACATCTGCCTAAAACTTCTGGGGATATCACAAAGTGTTTGGTGCTATCCATATGCTGATAGCACCCAAATCTCAAGCTCAAGTCAAAGAGGTGTTTATGGATTGTTTTCCAGTGTTGGGTGAGAATGAACCCCTTTTTCTAGAAATACAGTGCTGTTTATCCTTACACAAGGAAAGGGGGAAATCAACTTCCATATGAATTCTGGGAAATGTGGTTTGTTAAGGGTTCTGGGAATGATAGCTCTCTGAGGGATCTCCTAACTCTCAGCACCTTAACCAACTACAGTTGCCAAGTATCTTAATGGGAACCCATGCCTGCGAAAGAGGACCTTGAATGTATGGTGTGGATCTGACTTGGCTACAATATGCTATTTTCTAATCAGTCTGTCAGAGGCCTGGCCCCCTACTTGAGCAAAACAACTTTATGCTGGGCTCACTCAATAAAACAAGGGTCTCAGATTTCTGAACCATAGCCGTAAAAGCCCTCCTCAGGTAAGAATGGCTCTTTACAAAGTGAACAAAATAAGGTCTGGAGTTCTTCAAGCTTTGCTATCTTAATAATATAACAAAAATATATCAGTAACTCACAGTGTTAATTTTAAAAAAAGAAGATCAAGTCAGTTTTTATAAAAAGTTCATTCCTCTCTAATCAAATATCCCCAGAGAGTCTCCTCTGTTCCTCCATACCAGACAGGCAGGCACTGACTCTCAGTTCAAATAGAAATCCTTATATTATGCTTTCTCAGCTCTAGGTATGGGAGATAAATTCAGTTCAGTTCACATTCAAAGACAAGCCTACCTCACACTTTCTGAAGCAGTATGGAAACCAAAATGCAGCCATTCTTTGAAAAAAAATTGCAGTGCAGTTCTCTAGCCCAGGAAGGTGTACAAAAAAGAGCCCACTTCTCTATATCAACCTCTGGGCTATCTTATTACATCATACATAAACATCACCATTTCGCCATTGTATAATAAAATCAGTATAGTAAAAAGACAGGCTGTACCTACATACAAAATATAGTGCAAAAATAACCTTCCTATCTTTATTTGGGTATTGGACTCAAGGAATAATATAGAATTGCCAATCATGTTCAGTTTTCAGACTTTAAATAATTCCTCTAACTCGAACCTATTGCATAGCAACTTATTTCTCTGTGAACTGAATATTTACAAGTATCATGGTTATGCATGGCTAGACTGGTGACTGGGGGCGGCCGCCGAGACCACATAACACTGGTCTTGAAAGACCTACATTGGCTCCCAGTACGTTTCCGAGCACAATTCAAAGTGTTGGTGTTGACCTTTAAAGCCCTAAATGGCCTCAGCCCAGTATACCTGAAGGAGCGTCTCCACCCCCATCGTTCTGCCCGGACGCTGAGGTCCAGCGCCGAGGGCCTTCTGGCGGTTCCCTCATTGCGAGAAGCAAAGCTACAGGGAACCAGGCAGAGGGCCTTCTTGGTAGTGGCGCCTGCCCTGTGGAACGCCCTCCCATCAGATGTCAAAGGGATAAACAACTACCTGACATTCAGAAGACATCTTAAGGCAGCCCTGTTCAGAGAAGTTTTTAATGTATGACATATTAGTGTATTTTTGGTCTTTGTGGAAGCCGCCCAGAGTGGCTGGGGAAACCCAGCCAGATGGGCGGGGTACAAATAATAAATTATTATTATTATTATTACTCAGAAGTAAGCCCTAATGGGTGCAATAGTCTTGTAGTCAAGCACCACTCTTGCTTCAGCACATGATGAAGATTTTCTGTGATCTCCTGAAGTCTGTAGTCAGCCAAGGAGTTGAAGTGCAACATTTCAGACTTACCAGTTTCACACCATTAATCCCTGGCTAGATCCTTTTTAACTCTCTTATCCACAGGGACTGCCAATCAGCTCCAGCATCAACTCTGAGAAAAGAGCAGGCAGGAGGAAGGATAAGAGAGATTTCTTATATGCGTTGTTTCTTCCTTTCAAGCAGGCAGATCCAACCAAAAGCATAAGTTGCTGCTCATCATTCAACATGTCACAAAGCACTCACATCTAGGCACAATTCTAGAAAGTTAGTAAATAAATAAATAAATAAATAAGTCAGTCAGTCCCATTTGTTTCTCTGCCAGAACACATCTCATGAGGTCACCTTTTTTTCTTCTCATACCCCACACCCCACAAACAGATTTTCTCTAAATGTTGTCCACTTTTTTTGCGGCATGTATGTATGAATATGTGTGTGTGTTCTCACAGCACAAATATTTCTGTATTGTCTTTTTTCTAGTTCTCTTACTCATTTATTGACTTTTAAAACTTTGGTGGGCCTTAAAATATTTCCTCATGGAATTCCGAGGTATGCCTCCTATGTGTGAAACACCAACCTACAGCTTCACAGAGCTGCCACAATACCATCCAAAATCCACACAAGGAGAAACAAAATCAATAGCTCATTGGAGAAGCCGAGGCGATGGAGGCAGCAGACTTTAATGTTGGTCCGGCTTATAACGACTCCCTCATGATGGAAATCAATTGATTCTGTAAATGAATACACTTGTGTAGAATTGAAGAGCTGAGCAGCTTAATTATTCAAGGGCTTGAACTGATCTGATGGCCTCCAGCAAAGAATTTTACAAAGCGACCCAAAGCACATCCTTGCTCAGCGTTTTTTTCTCCTAAAAGATGCTGTGCCCAGCTGGCCCCTTTCTTTCTGTAAAGTCCATTTCACATTCTGTTAGTAAGGAGTTGAAACCCATCACATATTTGACAAGACATATTTCATTGACTTTCTGAAACCTTCAGGTTCAAGAACTAGGCAAGAAGGGGGGAATCTTGTTTTAATAACTTGTTGCAAGTTGGATAACAAATTTTTAAACCTACCACAATCCCAAGATTTGACTTTACTTAGAGGATTATCAACCACATTATATATAGATATAGATATATGAAAGATCACACTACACAGAGAACTATTTGATTTTTTTTAAAAAAAAAATGTAAGAAGCTGTGCAGTTTACAATATTAGGCAAGAAAAGAATTTCCAGGTCACCTATTCTCATTTAGACATTTTTCCTATACAAGGTTTTCTTTTTCTTTCTTTTTAATTTTTTTTTAAAAAAATTTCTTTCCTGCAACAAATATCCATCATCATTACTAAACATTCATTTTCCAATTTCCCCCCTCCCTGGTGACTTCTCTCAACCTCCATTTCTGGTTTGTTACATCAAATGATACAATCTACTGTTTGTATATAATACTATGTTTCCCCATTGTTATATTTCTCTATACAATGTTTTCTAAGGGTACACTGATATTTGAATGTATATATGGATATTTTATGGGCAAACCTTGGACACAACTATACATCACTGCAAAAATATAGGAAAATATGACTTTTCTAACTGATTTAAATTATTGGTCCATCAAATATAGTATTATCTACACTCAAAGTCAGCACCTATCCATGTTATTTCATACTCATAGTACTTGAAATAATTTTAACTAGAGATAATAGTGTTTGAACATGAGTTCTTACAAAGCTACTCTACTTTATATTTATTGACTTTCTCTGTTCTATATTTTCTAAACTGGACATATAACAATTTGGCCTATATCAGTCCCAAATTACATTGGGCAGGTTGACAACATAAACATAAATATTATGCAGCCCTAAGAAGGGAGGAAGTGGAAGCCTGAATTCAGTGGAGAAACCATAGCACAGCTCAGTGGTAGAAGACATGTTTTGCCTGCAGAAGGTCACAAGTTCAGTTGCTGGCATCTCTAGTTTAAAAACAATTCAGATAGCAGGTGACTAAAGATCTCTGCCTTGGTCCTTAGGAGCTGCTGCACTCAGAAAAACAGGTCAGATGGACAAATAGTCTTAGGTGGTATAAGGGAAATTCCTGCCTTGTTGTGAAACTAATGTTATGGGCATGTAGACAGCAGTCCCCATCTGCACTGTACATTTAAAGCAGCATCACAGCATTTTAGACAGGCATGGCTTCCTCCCCCAAAATCCTTGGAACTGTAGTTTGTTAAGAGTGTTAAGAATTGCCAGGGGACCCCTATTCCCACACAGAGCTACAATTCGCAGAGTTCCCCAAGGAGAGGGGTTCATTGTTAGACACCACTCTGAGAATGGTAGCTCTGTGAGGGGTAAAGGGGTTTCCTAACGCTGTTCAGCACCATTAACCAGCTACACTTTCGAGGATACTTTGGGTGAAGCCATGACTGTTTAAAGCAGCATGATACTTCTTTAAACATATAGTGCAGATGGGGTAAATGCAGTAAGTGGAATCAGACATGCCCAAGGAGGGTGAAAATTTCTATAACTATCTGTGCATATTAGAGAGGTGCCCAAGGTTTCGGAGCCACTTGTCCCACAGAATAACAAAGACAGAGCAAGTGCAAAGTTTTGTTTTGATTCTTTTAAAGAAAACCCACCAAGAAGAACAATAAATGCCAATTTACAGAGAGTAGATGATTCTATCCATTGTACGTCTAAAAAACAAGACCTGTTCGGGTGCAATGAAGCTTCAAGGTCAGAAAGATCTTTCTTAATGTTATAGTGTGTGGGCTTACAGACTTTATAGAAATGACTTATTAGAGATTAGTGGAAGATTGCTGTAAAGTCACTGAGTATTGCTCAGACATCTCTGCTTTCTCAGTAGAGGTTCTGATGTCTCTTCCAGTGCAAGACCTAACATTGTACATTTTATAAGACACTGCAGACCTGAATGAGAAATTATTACAAAGCTGAAATATCTGCTATAGAAAGATTGTTGTGTATGGGGGGAGGAATCGTGTTCGCTTTCCCCCTTGTGAACATGGAACAACCCGTTCATTCCAACAATAATAACCTTTAGTTTACACTCAAGACATGTTGTGATTCGTAAAACTCACAGGCAAGTGACTGCAAACCTAAATTGCTTCCTGGGAGGAAGATAAAGCAAAAGAAGAAATATACTTTTGTTAATGAACACTGCTTGATAGAGGAAACTGATAACTTTGATTTCTTTTTTTTAAAAAAAGAGAGAGAAAATGTTTAAGAATGGTGTTGCTCCCCCCTACTTATTGACAGGTAGCCCCCCCCCCACCAGACCATCAAATATTTTAAAACTTTTCCTAGCTCCAAAGAATTTCAGTAAAGGATGTTCTCCCACTTACAGCCTGTGCCTGTCAAAATGGGGTACACCCACTGCTTACATAATGTTACAGGCCACCACAATTCCTGCTGAACTGTGCAAAGGATTCCAGGGGTCTTGGCCCTTAACCAGGGTCTGCGTTCCTGTGGACAATTGAAGACAGAGTGGAGACTGTCATAGCTTTAAGAAAGTGTGTTCTTCTTCATGGAGAGCATGTGTTGTGGTGGGGGCCACCAGGACACTCCAAAGTTGTGGGGCGGGCTAATTGACTGTTGGCCACTGATGCAATTGGGCTTCCCTTCTTGTTGGGCAGAAGTTAATGTTGCGATTTGTTGATTGACAGCCAGAAATGCTAAAACTCCTTGCACGAGGCTAGGGCTTCCTCTTTTCACCCGTGCATCGGATTCCTCGTCCCCCCCCTCCCTAGAATTAGGGTTGTTCGCTTTGACCTTGCTATGCCTGTCATGGGGTCGTCTGCTCTTGGGGCAGGGGCCTGGTAGGAATTTTGTCCACCTGGCTGATTGGCTGGGGCCATTTGGTTTTTGCCTACTGCGTAGCAAATCGTCACAACTTGTAAGGTTGCGGTTAGGCATTGGTTTATGGTTTGGTTGGTTGAGGGGCATGGATTGGCTGTGCCTGCCCCTCTAATGCTGCTGCTGCAAGGGATTCCATTAAAGGTTCTTTTGCATACACTAGCCCAGGAATTCCTACACAGCTTGTATTTTCCCTTTTCCAAACTAATCAAAATCCTACTATTTCTTAATTTCTAGGGTTTAGTGGGATCACCCCTAAAACCCATAACAATCATAACACTTTGCTGTCATCAATGTTGCTCACCTAAGTTACATATAAGCAATTGGATTTAAGGTAATGACCCTTCAGGAAATTGCCGTATCTCCTTTTTAAAAATAAGTTCATTTTGACTGAGAAGTTTTGATTCAGCTGGTATAAGAATACAGAAAAGAGTAATTATATTCAGAAATTGGGAAGGGGGGTGAGGTTAGATGGAAGGCTCCATTTTGATTTTAAAAAAGAAACACCACCTGAAAATAATCTGCTAATGAAATGCAAGCAGTGGTATGACAGCCTTTGAAATAATAAAAGAGAATGTCTAAAAATATAAGTTTGGATAGAAATTTTTAGAAGTGATACTCCTCCATGAAATCATCTCCTTTCAAGAGTTAGGAAAGTTACACTAATAAAAGGGGCTAGTTCTTTAGAAGACAAGCATGTGCAATTTTCTATCTACCTCAATGCATTTTAATATGTATCTTGGAAGCAATTAGCATAGCACTGATAATTTGCAAAGAACAAAGGACTTGGTAATAATAAGTCATGGGGAGGGGAACCCAAAAAACTATACATAGCTCCCATTATTTCTTTCCGGAGAGAAATGCACTGACAAGACAGCACTGTGAGTTGTCCATCAAAGCATCTGTCAACAGACTTTTTAGAATCCCAACCTCCTCCCACTCCCCGCTCAAATGTAGAAAACCTCTGGGAATATTTTGATGATTAAAGGCTTAGGCAGGTCTGGAGATTCCTTTGACCATGTGTGCTCCTTTCATCCTTGCCTTCCACTTTGAAATCAAACAAGGACACTCTGGCAACCTAATTCAATTTTATATCTCTTTATTTTTTTCTTTCTCTCCTTTAGATTCCGGAAGAAACACAGATTCCGATTCCGGAAGAAACAAGTTACCGTATTTTTTGCTCTATAAGACTCACTTTTTCCCTCCTAAAAAGTAAGGGGAAATGTGTGTGCGTCTTATGGAGCGAATGCAGGCTGCACAGCTATCCCATAAGCCAGAACAGCAAGAGGGATCGCTGCTTTCACTGCGCAGCAATCCCTCTTGCTGTTCTGGCTTCTGAGATTCGGAATATTTTTTTCTTGTTTTCCTCCTCCAAAAACTAGGTGCGTCTTGTGGTCTGGTGCGTCTTATAGAGCAAAAAATACGGTACAAATTTGTTTGTATCTCCACCCACCCAACCCCCGCACCTGTCCAATGTCCATCTCTTGAAGTATCACATGGAACTTCATGCACCACTAATGCAACATTCCCCAGTTTGATGCTTTCCATATATCACTGGACTCCAGCTGCCATCACCTCTGACCATTGAGCATAGTGTCTGAGGCTGATGGGAACTGGATTCCAGAAACATCTGGAGGGCACCAAGTTGGGGAATGATGTGTTAGTGGCTTATGAAGTTCCTTGGGAAAATGACAGAATCCTTCTAACCAGATTCTTGAGTCTGGGACCATATTTCCTATCAGCCCCTTCCCACTGACACTTGATAGGGACCTGAGGTTGCCCTTCCTAAGAAATAATATGAAAAAAAGACACTGGAGAAGTGAGACAAGCAGAGACTGAGAAGACTGCAGCATGGAAGCATGTCTGTGCTAGGTGTTGTGAAGCATGTGTGGAGATTCTTCAGAGTTGAAGAAGCAGGTTGAAACCTAAGGATGTAAAGGATTGACTATGATGGAAAAGAAGGCCATAAGCAGTGACAGTACCCGGGCAGTTTTACTGCAGAAGTGGCATCGAGGGTTACAAATTTCAGCAATTACATTTTGAATTCAGTTATTATGTGACACTGTTTAGATAGCTTCCCTGTTTCACCTAGCTTATTAAATTGCATTTTGTGTGTTAGCCATGTGGGATTGCCAGAACACATTATGGTTACTACAGAGATAGCTAACAATAATGTACCTTCAGCACTTGCTTCCAGTAGTGGCTGCACAAGCAAAAATGTTAAAAGCAAAACAAAAATCCCAAACCCTGGAGTAATATGTTCCAATTGGCCAGTCCCAGCTGGCAACCTGGCAGTGGTTTTTTGAATCAGTTGAATCCCATGTAGAATGTGTTACAGCAGTCAAAACTTGAGTTTACTCGAGCATAAATGACTATGGCTATCTCTAGGTCTCAGTCCCAGTTTCCCATTGAAGAAACTGTGAATAAAATTACTGGGCTTCATTACAAAGCAGTCAGGACCACAGGAAGAATATGTGTGAAATACTTGAACAATACAAATAAAAATGCACATACATGCTAAGGATGATGATGATCGTGTCCAACTGTTGGCACATAATCCTTTAGATCAAGGTCCTTGTGTTGGCAAGAGGTGAAGACTCATCACCGACTGCACACTTGCCCTGGGAACAAACCCTGCAAATATGCCGATATAGGAATTAACAGCGGCACTTCTGCATAACAAAGCTGTACCCTTGGTATGGGTATGTTTTTTTCTAGCCCAGGCAACAAGAGATTGTGGTCACCTTTCAGAAGTGAGAAGTCAGTCGCCCCTCTGGTCTATTTGTTGGCTTGGGTGCCAGTGCCAGCGTTGCTATGATGCTCTGCTAGTAAGACTGTCTGTTGTTGTCTTCTATGGAATATATCTACCAGGTTGTATAAGCAGCTGCCTGCTGTAAACACAGATGGCAGATCAGAAAGAACACTTCATATGACGACTCAGCAAAAAGTGAATGCATGGCAAGAGATAGCTTAGCTGAATAAATTATACTTTCGTTGTGCCATTTTGTAAACAGTCCACCGATATTTTACTGAGTTTTAATTGTTTTCATTATTTAGATGCTACCTAGCAAATGTAGCTCTATCCCCTTTTATCCCACATTCTAAATGATGCAATTATACAGTTTTCTATTGGGGTTTTGCTTTATATTTTATTCATAGCTAATGTATATATAAATATGTGGAAGGAGGAAAAATATCAATTTGCCTCGGCATTAATGACATCTGTTTGCAAAAGATACTTCCACAAGTGGGAGTAGATCCTGTCTCTGCTCTAAGTGAGCAGACTCTAATGGTTGCCTGTAAAAACACATTTCTTTTACTCTTGCAATAGTAAAGACAGGCAAAGTTGGCTATGGCAAGAAGCTGGTTAGATTGAGTGTGAGTCCGTTAAAACACACAACAATGTTTTTGTATTGATGTCCATTTGTCTAATATAAAATTGAATCAGAAAAAGTGCCATCAGGATACAAAACTGTATAAATGGATTCATAGTTGGAAATGGGATAGAAGTCTTTTAGTTTGATTTTCACCTCCTAAACCACTAATGAGGGAGCTTACAAGGCAGAAAATGCATGTACAGCTAATTAAGATGCTGGCAGTCAGAAGTGCTTGACAATGGGATTTGTTACATGTTAACCAATCTAATTAAAAGCAAAGAAAGGACCAATCTCATTATTCAAAATAACCATCACATCCAGAGGGAGCAGGGAGAACCAACCACATTATTTTATGACATGAAGGTAAAAAGGTTATAATTTCTGAATGTATACAAATTAGACATCATTTAAATTCCTTTGCTAGAAATAAATGATAAGAGGAAGTTCTCGGTGCCTATAAAATAGTGGCGTATAAGAAATCTAAAAATACGTTTATGAAAAGTCCAACTGGACCAGTTAGAAAGACAAATAAAAGAGGCCAACAAATTATTGGCAGGATGTGGAAACATATATGGGGAAATGATTCGAAAGATGTGTGAACTTTCTGAATATCCCTTTCCCTGTGGGGCCCTAGTAATATTGCGATTTGAAAACATGGAGGGAAAAATTCCTCCTCCTCTTTTACGACCTCTTCCTCCTCTTCTGTTTTCCTTTTAACTTTCATGTAGTTTACTTTTCAAGATAAAGGAGAGGGTTAGCAAAGCATTTTATCCCAAGAGAGCTAACAGGTACAGTATTCCCTCAAGAGGGAAGGAATTAGTGGGCTATACCTACAAACTAGTCTTATGAGTTACCTCTCACTTAGCAGTGCTTAGGAAGTAAATTGGTCTGGGGCATGGGGGACAACCCCTCATTATACACATACAATTTTTTGTGTTCTTCCCAAACCTCTAATTTGCTTTCTACTCCTTCTGGTTCTGTGCACATGGCTTGACTGTGTTCAGAGGCAGCATAGATAGATGAGTGGAGATTCACATGTTCTTACACAAAGACCCATAACTCCCACCTTGCTTCAACCATTGAATCTCCTTCACCACAAGGGTAGTCATAGGACTCAGCTATAAAGCTGCAAATAAATCGTGTTTAGTGTGTTTTAAGTGCAATATAGGGACGCGGGTGGCGCTGTGGGTTAAACCACAGAGCCTAGGACTTGCTGATCGGAAGGTCAGTGGTTCGAATCCCCGCGACGGGGTGAGCTCCCATTGCTCAGGCCCTGCTCCTGCCAACCTAGCAGTTCGAAAGCACGTCAAAGTGCAAGTAGACAAATAGGTACCTCTCCAGCAGAAAGGTAAACGGCTTTTCCGTGCGCTGCTCTGGTTCGCCAGAAGCAGCTTAGTCATGCTGGCCACATGACCCGGAAGCTGTACGCCAGCTCCCTCAGCCAATAAAGCGAGATGAGCACCACAACCCCAGAGTCGGCCACGACTGGACCTAATGGTCAGGGGTCCCTTTACCTTTACCTTTTAAGTGCAATATACAATGTGACACTAGATGGCGATGGTGAGCCTTATGGAAAATTCAATGTATTTTTTAAAAACGCTTAAAAGAAAAAGCAGTGTGCACATTCCGCCATAGATGGGTTCCTCCAGTAAAGGGGAAAGAGAGTTTTCACCCTGTTTCCAGAATGGTTTATTCCTGTAATGCCTCATGGACTAAAGTCCTATTCCTTTAAACTCAGCCATCTAAAACATGATTTCTTTTGATACTGATCAAAATATAGCCCCATTACTTAAAACCTTTGATTATTTCATGAATAATGCAGACACTTTATCAGAGCCGGTTTGTTCAACACATACATATCATTTTAGTGCAAAGTGCTGTTCTAAATGTCCTAAGTTCGGAAACTTGAAAATGGAGATATAAAAGATGCTGGTTCACATCCACAAACAGTAGGATCAGGAAATGCATGTAGACATTCATTGTAATATGGTTTCTAGAAAGAAGTCACATTCACCTTTTGCCCAAACCTGCTCTTATAGCACCTCTATAAAGTGCTTTCTAACTCTATAGGAGGAATTTGGGATTGTATCTTTTAAAAGATTTTAACCTTTCCCCAGCAATAAACACTGGAGAGTTGTATTTCAGTGGAGTCACAGAAGTGCCTATTGTTCTTGCAACTCTAAACATCTGATCATTTAGCCAGAATAATTCACTGACAGTCGCTCTGTTTTTCAGGAGAGGATTTTGGCCTGAAAATAATATTGAAGATGATAAGATAGATGAGTGCATAAATATTTGCATGCCGACGGGAAATTTGAGAAAATATGGGGAAAGTTTAATCAGAACTGGGGTGTTGCTTTCCTTTCAGAATTCAAAATAGCTTCTGTTGCTCAGCAGCTACCTTATCCTGGAAAACATCTCTTTTTTCTCTCTCTGCTTTCTGTTCTCCCTCCACATTCCTTCTAGTTCATGCTGATTTGGCAAGCGTTACATTACATCAATGTTTCTGATTGTCCTTATTTATCCTATTCTCCGTTACGAAGGGACATAAAAATGGCCTTGCTAAGTGGACCATCTAGATCTTTTTGTTTCCTATGACTTCTCCCAAACACAAAGTCATGATCAGGCCATTTTACACGGAAGCAGACTATTGGTCCAGCTAGCTCAGGGGCGGGGGTCCTCAGGCCCAAAGATTGAATGCAACCCTTGGGCCCATCTGCTGGGCCCTCAGAATTCTTCCCTGGCCATATCCCTTACCGGATCTCCTTAGCCCCCACTCAACCCATTTTTTCCTTGACTGGATGACATCCTTGAATAATGCCTCTTGCTCATCTGGATGGGGGGGTATAAAGAGGGATGTCTGAGTGGATGTAGAAACTAGCCTACTGTATAAAGGTAAAAAATATACTAGTTGTTCCACCCACTTTTTCATCTGTCCCTGCCTGCCATTGGTATGTGGGCCTCATAAGGTTGCCCAGAATAGAATGTGGCCCTCACATTGAAAAGAAACGTTGTCTACTTTGACCCAAAATGTCAAGCATCAGGTATCCTTTTAACAGAAGGCACTGAACCTGGAGTGTTCTGCCCTTTGCTCTATATAGGGTTGCCATACGTCTGGATTTTCCTGGAGACATCTGGAAATTGGGCTGAAAAATGGCGTTCGGGTGGATATTTGCTAAATATGGCCAGGAAAACCCAGACATATGGCAAGTAGGGCAATTTTTTTTAAGTGCTTTTAAAAATACCCCCAAAGCCCAAAAACTTAAGATACTTCCCCCAAAAAGCTGAACAAATTTGACGGGGGGGGGGGGGATTCACTTTTGGGAATATGGCAACCCTACTCTACCATATAACTTCACCCCCTCCCCTTCAGATGCCTCCCCTTCAAATGAATTCAGTTATATGCTATTGCAATTGTCCGATCAGCATAAGCATTTCAGCTTTTCAGATAGAATGACCTGCCCATCTCCTCCTGCATTGTTCTGTGGGTTCTTCCGGTCCCCCTGGGCCAATTTTTGGGTATGTGGGAAGAAGGGGGGCAGAACTCTGTTGTACATGCAGAAGTCCTTAAGTGGGCTTCTGCTGAGGGGCTCCTTAGGTGAAGCCCACCCATTGCTTTTAACATCTGCATCTCTTTCTAGAGCTAAGTCTGTGTTCAAAACTCAGAAGTGTTCTGAGCTAAGAACACTTTGCTGGTGTAGACAGAAGCGGGTATGGAAAAAACTGTTGGGAAAGAGGTTGTTCACTGCACAGAATGCATAACCATCTCAAAGAAGCAGCAGTTCTATCTATATTTTAAACAATCCTATTAAAAGTGTCTAGTTGCACCTTTAAGATGAACAGGAATGACTTTGGCTTTCATGGGTGATTACTTATTTCCTCAGATAAAGTAAGTTTCATATACAAAAACTTTATCCTCTGCCAATAAAATCATTTCAGTTACCCTTAGGTGTGCAGCTTGACTCTTTTATGAGTATATGCTAGACAACAGAAAATAAAATGTGAATAGGTGATTTCTTACTCTTACTTCTGCCACATATCCTCCCATTTGTTTTTGAATTATTATTGTGGTTGTCAACTTGCTTTATTTTATGTTGCGAGCTGCCCTGAAAACTTTTGTTACAGGATGGGCTATAGCTGTAAATAAATACATATTATTGAATATTTTAACAAAAAGATCACATGGGCACTGGAAAACCCCTTGCATTTCCATTTAAGCATTGATTCAGTGCTGGCCTGTTTACAACTCAGAATGAAAAGAGAAGCAACTCAGCCTTCAGCAAATGCAAAGTATAGTTTTCCCCTTGATCCCTTTTGGATTATTGTGCTCAACTGACCTACTTGTTTTCTTCTCATCTACTAATTTATCAGTCTGCTGTACTACCTTAAAAAGGTAAAGGACCCCTGACAGTTAAGTCCAGTCGTGAATGACTCTGGGGTTGCGGCGCTCATCTTGCTTTACTGGCTGAGGGAGCCAATGTTTGTCCGCAGACAGGGTCATGTGGCCAGCATGAATAAGCCGCCTCTGGTGAAACCAGAGCAGTGCACGGAAATGCCATTTACCTTCCCACTGGAGTGGTACCTATTTATCTACTTGCACTTTGACGTGCTTTCAAACTGCTAGGTTGGCAGGAGCAGGGACTGAGCAATGGGAGCTCACTCCATCGCGGGAATTCAAATTGCTGACCTTCCAATCGGCAAGCCCTAGGGTCAGTGGTTTAGACCACAGCGCCACCCACGTTTAATTATTCCTGATACTTTGATATTTAGTTTCAGACATTAGGGTTGCAATCCCAATAACATTTAGAGGAAATCAGTTGAGATTTCCTGCTGAGTAGACATGCACAGGACAGGCTGGTATCCTGACATGTATAAGGGGAGAATGGCCATGGCACCCATTCTGCCTCATCTTCCATTGGCCATGGGAGGCAAAGTCCCATTGCACAAGCAGAAGCCCATGCTAGTGGGCTGACTGAAATCTATGGGACAATATACAGAAATCCCTGGTATCTTTGAGGAGGTTTGAAAGTAATTCCTGAAGCACTATGAATTCTTAGATTATAAGAAAATGTGCCCAATCTTTCTCATATATTCCCATTAACTGATTTTCATTAATAATAATTAAAAAATAGAGTGAAAGATAAATTTGTTAATGTGTGACCCACCTGATTTCTCCAAAGTGGGGATAGTTCTTTACTTCAAGAAAAACAAGGGGGTGCTCAACACAAGATCACCATCATCTGCTGCTATGAGTAATTGTTAGGCAGTGATTTGTTCTTATGGGTTTTCAAAGGATTGCATTATTTTTATCACTCTTTATGTATTTCTATCTGCCTGCCTTGTCGCATATCACCCTGTGGCTTGTGCAACTGTGGTAAATAAACCATTTAAATAAATAAATAAATCTGAACATGGTAGCACTGCAGTACCACCATGAGGGAATCTGTTTTTTATTATTATTATTTTAAAAAAATATTTCTTTCTTTTTGAACTCTCTGTAACATAGAGATGGTACTGGGTTTGTGTTGAGTTATTACACTGTCAGAAACGTAATTTGGAGTCACTTCTGTTCACTATGCAAATAGCGCCATTGTGCAATTAGAAAAATAGATGTAGTTAACCAGAGCACAAATGCGCGTAATCAAGTCACTCTGCCACAATGCTGGGGTCCATTAACAGGATTAATCAATTAAGAAACATTTATTTTAAGTGTAGCTTGCTTAATTGCTAGGAGACTAAATGCATAAAGCCAAATTTGATTTTGGAAAATCTAGTGGCTCACTTAGTCACAGCACATCTTATGCTTGTTGTCCATAATCCAGTAACAACTGGTTTAGACTATGCATTATAAGAGGGATTGCCCTTTTTCCTGCTTGTGCAGGGCTACCAAGTTATTTTGGGAGGGGTATTTTTATTTTTTTTTAACAAATCATTTTTATTGTTTTCATTAAAATCATAAACAAATATCTGAAAGAACATGGTACCATAAAGCAAGAATTTGGGGTGCATCAAGCATATTCTAAATTGCACTAAGGGTCGTCCTGAGGCAAACATGGGAGAATCTCCCACCTTGTTTATCCCTATCCAGATATGTTAAAAAGGTAAACCAGGTGGCACCAAAATGACCAGCCTGTGCCACTCCCTGCAGAACTCTGTGTTGTTGTGTCAACTTTTCTGCCTTATTTTATCAAGCAAGCGGGGGGTTTGGTAGAGGAGAGTTGAACCTTCTGGAGCCAGGATAGGGGCAAAGCAGCAAGGAGGTCAGTGCAGTGCAAACACACTGGCAGAGACAAGCCAGTGCTCCTGAGGATGCATTAATATTGAATATTGAGGCTCATCTACACTTCCACTGCTCCCATGCCTAGAAAGCACAGGTTTGGGCAATTTTCTTCTCACCTTGCTCTTCTCCCAGGGTAAACTTACTATTTAGTGCTAAATTGGAGCAAACATCAATCTAGAGCATGGGTAGGCAAACTAAGGCCCGGGGGCCAGATCTGGCCCAATCGCCTTCTAAATCCGGCCCATGGGCAGTCCAGGAATCAGCGTGTTTTTACATGAGTAGAATGTGTCCTTTTATTTACAATGCATCTCTGGGTTATTTGTGGGGCATAGGAATTTGTTCATTTTTTATTTTTTTTCAAAATATAGTCTGGCCCCCCACAAGGTCTGAGGGACAGTGGACCGGCCCCCTGCTGAAAAAGTTTGCTGACCCCTGATCTAGAGAAAACCTGAACTGCTCTTTGCTCCGATTGAGCACTAAAGAGTAGTTTTCCCTGTGAGGAGGCAGTGGGACAAGAGGAATTGTGGATAAGCCCTAACTCTCCACCACCTTGTCCCTCCCCATCTCCCTCCTGGTAAGCAGCAGCGGCAACAAATAAAATTAAAAACCAGCATATCAACTATGGATAGAAATGAAAAGCATTCAAGGTTCTTTTAAACAGCAGTACTGACAGGGCCATACTGAGGAGGAAATTCCAAAGATACGGAGCCATCACCAAAAAGGTTCTGCCTCTGGTACCCAGTGAATCTATAGACCACGATGGCTGGCCCAACTGCAAGACCCCTGAAGCGGATTTTTTTAAACCTAGGCAAGTTCATACAGTCCTTCAGATAACTTGGCTCCAAAGCAATTACAGCTTTGAAGTTTAAAACTAGCATCTTAAATGTTTTGCTTGTAGCTCACTTAAACAAGAAAAAAACCCCCACCTTAGCTATTTTCTGGATCATGTAGGAGGCCAAGAACTAGGACTTTAGCCAGCTGTGCAGTTTTCATATCATTCCAAATGGGGAAAAAATTAAATTAAATCAGCTGTCAAAATTGCCTGTAGGTATTTTTACTTTTGGCGACAGTAACCACGAGCAGTATGTAGCAAAAAATTTCAGTCCCACTGGCATTTATATTTTAAATCCCGCCTGCCAATGTTTGGTTATAAAAGAATAATTAGTCTCAAACTGTGGAATGGTCATAATCAGGTGCCAGTGGGCATCATGTCAACATCCTCCTAGTTTATCCTTCACAGTAGCACCTATGGCATTCACTCGGACAGCTGCTGAAAGAGATCTGAAGAGCCTCTTGAACATCAGGATGGAAGTGTTGCTAGACACAGGTTTCTGCCTCTCTTTGCATTCCAAAATAAATGCACAAAGCTCAGCTCCGTTGCGTCTAATGTGCACCTTTCACTTCAGGTGGTTTGCTTTTGTGCGTGCAATTGTGTAGTTATAAGTAAGGGAGGAAAAGGGAAGTGGTGGGGGGAAAGGGGGAAAGTACCAGCTAAAGACCTGCAGCCATTTAAGGATGTAGTTACAGGTGGGGTTTATTGCATCAGTTTTACTGATTATAATGGTAGTGCCAGTTTCTAACATCCTTTCCACACTGTAGTACCTGTATTTCTTTTATACCACTATACCGCCATGTTGTGCTAAATAAAATTCACATCGTAGTTACAGCCAGGGCCGCCATATAGGGAGGGCCAAGGGGCCTTGCACCCCCAATTTTCAAGGAGGGCAGCAGGCTCCCCTCAATATTCCATGGCAACATGCACATGCCGCACAATGTGCTCATGTTACATATGCATAATGGGAGTTGTAGTCTAACACCTAGACTCTAGAGCGGGCATCCCCAACCTGCAGCTCTCCAGATGTTTTGGCCTACAGCTCCCATGATCCCTAGCTAACAGGACCAGTGGTCAGGGATGATGGGAATTGTAGGACAAAATACCTGGAGGGCCGAAGGTTGGAGATGCCTGCTCTCGAGGACCACAATAGGCATGGTTCCTATCTCATGTCCTCCTTTAATTTGTTTTTCTAGCTTGATTCTAACTACATCCCCCAATTCCTTGATTCGTTTTAGGTTACAGGCAGCTCTGTGGTTAAGTGGATCAAAATATTAGATCCCAAGCCCATTACAAATCCTAGGAACAAATAAGAGCAAAATCTGTGCAGGTTGCACAGTTGTTTAGGAGGCATTAAAGTGCCTCAATATGAATTCGGCTGGGTGATTTCTGTGACAGCTGGTGATCACCTCCCTGACGAAAGTCATGCCTAAGTGACATTTTGGTCCACCAAATTGATTCAAAATGATTCAAAGTGGCGACCCAAAGAGCAACACTGATGAAAACCACTGCCCCCATCCTAGGAACCCTCGTGCCAAGTTTGGCAACAATATCTTAAGAGGCAACCAAACTGCTAAGAATAGATGGCCAGCTGGACAGACAAGCCGCTTTCCAAAATATATAGTAGATCAGATCCTAGCTGTTGCTTAAGTTGAATCTGTGATTTCACCCCAATAATATTAATGGGGTGCGAAAAGAAGATGCAAAAAACAGAGTCATCTCACTTGGAGTGGGCAGTTTCTAACAAAGGCCACTGAAGTGTGCTGAAGAGTTAATTTCAAGCCATCAAAACGCTTAATGGAAAGTTGTTGCTACAGTATCAGAAATGTTCTGTGTAATTGTACAGCAAGCTGGCAAACAACTGATGGACAGGGGGTGGGTTTTACTCTGTTTGCCATCATGGATCTTCCTTTGCTGTGTGCTAAACATGCATTAAACAAAATCAGTTCCTGGGTTGTCTGTGTGCTGATACCTGGAGGGAGGAAGCTTGGCAAATGTCAGACTGGCTGTCAGAATTTTTGAATGAGGGTTGAAAATGCTACAGTATTAGACTCAGGCTCTGGTTTTTGATTGATGATTTATACTTTTCAGCATTTTTTTTATCCACACATACAGATGCACACAAATAAGGTGCAAATAAGGTTTCAGACCATGTGCAGTTATTCCACAGGAGTATATAGTATAGCTGTTTACCAGACTCGCCAAAGGCCCAGACCAAAAAGACTGATTCAGGGGAATCTGTGCATTGCTTCAATCAGGTTGAAACAACCCCAGAATGCTATATGGGTTGGATTAGTTTATCCAGAATTATCAGGGAACAGGACATCAGGCAGGAAGGAGAGGCAGGCATCTGCTAGGAGACCACAAAATGACCAAAACAGACCCACTTGACTGGCTATGTCTTCAGTACTGCGGTCCTAAAGGCATGCATCCAGTCTGCATATTGGAATTTGTTGTTTAGATCTGTGCACAAATATAAAATCTTTTTTTTTAAGTGGGGGGGGGGAGATAATGACCTTTGCTTCAAGATAGAAGCAGTGTCCGGAACATATTCTGTTGTAGAAAATTAGACCCGAAATGGACAACATGAAATTATAACAAGCGCTTGACCTTCCCCGGACCTTTAATGCATTTTCATGAGATGATGTAATTCATTATTTCCACCGATGTGTGCAGAGCGACGGGCCAAGTCGCTTTGTATGCATTTATTCAATACTGCGTAATCTGTGTTTAATAGAGTGCTGGAGCGTGTCAGAATGAACAATTAAACCTGATTGTTGTATAAGACAACTTGCCATTACAGCCAGCATCATTTGTGTGTGCTTTTCTTTTTTCAATAAAGGAGAGGGCGTCAAAGGGTTGCAATATACACTGCATATTATTAGCATGGTGCTCTTTCCCAGTTGCGATGGGAAAAAACCCTCAGTTGCTTGGCATCTTGAGACCTGCTCTCTTGCGAAATGGATGCTTGAACGGAGTCAGGTGCAATAAAGCCATGGATTGGACGGATGCAAAGACAAAACAATCTGCTAAGGAAATTGTAGAACATTGAAAAGCACTTAATTACTGAACCGTTGTTCTTTTTCCTGGCTCCTTCCTAAAAGCAATATTTTAAGTGATGTTAGTTTTTTATAAACCTCCAGGGCCAGAAGGAAATACAGTATGAAAATATGTCACAGAGAGGCAAAATACATGTCTATAGCTCCTGAGGATGAAGGAAAGGGAAAGATTTGGTTGTTTAAAAATCAGTGCAGTGAGCAGTTTGACACTGAAGACTACAGTGGGATTAATGACATATGTTCTAATTTGCTTATCCTAATTGCATATACAGCAGTATCAGTTGCTTGCGGAGAACATGAACCTGGAATCAACAGCTTCTGACAAATCATGAAATTGGTTTGGGAATTATGTTGTGTGGAAAAAGTATGTTTTGCTTCTGAGTCATGGGATTGTATTGTTGTGTTTTCAGAGATATTACTATCAGCATCAACACTATAACATGGCTTCTCATATGTTCCTTTATTGAGAAAGAGTCCTGATATGTGGAAGATCTCCTTTTGCTGGTGAATCAACATAATAAGTTCCTGACCCATCCCAGCCCTATAATTATATGGCTCAGTAATATACATGGCTCAGACTTAGGTAAGTTAGTGATAAAAATGCTTTAGTGCGTTTCATAGTTTGGCAGTAAAGGAATATGTGGAGGGAAGACTCTTAAGTAGGACAATGATGAGGCCTTGGGAATATTTATGGGATCTATTAGCTCATGCAGAATGGCATGACATGAACAAAACCTTGATGTTGTCTAGCAGCAGTGTCACTCATTTGTAAGGAGTGTAACATAATATACAATTAGGAAAGAAATGCCTGCTAGATCTAAGAACTGAGGAACTAATGAGGATTGCATATTGCTCCCACTAGGTTATTTTCAGAGTGTATTAGGTTTGCTGCTCTGAGCAGGTGTTTTGTTAAATTCAAGGCATCGAGGAAAAATATGCAGTTCTGCAAATGGCTCTAAAAGGCTCACTTTCACCTGCTGCACATGTGGGTTTGTTGTTAAATTAAGCAAAGTAAGTTGGCAACTTCCCAAGAATGTGGTATAGCCCCACTCAAGCGAGTGTGGTCTTCTGACTGGTGAGCTTGACATTGATACCAGCAGAGGTCCTAGAACAGATTTTTAAAAATTAACGTATTTTTTATTCAAGATTTATTGGTTTACAAAAGTATGTGCAATGTCTTTTTTTTCAAGTTATATTTTCTATAGATCAGTTTCATTTGTTGAGACATTAATGTTACATTAGGAAGAAAGGGGGAAAGAGGTGGAGGGGGAAATGGTGAGTGGGGTTGGGGTAGGGTGGCGATGTTTCTATTTTACTTAATGTATGTGTGGAGTTTTGTGTCAGCCTCGCTTGTGCGGGTTCTCTTTACTATTCGCTTGTGTTCCTTTGGTGGTGAGAGAGGTTGGGGTTGGCCTAGGGTGTGGTTGTTCGTTTGTGATTGGCTGTGTGAGTGGGGTGGGTGGGTGTTTTTGAACCAGGTAGCCAGATTTATTCATATGCTGTTGGTGGATTCTTGCCGTTGTCTTGTTGGGCTGTGTATGTGATAAAAGAGAGCCATACTAGGGTGAAGGTGTCTTCTTCCATTTGTTCCCGTGTCAGTTTCAGCTTATTGGTTATTTTTTCTAATAAGGCTGTTCCCCAAACTATTTGATACCATCGGTCCATGCTTACTCCTGACAGGTCTCTCCAGTGTCTGGCTATGATGTTTCTGGCTGCTGAGAGTAGGTGGGTTATGAGCTCTTTGTGATGTGAGTGGGCATTATTGTCTTGGAAGATGTTTAGTAGGGCTAGTTCTGGGGTATCTAGAACAGATAATTAAGCAGATGGTCTGTGAGCACTTAGAAAAGGATGCTATGATTACTAAGGTCCAGCGTGGGTTTCTTCAGAAACAAATCATGCCAGAAGAATCTCATTTCTTACATGTTGTGGAATGTGATGAGAGAGTGTCAGAACATGCAGACTGGGACATCCATAATGTTGTTTTGCTTTCCTAACCAGAAGTTCTAGACACTACTCTCAATTGCTCTTCTTTCCTAGATCAATTATAGAGTGACACCACAAGGCCTCACACAAACATTTTCTCAGCACAATCTTTTTGACATTAATACTATAGGGAATGACAGAATGGAGATTGATCACCAAGAGAAAAACTCTAATCTTTACAAATATATCTCCCTGCATAAGCAATCGTCTAGTTTGTCACAGAATGTTTATTAGAGTGGCACCTGCCAATGAGAGATCAATGCTATTAAAAGCAACAAGACATGTAACCTTGCTTTTGTTTCTTAAGTTACTTTCGCGTGTCAGAAAGTTAGCCCTGGATAAGAATAATTTAGAAATATATGAGTCTAGTTTAAGAAGTATTCCCCTCTCCAACTTTAATCCCTGTATTCACGTCTGTGCATTCTAGCACCAGATCATCTATAAGATATTGAATACTTTACACTACACATTTGATATGTGGCATTTGATATTTTAACGAGAACTATTTATTAGGTATTCAATATTAGTTTATATAGTAGTAGTTTTGAATTTGAGCATGTATATAATATTCAGTAACCTCCTTACCCTCTCTTCTGCCTGTACTCACCCCACACCACACACCCCACCTAAATCCATTCCAAGGGTTCACTAAACCTTCCAAAGGAAAGGAGAGAAGGGAGAGCAGAAAAGGGGGAATTTTAATTCTGCAGCTAAAAGTTGTAGCACTTTCATAACTGTTAGATACCTTCCACTGTCAGGGATATTACTGGTGAAAAACAAAGGAGGAAACTCAGAGATTAAGCTAAATGAAGCTTTTATTTCTGGGCAAATGCTCTTCAGTGAACACTGGACACAAAAGTCTTTGATCTAAAACTGAAGACCTCACTGCCATTTGGACAGTATAGCACCTAATTAGGGATGCTTGAAGAATTTGATCTTTGTGAATTCCTATACTAACTGCCGTGATTTGTACCTCCAGACTAATTGCAGATCAAAACTTATTTATCCACTAGCTTTTTTACTTCTCAAATGTTCCAGCCAAGGCTTTTTATGAATAATAATTTTTAAAATGGTGCGCTTTAAAAATGCATATTTTAAGTGGCAATATCTTTAGAAGTGCATATTTTGTTGAAAAAGAATGTATTCAAAAAATCATATTTTGAGAAAAAGACGTTTAAATTGTGTATTTAAATATGATCTTTATGTGCAGGTGTTTTAAATCATAGATTTTAAAAACGATAAAATGAACTTATGACTGAACCCATGTGGATCATGTGTAACATAGACTAGAAACAAACTGAATGGTTTCTCCCTATACCTAATGCTTCCTTACTCATCGCAGCTACATTTGTACCCATTCTGGGGTAGTGCCATGTCTCAGTGGTAGAGCATCTGCTTTGCATGGAGAGCTGCTGCCGGTCAGTGTAGATGGGCAAACCACTGTCCTTCAACCTTGGGTCCCCAGATATTTTTGGACTTCAACTGCCATCATTCCATGTCAGGTTAGCCAATTGTTGGGAATGATGGGAGTTGTAGTCCAACAAAAACTTGGGATGCAAGATTGATGAACACTGGCCTAGATTTCATATAAGACAGCTTCCTATGTTCCCTTAGGAATCTATCCTTTCCTTATGCTTTGGCAAGATATTGTATGGTTTATGCCAGGGGTCAGCAAACTTTTTCAGTGGGGGCGGTCCACTGTCCCTCAGACCTTGTGGGGGGCCAGACTATATTTTTTGAGGGGAGGGGGAATGAATGAATTCCTGTGCCCCACAAATAACCCAGAGATGCATTTTAAATAAAAGGACACATTCTACTCATGTAAAAATACGCTGATTCCCTGACCGTTTGCGGGCCGGATTGAGAAGGCGATTGGGCCAGATCCGGCCCCCAGGCCTTAGGTTGCCTACCTATGGTTTATGCTATGGTATACTATTATACCAAATGAAGAGTGAATTCTTCTTTTCCAGGCTTCCACATGTTGTTGTATAGTAGGTGGTGTTACATACACATATTCCATAGCTGTGGTAGCAGTCTTAATGTTTGCTTGTTTTGGCAAATCATTAGTGAATGCACAAGATTTCCTAACAATAAAGCATTGGTTCAAGAAATGGGATGAAAGGGGCATTTTAGTCCAATAATCAGTTTAGTCATAATCTAGTAAGCCACATTATCTTCCTGTCATGAATCCTCTGCATCATATTATCATTTCAATGGATCTGCAGTGCCTAATGCTACAGAGAAATTGAAATTCTGGCACTTTTGGATTCCCAAATCTGCTGTTGTAGCTCTGGAGGTATGGATATAGGCAAGAGAGTTCAAAAACCAGTCAGCCAGTAAATGTAGCAACATATGTCTGTATATTTCCATGTGGAAGGTAATATCGCATCGTGCTCACAATGGCATTTTTCACTGAAATGAAGCTACAAAGGATTACATTGGCAAAAGCTCTGAGAGTGTGCTCAGATGAGCTGAATGAATCCTACCAGACAGTTTTAATTGACAGCAAAGGAATCACTCACATATAAAGGATTCCTGGGTCATTATGTTTGTGTGTGGATGAAAGAGTACTGATGGGTGAGTAAAAGATTATACCCATCTTATAACTATGAAGGCAACTCATCTGGAAGATGAATAAACAACTTAGATCAGTGGACAGAAAACTCTTTTACGGTTCAAAGACTTCATAACTGTGTGTGAAGAAAGGGGGGGTGTAGTGCACTCTCCACTGCTAGCAAAATACTCTATTGTCTCAAGGCTTGTAAGTAGGCCGGCCGACACTTTATAATACCTTATTTTACAGAGACTGCTGCGTTTAAAAATGATAGCACAAAGTACTCCCTTTGTCTACAAGAATACTGATTTCTGACTTGCTATATAAACTTGGATGCCACTAATAATATGGAAGACTTATAAGGAAGAATATACTTTGAGGTTTCATTGTGCTTGTAATGGTGGTACTATTGACATCACACTTTTGCTGGCTTAAGTTCCACTAGGTTGCCAGGTCACATGACTGAGCTGAATGAAGTTTGGAACAGGTGTAAGTGTCTCCTTTCCCTGTACCCTATCATTTTTAAGACCAGCACTGGTATATGTTCCACTGGCTTAATTTCTACCAGCTGAGTTGCAGCTGAACCAGGATAGCCTCAGCTCAGCTGGGCTGAGGGAGACATACTGGCAAGGAATAAGTAAGGATGATGACATGCCTGCGAAGCTACATTTATTGTTTAGTTATTCCAATTTTGGTTATCTCTGGGTAACCTGATTGTCTGCTTCTCTTTACATTTGCGTGTTTTCTGGTCTTTTCACTCGGTTCTAGAACTGCAGAAAACCCTCACTGTTGCATAAATGAAAAAAAAAATCACTCCTTAGGTAAGGGAAAGTCACATGGCTCTGAAGGCATTTCATGTGGAAGATGAGCAAATGACTGAGAACAATGGGCAGCAGCAAAACACTTCACAGTTCAAAGATTTCAACTAAATGTGAAGCAAACAGGAAATGCATATTGCTTTTTCCCATTTTGCAAGCTTTGGAAGTAGATCTCAATAAATTGTGAGTAACTTATTCACCAAGTTTGTTGTAGCTTGCTTACAAATAATTGCTCCTTTGCTGTGAGCCCATAAAATGAAAACACTACTGGCCAGGCATTTTGGAACCCCAAGGAATAATTCTGCTTCTCCTTAATCCATTCTGACAGAGGGGAAGTGGATGCAATGTTTTCCCAAGTTGTTGTTTTTTAATGTGTGTGTGTGTGTGTGTGTGTGTGTGTGTGTGTGTGTAATATGACATTTTAGTGTCTGTGAAGCTGAGAACCACAATACCAAATTCTAAAGTCTCCAAAACAGGTTCTCTGTAATTTGAAATGTTTGGATACTTGCAAGTCTATGCTAAGAGTATCATCCAGCCATGACTACTAAGGTCATGGCCCCACCAAAACTAAGCTATTTTCAGTCCCATTGAGTCTGAAATTTTAGCACAAGCTTGTTTTTGCCGTTTAAATGAGTGGGGTTTAGGTGTTTAACTTGGCTGGGTCATGGCCACAGCTCCATTCAGGAAACAACCCTGAATTTGAATGCTGAATTAACTTTTCTAAAGTGCAGCTCTTATTTGCTTGCTTAGATGCCTAATCCATCTACAGAATCAAAGTAGCTTGATTAGCAGTGTGTGGTCTTAATACCTATTCATGTTAAGAGAAACAATAGTTATTGCTAAAAAGAAATAAAGAAAAAAACGTCCTGCCCACTGACTTCCTGTCAAAATAAAAAGTCTTGGTTTGATCCCACAAGGTAGTGAGGTCTGAAAGTTCTATAGCTGGGGAACAGCCACCAAGAATGCCTCCTTACCTGCCTCCCCCAACCTGGTGCCCTCCAGATGTGGAGGCTGGGGTTGATGGGCATTATACGCTAAAGCAGGGACATCCAACTCCCAAGAGACTGCAATCTACTTGCAGAATAAAAAACTGGCAGTGATCTACCCCTTTGAGGGTGGGGGGTTTCAGCTCAAACTTGTTGAGCTTTTCTTAGGAAGGAAGATCCCATTTTGGAGAGGAAGATGTCAAAAATGAGTAAAGGGGAAAGGGCAGAAGTCACTCACCAAAAGATCGCCAAGGGGACAATCTACCTCACAGCGAAGACTCCGTCTTCCGTTCCAGCATTCATGCGGAAATGGAGGGCAGGGCCAGGGGGCAGGGCCAGATGCTCTTATGCCACCGCTCGTGATCGACCACAATTGAACAGAACCTCCCTGGGGATTGACCAGTCGATCACAATCTACCTGTTAGACAGCCCTGCTCTAAAGCATATAAGTCAGACATAGGCAAACTTGGCCCTCCAGATGTTTTGGGACTACAACTTCCATCATCCCTGACCACCGGTCCTGTTAGCTAGGGATCATGGGAGTTGCAGACCCCAAACATCTGGAGGGCCGAGTTGGCTATGCCTGATGTAAGTACTTGAAGCATTCAACTTTGGTTGCTGCATTGTAGTCCTGCTCTTCTGTCATCAGTTCAGGAATAGTATCCCAGTTTATCCATTCTGCTACGTGGAAGGATGGGTGGAAAGTTGGATAAGGATGGATGGGAAGATGGGTAGGCGCTAGATCACATATTTTCCTCTCCACCTGTCTTGACATTTATGAAACAGCATAAAACTTCCAGCGAGGCAAAATATAAACTATGTTTACAGTGTGGTTGTTTCATTGATTATGAAACAACTACTACTTTTCCCTATAGCAGCAGCAGCCACAGCAGCTCTGGCAATAAAGCCACCAGCTTGTAAATCTCCCGTGTACTCCTAACTTTCATTAAATTTAGTGGAGTGACAGTTACCACACTGCAAAATATAATATTTTCTTGGGATCTTATAACATATACCATACTCAAACGTGTTTATTGTGGAAAGTCAAGTCAGCTGTCACAGTAAATCTGATCAGAGGATTGATGGGGATTGTTGGTAATATCATAGCTGTCTCCAAAGTGCCTGCCTCCAGCTTTTATTCCTCTGCACTCCTGCTCGTTAGAGGGTATCAGTCACAATCAGTGCACTGGCAATTATAAAGGCAATATAGGAAATCTATGATCTTGTACATATTTACAACAGGTGAGACATTCTTCACCTAAAGTATACTGGTTGTTGGTTGCTGCCAGTGCAGATCTTGATGTTGCCAGTGTGCCTGGATTATCAGAAGGTTGCACTCATCAGTAGACGTGGCCTACTGACAAAGCAAGCCCTTTTTTCTGAGAAGAATGCTCACTCAATCAAATGCTTTCATGTTCTATATTTAAAAAATATGTGTTGGTTACTTGCTACCATTCCTGTATCATGGCGTCATAAGAGATCAAAAGAACATCTAAATTCTCCCATTAATCATCCACAAGGGGAGGCAGGTAAGTCCCACTGCTAGGTTTTGGAGCATATTACTGATGGGTATAGTGTCAGATCTGTGTTAAGGACCAATCAAGGCATAGAAAGAAACATGTGTTGGGGCATCTTGCATATCTTGGGGAGCTTGCATCTCTCCATTCCAGTTTGTGCTATCCAAATAATTTGAAACATATTGCTTCATGGTTACGATCCAAAGTGCCATTGTAGAACATCTATATCTATCTATCTATCTATCTATCTATCTATCTATCTATCTATCTATCTATCATCTATCTATCTATCATCTATCATCTATCTATCTATCTATCTATCTATCTATCTATCTATCTATCATCTATCTATCTATCAACTATCATCTATCTATCTATCTATCTATATCTATCTATCTATCTATCTATCCCTATCTACCTACCATCTATCTGCAGCATCAGCAGTACTAACAATGTACCCCATTATTCAAGGCTTAGTTCAATTACACACATGTACAACTATAGGAAAGGTAAAGGTAGGGATAAGGAAGACTGCCTATCTGAAACCCTGGAGATCCACTGCCATTCAGTGTAGACAATGCTCAGCGTAATACAGCTCCCTGTGTTGTTTGAATCTTCAGCAACAAAGCTGGAAAAAGGAATGCCACCACCAGTCAAAGTAGACAGCAGTGGTTTACATGAGCCAATGCTCTGGCACATTGTAAGGTAGATTCGTATTTTGCACTATTAATTTAAAATGCCTTATTTATTCACTTAGTGTTAAGACAATCTTTGGGAGGACCGATCTTTGAAAGGATGCACCACATGCAAACATCTAAAGTAGATAAATATTAGCTTTAATGGGTTGGATCCATCTGGTAACTCTTTGCTGATTGAAGGATCTTTAATCCAACAGAACTTTCTGTTTGCAGAGGAGGGATCGAGGTGATCTCTTTAAGTTTTCATTCGAAATAGCTCCAGATCTTCAGAATACCCTTCAGAACAGTGTGTGAAGTAGAAGATTACCTTGATCCCTTGATGAAAGGCTCTGCTGGATCAAATATATTTCCATCAATGGAGGGATATCAGCTGGATACAACTGATCAAATCCAATAATTTTCTACTTTACGTAGATGCATATGGTGTGTTCTTTAAGTATTTTTTCCAGATGTCAACTTGACAGTAAGTGAATCAACAAAACATTTTAATTTACTCATGTAAAATGCAGTTGAGGAGTACCCAATGGCATTCAGAAGTGATTTGAAAGTAAATATAGTATATTTCAAACTGTTCCAAGAAAATGCCTTTATTTTTTGTACCTCTTCAAAATGCTTATTTTGCATCTTGTCTTTCCCCTGAAATTTCAAAGCTGTTAACAAATGCATGAGTATTTAAAGAACATCAGCTTCAAAGACCTTGTTGAGATGAAAACATAAGACAAATAAAAGGAGACAAATCTAGAGATTAGCAGTGTGTGGTCTTAATTGTCAAGGTGATGCTGAATATAGACACACTTAATTGTTGTGTTTGCACAGTGCTGAATCATTGTCTCTTTGTGTTGTTTGTAATTTGCCTTCTACTGTAATTTATGAAACTTGCATCACTACCATTAAGGTGAATCCCTCTGAAGCTGCATCTGGCTTGCCGATTCCCTCTCTTCAAATTAGATTGATGTGCTGTTATGTATTCATTCGAATCTAATGACTTTCCCAGCGCCCCAGAGTAAAGAAAATGGGTTTCATTAATTTCCCTAATAGCATCACTGAAAGACATGTAATGTGTGAAACTAAAAAGTTCTTTTGTTTTTAATCTCTTAATGATCTCTTTTCCCTTTGTATGGAATAACCTTAGCTTTGGAATGTAAATGTCCTGATGGATTTGTTGAGGAGACAAGATTTCAACCATATTGGGAGAAATGTTTCACGATATCTTTATGTTCTCTGTTGATGTTTATTCTGCTGTTCTGGCCATTTATTGTTCCATAAATTCAAATTATATTGTTTCATTTCTCTTCTCCTGTCCCACTCTGTGAAAATGAAGCCCAACTGGGTTGAACTGTGTCTTCTTTACTTTCTTAAACTTGGGCCTGTCTTTGTATAAGATCAAGTATCTGAGCAATGTCCCCACAGCAAGACTTATTTTCATAGTATGCAAAAGTTTGGAGACATTTGTCTTCAATGTCATATGCCGTATTTTCTCAGCAAGCTATGAAAATAAAGAGTATTGATTATATCAGTAGGGTATATTCTGTGTTTTCTCACAGAACCCTTTCTTGGGCTCCCTTCAGGTTTATTGTGCTTTGTTGACTCAGTTAGAATTAATGTATCATATATTATATATAGAATTAATATATCATAGCAGGCCATGTGAATGTATTCACAGTGTGGCCAAATGGCCAGCAATAGATGTTTCCCTCTTGTATGTAGGCACCGATTTCCTTGCTGGAATGCTCCATATAGAAAACTAGATACCAGGGAAATGGCCAGCACTGCCTCTCTCCCTGACATGCTGGTCTTCTCAGTGTTATAATGTGGCATCTAGGCTAGAGTGTTGAAGGGAGCTCTAACAACTGCACTGGCTGCCAGTTAACTTCTATGCTGAATTCAAAGTGTTTATGTTGACATTCAAAGCCCTGAGTGACATAAGGCCCAAATGTTTTTTCCCCTATCAACCTGCCCATGTAATAAAATCAGCAGAGGTTCTTCTGGTGGTTCCTGCATTAAATGAGGCGTGTGGTACAGGAATCTTTTCTCCTGGTAGTTCTATATCTATGGAATGGTGTCCTCAGGTGAGTTGCCTCAGCCTGATTTCCATTCTATCAGACACTAGGTGGAGGTTTGCCTTTTTTGTCAGACTTTCAGAGGCTAATGAATTAAGTTAATGTCAACGAGGCTGTTAATTTTTTCATGAGAATTTTTTTTGTGTGTGATTACGTAGTGTATTTTATATCACATTGCAAACCTCCCTGTCACCATTTCTGATGAAGGGCAATGTAGAAATCTCTTATTAAATAAATTATTCCATCATGTGAGCCTCACCTGCAGTCTGAAATGCTCATCCGTGTGTGTGTGTGTGTGTGTGTGTGTGAGAGAGAGAGAGAGAGAGAGAGAGAGAGAGAGAGAGAGAAATTGTTTATGCTCTTGGATCAACAGATCTGGCTCATGAGTGTGTGTGTGTGTGTGTGTGTGTGTGAGAGAGAGAGAGAGAGAGAGAGAGAGAGAGAGAGAGAGAAAGAGAGAGAGAATTGTGTGAGTTGGCCTGAAGGGTCAGATCAATGAGTATCTTATTAACTGTCTCCAAAATCTAATATAGAACTTTAGTTTAAGGAAAGGATAGTATAACTGTTGTTCTGCTATTTAAAGTAGTTGTGTGCTTGATCAATTTCTAAATGTGATTAGAATTTTGTGCAGTGCATCTTCATAAGGGGTAATAAAACCCACAGTTCAGTTATTTATATGCCCTTAGTTTTGTTCAGAAGAGGGGGAAGAGTTTCCATAACCTCTCTACTCCATTTCTCCCTGCAGCTTCTCTCTCTCTGGCCCCATCCACAGCATACCTTTGAAGCACTCTTATGCTTACGGTATTTAATCATCATGCCCTCTCCCCAAATCCTGGGAATTGTAACCTGTTAAGGATGCTGGGAATTGTAGCTCTTTCAGAGGTCTCCTAACTCTCAGAACCCTTAACAAGCTACAGTTTTTCAGAGTTCATCAAGGGAGGTATGACTGTTAACTGTACTTTACATGTATGCTTTGGATGTGACACCATACATCTCTAATTCTCTTACGGCGAATTGGAAATTCAGATGGCAGATAACTCATATAAAAACCCATAATTACATGAGAAATAGCCATACTAGTCTTTTAAGCACGTCAGAGCAGTAGTATCTCACCAAGTGTGTTTGGGGGAAAGGGTTGCTCACAAGAAAGTTTAGTGTTTCCCACCTTGATATTTCATTTGATGAAATATCAAATACAGGTCATCAGCTCCATATTGAAGCCTGATCTAATGTTGTGCTGAAAAATGTAAAAGACCAGTACTTTGGGGACATAAAACCCATTGATGTTTGTGTACCTTCACATGGATATATTTTGTACTTTTTTATTCATTGTTTTTCAAAAGAGACATTCAAACTTACACTGCAGTCATTTGCAGAACACCGAATATCAAATATCAATTCCTGTCAAAAACAGCTTGTTCAGCACTAAACATACACTGTCAATTATCAAATGCCTTTTGGTTATAAAATACTGAAATAACTCATGGACATTTTAAAGCAAAATTTATACAGGCACACAACGTCTCTAGAAAATTTCCATGGAGCATTTGAATGGAAAGTTATCCTCTTGATCAGTTCCCTACTAAAATTTGTTCAAGCTGGTGCTCCTCAAGCTTCAGAATTTAATATTTTCGAGAATAAATTTCCTACAGAAAAGTATTTCTTTTATCAGCCACCGTTTGATTTGTGTGGACACAGAAGAATGAAACCTGGTTAGCAAGTCAGCTTAGGCTCATTTCATTTTTCAGCGACCTTGATTCCTCCAAGTGGTTGTGGTAATATAGCATGCAGATACAGATAATCATTTATGAACCCTGTTTCATATACACAGTATTTTAATCTCTGCCTTGCAGTACTTAGGTTCAGGAGAAGATTATTTCAATGAATAAAAACTGAGTGGATTATAAAAAGAGATAGAGATGATATAAATGATCTGCAATACATTTTATAGAAGACTTTCATTTTTCAATAAACCTTCAAGGGGGGGGGGGAACCATGCCTGTCTGTCAGGGGAAGGAATATATTATGGCAGCAGAGGAGATTTCAATAAGTCCAGCCATTCACAAAAGAATTATTCAGACATTTATGACTGGAAGAAAATGTTCCTTGTCAAAATAAACAACAATATGTTTACCAGGATGCTTCTATGAGGATTGCTATCGAACAAGCGGAAAAATATTGTGAAACCAGCGTTTATGAAGCAGTTCTGTTGCCACCAAGAGAAAATGCAATGTGCTTAAATTAATGTTGAACTTTAAACGACTTCAGCACTTGAGATAAGAGAGGGAGGAAAGCGTTCAGCTCCATCTCTGCAGCGGCATCTTCCGGGTCAGTTCTCCTCTTTTGTCTGTCATCCTTTTTGGGAAATGCATCTGTGACACTTACTATTTGTTAATGGTAACACTTTGTAAGATTTTAAGCAGTTTAATTCCTTTAAAAGGATGGAAAGAGGAGATAATTGTTCAAATGCAAATCCACTGGGAGAGAGGCTTATGTTTACCAGCTGCCTATACAAGCCGAAGGACTGCTTCATTGTTCGGTTTTAACCTAGAATTTATTTATTGTTCTTCTAAGTGGGACTTGCAAGGAAATATCATAGTATATATACCCAGCTCCTAAGGGGTGCCCAAACCTTTTCCAAAGAGGGCCAGATTTGATGAAGTGAACGTGTGTGAGGGCCGACCAAAGTTGTTGAACTTTTTTTTTTTACAATTTTACCCCAAGGTTGGTGAGCTTTTTAAGGATTTTACCCCAGGGCATATACTGCCATGGGAGGCAGATTAAATCGACCAGTTGGCTGGATTAGGCCCCCAAAATGGACTTTGGACATGCCTGCGAGGAGTGCTCCTGTTCTGCCTCCTGTTCAGGTCTAATAAGAGGGAGGGTTTCAGAAGTGGGCAAGGGAAAAGGGCACCTTTTTCTGATTCCCTCACCCTGGGACCTTCCTCTGCTGAACTAAAAGGAACGTGTAGCAGGTTGTGTGGAGACTGGTTGTGTGGAAACTGAAATGCTGGAGTCACCGTAATCAACAGTAGTAAAAACTGGTCTGGGTGGAAAAACAGGCCAATATAAGGCAGCTTGCTACAGACCTTTAGTGCAGTGGTAGGGAACCTGTTTTCCAGATCTAAACTCCCATCATCCTTGCAATATCTGGAGGGCCACAGGGCCCCACCCCACCCCCACTTCAGTGCTAAAAAGCTGCTAGCCCCAAATCTGATCATGTTATCAGTATATTGTCAGCTTTTGGGGAGGGGGGAGGAATCAGGAGAGTAGAAAGGAGGGATGTGTGTGTGTTTTATTTCCCTTTTCTCCTGAAATACAATGTATACTTTAGAGAGGAGATTTAAAAAAAAAAATCTTACTGCATGCAAATCTGAATTCCCCTAGCCAGGATACTGCAGGATACTGTCTCGGTGTAAGCTGTTAGGGGGTCTCTGCAGGCTTACTCCCTCACCTCCATATCCTCCCCCACTCCTAATCCACACCTCTGCATTCTGTGTCTTCACAGATTCTTGTCAAACCTGAGGAAACTGGCACATTTTAGGAGTGAGCACCAACCATCCAAAAATGCAGATATCCAAAAGATCAGCCTCCAAAAAACAAACAAACAAACAAACAAAAACGACTGGAAAATGGCTAATATAACACCAATTTATAATAAGAGATCCGGGGGGATCCTGGGATTTATAGGGCTGATTAGCTGATAGTCCTTCTCTTTCATAATACTATGATATTATGTGAATATCCCATGAAACTGAATGTTGTAGGATTAGGGACAGACAAAAGAAAGTACTTCTTCACACACTGCATAGTTAAACTATGGAATGAAGCAAAACTACAAGACTTAATTAATTTGTATGCTGCCCTTTCTTCACAGAGCTACGGACAATATATGTAGGTTTATCCCATTTTATATTCACAACAGTCTTGCAAAAATAGATTAGGAGAGACAACATGGTTAAATAAGGATGTTCACTTCAGCCGCCAAGCTCTTTGTTCCATAAGTTATTATCTACATCAAAAAGCATTTTGCTCTTAAGTGTGTTTGTGTGTGTTTGCATGTGTATAACCTATCTGTAATGCTTTCACTTCTCATTTTGAAAATATGCCAGAGCATTATATGTAATAACATGGATAAATATTCTTGGCAGTCAACATGCTGTCACTCAGATCCTGGTTTTATTGCACTGGGTTTTGAGAAAATGTTCATGACCTTATTTGATGCTCTTACATCTTATGAGTTGAATTTTGTCCTAGTAGTGCTGCCATCCCCAGAGGAAGCTCAGGAAGGTTCTCCTTTACTGAAATTGTCATCAAGGACCATAATCTAATCACACTTTAGCTCTTTATGTTATTAATATTCTCATTCAGGTGATTGGTATTTATATTCAAATGCACTCTATAGTCTCTGTAGATCGTTTTAGTGTTTAGGAGATTAAAACCATATTGGAAGCACCAAATTTCATGGGTACCATTGACTTGCAGACTACCTTAGTACACACATCCCTTAGGTGATTTTTTTCTTTAAAGTCTTCATTTTTAACATTTCTAGCTAATTGGCATACCAAAAAGGAGGGAAGAGTTGTGATGCAGGTGGAGAGATCTTTCACTAATGTAGTTCTTTCCTTTCCTTTCTTCACACCTCTATATTCTCTTTGTGGTGTACAAAGAAGTGGACAAGGTGTCAGGTGCCGAAAACAAGGATCCGTTGAATGTGACTAGAATATTATTCCTTCGTGACCTTGGCTTCATCTGCTTTTAGAGCATCCTCTTCCTGACTGCACTTGAATGAAGCTCAAAGAAACTTGAGCTTTTCAGTCCAGAATTGAAACAAGCCATCCATCAAGACATGTGAGGATATTATTAATACAGGTCATGATGGCCAGAACCACTCAATCAACCTCCCAAGAGTGAAATATTTCCGACTCCTTACTGCAGTTGAATGTCGTAAGTAAGCAGGTTCTGTGTGTATGTGCAAGAAGGCATCCTCTCTCACTTGCAGCCAACTAGAATGAATAGAGAATTGGAGCTGTGAAGTGCAGATTCAAGTACAATGGTACCTCGGTTTACAAACTTAATCCATTCCAGAAGTCCGTTCTTAAACCGAAACCGTTCTTAAACCAAAGCGTGCTTTCCCTTATGAGGCCTCCCACTGCCAGTGCCCTTCCACCATTCGGATTCCATTCTTAGACCCAGGTAAAGTTCACAAACCGAGACACTACTTCTGGTTTTGTGGAATTCATAAACAGGACTGTTCTTAAACTGAGGTACCACTACCGTATATAGGCTTATTTACCAAATGTCATTTCACACACAAAAGTGTTAGTCGCATATAGGTTTGTTTGTTTGTTTGTTTTAAATATATCGCTAGAAATAGCAAACCTGTAATAGGAATCAGGGAGAGCCTACTTACTATGCAATAACTGGACCACCAATCCACAAAATGAAACATAGCCAGCACTTTTTTTCAGCCAGCACTCACCGGAACTCAGTTCCAGCACCACTCAGGTGGGTACCATTGCCATTATAAAAGAACAAGGCATGTGTTCATGGTGCATTCTGGAACCTCTTTTTCTAGAAAAATAGCACTACGCATAACTATCCTTCAGCTGTGGTTTTCCCAGTCTTACTTGGAGATGGGACATGGGATCTTTTGCATGCAAAGTGTGTAATCTACCAATGGGCTTTCAGGCTGTCCTCTAATGTTTATTTACTGTGTATATGTACTCGTGAAGGCTACTTTTATTCTCCACATGAGTGGAATGCTCATGCATGAAGGGATTCCCATAGGGTTCAACAATCTCTTTTTCCTTTCTTTCCCTCTTCTTCAGTGCCTATGCATGACTTTTTATGCAGATGGCACTGGATTCATCCAATCAATTACTTATGATATATAGTTATCTGAGCCCTTCCTTTGACTTAGACTGGTCATTTGTGTCCCATCAACACAAAGACCTACCATCACTTGGGCTGCCATTACCTGGGGTCAGTGTGTGTGTGCTTGCGCGAGCCTGTGTGGAGATAACAAGGACTGGAAGATATCTATGTTGAATCTTATCCCAATATGGAATTATCCCTCAAACTAGTTATTGTTGTTGTTTAGTCGTTTAGTCGTATCCGACTCTTCATGACCCCATGGACCAGAGCACGCCAGGCACTCCTGTCTTCCACTGCCTCCCGTAGTTTGGTCAAACTCATGCTGGTAGCTTCGAGAACACTATCCAACCATCTCGTCCTCTGTCGTCCCCTTCTCCTTGTGCCCTCCATCTTTCCCAACATCAGGGTCTTTTCCAGGGAGTCTTCTCCTCTCATGATGTGGCCAAATTATTGGAGCCTCAAACTCGTTAACTACCACCTAATCACTACCTGGGACGCGGGTGGCGCTGTGGGTAAAACCTCAGCGCCTAGGACTTGCCGATTGCATGGTCGGCGGTTCGAATCCCCACGGCGGGGTGAGCTCCCGTCATTCGGTCCCAGCTCCTGCCCACCTAGCAGTTCGAAAGCACCCTTAAGTGCAAGTAGATAAATAGGTACCGCTTTATAGCGGGAAGGTAAACGGCGTTTCCGTGTGCTGCTCTGGTGCCGGTTCACCAGAGCAGCTTTGTCACGCTGGCCACGTGACCCGGAAGTGTCTGCGGACAGTGCTGGCTCCCGGCCTCTAGAGTGAGATGAGCGCACAACCCTAGAGTCTGTCAAGACTGGCCCGTACGGGCAGGGGTACCTTTACCTTTACATTTAATCACTACCTACGATGACAAGTTTAAATATCTGTTGGGGTTTTTCTTTTTGTTGATTTCCCCCACAGTATTTTACTGTAATGAGCTCTATTAGGTTGCTGTTCCAGCTCCCTCTTGCCAGGAGGATGGCAGGTGTGCTTGGAAGATTTTATTTCCCGAAATGTGTGATTGTCTCCTGATATTTTCTAAACATCAGAAATCTCATTGCATTCCTATTCTTCAACTTGCACACTTCACACAATCTGTGGGACACTCCTTCAATAAGAAATGTTCCTATACGTGAGAAAGTACAGGTCCCTCTAAGCACAAAACCACTGTGCTGAGCTCAGGTACTCTGCAAGGAGTGTGCAGCACTTGGCACCACACAAGTTTGTTGTTGTTGTTTTTTGCTTTAAGTGAATGAAGAGCACACCAAACTAAGACCTGACAGATCTGTCGGTTTCAGCTTCTAGCTTTTTAGTGCACATTTTCCCCAATATACAAATTTTTACAAGCAATTTCCTTTAACATAATGCATTTTTGTATGTTGCTTTAACTATTATGTGCATTTCTATGCACAATTTCCCTTAACATGTGCATTTTGTACACATTACCTGGTTGGATAACTGCATTGCAAGTGCCAATTTTGAAAAATGGCTGAGGTTTTCGGAAAGAGCAAGTTGGATAGATTCACCTTTAAATGTGAACAGAATCTAATCTCCCCACCCTACCCCCATTCCTAGGTCCACGGGAGGAAAATAGCATTTCTGTATGCGCTGTCTTCTTCAGACTTTCCACAAGGGTTGATGTATCATGCAGTGACTCATCCAGGCAGCACTGTGAAGAGGCACTAAGGTGGGTGGGGAAAGGAAAGTACTTCTTGCTAATCCAGCTCTTGAGATAAGGAAGTTCAGACCCAATAAGTGCATCCTGACATTTTGAAACATGACCATTACCCTCCCTGGCTATGTCATCTGTATCTAAAGCACTCATCTTATGAAGGTTGGGAAAGATTCAGCTTTTATATGGGTGCCATCTTCATGCCAGATTCCCCCACCTACTCTTCTGCATCCTCTTTCCTCAAGGATACTTCACATGTAATGGCTTTTGCAACATGAAGGGTTTTTTTTCCCTCCTCTCCCTCAGTGCAAGGAAAAAGAAAAATATTGCATCATGAGTAAAGCAGCCCTCAGGGAAAGAGATGGGAAAGTATGGAAGCAGAGCTAGTCGTGTCTAGTGAATACTGTATGAGATACTCATCATAAGTAAAACTTACCATGGAAGATCTAGACAAACATTAGTAAAAAGAGAAAGCATGTGTCAACACCTCAGTCTTTACTGTCCGTTACATTCCTTTTTTGCTTTGTAATTATGTAAGTCTACATTCTTTCTTTTGTAGTATTTGATATATTCTTACGTTTGCTAAATTGTTGGGTTGTTTTTTCTTTCTTTGAATCTATTGATGTTTCATAGGTTTCATAAGAGGCTCACAGATTCCATGGGAGTTACTAAATGGATCCGAATCAGCCTTGAGATTATTTATTTTTATTATTATCTATAAACCATTAAATAATTTTTGGATTCTTTATAAGCATTCTAAGCATATGATGACAACTAGTGTGAAGCAGTGGCTAGATTGCTGGTCTGGGGCTTGGGAGACTGGGCTCAAATGCTCACTCAACTTGCTAGGTGACTTTGGGCCAGCCAGTGTCTCTCAGCCCAGTCTACCTCCTAGAGTTGCCATGAGGCTCAAATGGGGAAGGGAAGAGGACCGTGTACACTACCTTGAGCTCCATGGAGGAAGTGTGGGATATAATAATCATAATAAATGATAATATAAAATAAAATGTGTTTATTTGCTTTTTAGAATTGCCCCTTCTCTTCCATTAGTAGCTAATGGCACAGAAATATAACAATAATGTATTGAAATAGAATACTATAAAAACATATTAAAACAGTATGATAATAAAGAAGCATTCAGAATACATAAAGGAAGTCAAGAAAGGAATTATTTTAAAGGACCATAGAGACAGGACCATGCAGCCAAACTGCTTCTAACTATTGTTTCCAGAGTACCAGGCATAACATTGTGTATGTTCTCACTTTTAGCCTGCTGTCATACCACATCAGTGATTAAACATATGACCTATGTGTGGCTAGGTGGACAAATAGAAACCTTTGTAGGCTAGTACAAATGTTTGTGTTACACTATAGTGTGACAATGAGACTGGGACCCAGGAGTTAGTTTTTATGTATAATGCATGCAATATATAGCTCACTTCTTCCTGTTCTTCACCAGGAAGAACCTGGTTCCATCAGATTCCATCTACTGATCTTGAGGTACCTTCTTTTTTGTGTTTGTCAAAATGACAATGAAAACAATATTCATAGCTTTGGCGATTAGAGATGGAAATGGTTGAAATGAGGGAGGCTTTCTTCTTCTTGTTCACTCAGAATGGCTGACCTTTCAAATGTCCTACTGAGTTCTGCCATTCACTTCTGAAGGGCAAAAACTAAATCTACTGCAAAACAATTTCACTAGAAAGGAGATGGGGGGGAAGCAATTCAGAAAATGTGGAATGGTTTCATTTCCAAATGACCAGCCCTGTTTAAATGGATGCATGCATTACAGAGCAATTTACATCTGATGTTGTATAATGACACAAAATTAGTCTTGACTTCGATTCGGCTAGCTTCCTCTTCCCTTGTTCTCATTATCATCATGCTGAATACCTTTTTTATAGCATTTTTCAACCATGTGTGATGGAGCACTTTGCATTAGAACAACCATTGATTATTGTACAGCATTTGAGATTGGAAAACAAAAGTTATTTAGGATGAACTCTCAGAAAACATAAAGAAAAGAAAGGAGATTTCCCACCATTGTTTTGACTATTTATTGTAACAAAAATAAAAAAAACCTACACTGAAAAGTTCAGCAGTGACCTATGTTACTTGCTTTTATGCATCGGCAAGCCTGATCTGATGTTCTATTTAATGGTGAACATTACAATGATTTTGAAAATTTGCTATAGTTAGAAAAAGAAGGAAAGTGTGTGTCATGACATTATAAGCAAAGGGAACACCCACATCCAAATCAATAATAATGTGAAATTGTATATATTTATAATACAATACCAACAGCCTTATCAGGAAGTGGGCCATTGAAATCTGCTGCAAGATTTTAGCCATTGGATGGGCAGGTGGGACAGCGTTGTTTGTCTGGATTCTCAGTGGGGATGTCACTCCTTGTAACTGAGAGGGGAAGGGGCAAGGCAACAGCGAGGTTGGTGCAGTGTGGGTGCAGCAGCAGAAACATCAAATTGCTGCTGCTACACTTGCACCGGGCCAACCAACCTGCTGTCTTATTGCTCCTGTTTTCAGTTACCGGCAACACCCCATATTGGAAAGTCAGATAAAGCAGTGCCACTCCACTCTGTTGGTTACTACTGGTTACAAGGTTCAAAAGCAGCTAGAAAGGGGCTGCATACTTGTGTAAGAAAATATAACTAGAGGGGCTAGCAAGAAAAAGTTAAGCTCTGAAAGGAACAATGGAGGAAGTCTGTTATTGCCTTCAGGGCCAGACACATATGATTGGCCACAGTGGAAAACAGAATGTTGGGTGAGATAGACCTTTCATCTGATCTGGCATGGTTCTTCTGATGTTAGGCCATGGCTTAAAATGCAACTTCCAAAGAAAATGCGACTTTTGCCTTAGTATTCACATTACTTCAGCAATGGTCTAGTTCAGGCATCCCCAAACTTGGCCCTACAGCTATTTTGGGACTTCAATTCCCATCATCCCTGACCACTGGTCCTGTTAGCTAGGGATGATGAGAGTTGTAGTCCTAAAACAGCTGGAGCCAGTGTGGTGTAGTGGTTAAGAGCAGTAGACTCGTAATCTGGTGAACCGGGTTCGCGTCTCCGCTCCTCCACATGCAGCTGCTGGGTGACCTTGGGCTAGTCACACTTCTTTGAAGTCTCTCAGCCTCACTCACCTCACAGAGTGTTTGTTGTGGGGGAGGAAGGGAAAGGAGAATGTTAGCCGCTTTGAGACTCCTTCAGGTAGTGATAAAGCAGGATATCAAATCCAAACTCTTCTTCTTCTTCTTCTGGAGGGCCAAGTTTGGGGATGCCTGGTCTGGTTGGTCTAGCCTTAATGATCTTTTATGCCCGTCCACTCTTTAAATGGTAATTTGTGTTACTTGTTTTGTTGTTAATGTGTGTTTGTGAGGCAGCTCTTCCTGTTTATCCCGCTAAGCAGTACCTTGGGCTTCTTTCCACAAAGCTCTGCCCTTACAGGGAACACTTTGCTTCCTCAGTGGTTGAGCTGCTAGAGTGCTATTCAGGATCTAGGCTGCCACAGCTGTTTCATAAGCAACTGAATGAGGACTGCAGCTGATGAGAGGCAGGGCCACTCCTCCCACTTGTTTCACAGTTTCTCAACTTGTTCAGCAGCACAGGAAAGAGAGGCACTAAAATGGCTGGTATGATGCCACTGAGCAATGTAAAAATGTGAGGTTTGAATTTCATTCATGAGAGAGAACTGGTTATTGCAGTCTCAAAACAGTTTCACTTGATTGGGTGATATATGTTTTGGAATGGATGCCTAATATATTGCCTGCTGAAGGGCAGGTTATTTAATGTGATGAATGATGCATGTTAAATGTCCTGAATTGATTTTCTTTATTTTGTCATATTTCTGAAGATGAAAGGAAAAGAAAAGAGAAGGGGAAATAACAAGGGGGGTAAGTGTAGGAGAAGCTAATTAAACTGAAGGGACCTCAGAACTTATTTAAGATATATATTTCATGGAGGAAGAAAACTTGGAGAAAATATTAGAGGACAAGATTTGGCACAGCACTAAAAGAAATGCCATGCAGCCGCACTGAATATGGCATCCCACATCTGTGAATTAGCCCTAATCATACTATTTGGCACAGGATTGCAAGGAATAAGGGTGAGACAGGGTACATAGTGGTAGAACAGCTGCCTTGCATGCAGACAATCCCAGAGTCAATTCTCAGCATGTTCAAGTAGATCTGGGAGAGATCCTCTGCTTGAAACCTTAGAGAGTGCTGCTAGCCAGTGTGGGTGACTGTAATGAATCTGATAGGCCAAGGGTCCAGCTCTGTATAAGGCAGCTTTTTATGTTTAAGGGAAGAAAAGAACAGGTGGTGCAAATGTTCTCTGCCACAGAATCTTGACCTTCACTTGCTTTTGTGTTCTGATCAATCAGAACCTCCTACGGAGCATATCTGGAACTACTAATAAGCCACGAAAGTGGTTTTGTAGAAAAAAGAAAAGATTCCAGCTGCAGAAACAGGAGGCGGAGAATTTATATCTAACCGAACGGAAAAACAGAGCTTAATTTTGGAATGCAGCAAAGCAGTAATTTGCTAGCCATTATGAGCAATCAGTAGAGAATCTGGAGCGCTACAAACCTGAAAATGTAATCAGGTACCTATCTTATACCAAACTGTAGAAAATTCAGTTCCAACTATGTTATTTCTGAGTCATTTGGAAACAACAGAAATAGATAGCTAGAAACTTATGGAAATATGCTTGGGGAAACTTCATTTTGCCCCAGACCTTTGCATCATGTTGGGACACATACCAATCTGACCTCATGGACACGTTTCACAAGTAGGAACTTACAAAACTTTCTATTTTCCACCCCTGGAATGAATTTCCTTCCTAGTAACTGAATCTCTCTCTTGGCTTGCCATTGGTGATTTCCCAGTTTTGTGGTTGGTTTCCATTCAAACAGAGTACACATATTATTTTCTCATGCTCCTATTTCATGCTGGCTGTGTACACATTATCACTGGAAAGCATATTTGAAGCAAAGAATTCTTGGAACTGTAGCTTACCCCTCACAGACTTATGATTTCTAGCAATGCATAACAAAACTATAGTGTCCAAAGTTCTTTGAGGGGGGTAATGTGCTTTGAATATGTTTTAAAGGTATAGTATGTATGTTGCTACCTTAATTACTAATTTGATCTCCTTTTAATTCCTGTTTCCCCCTACCTCTGATGCTGATGCTGATGCCTTTTCCATTTCATTAAAGTTGCTTTAAACACTGTATTGTCATTCCAAAATATTTTGGCTGGACTTAGAGCCATGCCAAAAATGATGACTGACTTTTATGATCATGTCAGTTTCCCTTTGTTTACTTAGCATCTTTTTCTATCCAAATCACTTTGATCACAGTTTTATGTGTCTAATTCAAACGCAATCACTGTATCCTAGAGGCAGAGATGGGCATCCTTTCAAACAATTACTGAGACGGGCAGACAGCATTGGACAGCCTCCAAACTACATCTTCAAAGAAAAGTTGGAGGCACAGCAGCTCTTCCATATAATGTACATCTGTGAAGACGCCACTTCTTTGGTATCTGGATTTTGAGATAATTGCTGTGTCTCATATATTTTATTCTCTTATCCCACCCTTTGGACTTTCTGGTATAGGCTCCCCAAGTTCTCTGGTTGATCTTCACATACAGATCCTTATTTTTTCCTTTCAAATTGAAGTGAGCTTATTTGTTGCACACAGGCTTCACTCCAAGTGTCAGGATTTATGCCCATTTCAAATATGTTTTGGGTGGAGGATAAAGACCAGGGGTCGGCAAACCTTTTGAGCAGGGGGCCGGTCCACTGTCCCTCAGACCTTGTGGGATCTGCTGGTACTCACATTCCTTCATGGTGAGGGCGGCGGCGGCAGCAGCGGTGGTGATAGCGCTGGCCAGACCCCACCGAGTGGCAGCAGCGGCCTCTGGCACAGCCACGACTGCCCGGCGGGCAGGAGGGGAGAGAGGCTGGGGTGCCCGGTGAGATCTGCCACTGCCTGTCAGCGGCAACTTGGCAAATGTGGGGCCGCGTCGGAGCTTGCCTCAGCGCGGCACGGAAACTGATTGGTCAGTCCCTGCGCCATACTGAGGTGGGTTCCACTGCGGCTTTTCATTCGTTGAGCCACTGCGCAGGTGCCGCCCCCTATTGGCCAGGGCCTCATACAACTTTGCAGATGATTGGCCTCAACTGGCATCTGCTTTTGCTCGCACTTTAAGTAGGAGGGAGGGAGGAGCGTGCGTGAGAGGGAGGGGGGGGGAATGGCAGCGCAGAAAAAAAATGGCGGCTGAAAAAAAATGAACAAAAAAACCCCAGAACCCCACAGCCCACACCAATCCACAGACCATTCACAGGCCGGATCCGGCCCATGGGCCTTAGTTTGCCGATCCCTGGTAAAGACCATCTCCTATTCATTCTCTGAAGGCATCAACAGGTAAGAGGTTGCTAATCAAACCAATCATGGCCAAATCATGGCCAACCTGTGGACTGTACAAGGTAGTGAAAATATTCATCCACAGTGAGTTTGTTTACAAAAGCCTTTCCTCCTGGTGCCACACCAAAACAGAAATAAGAAATACTATTTTGAAGAAAGAAAAACCCTACTAAATGTTGAGTAGCTTTTAGGAAGGGCTGCCTGAACAGAGTGCCCATCTGCTAGCATATAAATATAAATATGATAAGTTTTTCTGCAAATTGAACAAGCACAGTATCTCAGCAATTGTGGGTTTGTTGTCATCAGACCATGAGCTATAGCGTTTACCATCAACAATGATGAATAAATATTCCAGCTCTATGACTTATTCATGATGAATGATAATGTGTCTGTGAAGCTCTCGAGTACATGCTTATTGCCCTATAAGGCAAGTTAGCAGAACACACACACATAAACTGATTTCTGTCCTGGAAAGCTTCAAAGCTAAAATAATACTAGGTGTGTTTTTTTGTCTTGCTGGTCTGAACCACATCTTCCGGAAAGTATTGCAGTTATTTCTAGTGAGTGGTTTGGATAGACTAAGGGAAACAGACCGAGCATTTTGTGTGGCAACCTTGGTAATATTTTTACACAATTCCAGAAGATGTCATTTTAAGTGTGGCAGGAACATGTAGGCCAAAGGGAGCTACTTCTGGATGGTGCCATAATACGTTGCAAAATTGCACCTGCAGACGGTGGTTTAAATCTCACCCACATTGTTTGTTTATTAGTTGGTATTTTTTCTATACCATCTGTTTGATAACAACATTTTTTATTTTCCAAATCAATAAAACTGTTAACAACAATAACTGGGTAAAAGTCTAGTTATGCAATACAATCTCCCCCAAATCATTACATTGCTGATGCAATGTCATTTCAAGCATATTTTTAAAACATTGATAGCCTCTCCACAGACAATCTGAATAGTTGGTGGGAAAGAATTGTTATCTTCTTCCTTTACATATGGAAAGAAAGGAGGTCAGGTTTCGACACAGATCTCTCCCTTTACAACACCTTTGCTATCCTTCTAAGCCTGGTTAGTCACTCTCAGACAACCACTTCCCAAATGTTGTTCAGTTAAAAAAAAAGAAAAACCAGCTTAAAAAAAAAATAAAACTGAAGCAATGAAATGCAAATTGATTGATTACATCCGTAAACATCTAAAAACATAATGACCTGTAAGCATGTAAAATGGCCACATATCCTCACAACCCATAATTTCAAAGTTCCCAGAAACAGTATCTTTCAGCTATCAGATGTGTGAGTAAAGAGGAAATGCTTTTGAGTTTCACCTAAAAATTAATAATGAGAGAGACAAAATGACTTCACCAGGGAAGCCATTTCACAAATTGGGAACCACCATCAAGAAAGCTCTGTCATAAGTCATCACCAGCATGCCCATCTCATAAGAACTTTAAGACAACTAGATCCCAATAACCACCTTTAGAAAGGAAGAGAATTCTAATTCCTAAATTCATCCTCCTTCCTCAAGGCAAAGGTCAGTCTTCCAACTCCAAAATGCCAGATAGCAGGATTAAGTGCTAAGCCACACAGTGGTAGTTTTCCAGGATCAGTATTTATTGGAGGAGAGAGCAAAGTTTAAAACTGTACTTTGTCATATGTATTTGGAAATACACAGGCTAAGCACATAAGCAAGCAATGCCACTTCTAAAATAGCATCAGTCCCAAAGATTGTTAAAAACCTGGTTTTGCCAGCCAGAAGTCTCTTAGCTATTTTATCCAGCAATCTCAAAACTCGAACAGTTTGCTTTACTCTGGCAAAACCCAAAAATATATACAAACTGCCCCTGATGGTCCTCAAACTAGCCTGGTAGGCACTGCATAAGTCAACATTCATCAGAGCCTAATGTCCATCAGTATCATGTTGTCTATCATCACATTAGATGGTGTATAACACCAGTACAGATAGCAAAAATGTACAAAACCGAGTCAAAAATATGCTGGAAATGTAAAGAAAAGGAAGGGACCTTTTATCATATGTGGTGGGAATGTAGAGAAATTAAAAAAGGGGGGAAATGATATCTAATGAATTGAAGAAAATGTTTAAAATGACATTTGTAAAAACAACAACCCAAAAGCATTTTTGTTAGGGATTGTAGGACAAGATCTGCCAAGGAAAACAAATAACTTATTTATGTATGCAACAACAGTGGCAAGAGTCTTGATAGCACAAGGATGGAAGAATAAGGAAGTCCTGACAAAAGAACAGTGGCAAGGGAAATTGATGAACTATGAAGAACTGGCTAAACTGACATACAAACTGCAAGATAAGGACGACTATGACTTCAAAGAAGAATGGGAACTTTTTACAAATTACAAATTAAAAACCCCCAAAATGAATTGGACTCCTTGGCAGGTTTTGAATAAACATACACAAATTTATTGATTGTTAACATACTAGACAGATAATACAAGGATTTAGACAATTTTAAAGTATGCAAAGAATAATATGTGCTGAGAAATCAGAGGGAGGAGCTGAGGGAAGCCTTGGGGGGGAGGGTTCGATGGGGAGGTGGGAAAAAAGGGGGGAATAATGAATATGATATGTTTTGATACTTTGTTATGATGAAATTGTTAATAAATAAATAAATAAATGTTGGGTGGGTGATTTTGAATAGCAGCAGTTTTGTAACACTCTTTTGTTTTTAAAGACGCATACCAGCCACTGGTAAACAGGTAGCTTTCATCCTGATCTGCTTGAAATCTAAAATGTTCTTTCTTACTTGTTTTAAGGTCAGGAAGCCTATATCACCTTGACTTGGATTTGACAGTGCAGTGACATGTGGGCATCAGTTGTTGTTTCTCTTTATTTAAATGTGGCTATTGCAGAGTATGATGCAAAACAATGAGGGAAATTCCGGCAAATGAGGGAAGAGCAAAAGATGACCTGGATACCAGATACAACAGTAAAATAGGTTTAATGCCAGGGTGGAGATGTCATACAAATAAACATGGTTGTCATATGATGCCCTACGTGAGGGTTAGACTATGTCTGGCCTTTATTGAGTATTCATTTTGATTTGTTTGCAGGAGGTTATGTGACTATGAGCATTCACCCTAAATTCACCCTGATTTTCTTGTGCAGGGTTTATGCATCTTCCCATTCATCATTAGTGCCCACACTTTTCAGCAAACTTCCTAACTGCAAAAAGCCAGTTTTTTAAAAAAGTGAATTTATTAGGGCAGGGGTCACTAACCTGGCACCCATGAAGGCTTTCATGGTGCCCATAGACTCATCTACCCTGGTGAGTTAATATGCTACAAGTGTGTTATAACAATAGCCATTGTGGCTAGCAGCCATCGAATATGACTGCTTGAATGGAGGATTCAATACATATAACGCAGGCATGCAAATAAGCTACTTTAGTGCCCATTTGTGTGTCTTGTTGTTTCCCTCTGCCTAGAATGTTGAAACAGGGCCTGCCTCCAGCGTAAGGGCACTTGTGATAGTGTTGGAAGCCATCTTCAATAAAGGAATGTTCCCCAGTGCCTCCCTTACCCTTTGAATTACATAAGGGTGCCATTCAAGTTGAGCTGCAGGGATGGGGCCAGGCATGGTCTTGCATCAAGACAGAAGGCCAAGACAAAATTCAGGATTCTACCAAAAAAGAAAGAGAAAAAAGAGGGAACAGGTAGGGGGTAGCTGTTTTTGCAGGTGGCTCTGGCCTACTTTCTGAGGGTTAGGATGTTTGTGCTTTAGTTGAAGCAAATGCATAGAACCAGCACGCTGGTCCTGGGTCTCATTAACTTTTATTCCAAAGGTTTGCAGATTGCTCTGTGAGGTTCTGAATCCTCTGGTGGCACAAACACTTTCCTCTTCAGTGTTGTTCCAACCAGTAAAGTGCCTTGAGTGCATCATTGGTGTCTGCATCAGCAAAGTACTTTGAACAATCTTCTATTTGACAACAAATGTGCAGCGATGCCGTTGCTCAAAACGTCTTCAATAACAGTCTCTAAATCTTGAAAGAACAATATGATGTCTTTCTCTTTTTTCTGGAATGATTTCCTTAATGCTGTCCACACATATTCTGAAACATGGTAATGATGTCAAAAAGGATCAAGCTATTTTCATTAATTTCTACCCTGTGGATAGTTGACTAGTTCAGCTGAATTTCATTACAGCTTATTTAATTATAGAAAGAAGTCATATGAGGAATTCCAGTGTTAATCCACAAGAAGACCACCATTTGTATGGTGCAGCACAGATAACAGGGAGAAGGGTTTAATTTGATTTTATGCGGCTTGGAATGATGAGGGTTTTCTTAAAGTTGCAGAAATAATTGAGAGAGTCCAATTCTGAAAGGGTTCTCCAATTTTCTTGCAAATGTGGGTATGAGAGCAGGATAGCATAACAAAGAAAGCCCTGAGGCTGCTAGATTTCAGTGCATGCATACTTATCATCTGAGATATTAATTACACATTCCTGACTCACATATACTCTCAGAAGTGCTGAATCCCTCCACTGAAAGCCCCAAAGCTCTCTAAGAGCAGCATGAGGCCATGCTGAAATCAGGGTGCTAAGGATATCTGCAAGGAAATAAACACAATAACTGAAGCTTAACAATCTGCTTGCATACCTCTTGCTGATATCTTGATTGGAATAAATTCTGATCTTGTACATGGAAAGGAACCAGGATAATTAGCATTTCCTTTGTTATTATTTTTCCTTAATCATGTTATTAGTAGTATTATTTGGTTATTAAACCAAATTAAAATATTAAACTAATATAAACCTTTGATCTGGCCTTACAAATTTGAGAAGCAGTATTTGAAGTTACTCCCACTCTCACATTTTCTCAGGGCACCATGGGCCATGGTCAGCACCACAGAAACTGCCCCCATGTTCATACTGTAGGCAGACAAAAGTCAGTGGGTCTGATACAAGCTGTTTTTCATTTTATGAGTGAATGAAAAACAAAACAAAGGACCCCCTCCATTCATTTGCTTTTATAATAAAAACCAATGAGGTTTTGAAAGAGTGCAAATGAAACAAACATTTATGTATGGATTTATTTTTAACTACTTTGCTCTGGAGGTATTGCTTTGCATTGAAGAAATAGACTAGAACTCTATGTACTGAAAGTTCAGGGGAAGAGGTGGAAGAAGAGATAACTCAATGAAATTAATAGAGTGGAAAGCTCAATTTAGTTTGAATAGCAGTTAGGTTGTGTCTGTGCACCTTTCAGATTGCATGTAAAATATAAAATCCCTTATCCTATATATCTGAAATCTGATAGAATACCTGCAAAATTCACGCCACAGGAACACTGAGCTGCAAAAACAAAGAAAGAAAACTGAAACAAAGCATGGGGCCATCTAACACAGTACAGGATTCACCTGGCAAATCATTCAGATCAGATCCCAGCCTCGCAGAGTGGCGCAGGACTGGCAGGGTGGCACGAGGAGCCAAATGTGCAGCACCTCCTAAAAAATGTGCCTGACATCATTGCCCCAGTAGCCGCCACATGCTACACCCCGGCTGGCACTGAAATAGGGTCCATTTCTTTTCTTTGTTTCAGCGCCCATTACTTGGATACATGTTGCACACTGAGTTTCAGAGAAACACACAATGGATTTCAACAGATATCAATGGCCAAATGCCCTTCAGTATGCAACACTGAGACACTATATTTACAGTCAATAGTGTAACCTTTGTTTCTAGGTTCTGGGTTGGCATAAGATGGGAAAAGGCTAAAGATGAAATTTCTCACATTTAATTAATCATGTTTCCCCTCTTCCCCTCAGAATAAAAATAACAATGAAGGATGTATTCTGAGAAACAGCAGGGGTCTTGTGAAATCTTGTGCTATCAAGGGAAATAGTTCTTTAAACATAGATAACATTTTCTCTATATAGCGATAGTTAAACTGATCAATTAAGACTCTGTTGAACTAAATTTTAATTGAACCAAAGGCCTGGCCTTTTGGATGGTGTAACAGTTCTAAAGACTTTGTAAATAAAGTGATTGCAATCAAGCTATTGGTAACTGTCTTTATTCTGAATTAAGGGTACCTGGCAGTTGAGCACTTGAGCCATAAGGCCAGCAAACACTTGATTTTCCTAATGTTCATGGCCATTACAAAATTAATTAAACTTTTCTGTGGTAGCCAAATGTAAAGGACTGTGTAAAAGATGTTTACTGGAGAGACATTTATAGGAGGAGGGAAGAGGGGTATATTGCTGGTAACAGCAATAAAGGGAAAGGGGTAAAGGGACCCCTGACTGTTAGGTCCAGTCACGGACAACTCTGGGGTTGCGGTGCTCATCTTGCTTTACTGGCCGAGGGAGCCGGCGTACAGCTTCAGGGTCATGTGGCCAGCATGACTAAGCCGCTTCTGGCGAACCAGAGCAGCGCACGGAAATGCCGTTTACCTTCCCACCGGAGCAGTACCTATTTATCTACTTGCACTTTGACATGCTTTCGAACTGCTAGGTTGGCAGGAGCAGGGACCAAGCAACCCTAACTAAATTGCTGAGATTACTCAGTCAATTTACTTGACTTTCTTGTTGGTGATACTGCTGAAAGTAGGGGTACCAGTAACAACACCTACCATATAGCTCAGTTGGTTACAGCATGGTACTGATAACGCCAAGGTTGCAGATTCAATTCCTGTAAGAGACAGCTGCATATTCCTGCATTGCAGGAAGTTGGACTAGACTAGATGAGTCCCTTCCAACTCTATGATTCTGCAATATCTGGTGTACATTATTAGTCTAAGTCCTAGACCATGGGAAAATCTCAAATAATGAAAAGAACAGTTAAGTGTGATCCTGATCATTCTGAGGGGAAGGCCCAGTCAAGGTAGGTCTGTTGGTGACAGGGAGTGTTGAATTAATGGTCAGATCCAGAAATGCTGAGAAGGCAATGGATCTCCACTGTCATTGATGGATTTAAACCAGTTTGCACTAGCTAGACTAGAAACAAGCCACTAGCTAGACTAGAAACAGCCAGTGAGTAGGATGTTTCAAACTCAGCAGAAATGGCAGCTTCTGTGTTCCCAAAGATTGATCTCCAGGCACTACTCAGGGTGTTTGAACAAACTAAACTGCTGATGTCTAGTTGTGCTGTATAAATTTAGCATCATCTAACACTATAAGCTTTACCATGGACCATGTTCACTGACGGAATATAAGATCCCTGGCTGGTAAACTGAGGAAGGGATGTATTTCCTGAGACATCCCATTGAGATTTGAACCTATCTTTTGAGAGGGCAAAATAGTAAAATGTTTTTGAAATACACTTTCAGCCCCATAGATCCTTTCCAGGAGATGCTGTGGGCCATGTGTGTGTGTGTTGTGAGAGTGGGGATCTGGCCATGACTGACATTTTGCTTCCCAAACCACCAGTTGTGCAGCCTGAAATATGGTCTCAGTGATGCAAAATACCTTTTTAGTTACAAGTAAATTTTAATTGGAAGTGCTGCTTATACTGGTAGTAGTTGCCAGTTCTAGTGAAGGTGGCGCTGAATTATTTTACATTTCTTTCAGCTCCTTTCAGTTGTTGAGATGGGTGAAGTGACAGCGCTTTTTATTCCCATCTGATTCTTCCCTTTGATCGTCCTTTCTTGCCATTTCTGCTTTGATCCTGTTTTAATGGCAACGTGTATGGCCTGTGTTCTAAAAACCTACCCATAACATTAGACTAGTTGACAGCAAGGGGCCTTGCCGATGCCAAATATCTGCATTTCTACTGCAGACAGTCTCAGGGGAGTGTGTGTGAATAGCCAGCAGAGTGTTAATAGATCTATATAGAAAGGGGGGAAGTTTTGCAAAACCAGCATTCTTTTAACTCTGTTTTTTTCAGAAATTGCTTTGCTCATTGGAATTACATACTTTCTCTGAGGCAATTTTTTTTAAAGAAAAATGCACAATGCTTTCAAATAGAAATAGTGTCAAATGGAAATATAAGCAACCTCTTCAAATACTCTCCACCCATATTTAATGCCTCCGTTGCATTATTAATGGCTAAAAATACAACGAAGCCTCCACAAAAGGTCTATGGGATTGGAAAGCTGTACATGGTTACCAAAATGTATCTACAAAACTCATATTCAGCAGATTCTTGTGATAAAGTGTTTCCTGAACTGAACCATTTCAAACTGCAAGTGGCTAGGTCACCTATATCGACAGCTCCTAATACATGCATATATGAAACTATTACATGAGACACAAGAGTAGTCCGATATGCTATTTCCATGTGAAGGAAGCTTCCCCACTCCCCTCTTCTCATGGAAGACCACTCAAAATTGTAAATGCACACCCCCCCCCCACACACACACACCAACAAGATGCACACACTGAAATGGTACAATCCCGGAAGTGCTTTACTATTTGATCTTGCTAATTATATAAACTGAACAAAAGCTATTTACCAGCGTCTCTGCACTGTTCTCACCCTGCACCTATTACATATTAAATCATGTCTTTGTATAGATAGGAAAGCAGGGCACTTGAATGCTTCCCATAGGTGTGGGAAGATGGAGGCTGTAAAATAGCCATTCCCCGATGCAGATGAAGATTTGTATTGTTATTACAATATAAAAGAATTCTCCCATTAGCCAAGAAAACTAGCCACCGGATACAATTAACATTGATTGGTTGGAAGGAGTCCCTTGCCTCATTGATCCAAAGTCAAAACACTACTTTACACCTTATTAACATGACTGACCAACCTTATGAGCTAGCTGCAGTATTTAATCATTTACATTTTAATTAGTATTGGCAGGTGGCTCTCTGTGTTTTCCCAGGGATTTTTACAGAAAGATCAGCAAGGGTAGTCACACTATTTAAAATTATTTTCCCATTACAGGACTGGCCATAGGCATGTGGTCTCCTTCACTAGTCCTTCCTAGTGAAGGTAAAAGGGGTTGCAAGAAGCAACCATACAGAGGTTTTCCCCACAGCTGGGGAGGTAAATGGTCAAGGATTTGGCAAGAACAATTTTAGCTGCCCTTCTTGGGCACTGTCTTTAGACGTTCCACAACTGAAGCAAAATGCCAATATGCAGTGGATTTTTTAAAAGCAGCAGCAGCACACCAATAATGAGATTAGAGGCCATAAAATGAGATGCCCCCTGAACCTGTTGGCCAATGGGCTGTTTCACTGTAATGTTGACGAGTCTGACCACCTCTCAGCTGATCATGGGCACAAGAGGCATCAACCCACATCCCAATTCAAACCAACATACTAGTGAGGTCACAAATTTATACATATATTAAAGCAGAACAGCACATTTTGTGACACATCTAACCAAAAGCAGACCTTCAGTCATGGATATAAACTTTTTAGGAAATCAACAAACTTCCAGTTTTGCGTAGCCTGCCTTGCTTTGTAGAGACAATTTCATGTCACAAATCAATTGTTAAGAGGGCTGTGGTCAGCTTGGTGTGTCACACAGGAATGATTCAAATAATTGTTTATCTTTTCTAAGTGATGTGCATACAAGGTTGTCCATAGGGTAATGTTTTATTGTTCATAGTATGCTTGTAATATTACACGTATTGTGGCAAACTACCCCAATCTCTGAGCGGTGTTTTCTTTAAGAATGAGGCACAGTGGAGACTGTAGTGTCTTTATGATATATGGTTTATTTACACATATAGACAACCTGAGCCTACAATGGAGGGGTTCACAGCATTAATACCCCAAAGTGTCATGCTTCTCCCATAGCCACAGCCTTGAATTCCAGCAGAAATCAAGCCTGGCTCTCTCTCTGTGTGCCTTTCCAGCCTGCCGCTTTTGCATCTAGCTTCTGGCTCATGTCACTCACCTCTCTACTCTACTCTGTCATTTTGTTTTTCAAACTAACCAGTAGCTGGGAGGGGGCCCCACACATTTGCTCTCTCACACAGAACCTCTTTCCCTTCTTTCTCTTAATGGCATACCACCCAGGCAATCACCTCAACAGGAAGCTAGCCTAATTTTAGCACTTGCCAGATCCAGGGTTTAGAAGTGTCCCTGCATACAGCCTACTTCCCCATCCCAAAGTAATAACAATATGTTTGTGGGCAAACACACATGCAAGTGCACACACAAATAAATCAAAGACACACCATGTACATTAAGGACTAGAGAGCATATTTGGCATGCCCCATCGTTATTCCAGGTTTCTATGCCTTCACCTGTCACACACACACACACACACACACACACTAGAGAGAGAGATTTTCTTTTTTTCTTTTTATCTGTTTGTCCATGTGGAGCTTGACAGTTAATTTTGACTCTCTGCCTCCCCCTGGCAAACAAGAAGCACATCGGGATTAAATTGTTTGCTTTTGGTTTACAAGGAATTAGAGAATGTGTGCAGCAAATTTGCTCACATATAAAGGTCTTTCCTGTGGCTTTTAGATCTGGAAAAACGATATCTAGCAGTTCATTCTAGGGCTTAATGAGGGAAAATATCACTTCCTTGTCTTTTTTACATTTTGCTTATTATAACTGAACAGACTACAGTGCATTTTGATTTGAGGCAGTATGGAATCACCCTATGAAATGTTTATTTATTTTAAGACATTTACATACCATTTAATCATTAGCATTTCTAAGTGGTAATATTGTACTGATTGGTCACAAACAGTTTGCACACACTACATTTTCTGCTGGCGTTCACATACTCTTTGAAGCTAATACAGCATGTTCCTTCTCTCCCCCAATCCATGTGCCCTGTGGAGACAGTGACAAATTAATAACCCTTAGCATTTAAAACATGCTGTGCAGTGCAAGCCTGTGCATGTTTACTCAGATGTAGGACCTGCTGAGTTTAATGAGGCTTACTCTCAGGTAAGTGTGTGCTTGGAACCGCAATCGTAGAAGTCTCAAAGTGCTTCAAATATTATCTTTAGTGCTGTGCCAAAAATGTCTCCCACATTTTTTCTCCCATTTCCCATCAATTAAAATGAAAAGAAATCACAAACAAAATTACCATAGGAGAGATATTTCTTAGTAAAATTCTCAAGGGTAGGTAGGGTCTGCACTGTATAGCCCTCCCAGGTGCCTGTGCTCCAATTAAAGCCCAGAAGAAAATCCCTCCATGGAACTTTTCAAATCAGAAAACACAGGAAGTTCAGGGTGCCGGAAAAATAAAGAAACACACAACACTCTTGGCCACCTCACAGTGATAAGGTCAGCTCAAGTGCACTGAGGACTTGGCAGGAAAATCATTAAATCGTAGAGTTGGAAGGGACTGATGGGTCTTCTAGTCCAACCCCCTGCAATGTAGCAAGCTCAGCTAAAGCATCCATGACAGAGGGCCATCCAACCTCTACTTAAAAACCTCCAAGGAAGGAGAGTCCACAAGCTACCGAGGGAGACTGTTCCACTGTCAAACAGCTCTTACTGCCATAAAGTTTTTTTTCCGTATGTGTAGTCGGAATCTCCTTTCCTGCAACTTGAAACCATTGGTCCAAGTCCTGCCCTCCAGAAGCAGGAGAAAGCTTAATTTGCTAGGGAAGAAAACTATTGAGAAATTGGAGGATAGATATTGGCACAGTACTAATTATCTCAGTAATACTCATGACAACTCTGCCAGAGTTATTAACCCCATCAAGCAAAAGATAGGCCAGAGTTATTAACCCCATCAAGCAAAAGATGGCCGAGAGCCATAAGAACACAAGAAGAGCCTGCTGGATCAGGCCAATGGCTCATCCAGGCCAACATCCTGCTCTCACAGTGGCCACCAAGATGTCCGTGGGAAGCCCTCAAGCATCTCCCAAGCATAAAAGTACACTCTTATCCTGTGCAGAAGCATTCCTGCCTCCAACTGTGGTGGCAGAGCATAGCCCTCTCGGCAAGCAGTCATTGAAAGCCTTGTCCTACATGAATTTGTCCCAAAAAAAATTTAAGCCACCCATGTTGGTGGCCATCAATGCCTCAGAGTTCCCTCAGAAGAGGGATTAACTGTTAAACATGGGTAGGGTTGCCATATTTTGAAAAGCAAAAAAGAGGACACGTTTGCCAACTTCTATGTTTAACTAGAAGTTGCCGACAAAGGTCCGTATAGTTAAAGCTATAGTTTTCCCAGTAGTGATGTATGGAAGTGAAAGCTGGACCATAAAGAAGGCTGATCACCGAAGAATTGATGCTTTTGAATTATGGTGCTGGAGGAGACTCTTGAGAGTCCCATGGATCAAACCTATCCATTCGGAAGGAAATCAGCCCTGAGTGCTCACTGGAAGGACAGATCCTGAAGCTGAGGCTCCAATATTTTGGCCACCACATGAGAAGAGAAGACTCCCTGGAAAAGACCCTGATGTTGGGAAAGATGCACAAGGAGAAGGGGAGGACAGAGAACGAGATGGTTGGACAGTGTTCTCGAAACTACCAGCATGCGTTTGGCCAGGCTGCGGGAGGCAGTGGAAGACAGGCGTGCCTGGCGTGCTCTGGTCCATGGGGTCACGAAGAGTCGGACACGACTAAATGACTAAACAACAACAACAACGTTTAACTATGGATCGTTATGACAACTCTCATTTTACATACCCATGAAAAAGAGTATGTGTCCTGGAAAAAGAGGACATATGGCAACCCTAAGGCATGGGGATGTTGGATGCAGTATTGGCATATTTCCTGAAAAGGACATTCATGTTGAATGAAATCTATTTTAAATTCATGTTACTGGGCAAAGAAAACAACGAGCTACAAGAGGAGGACTGGGAACAGCAGAAGACAAGCCCATTGCTTCCTTTAACAATATTAAAATAATATGAAACAATATGAAAACTGGATTCATATTTGCACCCAGATGGCAACACTGTGGAGGCCATTTTGCCAGATATTTTCCAGAGGTGGGTCGAAATTCTCCAGCAGCTTAAGGGAAGCTAAAAGGAAAAAGAAATCCTACCACAAAAATGTTGTCAAATCAAGGACTACCATATAAGATTCATTATTTCTATTGTTAAACATGCCCCCTTTCCTCCACGGAAGTCAAGGCAACTTGCAAAGAGTTCTCAGGCAAACTCCTAGGCAGGAAATGGCCAAACCAGCATATTATGCATCTTATGCTATGAACAGGGCAAATTACAATTTCGTCCTTGAATAAACCATTCTATATGGCTGAGCTTCCTTTTCAGCTAATAAGGAAACTATATTGTGAAACCAACTCATGCTAAGAAAAAGATATACCTTTGCATTTCCATCCAAGAGGAATCTAAGATGCCTCATTTTAGCAATACGGGATGAACTAGCTTAAGTCCACAGCGTTCCACTTTGCTGTTTCAATCTTTAGTATGAGAATTGTGGTTTCCGGGTAGCACAATTTTCTGTTATCTCAACTCCAGAGAGATAGCAGGATGTTAATGCTGAATATGTCCTGGGAAATAACATCCTACGCTTTGAAGCTTTTTAGTAATGCATCTTCAACTGCTCCTACTTAAATATTTCTATCCCTTCTCTGCTAGTTAAGTGAGTCTGATAAAATGGAGTGGAAGGCCCATCTATCCAAAATACAGCCTACAGAAAAGGTCAAATCGGCAGAGCAGGTTTCTGTAATTCACGAGCGACACGAGGCAGCAAGAAATACTGCCTCGTTCACGTTAGAAAGATTGTGTCAAGAAAATAAAATAGCACAATATTTATCCATTCTTATTGCTACGTTCATCAAAAGAAGAGAATAAGGCAGCAAGGAAAGCTATTCTTACATAGCAAGTTCCTTTTCTCCTTCTCTCTCCTCGCCAACCCCTGCTTTCTCCCATTAGGCTATAGAAAGAACACTCCAGGCGGCTCTACAGCACAGGCTTAAATTGGTTTAACAGAAACCCAGACACATGAAAAAAGTACAGCACAAATGGTTTGGGGGATATATATTTTTTATCCATTGCTAAATTTCGTGCATCTTGCAATAGTAAAATGTCTCCAAACAAAGCCATGTGTGTTGTGTCAGGGGAAGTCTGTTTTCCTGTATCGGTTTAAAAAGAAAAAAGCAGGGGACTTTTCTCCCCTATTGCAATATGTTAGCATTTTGCCTGAGACAAAAAAGCAACATAGTGACAAAAATCAAGACAGTTCTTTGTTGTTGTCTTGACATGTAAACATGCATTGCTTATCAGGTGATTTGGGGGAGGGGGGGTACCATTACTTTGGCTCCCAAAAAGCACCCACATATTGTATAAAATCCAAAATCCAAATTTTTTTGTTTACAGAAAGAAAAAGGTAAATGCCTTCCTTCCTCCCTTCCTTCCTACCTTTCTTTCTTTTTTAAAAAATCCACGTAAGTATCAAGGAACCTGTGTATTTTGCCTAAGGATAGACTTGGGTAACTGTCATGTTTTTGTATTCCCAGAGTGGGAGAATAAGCCATTGTTATAATTCTTCCTCCCAGTAGACCTTAAAGGAGCTTCATTTGAATGTCTGTTTCCATCTCTCACATTCTGTCTTAACACTTTTACCAGATGCAGAAGCCGGTGCTGGATTTAGGGCAGGTGGTTCCACTGCACAGGGTGCAGAGCCAAGAGGGGGCAAAACAACAACAGCATATATTTATCTGGATACCTACTGATAAGATCCATAAAAAAGCAACTGTAGCAAAATGAATTATTGTGAAAATCAGAAATATTTAAGGGTGTGTGCGCTAAATTTTATCCCCATTCAGGGCACCATAATACCAAAGTCTCCCCCTGCAGAAGCCTCATGTAGTGCTACCATCAGTCAATATCCTCCCCCCTTCATTTGTTTTACCATCTAGTTCTAGTCTGATGAAGGATACTGAATGACTCTTCAAAAGCTTAGTGCTATTTTGTTTTATTGGCCTAATTAAGGTATATCTTATTGTGGGTTTTGTAAATAGTGAGTGACTGATCCTTCCAAGGAATTCTAGGAACTGTAGATTGTTCGGGCTTCTGAGCATCCTTTGAGCAGTAAACTACAGTTATTTTGAGGGGCCTTTCAATGTCTGGTGTGTATGCACCCACACAAACATGCACACAGAGTTTATAGCAATGCAGTGTTTCACTTCAGTACTCCAAAGCGGGACAAACCACATTCCCACAGACTACATTTTTATATACTGTAAATTCATTGTGAACGTTTATATATTGTAATTTGCTTAGGATAGGTAAGTGCAATATAAATAACATCCCGCACTTAGAGCACAATAAATGTTTATTTATTGTAAAGTGCTTAGTGGATGGAAATGCAGGATAAATAATAAATGGGAATGATACTCTGGTAGGACCATTCGCTTGCTTCAAAGTGAGAGATGAGAGCAGCCAATGAGCTGCGGGGATGTGAGTTAGCCTGGCGAAATGCTGGGGAGAGATGGAAATCTGGGGAGCTTTTTGTGTGGTGTGAACAGGAATGCTGCTTACAAACACATACCCAGTGTAATTGGTGGGTAGCTTGTGATTTTACTGTTTTCTATTGTTTTGATTGGTCTTATCTTTATTTTGTATTGACACACTGTTTATGGCTTTGGGGAACTTAGGGCCCCAAAGCAGCATATAAAAAAACCATAACAGAGATTCTCCAACAAATCGCTCCACTTTCAGAAAATGTAACCATATTTGAGAGCTGACTACATGCTACCAGGTATAGCAGTATATTCTGTGTCCGAATATAGCCATTATTAAACGGGAGTTAATGTATGCTCTAGTTTTTCTCCAGCATGGTATTTTGATTCTGAATTTCAGGTGAAAGATGGTGAAACAAAAGGAAAAGGGTACCCATCCCCCCCCCCCCATGCATGGCTGGTACAGGGAGTGGAGAATGCTTGCAGAAATTGGAAACAAGACTCAGGTATTCGCTGCCAATGAAGTCAGAATTGGAACAGCACGCTGTTTTATTCTGCAAAAGTCCCTAAACTGAGCACAGTAGGGACTCTTCCTAGGATAATATAATACACACAGTGCAGGTAAATATCTTATTTAAATAACTTATTTAAATAGTGACTTTCCCCTCAAATTAGAGCTTTATGTCACATCAGAGGAGGAGTAAAAAAACAATTACATTCTAATCACAATGATTAATATCACTTAGCACTTTTACCAAGCTTTTCATCCTCAAAGCTCTTTGCTAATTAATCTTCACAACTGGATCTGGATGAATTACATGGTGTGAATAAATTATCTGACAAACCAGCCCTCCCTTTGTTCATGAATAATTGGAAACAGATCCTGATTTTGGGTGTATGTGGAAGGTTTAATTATTTGCATGTTTTTAGCTGATTTTCCATTCCCATTCAATGGGGTATTGACAAGTTTATTTTCCCCCTGCCAAATATAGTTTGGGAGATTCCCTTCCCTCCTTCTGTTTCTTTTGTGGGTTAAGAATATTGGTGTATAGCATAAAGCTTTGCTTACATTGTTTAGGTGGAGGGTTCTTAGCTCCCACATTTAAAAATATATTCATGAAATCCATGACTGGTCCCTAGACCTATTGTTGCCATAAGGAGCCCAGCTAGACTGGAAATTCAATCTTATTTAAATGCTTGCAAAAAGACAATGTCCTCCACTATACCTATGGGCAGCAGGTTATCTCAAGAAGTGCTGAGCAGGCAACAACCCTCTTCTTTGACACTTCTCCATCATGTCTTGCACCCACTTCAGCACCTGCTATGTCAGGTGACTGCCTCATTCTGCCTAGTGGAAGGACTGGTGCTGATTAAATCGTTGGACATCAATGCTTGGCAGGGAACAATTTTTCCATATTTCTTGGCCTCCATGGATGCTGCTGTGATACGTCAGTGGTTTTTTAGGAGCTCACCTCCATCTCACTGCTCCCCAGAATGATCTGATTAAGCAAGTGAGAAGAGGTAGTTGGGAGGGCTTGTGGATGACAGGCCATTTTGGATTGGACCCAGACTCCACAGTGGTCTAGACCTAAACTGAAATGTGGACCTACAGGCTTTCAGTGTCCCTCCCAAAGTTCACTGTACAGCTACATCTCTGAAATGTGCACAGTTCTTGAGCCCAGTCTTCACTGTTGACTTACAGTCCAGTGACAGTTCAATGTATTTCCCTGCCTGAGGCCTATGACCAGCTCTTTCAAAAGCATTGCTGTGCCATTCATGCTGTGCCTATCTTCATCTATTCCTCGCTGCTTTTATGGGGGCCACCTGAAGTAGGTTGCTGTACCCTGCTGCATGGCAGAGCCAGCCCTGATACACTTCAGTCTTGGAAGGCCACCTTTTAACTCAGCAAGTAAATGAACACTCCCATTTGTATATAGTGTCAGTGCAACCATAGTCAGGCATTATTTAAACTACAGGGGCTACGTGGACATGTGTCTTAACCCAGCCCTAAACGGCAAGCTACATGAGCAGGGAAAGGTATATCACCTTTATTGTTTAGATGTAGGAATACAGAGTTGTATGCATTCACAGCTGTCTACACATCCCATACTGTGTTTCAGGACCAGTGGCAAACAGGCCGCTTCGTTACACCACTGTGAGTGTCCTGCTGAAAGAGTTAAGCGGCTAAGCAGGACTACGGCACCAAGACTGATTCTGCATTTGCAACAGCTTTGAAATTGTGTTCTTGCATAGTTACCACTCTATAAGTATCCTGCAAAGCTCTGGGCCATTGTCTGTGGGGAAGGGCACAGGCAGTTCCACCTGTTTCTCATGGAACTATGGCATCATCTCTTAATGTGCCTTGTCAAACTCAGATATAAACATGGGGTTCCTTCCTTAGCATCTAAGCACTCCCAATCCACACACACACACACCCTGAGCTGATTTACATGCATTGATCTAGTCACGGGCACATAACTATTTGTTTAAGTTATAATGCCAAGGAGAATTCCCTGGGCATTATGGGGATTTCTGCAAATCCAAAGCACTGCATTCACAGAAGCTGCTCTTGTATCGACCATGAGTATGTTTTCCCAACATTATGCTGCTCACTCGAGTGACTTTCATGAGCATTTATGAGTGCACATCAGAGCCAATTCACAATATATGAATTTATTCCAGGTTCACTGAAGGCAACCCGGTTCAAGAGTAGGTGGCTGTCCATAGCCAATGCATCAACAGAAATTGTGGAAGAGTGTCATGCTCCCTGCACCCCAAAGACTTAAATCCACTCTGCTGGAGAGGATCGCTACCACTGGTACTTGCAAAGCCATCTCAAAACACCCTGATGTTTACGAAAATGGTTAGCACAAAGAGTATTTGAAGTCCTATTTTAGAGGTATTGGTTAATAATATTTTATTAGCTGAGGTCCCAAATGGAAACATTTATGAAAGCGGGAGTGATGGGATTTGAGCCTCCATCATAATCATACAAAAGGTCTGACTGAAAATAGCTCTCATTTCTTTTATGTCAACTAAAAATTACATCGGCGGTTGAGCTTTACAGAACAGGAAGAAAAAGCTAATGTGAAGAAAATGCACATTTACTACAGATAATTGGAAACATTACCAGAGGCCTTGAATTTGGAAATATGTGCTTTAAAAGCAATAAGATCTTTCTCTCACAATTGCTTTTAAATTCTCCAATAACAACAACAGCAACAAGAAAACCCTAGGATTATGAAGGATTGCTACAATACTGTTTTGAGGTTGTGGGTACCAGACTCCCCTAAAATCCTAGGTCTAGGATATAAGGCAGACCAGTTTCCAGACCAGGAGATCGCCTGGGGTGATGGGCCATAGGAAGACAAACGGAAGGTGATGAGTCATTAGGAAAGCTGAAGAGACAGGTCTCTGAACCAGCTGGCAAATGAGAGGGACACATCCCTCAACTCAGAGTTAGAAGACAAAATGAGAGTTTAAAGTAGAGTCTTGAGAGTTGAATTTGCTGTGATGTGACATGGGGGGGGGGGGAGGTGGCAGGGTGTTAAAATCAGCAAGAGAGGGTGAGAGCACGATGGCTGATTCTTGTTTTGAATCCAGAGCTGTGTCTGTGGGAGCAACAAGATTCTCTTGGAGTGTTATTGCTGTGAACTCCTCCATCATAGGTTCAGGTTGCATATCCGTATGTATAAATAAAGCGTATATCAATAAAGACAGAACAGTCTCCACTGTGCCTCATTACCAAAAGGAAGCACAGACCCTGTGTAGGTATGCCTGGAACCCCTGGAATCTTGCACCATTCAGAGGTTGAGGTGGCACACAACAGTGCATTAGAGATATCTGCATGCACATAAGGTAAATGTAAAGGGACCCCTGACCATTAGGTCCCGTTGTGACCAACTCTGGGGTTGCGGCGCTTGTCTCACTTTATTGGCCGAGGGAGCCAGCATACAGCTTCCAGGTCATGTGGCCAGCATGACTAAGCCACTTCTGGCGAACCAGAGCAGCGCACGGAAATGCCGTTTACCTTCCCGCCGGAGCGGTACCTATTTATCTACTTGCACTTTGACATGCTTTCGAACTGCTAGGTGGGCAGGAGCTGGGACCGATCAACGGGAGCTCACCCCGTTGCAGGGATTCGAACCGCCGACCTTCTGATCAGCAAGTCCTAGGCTCTGTGGTTTAACCCACAGCGCCACCCGCGTCCCCTTCTGCATGCACATACTGCCCCATAATTAGAAGTTGGTGTTTTTAGGAACAGAGAAGTCAAGGCAGGCTCTATATCTCTACCCCAGATTGGAGCTGTCAAACACCAGAAGACAAAGAAAAGCCAGAGGAAGTATTTGTGGAGCTATACCCCAGGGCAAATTCAGGTGTCAGGGAAAATCAAAGGGAACGAAAATGTTAGGGAGTCAAATTTCCCTTTGCATACTTTTGTCACCATATCCGAAATCATCTGTGAAAACATGTGCTCCACTTAAAACTTGCATAGGAATTTCAGGAAGAAGAAAACACATTATCTCTCTCTATTTTTGCAATGTTCAAAGAACATCTCTTTTCTCTGGAATATTTTGCCTTGTTGATTGTCAGCCTGCTGGCAGGGACTGTCTTATAAACATAGGAAGCCGCTTTATATGTAGTCAGCTAGCTCAGCACAGTCCATGCTGGCTGGCAGTGGCTCTCCAGGGTATTAGACAACGGACCTCCCCGAGCTTTACTTGACTCCATATAAGCTGCTCTGGGAGCCTTTTCTGTTGAAGAGCAAAGTTAAGCATCTTCCAAGTAAATAAACAAACATCTGGACACGGCTTATAGGATTCTAGCAGTTTCATTGCAATGAGGCATAATGCCACAGATCAAAAGGGAAAATTGTTGGGCCTTCTGAGGGCAGCGTACCTTGAAGTACTGGCAAGGTGCGTTTCCCCTCCTATTAAAAATAAATTTCACCTTGAAGGATAAGCCATCTCATATTTAAAAATAACCCTCCACATTCTGAGATACCCACCTCACTGAATCCAGTATCGGAGGGGTGTTTTCACTCCACCCATGTGAAATGCCAAACCATGTATTGTATCACTAGGCCAAGCACCAGTTTTTGCAAACACAGTTAATGCAGTTCTGTGCTAAGGAGTCAGCAGCTTATGCAGCCAACAGTTGGCTCATAGTATGTGTGCTTGACTTGGGGTTTCACAGAAACACGGGCTTCATTCGAGCCTGGACGTGAGGTAGTTTGACATGAGTGGGTTAAAATATTCTGAAATGAAGAGAGTGTGAAAATACCTAGTACAGTACTGTATGCTTGTTGCTATGGTGCTCAAAACAATAGATCACTTTCTGGATGAAGGTGCAGTAAATTCATCAAAAGCTATGCAAATTTTGATAAGTCTGTTGGCAATTTAAGGATGCTATTCTGCTTTGATGGAGCCATGTGTCTGAAATCAAAATCCCACTTTTAGCAGAATGTGGTTGCATTCTTAACTGAAATTCTTATAACAAGCCTGCCCAATATTATATAATGTTATTTCAGGATTGGCCTTCAGTTAAATGAGTATTCCTTCCTTTTGAAACATTGTGATTCTGTGTGCATTTACATACAAGTAAAAACCATTTTAATTCAGTGGAATGTATTGAATATGCATAGTATTGGGCTGTCAGGCTACAATCCTAAATGCATTTACTTGGGAGTAAATCCCACTGATTTACTATAAATCCCACAACGAGATTTGCTTCTGAGTAAATTTGTGCAGAAGCGGCTGTAAATAATCTGTATGTACACTGATTGCTGGAGGTACAATCTATAATTATATTGCCAATGCAGCCTTGCTTTATAGAAAATAAAAGAATGGAATTTTACAGTGGATTTTCCATCCTCTAAATATTGCTGTGTTTACTGGATAAGGAAAGAAAGGGGGGGGGGGATTGAGCATGCATAAGCAATAACCTTGCAAAAATGTTAAGCTATAGATTCATCAAGGGAGACTTTACTTCCTTTAAACCAAATTTATCCACCTATTTCTTCCCCCAAGAGAAAAATCGCCTTTGTCAGTTCTGTGACTTACACTGGCCTCTACAGTACTTGTTTCCATAATGTTAGTCCTGCATGACTGTTATGTGTCATATAGCAAGCCTAATCCATGTCAAGGTTAGAATTTATTTTATGTTTCAAACATCTCTCAAATCTCTGACCACTTTAGTTTAAGGAGGATTAACATAAGCACCCCAAACCAGAAAGTAGCAAGGAAAGCCAAGATTAGGCTTTGATCTTCTCATGTATACATTTGCCAAACTTGAATAATACAGTATTCAGCAGAGCAGTGAGAAAAATAAATATGCTGAGCCCAGTGTCATGGCTCTTTGCACTGCATACCATATGGAAGTGTATTTTTGGATACATATTGGTTGGCGCTTGCTTTTTTAAAAAATACAAAACTGTAGGGAAAGGAAGATAGCTTTGGTAACTCCTATAGCCTAATTGCTGTTTAACTAAAATTGGGAGAAAAGGCTACAAGAGAACTGAGACGTAGGAAAGGCTCTGAAGGATATCTGGCCCACTCACTTGTCCAGAGGAAGAATTCTTCAAATGGTATTATTATGGGCTGTTTCCAACAATTAACCCAGTCATGTAGTGGTAATCTCATAATTTGGGAGCTATCTTCCAACTGACAGCTACTATAATGGCATGGTTCCTTTCTATTGATGAGGGATCAAACCTCATAGGAGACACTGCCATGTCACACTGTAATGTGAATTGATTCTACATTATAGCACTGGAATATATTAAAAGTCTCCCAATCAAAATCTCTGTTTTAAGACTTACACCTAGTAAGATTCAAGGAAGGCCAACTTACACAACCCAGTGCTCAAAGATAAAACACTATTTCCTCTTCTGTCTGGAAGAAAGAAGAACTGAACTTCTATTTAAGTATGATACAATGCTGGAAGTGTGCTTTTCCTCTCATGTCAAGGCCCAGGCTTCCCAACAGATCCATCCACATCACTGTCATCTTAGCAGTCCTTAAGTTGCTTTCTCCATGTTGCCATAGAAAACACGTCCACCACAACACCTCTTGGTATTTATTGTTGGGCGGCAAGGAAAAAGAAAGGTATAAAAAGGAAAATTCCTTGGCCAAACAAGCAGCAAAATAAAGTGTGAAAATATAGGCTAGTAGACCTTTAAAGTATGCCCTTCTAAGTTCCTTCCAAAGTTTCCCAATTTCCTCAGCATAGAAACTTGCATGTTTGGTAAGTTAAAAATAATGTACTTACAAATTCTGCAAAGGTCAGATTCATGGGCTTTTTCACACAGCATTCAGAAAACACAGGCAGTAAAACTTAAGTTAGTTTGAAAGTGGTGAAAGTTCCTAAATTATTGGTATTGGAATCCAATGATGCCTTTGTGAAAAGGTCAAATGGTCTGAGCTTGGAACAACCAGCTCAGACTGCCTTACATGCTGGAGGTCACATCCTTCCAGGATGAGGGGGAGTAACCTAGCTGAGCCTGGCAGGACAGCATACTCTATGGCATTAACCCCTTCATGCATTATTTAGACTCAAGCAAGTTTGCTATATGAGGCTGGTTATCCCAAAGTTATCATCTAGGATCTTATTGACAAATAAACCTTCAAGTTTGAGCCAAGTGAGACTGTGGCCTGTTGTTGTGGAAAAGAAACAGAAGTAAGTTCCAGAAGTGCAACCCAATAGCTCCTTATAATTCAGTAGTAACTTCTGGCCTTCAGTAGGATTATTAAAATGTACCTTTTTCGCTCCCTCTCCAAGACAAACAAACTAATGCAGCTTCTTAGCCCCCAGTGATATGGAACTCCCATACCAAAAGCAGGCTCTCATCCAAACTGTGTCCCTCATCGATCCACAAGAGCCATGCCTACCGTCAACACGGATGGCTGCCAATCTGCCAGTCTCTCAGCATCTCTTGGTATGGGTAAGGAGAAGCATATAGCTCCACTAGCAGCTAACACCACCCCAAAATGTAATAACAGTAAATGGAACTGTTAGGTGTCTACCTTCTCCCACATTTCCCCTTAAGACTGACCAGATGACTGACCCAATGACTTCACCATCAACCATTCTGCTCTACCCAGTTTTATATAACATCTAGCCTGAATAAGAGCTTTGAGGAATTTGAAAGGTTGCACACTAGGTTGTTGTGTTGCCTTCAGATGTTCATGCAGAAACTCACAACAAGCTGAGTTAAACAAACTCCCTCCAGGCCACACCTTTGAATCACCTCTCCAGGAGCTTGCCTCCTGAGTCATAGCTGCTTCACTTAGAAGGAACATATGCCAGGTATTTACCTGATAATGCATACATGACAGTTGTGACCTTTCAGCTGGCCTAATAAAGATATTTCCCCTAATACTGATTTTAGAGTTTCTTTCATGGGTCAATGCTACCTTTATTTTTGTGTGTGTGTGTGTGTGTGTGTGTGTGTGTGTTTAATTCTGAAGTATTGTTTGTAGCATCTTTTTTCTTCTTCATTTGTATGCTTTCCTTTTAGAAAGTAATTAATTTCTGGGCCACACAGCAGAGATTGTGCTTCACATGGGAAAAAAGAAAACCTTTGCGAGGCTCCAGAGCTCACCGCCTTGCTTTTGGAGTCATTCCTTTCAGAAATGAGTGCAATTCACATTTGTCTAGCCTGAGAACACTAGCTCTGTATTCATTATTCTTGTGTATGTACTTTCCTCCCCGAGAATAATGCAAACTTATTTCTCTGAACGGTCATTGTTTTTCATTCCCTTTGGTGTTGGTGGTGAAGGTAAGCAGATGCTTCTGTCCTGGAGTTTTGAATGACACTGTTATTGATGAGGAAGTGAATAATGAAACTCTCTTTAAGAAACTAAACACCAAAAGAGGCCAGTAGCCCCTGCTGATACACTAAGATGGTTTAATGCTGTGCCAAAAAAATTCTCTCTTCTCTTCTTTAAACATGCTTCACCAATTAATGAGAAAAAAATATTAAAGGGGAGAGGAGGAAATGGCAAAATGCACATAAGTGACATGCAGAATTTTTGTGGCACTTACCTTACTGTTGAGGTGTTTGAGGAGCGAGTCTCTTTTCACTTATTTTTCAAATCTTCCCACTGGTGGTTTGCATTCTATAGTGTTCCAGGTGCCCACACTTCAATTAAAGGCCAGAGGATGACAGTACGAGGTAACTCCTTCCATGGGGCTTTTTCATATCAGTATCTATAGGCAGCCCAATTGGTTGCAGTGTGCTAGGAAAATATTTACTGGAAAGAAAAACAGACATGTCACCCTCAGTCACATCACAATGATAAGGTAAGCTCAAAATCCTGCACCCACTGATATTCTAAAGACCTTCTTATGTGTCCTGAGAAGAAGGCAGAAAATGAAAACTCTTATCATAGGAGAAGAAAACTTTCAAGAAACTAGAGGGCTGATTTTTGCACAGCAGTAATATGGGTAGCTGATCTACCACATAGGTATCACGTACCAGCTGGCTGAAATAAACATCTGTATTGCACAGGCATCAGAAGTTATCAGGGACCAAGGCTAGGTAAGTCTTGGAGCATTCTCCGTAGCTAGACCCAAACTGTGGAATACCTTGCCCCATGAAGTTTGGATGACCCCTTCTTTAACCATTTTTCACTGTCAAGTAAATAGGGTGGATTCCCTCCCCCCACACATTAGTCCTGTAGGCTTTTGTATTGATGGCCATGTAACGATGGACACGTAACGTTTTTATCTTAAGTTTGTTTTGAACTGTTATGCCTGCTTCTGTTGCGTTGTACTTGATATGTGGTTTTACAGTGACTTTGTAAGCTTCCCTGAGTGATCTGCATGCATTAGAAGGGCAGGGTAATATACCCACCCAAAACATACCCACCCACCACACCTTGAGGAAAACTTTCTTTTAGATTCATAGCTCTGGTGGCAATGTCATCATTTGGGTTTCTAAAATCCAACTTTTTGATGAAGGCAAAATCTCATAGGCCTTCAGTTTTGTGCCAACCCAAACACATTTCAGAGCTATCTTCAGAGGATGAAAATATTGGCAGGCCCTGCTCCTGAATGTATTAGCATATATTAATATTTCTAGACTCTTTACTGCCAAAGGCCTCTAAAGCATCCTGGATTCTTTTACCAGAACCCACTCTTTCTTTTGTCTCAACAGATTCAGTTATTCATAGGATTATAGATTTTTCCAGGCAAATACTCAGTACTACTCCAGTTACACAGTTTCTGTAGATTTTTCTTTTCGCCTTGGGACAGTATCATTTAGTTCGCCTTTTCTCTCATAGAGGGGGGTGGAAAGTTAGAAATGAATGATCTGCCTGTGGTGGTATGTGTGCTGATGTGGAAGAAAAGTTATTGACCAAATCTTAACCCCCCACCCCCAAAAAAATTCATGATGTTCACCTTTGACTTCCTCTGTGCATTGACTAGTTCATAGAAATCCCCAAATCAGGCCACATTATACCTGTGGCAGGAACTGACCCTCCATATTTATTTTACTTGCCTCAATAAAAGTCTGAAATTATGACTTGTGGTGTCTACATAATCCTGTCAAGAATGCATCAGCTGAGGTGAGGAGTAGAACTGGTGCACAGACATGGACAGAAGGGTAGTGGAACTGCCAGCAATACAATGAAAATGAGATTATTCTTTTCTTAATAAAAAGGGCCTTTCCCCAAGGCTTTCCACTGTCTTTTCAATACTGAAAATCTATTTACCTAGAAGCTCTGGTGCCTTTGGAACCTAATATTTCTCCCATCTCTTTCTCCCACATAAACATTCAGCGAGATGGGGCCATCTGAACTCCCTCATAAACATTCAGCCTTCACAATCTTTTTGATTGTTAGAATAAGGAGGACTTCAGTATTTTCATTAACAGCCTGAGGATTCCTAACTTAGACTTGCCTTGAATATTATACTAGATCTGTACCATCTGCACCAAGTGACTTCCAAAACTCCCAAGTGCCTTTGTTTGTGATTCTGTACTCTTCGACTCTTGGTCTGGAGCCCAGAGTACTGTAGTTCAGTAAAACTACACATTTATTAGTCAACAGTCTAGGGATAGAAATTTAAATCAGGGCCACGCCTTCCCAGGCCAGATGGGAAAACACCCACAAGGCAGGGAGCAGGACTTTAATGACTCAAGCCAAGATGGTCTCCATTTCTTTGTTGAATGGTCTTATTGTGTTTTGTGTAAATGGGTTGGGGATATATACATAGTATATACATATTATTAATAAAGTAATCATAAATAAATATTAATTGGACAGTGGTTTCACTCAGTAGTATTTCCATATAAAGAAAACTCCACAATGCCCAAGATTTAAAATGTTCATCACTTTTAGGCCTTCTTTGTTTTCTAAGTTTTCTCACCAAGCTCTTCCTAGAGTTCCAGAAGTTATACTGTAACAGCTGGATTCATAAGAGGAACAACAGATTTTTAAGTGACAATGAAAAATGCCTTCCGTGTATTAGAAACCAGTTTTGTGTTGCATGTAAAAAATCATTTTGGAACATCTTAGATTGGACAAATTCTTTTCAGCCATGTTCAATATTCTGGACAAATCCCTGGCTTGACACTTCCTTATTATTTAAAAGCTTGTTTTTGATGTACCAAGGTCTTACCCACTCCTCCCCCATCATCCTTGCCTTTGAAGGTTCAGTGGCTGATTGAACTGAAAATTTCTACCAACTGCATCAAACAAGCAATAAGAAGATCCGAAGGACCCTGTATTTTATGCCAGAGCAGAATCTTTTCATTTCTTGATTCCACATATAGCATAGACTCAGGTTTGCTACAGTTTGTGTTTCTGAGCTGAATTTTCCCACAGATATCAGGAAAAAGATGAGTCCAAGGGACATATGCAATATGTCATCATGCATGATACTATTTCTAAAGTGCCAATGAAGAATACCAGAGAATAAAATTAAAAGCACAAAAGCTACTCATCTTAATTGAGAACATTTCCATTAAAGGTAGTGCCTATTAAAAAGTTGACAAACCGATACACTTCTGACTTAGAATCAATACAAAATACAGGTAGCTCTTAAATGCCTTATCCTACTGTTACATGTCACCCCAATCTTCAAGTGGTGTGAGATTCCTGGAGTTCCAGGTATGCTTAGCCTTGGCACTTTGTTTCCATTGGGAAATGAGGCAGAGTAGAGACTGTGGTGTCTTCATGATATATGGTTTATTTACACATATATATAACTGGAGCCTACAATGGTGCAGTTTCACAGCATCGACACCTCAAGAGGGTCTTGCTTCTCCCATAGCTGAAGCCATGGATTCCAAACAGACAACAGCCATGGCTATGACCCTCTCTCTAGCTTGCCACATTTTCCCCTAGGTCATGTCTCAGCCAACCTCTAGTGGTCACATTGAGACGTATCATGCTTTGTTTCATTTTTTTGCTCTGGGAAGGTTTCCACAGTTATGACACTTGCATCAAGGACATACCGTATTCTTAGCCAGCTACCTTATTGCAATCTCCTGGGCAACATTTTGCAGCAAATAATCTCATAATAATTGACTGTATATGAAGTGAAGCCTAGAGAAAAACATGCTTTCGTGATCATAAGAATGGCAAACTGCTCTTGTAGCCTGAATACATATTTGTCTTGACACATTTCGTTTGTGCATGAGAACACAACTGAGCCTGAATGCAATTTAAAGTATTTCAGGGCAAATGCAACTGGCTGAAACGGGAACTGGTTCAGAGATTTTCCACAGAAAAATATCCATGAAACTCAGAAAATAGAACTGGAATAGAACTTCTGCAGGAAATTCTGCACATCACTAGATTTGTTATATTGATAAGGTCTGTTAGTAGTGGATATATTTTTGTTTCTGCTTCACTACTGAAGAACATTTACTAAGCTATGTTGTTATATTTACTGATGGAAACCTGGAAGATGGCCTCTGAAAGCAGGCTGAGAATCTAGCAAACCAGAAATTTGAGCTCTGCAAAGGACATAGGAGACTATATTATGCTGACTCAAACCATTAGTCCATGTAGCTCAGTATTGTCCACATTGCCTGGCAGCAACTTTCCGTGGTTTCCCAGCCATACCTGAGGAGGCCAGGAATTGAACCTGAGACCATGTATAGATCCTTTAGCACTGAGCTACAGCATTTTCAAGGTCACCACAAGCACCTCAAATCCATACTTCTTCTTTCCTGCTGCTTTATTTCCAAAACGCTCTCACATTTCCATAACCAAACAATCCCATTGTCACTTCTCTTTGGGCCATCCAACCTCTTATTTAATTTGTGCTCATGCCCGGTATTAGACAAATGCTAGTTTGCATGCATGTGAATAAGTTAAGCATTAACTATATTCTCTGGGGAGCATGAGGAGTTTTCTGATGGATGGAAGCTCTAAATATAGACAGTGGATCATGTGAGATTTTATTTATTTATTGGAGAATTTCAGAGGAGAAAGGCAAGCGAAAAACTAACATGCTGCACTGCCAGCTTCCTCTCTGCAGTCCTGACAGCTCCCTATATACATGTGCTAAATGGCTGCCAAAATATTGAATGGAACAGATGTTAAACCTGGCATCTTCTCCTGGTAAGTAAAGAACTTCTAGATAAACTTTACTCCCACCTGGGCTGGCTGTGCTTAATGAGCATATCATAAATGCAGTGAAGAATGACTTTACAAATTAAACCTTTTTCACCCATGTTTCAAAATCCATAGCTATCCATCTTTTACGTCTCCTGAATATTAGAAGCAAAAGACCAATGTGTGGAGATAGGACAATTTGCTGCTGCCTCCATAATTTGTAATTATTTCCCCCTCAATGCCACAGGTAGGTAGAAATTTTTGTCATGGTGCAAAGCCCTTGCATTTATTTTGCTTATATTTCTGATTGTTTCTGTGATTATGCTTGGCGGACACAGTTTCTGGTTTCCTTCCCCTGCACAGTCTTGCCATGAGACACATAAGGAGCATCAGAGCAGTCACGGAGCAGGTCTGTTAAACTTGTCTGAGTAGTCAGAAGACAAAATGGGACAGTGGAACCATGTGACTATGTTCAGAGCTCACCTCACTTTCACATGTTTTCTGTAAGCTCTGAATGAGATGGAGAAACTTCATTTCAATTTTAAGGCTTAAAGATCATGTGTGTCATGCCTTGTACACTGTGATGAACATGACTAGGTCACATCAGGGTCTTACAGCTAAGCATGTAGACATAAGGCTGGCCTAGGGCCTGATGGAGTATGACAATCTACCTTCATTTCTCACTGTCTCCGTTTTGAATTTATTTTTCTCACCTTAATGAAAGTGTCAATAGGTTCACACAGAGTTAATAACTCACCACAAGTTAGCTCAATAAAATGGGTGGGAGTTTAATCCTCTGAAAGAACAAGCATTGCCAAGATCCCAGTAACTCTAATAAGTATTTTAGTGTCCTCCTATATACCATCTGGTTTGCTGATACCGATGTATTGTATGGTGTTTGGGAGTAGACTTGCTTTATTTGTTTTACTGTATTGCATTATCTTTTTAAGACATAACCAACTCTAGGACCTTATGGTAAAGGGTGGATTGTTGTTCTTTGCAATAAAACACTGTGGAAAAGAACTCTTTACATTAAATTCCTTGCATGACAAATATTTCATGAATGGTAATCTCCATCAGTTGGGTGCTTTAAACTCCTGTTTAAAAAAACCACTTGTTTACTCAGGCTTTTACTGATATTAAGGGTATCAGATATTATGGGTAGATTTTGGTGAATTTACTTAAAAATAGCTGAACAACTTTGCCAAAAAAAAGCCCAAATTTTCACTTTTTTAAATATGGCAACCCTACTTTAGGTATCTTTCTTTAAAATGTTAAGTGATGATGTAAACAAATAAATGTAGGAGGGGAATGAAGAGAGACAAGCCAAACTAGGTCAAACCCCCAGAAGTAATTGACTTTGGAGACATATTATTGATCCCATGACCAAAATGCTCAGGGTGATATTGAGATAGAGAATGAAATCAGGAAGGAAGTGTTGAAGTAGCAAGTAGTTTCAGTTACCCCAACACTGCTTGGGCATAGCTGTCAACTTTTCCCTTTTCTTGCAAGGAATCCTATTCAGAATAAGGAAATTTCCCTTTAAAAAAGGGAAACGTTGACAGCTATGTGCTTGGGTGAATGCATGTTTCAGTCACAACAAAGAGAAAACATTCCTAGATATATAAATGACTATACCCTAGAATAATAAAAGAAAACAAATAAGAAGGGAGGCTACCCTGGATTTAAACCCATGTGGCATCCAGGACCTGGTACAAGACATAAATGCCATTGAACTGATCCAGAACAATGACCAAAGTTTTATCAAATACAACATATATAAATGGACAGTTGGCTTAGTAAATGTAATGCTCATGTTTGACTTCATAAGAGGAAACTTCTCAAAATTAAGTTGAAAGACAAAGTTAGGAGGCTCAGATCTCTCCATAAAACTTAGAGATAAGTTCAAACCACAAAGCTCAGTTGTGATGTGTCTTGGTGATGATAATGATTTGCAGGTGACAATCAGTGTTATTATTAAGTTGCTTGTGAAAATACTCTGATCTTTTGGAGAGACTGAGAGCTTTATTTCCTAGAACGGCTGTTAAACAGCAACAACAAAAATGTATCAAACAACTCCATGCAACATGTAGGAACCTAGGAGGCTACCTCATACTGAATCTGACCATTCATCACTCTAGTGCAGTACTGTCTACATTGACTGGCAGCAGAACTCCAGGATTTCAGGCGGGGTTCTGTCCCATCCCTACCTGAAGACTGGATCCAGGTCCTTCCACATGCAAAGCAGCTGCTCTACCACTAAGTCATGCCCCTTCCCCAGCTTCCAACATCCTACTCAGTTAGCCTATTCATAGCCTATCATAATCATAGCTATAGCAATTGCTAAGAAGCTTGTGAGATGTGGCTAACCTTACTTAGCCTCCAAGCAGGCTGGCAAAATGGAGAGTCACCTTCAGACAAGGTGAGAGCTGGAGACCTTGGGCAACTATGAGAAGGTGAAGCTGGATTCTGCTCATAAAATCATGGCCTCCTTCTGGGCTGTTTTGCTGGCGAAAGCAAGGAACTTGGAGTCCACCCAGAGCTTTCTTTAAAAGCATGGTTATGAAGACCAAGCCAACCACGTGTTGAGCTTCTTCTTTTTTTGGGGTAAAAGTTGTCCAGATTTCCCTGGACATTTAGCCGATTTCCACCCGGACACTGCTGCTGACTGCAGTATTCCCAATATGTGCAGTAAATTCTGGACGTATGGCAACCCCAGCTATGGTAACCTCAATTGTATATATAAGGCTCAGGTGTCGCTAAGGTGCAGGCCATAGCTGAATTCCAGGGCATGGTTACAATAGGTGCTCCACCCACACCCTTCTCTCACTTTAATCACAAAGAAGTAATGTTCTCAGTTTATGAAAGAAAACAGACAAGAGAGGAACACAAAGAGAAATGGCTGTAATCCATTATCCTCCGCATAATTTGTTTGCTTAAATCCTATTGACTTCGGTGGGATTTAAGCAGCCTAACTTCTTGGATTACAGCCAAAGTGTGCAGAAGCCAACACAAAAGATGGGAGGACAGACAGAGCTGTACAGAAACTTACACAAAAGCAAATAGCGAGACAAGCTTCCTTGGAGTGAGATATAATCTTCTGTATCTCTTCACATGATTTTTTCTCCTCCCAATATTTTGCCTGAAATCAGGAATAAATAAACTTCCCTTTTGAAGATGGAATCTGATATTGCCATGTGCCATTTGCAAAGTATAAGCTTTCCCAGGACTCTGTTGGTTTCTTATCTCCCTTTCTTGAATCTGATCTGTTCCTGACTATTGCAGCCCTGCCCTCTGGCTGCGAGAAGTTTGGTGGTGGTGGTTCATATTCTAGGTCTCTTAAATCTTTAGCCATCAACCTTTGTCACATGTAGTAACTCTTCTCTCACCTGCAAGGTGATTCATTGCTGGTTGCAGCCATCTTTGCTGCTTCAGAAGAAGAACCAAATTAACTCGGCTGTTGGGTGAGTAGCGTGAACCTGTCAAGAGCTCAATAACACACCACAGAGGCACTACTGATCTATCAATCCACACCGCTATTAATCTGACGTAAGAGAGACTAAAAGGCACCTTATGTGTCATCATGGGTGAAAATATTCTGGGGCGCTGCTTACCCTATGACCTTTTCTCTAGGTCTTAAGGTTGGGAAACTCCAAGTGCAGCAGCTGGCAAGTCTTCTGTGTACCCACCAGTCTCTGGGTTGGGGCCAATATTTGCAAGCTGGCAACCCATCTAATTAGTGGGGCTTATGTAAAATATGAGCAAAATTGTGTAACAATCCCAAGGCACTGCTCACATTGCCCAATTAGCGGCTTTTACAAATCATCTGCATTTTAAATGTTAGGAAGTGATGAGTCCACTGTATTTTCTCTCCCCCCCCCCTTAATTCTCTTTGCAATAAGACCTTCTCAACTTCAATAAAGAAAATGCGCCCAAAGCCAGGAAACCCGGGTGCGGCTCCATCCAATCTATCACATAAGTTACGCAAAAATGGTTCAAAATGAATTTCTGGCACTTTATTACTTACAACAGTAGCACTCAAGTATTTCATAAACGATAACACACCACACTGAATTCAGAGATCATTTTTGAATAATAATAAAGCTGGCTGTATTTCCCTGTAGCTTCATAAATCTATTATTATTATTATTATTATTATTATTATTATTATTATTATTATACATAGTATTCTTATAATTATAAAATCCCCAGCATAAACAGTTTATAGAGGCCTCCCCTCCGTTCTCCCTGCAAACCAAGCCCCGTTTAATTGATTGACAAGCTACGAATTGCAACCTAATGGCTTTCTGGATCTTATTTTTAATTTAAAATATTTGGATGCCTCAAAAGGAGAAGCCTTTGGGGTTCACATGAACCCACAAATTAGAACAAAAATGTTATTTTTATTTTTTAAAGAAATGTCCTTTAATCTACAGCTTTTTTCCTGATCAGTCCAAGTGGTAATTAAATTAGCTGTGGGCCTAAGTAGATTTGAAGCAGTATCTAGATCTCTGCATTATTTAAAATGCCATTAGAATCCTTAAATCTCCTCATCTTCAAATATTTCTTTAAAAGCCTATCAACCTCATATTAGTTCTCTTTCTATTTTCTACAATGGCAGACAGTGCCTCTGTACCCTATTTATACAAAGCCTAGAGAGCATTCTTAAAAAGCAGAGGCATCACCTTGCCAACAAAGGTCCATATAGTTAAAGCCATGGTTTTCCCAGTAGTGATGTATGGAAGTGAGAGCTGGACCATAAAGAAAGCTGATCGCTGAAGAATCAATGCTTTTGAATTATGGTGCTGGAGGAGACTCTTGAGAGTCCCATGGACTGCAAGAAGATCAAATCTATGCATTCTTAAGGAAATCAGCCCTGAGTGCTCACTGGAAGCACAGATCCTGAAGCTGAGGCTCCAATACTTTGGCCACCTCATGAGAAGAGAAGACTCATTGGAAAAGACCCTGATGTTGGGAAAGATTGAGGGCACAAGGAGAAGGGGACAACGGAGGACGAGATGGTTGGACAGTGTTCTCGAAGCTACGAACATGAGTTTGACCAAACTGCGGGAGGCAGTTGAAGACAGGAGTGCCTGGTGTGCTGGGGTCACGAAGAGTCAGACACGACTAAACGACTAAACAACAACAGAGAGCATTGTGACTTATAAACATCATCAAGATTGTCACCCCTGGGCTGTTCCTGTGAATAACCTAGCCTTCTATTTGGCTGAAAAGCAGATCTTCCACTGACAGATTTATTAAGAACAGGGGCCTGTAAGTTACTAGCAGAAGAGGAAATGCCTATTACTTTGTGGGGTTATGCCTGGGTGAGAGCAGCATTTGCATTCAGTGGTTGTAATTTCATTACCTTCCATACCTCATCCACTGGACCTGGTGCCCTTAAACAACATTTCATGTTTGTTGCAGCTAAATTTGTTGTCCGGTACTGACTTTTCAGTTCCATAGAAACTCTGCATGTTGCTTCTTTCCAGTTGTTCTTTTCTGGGGGCACGCACTGTAACAACTTCATGGTGAGTACCAACATCTTTGTTTTCCTAGAAAAAAAGCACTGTTTCTTTCAGTGGTGTGTTGCTTCTATGTCACATTGCCACTCCTAGCCTTTCATTGGAGGTGAGTTTGCTCCACCCCAGTGAAGAAAGATGCCTTGTGCTGCTGGCTCATTCATCTAAAAGTGTCATCTGAAATGCATGAATCCTTGTGTTCTTAAGTAGGTCTCTGGATCCTGTCCCAGGTTATTGTGTCTATGTAAAAACTTGCCTTGGAAAAAGAGATAGGCTGGGAAATCTATGCATTTTCCTTTTTGAACCATCACCCCACAAATCTTTTCACCTAAGCAAATGAATTAAGAAGAAATGCTGCACTAAGTGGGGCTAAATTATTCTCCGTGCACCAAAAGTTTGATATCGTTTGATTGCTTTTCTAAATTTATCAGCTTTCTGAGACTTCCCATAAATGTTTGAATGCTACCTCTACTTCCAATAGAAACAAACACTTCATCTTGGGAGCATATTTCACTGAAGTGGTGAGGCCAGCTTTGCTTTTGCTGAAAGGCAAAGATAACAGAACAGGGGTTCAAGGATGCATCCTTGCCTGTTCCTAAATGTCTAAAAAGTCAGAGCATCACACCATGTGTAAATAGAGAATGCCTCATTAAGTCATTCTGCATCCAGGCTGTAAAATAATAAATTTCAAGTTCTGCAAATGCAGGCCAGAATTCAGAGGCCTTGAAAGACCCGTAAGTCAGAAGTAAGCAGCTTTTACCCAACACCACAAAGCCTGCCTGCAAGCCATGGGATGAAGTGAAGAAGTTATAAACCCATTCCCTGAGGTATGCAGATCAATTTGTGACTCGTGACCTTTGCGTATCTCCAGCCTCCAGTTATCTTATTATTTACTTGAATTTCTATCTGCTCCATTCCTTAGGGTTCAGAACAAGTTATAACATTTTAAAAACTGTTAACATTACCATAAAACAGGTCCATACAGTTTGTGACCTATTAAGCTGAATGCAACTCACTAGCTATAATAAACCTGCTGTCTGGGAGGGGAAGGGGAGTGTGAGTTTGTGGAAGGGGGGATCAAATACAATCCTACACTGGGAGTAAGTCCTCATTAGGACTTACTTCTAAGTACACATGCATTTGATTGCACTGCAAATCTCTTTTCAGTCTTACTAGCCTGCAGGTGATTTGTTTAAAAACTATCCACTCAATATTTTCCCCCCAGATGCTTTCTTACCCTACTTTGCCTTGTCTATCTCCTATAATAATAAAAGTGTGGAAACTACAGAGGTTGTGGTGCTGATCATGCAATATGTGTATGCTATTCCATACAAAATAGCTGTAGGCAGTCAATATACGAGTTGCAGTCCAGGAAAAACAAATCTTGGTTACAAACATTGGTGGCTAGAAGGTGGAGAGGCCAACAGCTGGTGCAGCCAGAGGCAAATAATTCAAGTTTGCTGAGTTTTACAAGTTCTGCTCTAGGTGTGCCCTGTGCATGGGGCAGTTTTGCCCAGCTTTGCAGGGGCTCTGATGCTGGTGGGGAAGTGGGGGTTCTCACCCTGTGGTGCTCTCGTGAGATCCCACAGGATTGGGATCACTTTGGCCAAGAGGGTTTGAAACCACTTTCCCCTGCAAGCGTCCCACCCATCCTTGGTGCCACAGCTTCACTGGGCTATTTGGGTTACTGGTTGACAGGGCCAGAAAGGAATTGTTTTCTCTTAACCTCAGTCTGCCCTTGGGTGGGGAGAGTGGGTTGCCTTTCCCTCAGTGAAATATTTCATCGTGCCAGGCAATTATAAATTTTGTCACAACGTTAGGCAGAAATGGCCTGGGTTAAGGGGATCATCAGTTCAAGGCATACCCTAGGCTCGGGTAAGGCCCCTGCCTGCTTGGAATTGCTACCCTGGTTGCCCTGTGGCATTCTGGAGGCTTGGCTTGCATTACACCAGGGTCCAACATTGGCCGACTACCATGGTCGGGTGGCTGGGTGCTTCCCAACCAGGAGCAAAATGTCATTCCATGAGCAAGGGCTGAATTGAGAAGGAATTGATCCTCACCCTACTGTCACACCAACCCTGAGGCTGAGGATGAAAAAGCTGACAGGCGGTGCCACCTGCTGGATTGGATGGAAGTAAGAAGGCAGGCAAGCAGAGGCTGGCTGAAGCTGGTGGGGTAGTGCCCCATTCACCCTAGTAGACAAGCCTCCTTGTGGTTAGTCTGGAGAGAGCCAATGTATGTGCCTGAGTTTAGATGACATGGGGCAGCACAGAACTATAAAGAACCATAGAGGGGCCAAGCAGCCATGAGCTCCTCTCTAGAAGCCTATGCATTAAGCCACAGTTTGTCTTTGTGTGACGTGCACATCAGGCCAGAGTGAAAAGCAATGGCGTTTCACCCATACATCCGCATGGTGCTTCATCTTTCCAAAACTATTTTAGGGCTGCAAAATGGTAGGTTGTTTGTCCTCAAAACACACTCTTTACAGAACCTTTCAGTATCTGTGTGTGAACTTAGATCATTGGTTTTAAAAGTCTATAGCATGCTTTCTGGCTTAGTCCTTTGCTGTTGTTATGCACCACACCGGTCTCTGAGTGCTATGAGATTCCAGGGGTCCAGACACTTACCCAGGGTTTGTGTTTCTGTTGGAAATGAGGTGCAGCAGAGACTGTAGGGTCTTTATGATATATGGTTTATTTACACATATATACAACCTGAGCCTGTTCACAGCATTAATACACCAAAAGAGTCTTGCTCCTCCCATAGCTGTAGCCTGGGATCCAAGCAGACACCAGCCATGGCTTTACTTTCTCTCCCCAGCTTGCTGTGTTTTACAGACTGCTACTTTTTCTCTCTCAGCTCACATCAACTGCAATCCTTCCAATGCTGGCCTTTGTCATGCTAACCAATTCAGATCTGGAGGAGGGCCCCTCCCCAAGAGCCATCTAGCTCAGATTTTGCCTTCTTAAAGGCTTTCTTGATGGGTCATTACTGTCCCTTTGTTCTTTGGTTCACAGCTGATCTCCTAGGCGAGTTCCTGAACACAGGAAGCTGGTTTGACCTGTATTTTAACACTTTGCTGAATCCAGTGTCTGGCACCTAGGAATTAGAAGGGGGTTAAGGCATCCCGCAAACTCATAACACTATTCTATTCACTGATCTTCACTTAAATAAATGGAATTACAGTTCCATTGAAAACAATGGTGCAGCAATAGGATAAAACTGAGACTCTGGAGTGGAGGATCAACCTCACAGCTTTCAACAGAGGAAAAAGAAAATGTCTGCCTCCTCCCCCCCCCCCCACTTCTTAGAGAAGCTTATAGAAGGTGGAAAACCCCAACTTATTTATTTCTTCTTGCTTGAGGAGATATGCCAGTAAATTGTTGTTCAGCTAGACTTTATGTTTTCCAATAGCACATGCTACAGTGGCATTCCCACAAGGAAGAAAAGGTATTAACTTTACAGGGGATAGAAAATTGAGAGGATAAGCAAATATCTGCACGTTTATCCAGCTGCCCCAAAGCTTAACAGGATTAGCAGTAATGATGATAGCTCTGGATGGTAGTTTGTTGGGTATATGCCATTATCTCTCTTCCTTACCCAGTTATTCAATAGGAAGCTTGGATGGGAGGTGGTTTGCCGCTATCTCAGGAAATCAATGTATTTTAGAGTTGCCACCAGATTTTGTCCAAAGCAAAATTGCAAGGCAATTTCAGAGGTTTCGGGTTGGGTGAAACATACAGGGGATTTCAAGAGAAGCAAAAGGTTTCAAGACATTTTTGGTGGATGGGAGAGTGGGTAAGAAACCCAAACATCTCTAAGTTGCTACTAAGTGTCACATATGATAAACTCTTTCAGTAAATATTGAGTTTTCATGTAAATTGCTTAAGATGTGTGTGTGAATGAGTGGGGAGGGAGGGAGTAAAAATATACCACAAATTTCATTTTTGTGCATTGACTCTTGTTTGAAAGGTCTTTCTCTTTTCCTTCTGTGTCACTTCGTAAACATGTTTAATTGCATATATGTTTGTGTGTGTGTTTTGCTACCTCTGCATTGTGCTTTTTCTGTCTACAAATTTTTATAAGACACCGTTTTGACATTCATTTTCATGCACATTAATGCACAGAATATGGGAACGGATTGTGTCTACTGGTTCCACTCATAATCTCCGTACGTTCAAAGGTACCATATGCATAGCTCTCTCCTGTCTGCACTAAATGAAGGCTTCCACATGCATGCCTTCAGTGTGCTCAAGAAAATGCAAGATCTCAGATCATGCATAGGAATCTTTCCACATTTGTGCGTGTGTGTATGTGTCATATAAGCAATAGCTCCACAGGCACGGTGGACAGAGCGGGGCAGGGGAACATTGTCCCGACCACCCCCCTCACCCTATGCATTAATTTGTAAACAATGAATAAAAATTTAAACAATTAATATGTATAAATCATTTGGCATATATCCTCCAGATTTCAAAGGAATTTGCAGGTTTTGAGATAAAACAGAGAGCAATCCAGTTCTGTTGTTTCTTGAGTTTCACTGAGAGTTACTTGCATCGAGTTATTCCTTAAGTTTGTATTTTAATAAGTTCATATTATTTAACTCAGCAATATATTCTTCACTTCTTGAGTGAGCCAAAGAGTGGCCTGATTGAGCTTATAAAACCCACACCCCTTTTTTTGCAATAAAAATAATTAATTCAACTTTTCATGTTAAATGTCTGTAATTCTACTTCCGATAGTGGTATGGGACATGAGACAGCAAATAACCAAAAGAAAGGGGGAAAGTAGGATTTGGAGACAGATCCATGAAGGCTAAGTAAATAACAGGGCAGGAAGTGGGTAGATAAGGAAAGTCTCAGAATATTTAAAGACTAATAGACATTAAGGACAGCTCAGCACAGATAACTGATGAATAATGGGCTTTTGCCTGAATGTTACCAACATCCCCAAATGCTTAATGTACTTTTTGAGAGGCAGAAATTAGAAGACAGGCAGTGAAAATTTAATGCACAGAAGCCCTGCCAAAATTAAGGAAGACTTTGTCTATTTATACACTGACTGAGGAGTGGATCTGAATATAAAAGGGTGAATTTCAAAGGATAGCTGCAGTTCAGGATATATGTTTTCAGGAAGTGCAAATAAGATAGAAAGTTCATACAGAAATGAACCAAACCAATTTCCCCCTCACCCTTAGGAGCACTCATGTCAAAGATACGCCTAGCATTTCCCCATTATAGCAGGCTTGTGACATTGGGCAATATTCAAAGTCATATTCAAAGTAGAACCAAAGAAACCAATTTCCTTAAGCCTATAGATTTAATGGGGCTACCCTTAGTATGATTAAGATTGGATGTCACTCATAGATTCATAACTGATTCAGAAAAAGTATTGATGCTTGATATCTTCCACACCCTGGCAAAGTCACTGTTTTTAACGATGGGAGTCATTCATCCATAGCTGGATTGAGACAATTGCAGTCATCCCTTTTGAAAGCCACTTAGATCAGGGGTCGGCAAGGTTTATCTTGCCTGGGCTGGATCGGTCCCAGGAAGATCCCTCCGTGGGCCGGATTGTGTGTATGTGTGAGCATGCGTGCTTGCAATTTTCTGTGTCTGCGCAGACACGGTTTCTGGCGCCACGGAAGTGAGTCCCTGTGCCGGTTTAGTGTAGCATGCGAGCGGGCAGCTCGGTTCGGGGGCAGCTCGGGGGCCGGTCAAACAACCTCCATGGGCTGCTTCCAGCCCATGGGCCTTAGGTTGGTGACCCCTGACTTAGATTAATGACCACAGCACCCTGGGTGTGATTCACCATACCAGTCCTGTCAGGAGAAGCCATGCACAAGGACATCGGCTTGCACAATGGGTCTTCCCACAACTCTGGGCTCCCTAAATTGAAGGAGGGGAGTTGGGAGAACCCTCAGAACTGCTGAGATAAGATGGCGCCTGGCACACTTTCCCTGTGCTGATGGACGCTTGTGCCGATAGGAAAAACTTGAACTCTTATCAGAGTTCGTAGCAGAGTTCCGCAGCGGTAGAAAGTGTTGCTTTGTGTGTGGATACTAAATCAGACTGAACACAGGCTTCTTGCTAATCTCTAACAGCCTTTAATGGAAGAAAAACATCATAAATCAGTCCCGGCGAGAGAGCAGGCATTCTTTCGTCTCTCAGCCAAAAACGAAAGGAAACTCACACACAAAGAAAGATTCCCGTATGTGAACCAAACCACGCCTCAGAATGTGAGACGTCACACAGAACTGTTTAACCCTGTAAGTTCTGATTCTCCTCACAAGAACAGCATGTGGAGGGACGAGCAGAAGGTTGTTCTGTCTGGCAAGCTTGTGCTGATGGAATGATCCAAAGTGTGTTTTATTGCACCCCCCTCCTTGGTTTAATTTCCCCTGTTCAGAGAAGTAAAAAAGCTACTGTGGCGAGTTTGTGAGAAGAGGAATGTCACAGCAAATGGGTCAGGAGTGTAGGGAGCTCTAAATTAAAAGCTGCATAGTTTTCCCCCCATATTGTTCTTTTTTTGAGGACTCTCTGCACCAGTCATATAAATCTGTTAAATGGAAGCAGATGGAGGCTTTGCAAACAAGGCTGTGTGAATATGATTGACAACAACGTTGTGGCTGCAGATTCAGTCGTGTGACACTAGAATTCCTTTTCATTCCTCACATGAGCCTGTTGTGAGCTGTGATTTTGTTAATGCATAAATTACATTAAATCATCATGAATAAATTCCACAGGTGCTGACACTGCCATGTTGCTTATATTTCATTCTCCATTAGTGGGAAAGGAAAGGGGCATATTGATGGTGGGGGTTTTTTCCCTTTTTTTTTAGCTTTCACTGCAATTATATATGTCATGAATTTTTCATAGTTTCTAATTCAGATGCATTATGGCACGGCTGTTTTGTGTGTGTGGTCACCTGCATGTTGCCCATGGAATAAATGCTGCAGTGGGAAAGGCTAACATAATGGCCTCTTTAATTTGATTTATTCTGAACTACTAACTACTGAGGCAAAAGGTCTTATTTTCCAATATCAAAAGGACCTGTGAGCAGCCGCACTTGAGATAAAATGCAAAGCGTCCCTCATGTTGGCAGAGGCATTAATTACCATTAATTGTGGCTGGGAGGCAGTTGCCGGCTGTGTATGTATTGCCACACCATGCTTATTTTGGCAATTGTTTTTCCTCACTAATGGAGAAACTGTTTAATCGTTCTGTTTAATTTAAGTTACAGCTGCTCTGGGGATTTACATGCCAAGATATATCCATGTAAATATTGTCTTCCTCTTCTGAAATCTTTTTAAAATTAATGTCCTAAAACCAAGAGCAAAGTAACACTTGTCATAAAGAGGAAACGGAAGGGAGATTGAAATTTTACTAATGGCTAGAGATGAGCTCTTGCTATCCTGTTATTTTGCAGACTTCATTCCCCACAGAGTCTGAGCCTCTTCCGACAGCACATTAAAAGCAACATAACTAACATCTGTCAGGTGTACTTCATTATTTTCAAATTCCTCATAGCAAAAAAAGAAAAGGCAGGCACGTGGTCAGCTCTACGTTTAACAAAAGTTGTTCACCCAGCTGAAATACAAAATGTAACTCTTTAATTAGAAATGTAAACGATCTCACAAAGAAACTAGAACAAAATTGGCACACGGAAAATAGGCACTGTCCTTGAAAATAGGAAGGCTATTTTCTGATTCTCATTAGTGCCATGTGGAGGATGGCTCCCCATAGCTTAGGAAACATTCTGTGTAAATGCAAACCTATGGTATGAATGCATTATGTGCGTATGCACACACACATAAACATTTCAATATAAAGAAACTCTGTTAACAAACCCTCACAGACAGGTGAAAAATGTTTTCAAAGAAATAATGCCCTCCCTCAATCTGCATTACTTCAGCAGCAAAATACCCAGGCATTATTCCCTTGTAGTTTGGGATGGGGTGGGGGATGCATCTCCCCAAGAGACAGAAAGGCCGGTGAAAATAGTTTATAGATGGTTCTTCACTCCTGTGCTGAAGGCACATATTAAGAACTCAGAGAATACGTCCTGCAGGCAACGCTGTGGACTTATTGGCATGCATGGTAGACGTGCTCATTGGTCCACGTATTCTGGACTGCAGTTATGTGGAAAATTAGGACCATTCTTGGTAATTTACTCCAGCCAGAACCAACTCTGTGCCTCCTCAACAACTTCTCAGTAACATTAAAACCACTTGTCCTTCATCTTGCAGTGGTAGGCTGCCTGATGGTCGGGTCAGACCTGAATACAAAATGCATGTTGTTCATATGTCATGCTGAATCTTGACTTTCCTCTCCTCCATTGGATTCCATAGCATTTTCCTTTACTGGTTTATCCTCTTTGCTCTCTAATCATGTCTTCTCTATCTTCTTTGGTAGGTTTTATTCTTCATCATCCTGAATGATCTGTACAGGAATTTTGTAGGCCACTTAGATTTAGTGGGGAGAGGGAGACAGCTCTTGTCTCTCATTGCTCCATCTACTACTGTCATAATGCTGCCTTAAATATGTTTATCTATCAGGATACCTTCACTTCTGTTGCACGTCGCACCTTTGTTTCACTAACCTCAGTCCTCCCCAGAAGCTGTTCTGGCTTCTGGGATAGCTGCATAGCCTGCATTTGCTCCATAAGATGCACACACATTTCCCCTTACTTTTTAGGAGGGAAAAAGTGCATCTTATAGAGCGAAAAATACGGTAAATCTCCCCACTCAATTTCTACCTGAAGTGCAAACCTCGAACCATGTGATTTTGCTGAATGTTACTCAGCCCTTAAACCACTTGCCTATGCAGCACAGATTGCAAGCTGATTAGGTAGATAATACCACAGCCAATCTGTAGTCTGAACAGTGCTCAGTATATAGCGATGGTGATAAATAAATGTTGCCTATTACAAGCGCAGGTAATACTGTAAGATTTCCAGCAGGTCAAAAAAATGTCCCACAACTAAGAACATGATCTGGTTCCAAAATGATTTGTCTCTAATTAAGGTTTCATTCTGAATATAAAACACTGCCATAACTCACACTACGACTCTGTAGTTTGTCTTAATCAAATCATCATTGAAAGTGTAAATACAGAGAAAACTCTAGAGTCTTGGGGAATGCTAAACAAGATGTGCACTATTCAGGAATTCAGCCAAATGTATTGGGGCTATTAAAAAAAACAAACCACCTCAAGATATCGGGTCTGTTCTACATAGAGGGGGAAAGAGGGGAGAAAGCCAGAGACATACTATTTCAGCTATAATTATCTGTAGATGATAGGCTGCTTAGAGCCTCTCAGACTAGTGTCTGACTAGAATAGATATTCCTGGGCTGAGATACAGATGTAGTTCTCCCTCTCTGTCACTCCCTCGGGGTGGGACTGCTACTAAGTGAATAGCACTTTTCTCTTTTCCACTGTCTTGTCCTTTTCCAAGTTATTTCTTTTTAGTGTCCTCTGTTGCCCTTCTCTCAGATCTTCGGCTCTTCTCCAGAATTTCCTCACATTTTTTTAAAAAATAAACAAATAAATCTAAGGCTCTTCTCAGAAAACCTTCCTGGAATCTTCTCAAAGAGAACCCCAGTATCTCAAGTTCCCAGGGAACCAAAAGGCTGCACTCTGGATATCCTGCCAGGAGCTACACTTCACAGGGCTACAGTTGTTTCCAACAGTAGAGTATCTAGCTCAAGCTCATGCCAGAGCAGCCTTATTTTAAAAGTCAGCCATCTCCCTGACCTTTCTAAGGCCCCATCTGTACTATACTGTACATTTAAAGTAGTAGCATACCACTTTAAACAGTCATATCTTCCCTCAGAGAATCCTGGGAACTGTAGTTTTAAAAGCTGAAAGTTGTTAGGCATTACCACTCAGAGTTCACTGGGAAGAGGGACTGATTGTTAAACCACTCTGAGAAGTGCAGTTCTTTGAGGGAAAATAGGGACCTCCTAACAACTCTCAGCAACCTTAACAAACTGCAATTTCCATGATTACTGGGGGAAGCCACAACTGTTAAAGGGGCATGATACAGCTTTAAATGTACAGTACAGATGGGGCATTAGATATTTTGCAGCCATTTCTTGATGTCCTGGTCTACTGAGAATTGCAATCCAAGTGCATTTACAGCTAGTGATTAAAGCACTCCAGGGATTATTTGACAGCAGTAATAAAATAATCATTTCGCTAGCCATGAGATTTTTTTTGTTACAGTTTGCTATATATGCATGGATTTCTAATTGGAGTGATGAAAACTGGTGTTGACCCATTTGAGAGTTATGCCACTTTATGTTAGCAGGGGCACACAAGTATTGTATCTGTAGAAATAAATGTTAATTTCTACTTATAACTGAACTAACAGGATACACCACTTAAACACACACACACACACACACACAGAGAGAGAGAGAGAGAGAGAGAGAGAGAGAGAGAGAGAAATTGTAATAAGGCATTTAAGGATAGTGTGATAATTGTATTAAGAGTTATCCTAAGACAGAAATCAAAACACCCTGTCACACTTTGAAGATGTAGGCAAAGTGCAAGGGGGAAGAAGACCTTCACAACAGCAACCAGGTGTGCTTCAGGCATGCATTCAACCTAAATGGGGGGGGGGGGAGGCCAACTATATATTACACTATATTACACAAACACCTGTTTGGGGCCCGAACAATCCAAGTACCTCAGATGTGGTCAGGACCTTAGGGTGACTTAGTTGGCCTAGTTGAATTTCACAACCCCTTGAGGAATTCTTCAGTGTTCAACAGGGCCAAGCAAAACCCTTTAGAGATGAGCCCATCCTAGTCTGCAAGTGGGGAGATTACTTAGGGGGCTCCTTCTCCAGTGTTCTTTCCATTGCACTTTTTTTGAAAACTGGAGGTGTTACACCATTGAAAAGTGGAGGTATTCTACCCTATTGATACTGGAGCATGGGAATTTGGCCCAAACCCCTAACATTTCTAGGACAAAATGTGGCAGAATGGTGATGGGCTGCTTGCGGACACTGAACAGGGCAATCACCCCTACTTAAACTCATAGAATTGTAGAGTTTGAAGGGAGTCCAACGGTCATCGACTCCACAACCTCCTGCAATCCTGAAATCACAGCTAAATCATAGCTACTTGATTTCTCATGACACCCCTGAGAAAAACTCCTCACAGTTCATTGATGAAACCCAACATTACATTACAAGAGTATTGCAAGAGTAGAGTGAAGTTGGAATGAAATATAAGAAAAGTGAAATGCTGAGGAAGAAGTGAGCTCATCAGTCTAACTACTGCCATGAAAGAAGAAACAAAACCTGCAAAATAGAGAAAGCTAACCAACCATTGGCATCCTAATAGTCTCAAATTAGCTTATGATATGCTTTCATGTGGTCGTTCTGCTATTTCATAATATGAAAACTGGCTGTAAGTAGATGGCTTAGACTGCCTTACTACTTGAGACTAATTTTGTAAGTCAGATGTTGTAAGTCTACTAGGCGTTGCAGATGGGAGGCAGGAAAAACTTCCTGCATAGTAGTGATGACTCCTGTAATGTTTAAAACAGCAACAAATGATTATTATTAGTAGTATTATTAGTATTATTCCTATTGTTACTTGTATTTATAAACCATCATTCAACTTGAAGATTCCTACAGCAGTAACCAAATAATTCATTCAAATACAACACAACAAGTTAAGACAAACAAGAAACCCATAAAAGTGATAGTCATAATAAAACAGCAGCCCAACAGAAGAAACAAACAAATACTTCTTAACATCTAAAAACAGACAATATGGAGTACAGTAGTTATCACTGCTGGAAGGGAGTTCCACATCTGGGGTGCCATAACAAAGAAGGGTCTGTTGAGCAGTGATGTACAGCTCATAATGGAACTACAAGGATGTTTGGAACTCTCCTGGAAAATTCCTCTAATCTTATTGGAAACCTTTGCACTTCTGTTTTTAAATATATATATTGAGTGTTCTGACTAAGAAGGACAGCATTTGCCAAAACATCGGGCAAATTATTGGCAACTCTAGCAGTAGTATTCTTGGATCAACATTCAGTGATTTGGCAAACAAAGTACTGGCATGGGAAATTCAACCAGTGCATGTAGCTGTCATTTTCAAATGTCCCTGGATTGAGATCATATTCATGATCTTCCTGTTTATCATATGTCTTCTAAAATTGCTCTTTTGTGTGTAAGTTACTTACCAAGTGAGAAGATGTGTGTGTCTGAGTGTTTTTCTTGGTTTGTTTCTGAGGCCTACTTTGGCCCGCTTTGCTGCAATGCAGATTCACAGCTTCTTACTGGCAGAATGGCATCTCTTTAGCTACAAAAAGAAAAATCTCTTTTTGAAAGTGACTAGGCAGGAAGCACCTTGCCTGATGTTACTGACATGTTAATGGGATAGCATCTCAGATGCCTGAGATTAGTCAGAATGAATGTGCCGTGTGCTTCAAATTAATCTGCAGGAGACAAAGGGAAACAGCACTGATAACAAACCATCCCTCTGTTCCTGGGGCTATGTCATTAAAGCAGTGTAAGAAACTGACAGGGATAAGAAGCTGAAACCTGGATCCTGGAAAATGTAAGCTCCACTGGTTGTTGGCTGCTCACAGCTCTTGGTGAACTATGAAATTAGTTTAAGTCACTCGTGGAGAGGGAACTTTATTTTTTTTTGGCTCAATGGATATACAAAAGCTCTCAGATCCTCAGTTGTCTGACCTAGTTGACCTGTTATGTACAGAGTGTATAGGGTGCACCCAGAATATAATGAAAATAGAGGGGAATGTGACCAGACCCCATTGTCTTTTTGTTTAAGAAGTTAAAACATTCAAAGAGAAAAGTGTGGGAGCAATAGAGAACAGAGGACTTGTTTCTTCAGGCCAAAGGGTTGGTCCTTTACGAATCTGAGGCAGGTCCACTGGAGGCAAAGGATTTTAAAGGCTCATTCTGCTATCAACTCCAAGCTCACTTGGAGCTGCCTGGGATCCAGCACAGGGGTGGAGGAAGGGGAGTGCGGTGGGAGTGGACGGCCCCGGGTGTCTTCGCCGAGGGGGGTGACATTTGGCACGACACCCGCCTGTGACTCCCAAGCCTACCCCAAGCCGTCGGGGGGAAGGGAGAGCTTTGCCGGCAGTATTCCCCCTTCCCCCTTCATTTTGACAGCTTGGGGGAGGCTTGGGAGTTGTGGCAGGCGGTGCGCTGAATGTCCGCCATGGGTGGCTTGCTCTGCTCCCGGCTGTAGGGCATGCATTCCGTTCCATGCACCCGAGTGGCTATCCCATGCCTGGGAGGGCACCCTCTGCACCCCGCCCCCCTCGGGAGCACACCTACCCTGGGTAGCGCAGGCATATGCTCAGCCGTTGATCCAGCATCAGACCAAAACTCGGCAAAAAGAATGGCTTTAAGAGAGGATTAGACAAATGACGAGCCATTGGCCTGGTCCAGCAGGCTCAGTTCATGTTCTTATGTTTTTCATTTTTGGTCCAGTGTAGCAGAGCAATCCAAACCCCACAGCTCCATCCTATTGCAACTTAGCAGGAAATTAGTACCGAAGAAGTCATTATGCAAAGCAAGTCTCTACCGGTGAAAGTTGCCTTGAGATTAAGAATCCTAACTTCCATGTTTTAAACAAAACTTTTGTTTTCCCCTTCTTTTCCCATTATAGACCATTCTTTGTTCAATATGACATTTTTCTGTTTAATCATTTATTATTTCTGGTGTGCTTTGCTTGTACTAAGCACTTTAAAATAAATAAACATTCATAAGAAGCCTTGGCTTCAGGCTTACAATCTAATAATTGTGATCTTGTTTTATCCTAACTGTTAGCTGCCTCAAACATGTCTCACCGTGGAGGAGGCTCAAATGATCACAGAGCATGTGTAATTTATCTTCAAAATAAAATATAAAAAAGCTTGTTATAGTTATGCATGCCTTGGTAACATTCAGGCTGCAATGTGTCGTATCTGGGGATTGTCAATATAAAGTCCCAGGGCCAGCCCAAATCCAGAACTGACCAGTCCCAGGGCCAAACTACAGAAGAGCAGCAAATAGTGCCCTCCCCAAGTCAAGGTACCCAAGGGTAGTCAAGTTATTCTGGAACCTGAGGCAGAAATTCCCATAATGTCTCTCATTGGCAGCCAAAATAAAATAACAATACATTAAATATCCAACAATTTACTTCCCTTGCATGACATCAACTGTGCGAGATGGTCACCTCACACTTCCCTGTTGCAGCAGCCACATACTGAAAAGTCTTCACTGTCTTGCTTTCGGAGTGCAATTCACATTGCTGTTTCCGCCTCTACAGTCTTAAATAGCCCAAGGCCAGGGTGTCTGAATGAATACCTTTTCCCATATAAAAACATCCATCCATGGACTGACAATAGGAACAGGGGCCTTGGTTAGGGTGACCCCACCTTAGGTGGCAGGCAACCTTCTTGCTCAGAGACCAGTGAAGTTGTAAACAGGACTTTGAAGCAGTATACATTATGTTTTTTTACTATAATCTGGTAGGCATTCCCAAATACATTCCACAATAAAAGAATTAAAGATGTACATATGTAAAAAATTAAAGGCAACTTTCACACAATCATCATACACACCTCCTGTTCTACTAAAAATGTACTGTAAACATCAGGAGACAATGAAACCAATAACTGATAGACCTATATAAAATATTAAAGCAAACTCCAACAAACAATCACAGAGATTGGTAGTGGTACCTTGGTTTATGAACTTAATCTGTTCCGGAAGTCCGTTCTTAAACCAAAACTGTTCTTAAACCGAGGCAAGCTTTCCCTAATGAGGTCTCCTACCACCGGTGCCCTTCCACTGTTCGGATCCCGTTCTTAGACCAAGGTAAAGTTCTCAAACCAAGACACTATTTCCAGTTTTGCAGATGTGCTGGTCCCGGGGGGAGGTTACCGTGGGGCGAGGTCCAGGACCTGAGTCGAGGGTCGGCAGACAGTCCTCCATGGGCGGGGTCCAAAGCGAGGAGCCGGGCAAGGACAGGAACTCTGGAGGAACAGGACTGGGTGCTGGCCGAAACAGCTCTTCAACGACGTTGCTCCCGCAACCTGGGACTGGGCTGACTGGCCTTTATCTTCTCTGAGGCCAGGGGTGGTCCCGGCCCCCAGGAGACCCGCCTCTCCTGGCCTTAAGGCGAGCACTCCTCCTGGGAGAAACCAGTTCCCTCCGCCTCTCTGCCCTGAGTCTCTGCAGCTCAGGAGAGGCTGGAGGGTTACTGGACCCAGGGGGAGACTCACCTTCCCCTGACAGGGCTGGGAGAGGCGCACCTGTAGGCACTGTGTCCTCAACCACCTCCAGAACCAGAGTGGATTCACCTGGTGCCTGCTCCTGAGGATCCGGCATAGGTGCAGGCGCTTCATAATCAAGGCCCTGCCTCAGTTCAGCCAGCCCTGGAGGCGGGGACTCCTGTGCAGGCTGGGATTCCTCCAGTTCAGCCTCTGACTCTGATTCCCAGGCCATCACAGCAGAGTTCGTAAACCGAATTGTTCTGAAACTGGACTGTTCTTAAACCAAGGTACCACTGTACCAGTGTCCTGAATAGCAATCTGACTCTTAACCAAGACTGCTGCCCGCCTCCCCACCAAGTACTCCTTCCTCTCACCAAGGAGCATGTTCAGACATTTTATCCCACTTGAAGCAAGGAGTGGCCTCACCTATCCAGGGTGGCCCACTGGCAGCAACCCAATTGTGCTGGCTTTGTAGTTCTGTGGCTGAATAACAATTATCTTCTACATCTGTTTCCACACATGTCTGCCATAGTTATGCCTCAACAAGATGACAGCCAGGGCTGATAGGGCTATCAGGGAACAGGGAGGCTCTCTCCCTCCTGTCCCTTGCTGCCTACCAGTCAGAGTAGCAATGTCACAGTTAGTCTCTCCTTTCATAAAACCTTGTATTTAAACTATGTATAGTAAAATATTTAATGTATTTATTTAAAAAATAACTAAATTCCCCACACAGCAGTGAGTTTGCCTTTTGTGATCTAATACCAAGAGATTGTTATAATATGATAAAATCAAGCAAAGTATCTGTGAAATTAATAATGTTGTGTTGCTATGATGTTTTGGATAATGGGTTTAACTCTGCCAGATGTGACTTTCTGGATATTCATGGCTGAGAATATCAATGTTCCTTCAGCCCAGTTTGGTCTTACTTTGAATGAATGCATAATTATTCCTCAACTGTATGGTATCCTCAATAATAATCCATTAGTCTGAGTAGCCAGACAAGTCTCTAGGGCATTTCTTCCCTGAAAAATGCCAACTGAATACCGTAAGTGTGATCCTGCTAGTAGATTATCAGAGTATATAAAACAGAATATACTAAATCATCCTAATTTATACCAGCAAAAAGCCTGAGGATGCGTCATATCTAAGATGGATATACTAGCAACGGGATCCTCCAACTTCAGGTGATCAATACTATGCCTTTTTTAAAAAAACAACCACAGCCCTTCAGTTTCTTGAAGAAAAGTTTTGGAATCCATCAAGCAGCATGAATCATATTTAATTATTTAAAGAAAATGCTAACACAGACTTGAGGGCTATTTGGATTTGTCAGCCAGAAATCACTAGGGACTTCTGTATCTATTCATTATGCTGCTACAGCATATGTCAGGCCTAATGGAAACCATGGGGAAAGCAGACAGGTAGAGCAATGGGGAAGAGCCCCCCACCCACCCTTTCGGTTTGCTACATTAAAGAATAATGCATGGTCCAAGGCACGTAGATCTTCTGATGAAAACACCTTAAACAGTAGGCAAAGCAGAAGCACTTAGGGACAAGAGGAGCAAATGTACCAAACACTCTCTCAGTGATGTCATATATGATGTCCTCCTCGCAATTCAAGAATTAGAAGATCTGATAATGGCTGGGAGGGTCCAACATTGAATCTCCATCTATGAGATCAGAGCTCTGTTTCCAACAATTAAATCCATCCTATCACCCGTAGGATGGTTTCCCAGAGACCAATTACTATTTTTCTACAAAAAGAGGTGCCTGAGCTCATCATGAATACTTCCCCCATTCTTAGAATGGCAATGGTGCTCACCTGAGAGGTGCCAGAGAGATCCAGCTAAAAAAAAAAAAAAGCACTGCAGAGATCATAGGATTGTGAATATTGACTTCAGCTGACTATCAAAATCTTCATATTCTACTAGAACATCCTGAAAAGTTTCATATGTATGACTTTGATCAGATTGTGTCCAAAAACAGCAACAACCGCCAATGAATTTTTTTGTAATGGAGATTGTATTAAGAAATATTGGTGTGTTGACATTTTATTTTTAATAAAACTGCCGTCATTCAAAACATATCAGTCACTCAGCATAATCAACTTTAGTGGGACAATCCATCATTAATTTGAACTTAACATTGAAGAAAGAAACAATGTATTAAAAAGCACAATTAGTCACTCAGCTGAAATGCATGACAATTCCATATATGCACAATCCTCTTTATAGCTTTCTCCTGTGATTAATGTAACAATGTTCCTGATTCCATTACTCAATCAATCAATTTCTTTATTCGACCGATAGTCAGAATTAAAACATTACACAATAATTATAAACTATAACATCATAAGTTACATAAGGTACATAAGTAAGGTAGGGCCACAGTACTAGATCTCTCACAGATAACCCACGTCAAAGCATTCAATTATACGTTTCCGACACTTGAGTGCCAGGAAAAGAAATTTAGCCACTGACAAGGTTGTTTTCCCAGAAGACTTATTTAGCAGATATGCTGTCTGCTTTCCTCTTTGTCGGGAACTGAGCTGGGGTAAGTATGGAGTTATAAGATACTGTCTTAAATCGTTGTAGAAGGGACAGCTCAATAAAATGTGCTCTGTGGATTCTACCTCACCCAATGCACAGTGGCATAATCTCTGGTCATATGGGACTCCTCCATATCTTCCCTTCAGGACCGCCGAGTCAAGAACATTCAGCCTAGCCGCAGTAAATAGTCTGCGGTATTCCATGTAGTGGATATCCGCCAGGTAGCGAGCTGGAGCAGCCCGATACAACTGCTCCCCCAGAAACAACCCAGGTTTCACACGGGCTATGTCCTCCTGTCTGGCAATATCCCTTAATCTTTGCGCGATCACCGCCTTTGCGTGGCTATACGTCATGGACTCTATATAAAGGGAGGACAACCCACACTTCTGCACTTCCTCCACTATCTCCCCTTCCCATGGAGATTTAAAGTTATCCCTCAGAATCAAGGGGGCCAAACCCACCGGTCTGAAACAGAGCTTGAGCCATAGCCATAACTTCGCTTTCAGGGCCACATACCTAAAGGCTTGACAACCGGTTTCCAGTCTCATGATCGCACCTGCCACAGAGGGGGGGATCCTGAGTATGGCCCTGAGGAATTGGGTTTGGATAGATTCCAATTTTTCAAAATCCCTACGTGAGCCCAAGGCAATGCCCACCAGCAGAAGAGGGAGGACTTTCATTTTAAAGAGACGTAAGGCAACATTGACAGTTTGTGCCTGTTTCTTGGAGTACAGGGTTCTAATCATCAGGGCTGCTTTGGATGCATTCGAGGCTATGTATTCTCTGTGCGCCAGGAAGGACCTATTTGATCTTACAACCTGACCCAGGTACTTGAAGCAACTGACCTGCTCTAAAGGAATACCATTAATTGACCATAAATTAGGTTTCGGTCGAGCAGCAAAGACCATTATTTTGATCTTGGCATAATTTAATTGGAGCTCGTGTTGGGTCTCATATTCATGAAGAGCTCGAAGCATCCTCCTTAATCCGATGGGGGAGGTAGCTAATAGGGCGGCATCGTCCGCATACAGTAGGACATTCAAGGCTCGTCCTGCCAGTTTTGGTGGATGGAAATCAGCATTTGCCATATGCACCACTAGCGAATTAATATAGAAGTTAAACAGAGCAGGGGCAAGCAAACAGCCCTGTCTTACCCCCCTAGTGGTGGCAACCGGATTGGAGACTAGCCCCTTACTATCTATCCTAATCCTCAAGAGGGTATTTGTATGTAAATTAATAATCAGCAAGAGAAGGCGGCGGTCGATAGATGTCGCTGCCAATTTTGTCCATAGCTGGTTCCTGGGAATTAGATCAAAGGCCTGCTTAAAGTCTATAAAGGCGACGTGGAGGGCTTTTAGGCCATTGCCAGCGTACTTGGTGGCCAAGTGATTTAGGATTAAGATTTGGTCTGTTGTTGATCTTCCGGGGCGGAAACCCGCCTGTTCCTCTGCGATGATATTGTTGCTTTCCATCCAGGTCGTTAATTTGTTAAGTAGAAATCTTGAATAGATCTTCCCGATAACATTTAGCAGGCTAATTGGTCTAAAATTGGCCGGGTCTGTGCGCGGCCCTTTCTTGTGAATTAACACAATCAGTGCAGAGTTCCAGCTTGGAGGAAATTGTGCTGTTTTGTTTATATAAGTAAAAAGAGCTGCTAGGGGTGGACACCACCAATCCTTATTGGCTTTAATAACATCTATGGAAATAAGATCGTCTCCGGGTGCCTTGCCCGCCTCAAATTGGCCTATAAGTGTTTCCACTTCAGAGCAGGTAACAGGATCCCACTCTGGCAAGGGGGCCAAATCTAACCTTCCTCCGCTAGCTGCGTGAGCTGCATATAAAACGGAGAAGAAGCTTTCCCAGGTGTCAGCATAATCAACTTTAGTGGGACAATCCACTCAGCATAATCAACTTTAGTGGGACAATCCATCATTAATTTGAACTTAACATTGAAGAAAGAAACAATGTATTAAAAAGCACAATTAGTCACTCAGCTGAAATGCATGACAATTCCATATATGCACAATCCTCTTTATAGCTTTCTCCTGTGATTAATGTAACAATGTTCCTGATTCCATTACTACCATGTAACATCTTGTTTCTGCATTCTTCATGACATTGGACATCTTTATACTAGCTATCAGGTATAACTGAGTGCCGCAAAGTGAGAAAAAGGGCTTCCTTCAGCTTGCTGTTCTTGTAGGATAGTACTTATTCTTAATAAAGCATGCTGACATATTTTAGAAGTTTCCCAGCATATGTAATAGATATATTAAAGAGGAGATAGAAAAATTAAGAATAAAGAGGGTTTATAAAAGCAAAATCAAGTTTTGAATCAATGCTGTCTGAAGCCAATATTTTACAAAGACTGCCAACAGGAAGCTGTCTCTACTTGACTCACCTGTCAACTTGCCTGATAAGTTATCCTGGGTTCTATAGTGCCAGGGCTGTTAAGTATTCTTGGCCCAATTCCTGAAACAATATGTGTTGCCATTATACAGTCCTGCTTCCTGTCTTGATTCTGTTTTCTTTAGCTGTGACCTAACCTTCTTGTGATTACAGTCTACTCTTTGGTTTCATTATTTGCCTCTAGCTTTTTTTCAGCTCACTTAAGACCCAGACCATCCCAAGGCCACAAGGTCAGTTCTGACTGTCTAGACTTGTTGATCATTGATCACTGTCTGTCAGATATCACATTCATAATGAGGAATAATTCAGAATCAGAATCCACTTCAATCTTATTTCAGACTTGAGTCAGATCTGATGAAGAATGATTAGGAATTTCAGGCACGAGCAATGCCAAGCCCAGCACACAGAGTATGGATAGTAGTCCCAAAAGTAGTTAGCCAAGATGCCTTCTGACAAATCAGCCCTTGAGCCACAATGGGCAATTAGAAGTTAGAGCATTTATTATGTCAATGGTGTAGGGATGGTGACAAAGTTAATTACAAGCACGCAAAAGAGCAAGCTCTATCAAAACTCACACACTCATGCAGAAACCTATCTACATGTGAGAGCTCATCAATACTTATCTTTTGATAAACCTTTCACCCCCAACTTCTTATCACTGTTCTCAATCTCTGTGCCCTGCATTGGCATTACACTACAAACTTGCAGAATACCTTTTTTTATAGAAAATGCAGATATTCTCCAGTCCTCTCAGCAATTGGCAGCATGTATGCCAAAAACAGAAAAGAAAAGAATTCAGCAATCTTTTATTTCTTACATATGTGAAGATTTCAAAATGTCATCATGCATTTATTTTATTTACAAAAATGCCCACCCTTTTCTTCCCTTATATACACCCACACTTACATACACCCAAACCCTGTGACCTATTCAGTAATTTAATCTTATGATGGATTATAAATGTTTTGTATTAGTTTGAATATTGAAAATTGTCTTCAGAAAATATGCACTTACTAATTGAATAAACTTTGTTTTTAGGAAGTGGATTCCCCCCCCCCCCCAAGAAAAGTCAAGGATAATTCAACACATATTTTTAAAATTTTAACTAAAATTATAAATTTTGGAATTTGTAAATAAAATGAAAAGGTAGCCAGATTATTCAAATTGTGCAATTACTTTTTTTTTCTAGTGCAACATGGTAAACTAACAATTACAGTATATTAGACTAACATTAAATCTGGTTGAAAGATTTGATAGTGCTGACCTTTGTTTGGACTCTTGCTCATCCCCCAAATATAGTAAACTACTAAATACTTACTAAAATACTAATTTTATTTTATCGTTTTAAAAAATGCCTTGAGAACTCAAGCAAATACAACAACAACAATTAAAAAACTGTCCATCTCTGAGCAGGGGGGATGAGTAGGTAATTCTATCAAAGAATAAAAGGCTAGCTTGAAGAAAAATAATTTTGTTTGTTAAATGTTTTTGCTCTGCAAGCAAAAAATGCATCATCATCATCATAATTTATTATTTATAGCCCACCCATATGGGTGGGTTTCCCTCTAGTGGGTTGGGTGGTTGAAGCAAAGGATACTGGAGGTGGGAGGCAAATAATAATGTAGAATATGAAATGGGAGGAAGGACCACAAAGCAATGCTATTTGTTTTCTAGAGTAGACATTAACAGCCTTAAAGCAACTGTGTATAATGTAGAATATACATTATAGAAAGCCATGTATGCATGGGGGGGGGGTGCACATTTGCATCAGGTACTGCTAAAGTGGACTAAGTATTGACTTGAACTGAACAGTGTGATGAGAACAGTAAGCACTAAGCAAAAATAGACTAGTAGGGAGCCCCATCCTTAGAATGGAGCACCTGGTGGTTTGATTTTGGCACATGGCATTTGGATCACAGGCCTTTAACCTTCAGTGAAATTGTGGGACCCCCTTGGTAAGACTTCTTCCTATGCTGGCCCAGTGTTGGCAAGCATTATCCCAGATAGCTGCTGGAACTACAGCCCTGAGGTAGAGCCCATCGCCAAACCCTGCCCTGGACTCCTTTTAAAGAAACTTTTCATCAGGTGGTTGGGTTCAAGGGGAGCCCACTGGCATAGAGAAGGGCCCACCAGAGGGAACTTTACCAGTCCATCTCCCTCACCCCCCACAAGCAAGCAAGCAAACAAATATGTAGCCTATCCTGTTTCCCACATGTAAAATAGTGGAGGGTGGAAATTTTTGAAAGACACACACACATGTATGTATGTATGAATGAATGAATGAATGAATGGTGGGTGGCACTGTGGTCTAAACCATTGAGCCTCTTGGGCTTGCTGATCAGAAGGTTGGCAGTTCAAATCCCTGCGATGGTGTGTCCCAACTCCTGCCAACCTAACAGTTCGAAAGCATGCCAGTGCAAGTAGATAAATAGGTACTACTGCAGCGGGAAGGTAAACTGCATTTTTGTGCACTCTGACTTCCATCACAGTGTTCTGTTGCAGCAGAAGCAGTTTAGTCATGCTGGCCACATGACCTGGAAACCTGTCTGTGGACAAACGCCGGCTCCCTTGGCCTGAAAGTGAGATGAGCACAGCAACCCCATCTAAATGGATTTGGATATTATATACTGTACATATACATACATATAGGTTTAAAAAAGGTAAAGGACCCCTGGATGGTTAAGTAATATCCAAATCCATTTAGATTTATTGGAAGATGGGCTGCTTTAATTAATTTCTATGTAGTTTTTAGATTATAACCGCATAACATCTGAACTGTCTAGCCAAACACATGACAACTGCTGCCATCTGGGACTGCTTTGCCTGGCACTAACAATACTATTCTTGCTAATTTAAAATGTGTTTTCCCAGCCTTTGACGATAAATGATGCTGAAGTGCTTTAATTGTCATAGTAGCATTAGACCTCTGTGTTTTATATGTTCTGGTTTGTGGTCTGTATTCTTTTAATTTGTTTCACCATGATGTTTTATGCTTTTTTCAGTTAAGTTGTAAGTCACTTTGTAGGCTCAAAGGCCTTTCCAATCTGCCCAAAGAAGAGCTGAATTATTATTTTGCTACTGACAAGTACAGTGGTACCTCAGGTTAAGAACTTAATTCGTTCTGGAGGTCCGTTCTTAATCTGAAAATGTTCTTAACCTGAGGTACCACTTTAGCTAATGGGGCCTCCCACTGCCACCACACGATTTCTGTTCTCATCCTGAAGCAAAGTTCTTAACCTGAGGTATTATTTCTGGGTTAGTGGAGTCTGTAACCTGAAGCGTCTGTAACCTGAGGTACCACTGTACATGATAGCTGCTTCACTTTTTGTATGGTGTGTTTCTTTCAAGAGATTTCTAAGCTACCAGAAATATTAGCAATTTGCCTAATATCTTCCATAGCTGAAAAAAGAGATATTTTAATTGTCTAACACCTGTAATGAAAGTGGAATATAATCTTGAATTTTTAAAAACAAAGCGGTAACAATGTCGCATTTTGAAAAATAAAAACTTTCAAAAAGAACTGAATGTTTACAACATTCTGGGAAGGGCTGCTTGGTGAACTTTCTCTTCAAAACTTTCTGACAGCAAAGAAAGGAGAAAATGTAGCATATAATTAAAGTAAAATAAAAACAATTCATTTTTAAAAAATGTACTTGAAGAGAAAAAATTAGCAGTTTTTCATCTTGCAAAATACCACTGTGTCTCACCATCACAAGCTAAATGGATCTTTTCAAGAAGCAGTCTTTTATTCTCAGCTTACCTCCCCAACCCTTTTTAAAAATCCAGTGACGAAAAATTCTCCTGCACAGTTCAGTGCTGAGATTCCAGCTCAAGATAGTTGAGTTACATTTGTATTGCAGATACCCTTATCGCACGCTTGCAGAAAAGCACTGCAGACAGAGGAGTTATCTTTGGAAAAGAAAAGGTTTTCTTACTTATCGCTTAAAATAATGGAAGTTGAAGTCCAAAAAAAATACTTTAGGTATCCAGAGTTTACTGTACATCTAGTGTCATAATGTGCTGGTGGACATCTTAAATTGGCCTTGAATAGACACAGGGTGGCAGCTATCAGAAGTTATTTCCTCATGAAGACAGTAAAAGATAGCAGGAGGTGTTGGTTTGATGGTTGCCAGTTCCAGATTTATGTATAAGCTAAACAAGCTATAACTTAGGGCCCCACTCTCTTGGGGCCCCCAAAATAATTTAAAGGAAAAGAAAACTGGGTGTACATTTCCAAAATATAAGATTTTCAGGAGCATTGCCATCTTGACCAATATATATTTCATAGCTTAAATATTACAATATATTACAAAACCGGTTTTGTTGGATCACCTATTTGTCTGATCCAGAGTTTCTTTTATGACTTCAGTCCTATTCAGGCCTTATGACCTTCTTGTACAAGAACACTTTTTGGGTTTCATGATCAAGCTGTGTGTAGCAGGGTGTATAGCTGTTGGTAGCTACTCCTCTTCCAGTATTGCATGCTCCAGCTATCCCTTCCCTCAGCATCTGTGCACACTATGAGACAGTGCTGGATTTACGTATAAGCTAAACAAGCTATAGCTTAGGGTCCCACTCTCTTGGGGCCCCCAAAAAAATTAAAAGGAAAAAAAAACCTAGATGTACATTTCCAAAATATAAGATAAAAAACATATAAAATAAAACCTACATACAGCAACAGTGTTTTGTGTTGTGTAGGCTCCTATGAGCCAGCTAGCCTGCTCCCAGAAATATCACTGGTTTGCTCATTTCTATGTATAGGGTGCCTACATTCTGCATGGCAACATGTGCAAATGGCTTTAGATACCTATTAGGTCCCTAAATTACCATATAGCATATGTTCAACACAAAAAACAGGGGCAATTTGTTGTTGACAAAGGACAGCTGGACATATAAAGGGCCCCATTACCTCCAGTAGCTTAGAGCATCATCTAACCTAAATCCAGCCCTGCTACGAGAGCATCTACAGGGAAGCAGCCTTCAGATATACAACTCTGTGTGGAAAGCGTCCTGTGAGATTTGAAGCCCCAATATTTCTGGGTTACATATCTTGTCGAAGACTTCATGTGGGCCTCCTCCTTTGTAGACAATTCGGGCCTGAGTTTTTTTCTGCACAGCTACACTCTATGCTTCCATGCTGCTGCACATGAGAGCTACTAAGATCAGTATAGGAATATAATCCTGTTGTATTAGTTGTTGTAACGCTCCATTCGAGGACTGATTTCCCCTGTGAGGAAAGGTTGTAGCATCTGGGACTTTTTAGTTTAGTAAAACATAGCATAATAAAAAGTTATGCGTGGCATTGAAAAAGTGGATGGGGGGGGGAATTCTCCCTCTCTCATAGCACTAGAATTTTTGGAGATCCTATGAAACTGCATGTTTGAAGATTCAAGATAGGTGAATGAAAGTGCTTCTTTGTGCATCTCATAGTTAAACTATGGAACTTGCTACTACAGGAGACAGTGGTGGCCTGTAGATCTAGATGGCTTTAGAAGAGGATTAGACAAATTCATGGAAGACACAGCTATCAGCAGCTGCTAGCAGGATGGCTTTGCTCTGCCTCCACAATCACAAGCAATAATGCTTCTGAATGCCAGCTGCTAGAAACTGCAGGAGGGGAGAAAGCTTTTGTCCCATTTCTGGGTTTCTTAGGGGGAATCTGTTTGGCTGCTGTGAGAATGGGTTGCTGGGTTAGATGGGCCATTTGCATGTCGAGGTCCCCAGGGCCACCCCAATAACTCACACATCACACCAAATTTTTTGTTTAAGGTTTTTTGGCATAATTTTGGCCACAACTTTATTAAAATACAAACATGTGAGTGGTTGCTTAGGCATTGGTTGCGACTATCTGCCCCCACCGTGGGGGACAGACTGACATTCCGCACGATGCAAAAGTCAGAAAAGGGGAATACACTTGGGGGTAGCGAACGGAGCAGGGAACCTGCCCTCAGCCCTCCCCAAATGCAGCCAGGAGCTCTTGGAGTGGCCCGAGCCCCCTTGACAGGGTGGACAAGCAATAGTTAGCCCCCGATTCCTTTAACGGAATCCCTTGCAGCAGCAGCATTAGAGGGGCAGGCACAGCCAATCCATGCCCCTCAACCAACCAAACCATAAACCAATGCCTAACTGCAACCTTACAAGCTGTGACGATTTGCTACGCAGTAGGCAAAAACCAAATGGCCCCAGCCAATCAGCCAGATGGACAAAATTCCTACCGGGCCCCTGCCTCAAGAGCAGATGCCCCCATGACAGGCATAGCAAGGTCAAAGCAAACAGCCCTAATTCTAGGGAGGGGGGACGGGGAATCCGATGCACGGGTGAAAAGAGGAAACCCTAGCCTCGTGCAAGGAGTTTTAGCATTTCTGGCTGTCAATCAACAAATGGCAACATTAACTTCTTCCCAACAACAAGGGAAGCCCAGTTGCATCAGTGGCCAACGATCAATTAGCCCGCCCCACAACTTTGGAGTGTCCTGGTGGCCCCCACCGCAACATGTGCTCTCCATGAAGGAGAACATGCTTTGCCTGATTCAGCAGGCTTTTAAAATATAAAAATTTATCGATATAAACACATACAAAATACTGCAAAAGTGATCAGTGCAGCAGGCTCTTATGTTCTTTGAGAGGAATCTCCAGCTAGAATTGGTCACCTTTTACTTTTCGTTCTTCCCCTAGATTCTCCTTCTCCTCCTCCTCTTTCTAATTTTTGTACCCATTTATGCAAGGGAGCTTGTAGTCAGCTTCCCTTGTATCTTCCTGGCTTCTGACCCTCCCATCTCCTTATTTGATGTTCCTTTCCCTCCCCGGCCTTCCTCTGTCACTCACAATGCATCTTCATCTCTCCAGAATTTGCTCATCTCCTACCTTTTCTACAGAATAAAAATGTCCATTCTGAGATTCTATTGGGCTTGGAGTGGGGAAATAACACCTCCTGTGTGGGATATAAATTTCAGTGGGCAAATGGGAGTGGGTGGAAGGATTAAACCCTCCTGGCTGTGCAACACAATCCTAAGCAAGACTGAATGCCTGCTCAGCAGTTTTATCTTTAAAAAAGAAAGTGGCTAGTGTTAAGCACATTTAACATAATGTGAAATTTGACCCTTAATGTTCAGTTTATTGGCTCAGAGGTGTATATGAATGACAAAGACATGAATTGCATATTATTTAAGGGCTATATCATGTATTAAAACAAGACTGAAATGCTAAAGAAAGGCATATCCTCACACCCAGAGTAATTTAGGAAGGTAATATAGTATAGAGAAAGAGTGTTATGTAAGCCAATTTATATCTATTTGGAATGTGCGTGCACAGATGCACATTAAAATGTGATAGGGATTAAGATATTGGCTTATAAAATTGGATTTGCAGTCATTATGCTAAAATATAGATAAGAATTATATTAAGAGCCTGCCTCCAATTCATTAAATTGTGAGTGGAATTGAAGATATACTGTGCTTCATAGGAGTCCTCTATCTCAAACCCTACTAGCTCTTACACCAACAAAACAATCTAAGGAAAAGAAAGGTAAAAGCTTAGGAGAGAGAAAAGCCCAATCATACAATTCAACTCTTCCTGGTTGCTCAGAATGAATCCTTTAAAATTATTTTTTTAGTTAGTCTGGGAGAATTCTAGCGATATGCCCAAAAAAAAATCTCAGGCATTTTTTTCTGACACTCCTTCATCAAATAATAAAAATAATGAGAATTTCATTCTAAAATGATGAAAGGGGATTTTTCTTTTTTTTAAATGTGAATTTCTCATGGGTGAAGTGAGGGGATTTGGTTGTGCTTACCTTGCTTTCAAGGTGGCCAAAAAGTGCTTGTGAGTATCCTTCATTTCAATCTACATCTCATCTGTTCCATTGTCTATGGAGCCTTCTTCAGTGCCCATGTTTGCTGAAAAGCCCAGTAGGTCCTCAACTGGGCTGTCCCAGCACAGGAAAGCAGGACCCATGTTCCATCTTTGACATCTCTGTGCACGGCTTGGAAAAGTTTGTGGCTGAAATCCTGAAGAGCTGCTGTCAGTCAGTGTAGACAACATTGACACAGATGCACCAATGGCCAGACTCCATAACTGGTATCAAATGAGAGTGGAGAAACATGTGTGATCATGCCACATCATGCATCTCATTATTCCTATTTTTTCTCTATTGCATTTATATCCCCCCTTTTTCTCCAAGGAGCACAAGCTGGCCTACATTGTTCTCTCTCCTCATTTAATCCACACAACAACTTTGTTAAGGTAAGTTAGGCTGAGAGGCAATGAATGGCCCAAAGTCACCCAGTGAGATTCATAGCTGAGTGGCTATTTGAACACGGGTCTCCAAGGTCCTAGTCTGACATGCTAGCCACTATGCTGCCATGGGTCTCATTACTATACTTAAGGATGAAAGGGATTAAGGAGGTCACTCATGAGTTCTGGGTAACAACCAATTCTGTCGTAAGTGCATAAACTTTTGACATTCAGAAAATTTTGGTTTAAGCAGCCGACATCCAGGATCAGTGGGTAATATGATGGATGCACTGACTTCCACAACGTAGAAAGAAAACAGAAGCCCCACCCCTCCCTCCTTTTCCTTAAGAGCTGTGACAAGGCAACAGGTTGTTGTTATTGTTGCTGCGGCTGCCACTGCCTGAATTCCAATTACCTATGAAGCGTTCAGCTCATCACATTTCCACATGTCATCTTTCCTAAGTGGAACCAATTGCATTAAAAACCATCAGGAAACTTCCAGGGCCCCCACACTTCAGTGAAAATGCAATCGCAGAAATTTAAAATGCACATATTCAGCCACCGTCCCACCTCCTCCCCCACCTTCAACAATGCCAGGCGAACAGTGCCTCAGGAAGATTCACTGGGGGGCATAATTATCAATGCTCCTTCTGCAGAATCGCTAATGGAAAAATTACATACGCAACCTACTTGTTCTTATAAACCATGCATCTGATTTCGCTGACTATAAAATGGCTGGGGGAGGCTTGCATCTGTCCCTGTCCCTGTCATTCTACCCCTTCATTCAAGAGGACTGAGGAAGGTTTTTGAGCATACTCTCTTTCTAATCAACAGACTTCAAGTGAATCCAGGAGAAGGCAAAACATTTTAAGCCCATTGGCTCTGCATGAGAAACATAGCTTTATAGATCACCAGGATTTATCATGCTGGTGAATTCTGTAGAATAATGATTTTTTGCAAGTACATAGGGGCAAAATGAAATCATGTGCAGGAAGCATCCTCAAACTCTATCCAGTTCCTAAGCCTGTAGACCCTGCAGAGAGTACAATTAATTTTCAACTCTTTCCTCCTGTCACACCCTTAAGTGAGGAGGTAGGTCTTCCTGATTCAAGCCCTCTCAAGGTCGCAACCCCACCCAGAGTATGTGCCTTAGGATACTATCTGTTTCAACTTCTTCCTGCACACAGCTGACAAGTGACCAAAGACAATTAAAACAATCAGCCTAATTATCCAGCACCCAACACTGTAACATTTGAGTAACAACAACAAAAACAACCCAAAAAAACCTCTGCAAGCCAATCACAGAAAAGGACGATAAAAATTCTCCTCAGTTGCTTTGTGGCAGCCAGTTAAACTCACAATGCCTACCAGGGGTGGGAGCTGAACGCTATGCTTAGAAAGGAAGAGGAGGTGGTGGTGGTGGTCAGCCTGGCCTTAAATATCTGTGCCTGCTCCGTGCCCCTGCTAAAACTTGCCAGCTTCTGAAGCTGAAAGTGGTTCCATGTCAGTCCTGTGGTCCCCAAGCAAACACACTTGCACCCAGACTTCTTTCTGATCCAGGCAGAGAGGCCACATTCTCAGGTTTCACTTTCATACAGAGGTGCCAATTTCTAGAACACACAAAAATGAGTGGATTCTAAACAACAGTAAAAAAAAAAAATAGTTAAGGAAAATGTTGCTTTCAAAGTCAGGAGCAGGTAAACTACTTTAAAATCAGACATTCAATTTAATCTGAAAGGAAAGCAAATCTATCAACGTCTTTTGGACTTGCAGTAGAGCCTGGAGCAGCATTTCAGTTTAATCTCTTTAGGTGTCCTCTGAAAGTTTGGGTTTGTCTTTCTTTAAATGCACATCAGCTGTAATGTGGCTATCAGTTACTCCATTCCAGAATAGTTTACAAGCATGCCTTGGGCATGAGTCATGAGAAAGTAGGGTATTAATATTTATAATAAATTCCGCCAAAGTAGCTTGTCAGTTTATCTTGCACATTATTTCAATTACGAAACTCAGTGGAGCAAGTTACACCGCAAATCCTTTTCTGGAATAAATCCAGGCATTTCACTACAGCTACTCATGAGTAAATATTTGAGCTATTTAAAGAAAGAAAAAAGTCCATGGATGTCTGATTAATGGGCTTTTCACAACCTACATTGCGACTGCATATCACTTGTCCTGTGGCTAACTTCCTCTTGTACTTTCTCAATTGTCTTGTCTTACAAATCTAACAATCTAAGTCAGAGTTGCAAAAACCAAATCACTCTGAGAACCATGACATTTTGATTAAATCCTAAGGCTACAGGCCTATGCATGTCTACTCAAAAGTGGGTCCCATTTAGTTCAGTGGGACTTGCTCATGAAAGTTGTGTGCAGAATTGCAACGCAAAATAGGAAAGCATTTCTGACATATTTTTAACCCAATGCTCTCTTTTTTTATCCTATTCTTTGTTAACTTGTCCCACCCTGCCTGTAAGATTTCCTCTGTACTCTGTGCTATCGTTAGGTAATTTTGGACTCTGGGATTAATGATCTTACAGATGCTCCCACTTTAAATGATAACTGTATTACTTCAAAATGTGGTAAACTGACCCAGCTGCATTTAGGGCTCCCCAATCTGCAGGGTGGGGCCCTGGACTTTTCCTCTAAAGTCCTATTCTGATGGCTCCACTGTCAGAACCCCTTAGTGGACTCTTTTATTCACAGTTCTCTCTGCACTGCCATTTCTGCTATCTCTTTTATCTGTTGCTTTTTAATTCCTCTCACACTCAAGCTCTCCGCCTGCATCAGCACATGCTTTTCTGTGCTCCCACCTCTCTTGTCTCTTGGATTGCCTTACCAGCATCTGGTGATTTGATTTTCAGACATTAGCAAGTGATACAGTGCCTACCTCTGTGATGAAAAGCTTCACCTGTTGATTCCTACATGCCAAGCTGCAGTTAGAAGAAAGTCAGATACCCATGTCAGTCTGCTTGCTTGTGTTTCTGGCCAGTTGACTATTACCACTATTACTTTTCTTTTCTTCCATTAGTCCCGTCAGTTATGGGAAGCCCTCTGAGGATGATAAAGGAGTGGACTCGGTAAACCAAGCTATTTCACACACACACACACACACACACACACACACACCCAAAGATGGGGGAAATAGCTCCAGTTTTTCCTTGCTGAATTCCAAATTTAGAGTTCTCTAATTCCTCTACAAAACCTTAACCCCGTCCCTTTAAATTGTTGTTTTTATGATGCTGTATTTTGGCCACCACTGAAAAGAGGCCTATAAATGAACTAAATGAACTAAACTTTACTGAGAGTAGCAATAATTGTAGCAGAGATTGCCCCCAATGGTCTGTTAAAAAGTCAGGTAGACAACTGCAGTAGGTCTGCAGGCCTTATGTTCTGCAGGCCTCATTTGAGATAATGGAGACAAATCATTCAAATGTGAAATGGGAGGAAATGACATTTGGACTTTCATTTTTCACAGAGCTGTTTTACTAATTGATGAATTGCCAACATGCATCTGGGTGGATGTTTCTGTTCCTTTAAGAGAGCAACTGGTGGGGAGGGATTAGCAAATATAAATAATCCCATTCACTTTATAGCTACTATTGGCTTCATAAACTAATAGAAAAATAAGTTTATAAGTTCCATGCTGCCTCTGCTCTCATTGTCCCAAACATCTACACATATGAACACATGCACACACAATCCAATGGTCCAACTGTGTGAATGATGGATTGATTTTACCCCGATGGAAAAGGGGGGGGGGTACCACAGAGAGATTTAATCTGTGTTGTGGCAATTTCAGGGGAATTTAAAGCCTCCCTTCCCACAATGTATGGTCCTAGTCTGGACCAGAAAGCACTTTGCTGGCTATTTACTTCCAACAACAATGTGCAATCTCCTAGTTGCATGAATAATATCATGTTGTGTTCATCCCTCAGTTGCAATACTAGACAGTATCTTTCTTGCTTGTGCTGTGTATGTTCCATGTCAAACCACTAGCAGGTTCCAGTTTGTCCCTGTTTGTTAACTGAGACCAGGCAAGCAAGCAACTCAACAAGCAACTAAGCAGTAATATCACAGCTGGGTCTACCTCCCAAATCCATGAAATGGGGCCAACAAAATTAGCAAGGTATCCACAGGGATGGGGAACTTGGGGCCCTCCAGATGTTGTTTGACTACAACTCCTATCACCACTGACCATTGGGTTGTGCTAGCTAGGGATGATGAGAGTTGTAGTTCTACAACATCTGGAGGGCCACAGGTTTCCTATCCTTGCATTAGAGGGAAGTTTGTGGATTGCTAAGCATACAAAGTGTTTTAAGGTTGGGACTGGAATAATGGTAACAGTTCTATTGCCAAACTGAAGCAGACCAAAAGGTAGTGCTGTTCCCTTGACCAGAAGTGGGGAGACCTTTCTAGCCCAAGGGCTGCATCACCTCATGGCAAACCTTCTAGATGCTGTAGTAGAAAGCAGGGTTAGAAGCAAAAGAGGAGATGGCCAGAGGCAAAAATGGAGAACAGTGGATGTGACATGCTTGTACAGTTGCCCCCCACCCCACCCCACATCTCTCCACCCAGGCAAGCAAGGGGCAAGCTCACACTTCAAAGACACATTCCAGCACTTGAGGGAGGCACAGTGCCAAGCCAGTGAGAGATAAGGCCTGGGGAGATTCCTGAGGGCATTTGGCTTTGCTTTCTTCAGGTGTGGGGACACTCCTAGAAAAAAGGCTGGAAGATCCCCAAACACAGTATATATTGTACTCCCTCCCTCTCAGCTTTTGATGGCATCTTCTCCTCTGCACCACAGGAGCTCAGGGGAGGTGGACAGAGATAGGCAGAGCTGCAGATCTATGTGGCAATGATACAAGATTTTAAAACTTGATGAGTATAAAAAAATGCTTGCATATTCCTTTCCGTTTCTTTTGGCATCACCTGAGGCTTGAGGCTTTTCACTCCAGCGAACCGCTGGGGACACAAATCCTGATGGCAGTGCTTGACAGCTATGAATATTTCCATATAGCTTATAGATGCATGAGAAGATGTGGGTTGGGCATGTTCTGAGGAAGCTGCCTGTGGTTATTTGTAGATGGAAAAAAAGACTTTAAATTGGCCTAATGAAAACAACCTTTAAGGTCTGAAATAATAATGTGCTTGTGCTCAGATTTTCAGAATTTGCGTGACTGTTGAGATACACAAACAGACAGGGAGAAAGGCTGCACACACAGAGGAAAATATTGTCATGGTGAAATGGAATGTCTGAACACCTAAAACAGGTAATTGAACAATGTTATGGTCACCCTTTTTGCAAAGCATCATACTGAGAAAATATTAGCTGGGCAGCTAAGCCACAGGGCATTTTTAAAATAATTCTGTTTATTAAGATATTTTCCTCCTTTGTATTACAGAAGTGAAGTAATAGAGGAAGAAAAGAAACTACATTTCTTCCAAATCCTTATGAGATTCCCTCCACCTTCAGGCAATTTACATGAAGAGTAGAAAACCCCAAAGCCACTTTTGATCTTTTATTTAATTTGTTGCTCTCAAATGCCCTAGATAAGTTTAATTCTGTTCCCACATACCATGATAAATCTGCAGAAAACCACCTGCATTTCAAAGAGGCATCTTTTCTTTCATAGCAAACCTTATATTAAGAATCTCTGCTACTAGGGACTGGGGATCTGTCAAGTTCAGTTTCTTATTTTTCCAAAATCATATTCAGACTATTAATTATTTATCATTTATTTATTACATTTGTACACTGTTCTGCATCTCAAGATCACAGGACAGTTCACAACATAAAAATGCAAAATGTTTCTTGGTCAGTTCTGGGAACCACCCTGAGATCTTCGGTTGAAGAGTGGTATACAAATTTTATATTAGTTTTAATCTTCAAGGAGGTGGCTGTTTGAGAGTTATAGCAACCTTCTTCAATGGTGCTAGGAACCTGCTTTCAAAGAGGTTTGCTCTCTCCAGATCAGCTAATTGGTACTGACAAGGAATCCTGCTTGTAAACAATTCAGAGCACCTTTTAAAATCCTGATTGTTCCTTCCTCACTGTTTCTATACTTGCCCCACACTTGACATCATATATGGAATCAGGCATGAGGCAGGTGGGTGTGGTTTGTGGGAAATAGCCTTGCGAGCCAAACCAGGCCCATTGAGTCCCACAGGGCCAGACGTTCCTCAGCCCTCTGGTGTCTAAGGTTGTAGCATTATTCCAGAATACCACAGCTCCATAGTAACACAAATTCTGTATCATACCACAGCTATATAATGTAACAAAGGGGAATGAATAGCAATAGCTTAGCAATGTGTATTAATCTCATTGCACTGCTCACAAGGAAAAAAATTGGATTGTTGTTGCTGTCCTTCCTGTTACAATGTGTTTTCTTTTTAAAACTCTGTTCCAGCTCAAGTGCACACTTTTTGCTGAGAGTTAAACCACCAAGAGCTTGACAGGTAAGAACAAGCAGGTGAGCAGGTGAACTCCTGACCTTTTCTTTCAGTGACCTGAGGAGCTGCAGAAAACAAAACTCAAAACCTGGTCTCATCTAATTGGAAACTGGCTGAAGAGGCATCCTATATCCAGCAGTCATCACACCCAAGTCAACTAATTAGGTGCATGACTCTATGTCAGGATAAAAAAAAAAGGCTTGGTCTAGCCCATTTGCCGTTCTTGTTCAGTATAAATTCTCTATAGAAAAACAAACGCATAGCCTTCCTTAATGTATCTCCTTGGCCTGAAGTTGAAAGCCTTGACCTAACATTGTCTTTGTGACTGGACAGATTAGCAACCTGACTATTGCACTCCCGTGAACCCTAATCATTAAAAACACAATTCAAAGCTCTGTTTTCCTGAAGCTGCAAGATTTCCTAAATGTTTTGTTTGTATATTTTTAGTTGCTTCCTGTTGTTAGGTGTTATTTAATGACATGGCTACATGTTCTGATGAATGCTGTAGGAATAACAACTGTTTAACTATTTGTTCATTTTAAACCACAAAGTGGACTGTTTGAGTTCTCGCTGTCCCTCCTGCTGCTCTTTGCCATGGCCATAAGCCCTTCCTTTATTATATGGCTAGTTGTTTCTCCAGCATATATCTTCTATTCAGTAGGACCTTTATTCTCCTGATCACAAAGGGAGTAGAATCCATTCATGCTGAGAATCCAAACCCCACAAGGAGGAACTGTGATGACTTGGCTTCCCATCTTGAGCGATAGGAGCTTCCTAGGTGCCCCGCAATCTTGACATGCTTTTGAAGAGCAGCTCTATGCTAGACTACATGTCACAGTCACCAAACGAATCAGTGCCCCCATGACAAGTTCTCTGCCCCCCCCCCAGTAACATTTTGACATTTATGAGCACTTAAAACCTGAAGTGCTGTCCACAGGCTGTGAATATCCCTGGTTCCAAAGCACACTAATTTGATTTCATAGAAGGAACACTGAAGGAAATCACCATGGGCCACCTGGCACATTGGGAAATGTACTTAGAAATGCCCTGTGGAAGTGTTGCAAAGCAGCAGCATTTCTCTTCTTCCCAGAATTGACAAAGAAACACCAGGGCACCGAGCCTGCAATTTTATTTTCTAAGTCATAATGTATAAAGAAAACCACAACTTGAGTATACTTTTGGTCACCTGTAACAAAGAAAAAAAAATAAGGTGCTATGCTTGAAGCTCTAATCATGCTGTCCTGACAAAACTTTTCCTCTGAACGTATGCGTGGAGCTTTTTGCTTCCGATGGCAGGTAACAAAAATAGGCTGATGGGAGGAAGAGGCAAGTCATGTCTGGATCTGATGCTGAAAAGTCAGAATTTGAACTAAACTTAGAAGTGCCACACAGAGTTGGCAGAATTTGGAAAAAGCCTTAGATGGACGAACTGCATGTTCATGGGCGGAGGGAGTTATATATTCAATCTGGATGGATTTCCTGCTGTTCCCCTACAGTCCCCAGGTGGGTTACACCATTAAAACAACTTGCAATCACATTGACCAATGTGGTGACTAGTGATGATGCTGGCTGGGGATGATGGGAGTTGAAGTACACAGGTTCTCTATCTCTGTATAGAGCAGGCATAGGCAAACTTGGCCCTCCAGATGTTTTGGGACTACAACTCCCATCATCCCTAGCTAACAGGACCAGTGGTCAGGGATGATGGGAGTTGTAGTCCCAAAACATCTGGAGGGCCGAGTTTGCCTATGCCTGGTATAGAGGCTTTCTACACCAATGAAAGGAGGTACAGGCAGAAATGGAGCAGTTAGTGCTATAGGTACATTTCTGAAGACTAATATTGAGTAATACCTACTTTTTCCTTATACCACACATTTTTAACTGATCACCCAAAAAAGGTAAGCATTTCTCATAAACTGAGCAGTTCCCACTATTGATTTTCTGTTGGTATTAAAAAAAACAACAACCCACAATTAAAAAAAACCATTCCTAAAAGTGAGGGCTCCACAGTGATCATGACAATTATGATAATAAGAAACCAACAGCAGTGGAATAATTAAATCAAGAGAACATATTGTCTTTGTTAATTAGTTGCCGGTTATAAATCTAAAGCTGTGTTTCTATGCGTGTTTAAGTAGGAAAAAAATCACATACCAAATGAGGGTTTGCTTACAAACATATATGTTCAAACCCATCATGTTAGTGTGGCATCACCTACAGTTTGAAACTCTTTGCCCATTGACACCTGGCAGGTGTGTTTGCTGTGCTCTTCTCTGTGCCTGCTTGAAACACTTTTGCTTAGGCCAACCTGTCTGGACAGGTGGGTGCGGACATGTTTTAATCTATTTTACCATTAATTTTAATTATCGTTAAATGTTTTTAACCATTTTCCTGACAATTTCAACATTTACTGTTAAACCACCTAGGAGGTTAAATTACAATCAGGCAGCATTTAAATTTTAAATCAAATGAATCAGGTAAGGGCCATCGCTCAGCAGCAGGGCACCCGCTTTAGATACAGCAGTTCCTGGGTTCAGTCCTCAGCGAATCCTGGTAAAGCTGGGAAAGGCACTGGATTGAAAACCCCAGGAGCTGATCCAGTTAGTGTAGACCAGTGTTTCTAGCTGCTTTCAGACTACAGTTCCCATCATCCTTGATCAGTGGTTTTGCTAGCTAGGGATGATGGGAGTTGTAGTCCAAAAATGAGTTGGAGACCCAAGTTTGGGAAACACTGGTGTAGACATTACTGAGCTAGAAGGACCAATGGATCTGACTTTGTAGAAACCAGTTTCCAGTTGCTACAATGAGTGAGATATTCATCCCTTTGGGTGCATCCTTGAGAAAAGAATAGATCTTATATTGTACCAAAAGTAGTGGAGAGATCAGTTCCACATGAGAAGTGAATGACATAAAATTAGCAAGATTAGATGCCAGGGGCTAAATCAACACAATTAGATGGAAGGGACTAAAAAGTCAGTGCATTTCAAAAGGTTGATATTTATGTTATGCTTTCCTGTTGATGGACTTTGAACGTGCTTTTGCTGCTGTCTATTTTTACACTTACATTGTTTTAGTCTGCTGGTCCTGTTTTCTCTCGCTCTGATGATTTTTAGAATTGTTCTGTTTTAGATGATGTTTCTTATTATTTTGTGATTTGTAATGTTATCGATGTTGCAAGGCTGTGGAAGGCAGCCTTTACATGCGGCAAATAATAAGTAAATAAGGCAACTGGGTGGCAAATACACAGCACAAACTTGCCTTTCTGAAGAACAGATTTTGCTAAATTTCAGGAGAGATTGGTTCATTCTGTCTTCTACCTCACCCTTGGCTGCACAGCAGAGAGCATCCACATTCTTCTCAGCTTTGAGGTTTGCCCCTGGCAGGGATACTGTCAATAGTTGCTTCTGACACTACTTGGATAGACATATTGAGATGCTCCTTGCCTGTGCAGCTTCTACACAAATAGTGGAGGCCTGCAGAGGTTTTCAGAGCTGGGTGGAAAGACACCTAGGCCCCATCCTGACCTTTTCAAGCATGGCAGATCAGGAGGTTGATTTGCTCTGTTAGATTCCTCTCCATCATTCCATATGGAGCTATATTCTGCCTCTCTTTTCTCTCTTCTCTATCTGTGAAGTTTATGGTGTGGGTTAATGTGTGCAATCCATTATTAACCCTTTCTATTCTGTATGCTTCAGCAGTTGCATTTTAAGCTGCAAAACCATTTTGTTCCTTCGGAAATCATTTTATGTTGGTGTGTGATCACCTTCTTCCCATATTTTTTGTGTGCTCTCTCTCTCTCTCTCACTCTCACTCTCTCTCTCTTTCTCTCTCTCTCTCTGTCTCTCTCTCTCTCACACACACATAATTGCTGCAAAGTTGTGGTTATTGCTAAAGCAGGCAAACTAATACTGCTTCCATATTGGGCAGTTCTATGCTTTCCAAAGTTAGCCAGGTATCCTTAGCCAATGCAGTTCTGTCTGTGTGTTCCCAATGGGCTCCAGTCAAGATCCAAAGAGTAGTATTGCTAATCCCTCCCAAATTAGCTTCTCTGCCACTACAAGTGCAAGGCATGTGTGCAGGCACGCTAGCAAACCTGACAACAGAAGGGAACACAGAGTTGTGAATCCTAACCAGCCAGAATGTTGTTTTCTCAGCTAGTATCAGGAATTCAAGGATGTGAAGCTCAAAACAAAACAAAACAAAACAAAACAAAACAGTAGACTTATGTTAAACATCAGCAATATTTGTAGTATAGTATACATTTATGTGCTATGAACTTAATCATTTCCTTCGTATATCTGACCAAAGACCATCTGTTCCAGTATTATATTTCAGCTGTAGCTAGATCCAGAGGGAAACTTAGAATGGATACCCCATTTTTTGTTCTAGCACCTAGTGCCCAGATTTAAGCTGTTAATAGCCATTGACAGGCATTCTCCATGAATGGGTCTAATTCCTTTGCTGGGGGTATGTAAGGAAACTGACACTGGGGACAGTGCGGAATCAGAAGTTATGGTGTGTATCTCCCTACCTGTGCAATGCAGGGATGGGAAACCTGAGGCACTGCACTTCTTGTTGGACTACAAGTACCATCATTCCTAACTACAGTGGTACCTCGGGTTAAGAATTTAATTCATTCTGGAAGTCCGTTCTTAACCTGAAACTGTTCTTAACCTGAGGTACCATTGTAGCTAATGGGGCCTCCTGCTGCCGCCCCACGATTTCTGTTTTCATCCTGAAGCAAAGTTCTTAACCCGAGGTACTATTTCTGGGTTAGCGGAGCCTGTAACCTGAAGCGTATGTAACCTGAAACGTCTGTAACCCGAGGTACCACTGTATTGGAGATGGTGGTTTGTGCTGATGAGAAGTTTAATGTACCCCATGCCTGATAAAAGGAAGTAGGCTGCTTAGGAGGTGCCTCAATAAGCTTTAATCAGTTAGCAAGTCAGGGATGGACCACCTCTGGGAAGGGCTTTTCCATCTCCCCATCCCCAGAGTGATCTACCATCAACCGTTCTAGTCTGAGTAAATGTACAACTCAATGTGTTTTAATGTTTCTTGTAAGCTACCTCCTTATAGGTATTGTATGCTGAACAGAGTATACTAGTAGGATCTGTCATGGTATCAGATCAGAATGGGAAGGTGGATGCAAACTTTTCTCATGGTGCATACTTTTTTTCATAATTATATGAAACTAGGAATATCATTAAAGCTTTCACCATTTAATGAAGGATCTCTTGTTTCAATAACTTCAGGAAGCAGCTGTCCATGGGAAAGCGTAATTACTTTTAGTGAACCTACTACTGGTGACCAGCCAGTGAGTCTATCCAATCACTAGAATCTACCTAGTAACCATGTTGGAACTGGAGGTAACTCTCATGTAACAATGGCTGTCACATAAAGCGAACTCACCCAGCAATGCCAGGGTTTGGGTCAAATGACATTTGGCAAACTTAATCAGTGTCTCATTGATTATTTCATCAAGAAAACTTTGCTCACACTGCAACTAGATTATGATGGATGCACTATGAAAATACTTGTGATGGATTCCAGAGTTTATTGGAGCAAAAACTGACATAAATGCAATATAGGGACCATTTTCAATGTACCTAAATGGCTGTGTGATTTTCAATCATGTCTTGCTCCCACAGCTGTCTCTGTTTAATAATATTAATCATTTCTATAGGACTTTCCAATGTACAAAGTGCTGTACAGTTTTAATCACATTTCTCATTGTCCTGCCCTGAGGAAATATTTGAACCTGGATCTCTCACATCAGAACTCAATAAACTACCCACCACAACATATAGGACAACATATAGAAAGTAACAAATGAATGAGTTGAGTACCTAAATTAACCAGCGAGGTCCACATAGCCACCCGTGGGAATAGGTGTTCTTTATCATGCCACCTGTCCTGGGCAATGGCTCAGGTCCCAACCTATAAGAAGAGGAGCCTGACAGATCAGAGTGACCAGCATCAAATGCCACAGAAGAGGTAGACCGGGGGTAACCCTGCAGATTCTGCTGCACTGAAACTCCCTTCAACAGCTAACAACTAGTCATGTAGTTTAGTCAAGGTTTTAGCATTGTTCAAATGTCCATATAAGCCAGGGCTCCAAGCAAATTTTCCTATCCACCACCCTACCAATTTCGCATTCTGGCAGTTTGGCAACCTGATGAGGATGCAGATCATTCCTTCAGAATGTTTAGATTTCTTTTCTTTTTTTTCCTTTGTGAGCTTGGGTCAAGTGTAGAAACCTCCTTGTGTTCAACTGTTAGTACACATCAGGTTCATCATTGCTCAGTCCAGTGTTTCTCACTCTCTCACTCATCCCCTCATCATACCATTCACTCATCAGCAACAGTACATCACAAATAACCACACCTGTCCACAGAAATCAGATTGGATAAGCACAGAGGGAATAGAATAATTTGCTTTTTCTGAAAAGCATGCCCACTCAGAAGTCTCATTAAGTTCAATGGAGCTTACACCCAGGTAAGTGGGCACAAGACTGCCACCATCAATCCTTTCTGGAACTGTATTGAAGCAGAAATAGGTGTTTTTATTTTCTTCCACCTTTTCTTTGACCTTGAGTTTCTTTCTTTAAAGAGATCAACCCAGTTCCCTTTTCATTATAAACTGGGGAAATCTAGCTTGTTTCATGTGGGTTTTTTGTTTGTTTGTTTTTTCATTGATGGCTGAGGCTGCAAACACAGAGTGGGATTTATTCTTATTACATGTCTGATATATTGCTTTGTATAGGAGGTTTCCATACTATCTGGAAGATAATGTCTGTGGTGGGGCAGGGGGATGGAAGACATAGAAAGTTGTTTCAAAGCAGCTACCCATCAACTTTCTAGTTCCAATGTCCATTGAAGAAAGAATTAAACATGTGCAAGTTTTCTCCAAATTTGTGTCTTTGGGTCTGGGCCTCATATCTTTTAAGTAATGGGCATGGCTGCAAAAATTGGGCAGAAAGAGAATTCTCATCTCTTTTGCAATCCAATTGTAACCCTATGCTAAAAATTATGTTATGTAGGACTGCTGAAGATGCAAACAAAAATAACAGGCTGTCCTTATCATTAGCTAGGATAAGATGACAGTTTTCTGGTACCATTTAAGAGTAGCAAACTGTCAATTATTTGGCTTGTTATAATAGCATAATAATATTTTTCCATCACTGGAGGTACTGATGCCCATCTGTTGTCATTTGGATTTTCTGCTTAGGGCGCTGATATATCTGTGACAGGATTTAGTTTAGTTACTAGCCACCATAAAACATGTTTAGCTTACAAGGAACTGTATCCGTAGCAAGCAGCAACATAGTGTGGAGTTGTAATTTCTTCATGCTGCTCTTCTTATAATGTAGTAATTATCACTCATTACCAATTTCCAACACAGTTCTGGAGAGGGTCACAGTGAACATTCATACATTTTGCAAAGGCATGGGGTGTAACATGCCGTGTTTTTCTTACGTTGGAATATTGATTGCCTTACTGTAATGTACGTTGGAGCCCTAATAAGAAAAGGAGGGTGGGGAAGCAAACTTGGATGGTCTAGAGCAGTTTATTAGTAAGGCTGAGGAGAAATAATGAAGCAGAGCAGAAATAATTACAGTTAGCACATATTTAATTGATGTGAGAATGATAAGTAACACTGTGAATATTTGGACAGATTTGTTAAAGTGTCTGGCACAGTTTCTCAACTCTCCAGTAGGGCTTTAAATAAGACATTTAAATCGAAGACTGCATTTTTAACCCATTGTAAACAAAGAAAAAAATGCAGAAGTGGGGGGGGGGGGCGGGTGTCTCAGAAATGTCCCTGTAACACTGCAGTGTTTAGAATGCATTTCTTGGATCTTGCCTGTGTCTACTGCATTTGTAAGGATTTCCTATGTCAGCAACATGTAGCCATGCACTGTCAGTAGCGGGTGCTGAGAAATTGAGCACAGTTTACTAAGAGTGCCTGCAGGCTGTCACTATCTTTTGGGAGGAATTCAAGCGCATGCCAGAAATTAAGTTTTCTGCAATTAAACTGGACTAAAGGGCTCTGTAACCCTAGCACAACTTTTCTTTTTTTCAAGGTTTCCCCCTTTGACTGTGCAGAGAAATATTTGAAGTCAATTTGTTCAGGACCTTTTCTGTGGGGTTTCAGACATGTGGTTTATATATATACAGTTATAAAAAGCAGGATATAAATACTTTTGTATAAATAAATAAGCAAGTTTTTCACAAGCAAATCAGGATGAATGCTAGATAAACAGGTCATCTGAAGGAGCCCTAACTTGAAATCACTCAGGATATCGAGAATGTTTTAAGTATGCACCTAAAAATGTTAATGGTTTAGAGATATACTCTTGTGAGGCCTGCAGGTATCTGCTGTGAACACTCTGTGATACGATTTGCTTTGATTTGATGTGTGAAGAGTACTCTTCTGTACAAAAAAACCCAGAAATTTCAAATATAAGGTAATGTCTATCCTCATAACAACCTGTCTATGCACTGAGGTCATCTTTAGAGGCTCTCATCCAGATGCCCCTGTGATCTATGTGAGTCCACCTTGCACGTTTTTGCTTGTGCATAATACATTGACCACAACTGTGTTTCAACATGGGTGTCTTTCTATAAGAGAGTTGCAAATATTTTGGAGGCTACATAAACATAATCAAAGTAATAGTGAAAGGTTTCACTTATACACTAACAGAATGATAAAAGTGTCACATCAGAGAGATAAAGAAGCAGAAGAAGCAAACTGGGGGTAAACTCCATTCATATTTTTTAAAACATACACAGAACAACTCAGTTTTACAATTTCACTCTAAAATTCTGGTTAAAGTGGCCGTGAGCAAAATATCATTTGCAAACAAAATATCTACTTTTTAGAGTACAAAACAGTAATTCTACATGTCTTTCACAGTCTTTGATGAAAGGGATTATACATACATATATATTTCTTCAAAAGTGCCGCATTTATTCCAATGTCCATTTCATGCTAAGGCAACTTTCACCATTATAACATAATTATAGTAGAACAAGAAATCCCTTATTGATGCCAAGATCTCATTTAAGTGTTTACATGTTTCCCAGTTAGATTGCACCTTGTATTTGATCTGGCTTTTGTTGTGGTTACTGATAGTTATCCTATCTTGCTAATGCGTTTACTGAAATCTCATTACTGGAAGTGCATTTGTAAGAAAGCTAGGGAAGAAGGCATAAGCCCCTTGATTTGTGCAGACAGCAAGTGTGACAAACAACTTCGATAAACAGCACAAAGGGATAGATCCAGAAAAAAGAGGTCTAAAATGTTATGCACCAAAAATGCTTGCATGGAGTAGGATAGCCATTTGTCCTACTTTGCAGAGTACAATCTCCCATTTGCCACAGGACAATCCTCTGTTTGAAGAAGTCCTCTATTTGAAGAGCTATCTAGATCAGTTCAAAGGCAAAGAACCCTGAGGAGGAGGGTGCTCTTCTGGAGTTGTTCACCGATAGCTACCTCATGGACAAGAGGCTGAGCGAGCAGTCAGTTCATATAGTCACAGTCTTTCTCACAATGGCATGTATGTCTATTTAAAGTACAGTGGTACCTCGGGTTACATACACTTCAGGTTACAGACTCTGAACCCAGAAATAGTGCTTCAGGTTAAGAACTTTGCTTCAGGACAAGAATAGAAATCATGCTCTGGTGGCGCAGCGGCAGCAGGAGGCCCCATTAGCTAAAGTGGTGCTTCAGGTTAAGAACAGTTTTAGGTTAATAACAAACCTCTGGAACAAATTAAGTACTTAACCCGAGGTACCACTGTATAGCAATTATTTCTAAATTATCTCCACATCTGAATTAGCAACTGCAGATATTATAAAAATTGGTGTGCCCTCCTTCATCCCTCATTTTGATGGTGATGTGGCCACCTTACTTCTATGCCAGATGGGGAATGGGTTACAATGAACTACCCCTGAGGATAGGTGAGGAGTTTTGAAGCTGAGATTAAGTTTACTATTTTCATTTCTGGCACAACTATACAGAGCTGTTGTGGTTTTTAAACAATATTTTAATCTTACAGCCAACTACTGATAGCATCAGCATTGGATTATATCTCGTTTGCAAGGAGAAATTATCTTGCTTACAACAGGCAAAGCTGTTTCAAAGCAAAACCCCTTGCTTCTTGAAGTGTTATTCTGCTTTCATTTCTCACTTGTGTGGTCTCCTCACATACGCCCCAAAGGGTGAGGTCAGCATTATGTGAAATTTACATGGTTAATGAACCTTTTACAAAAGCAAATGAAACAAAGCAATCACAAGCTGCTCACAGCTGAAAGCAAAACCATATAAGTGGGAATACCAATAAGTAAGATATAAGGGCCAACCCTGAAAGGAAATCAGGCCTGAGTTCTCACTGGAAGGACAGATCGTGAAGCTGAGGCTCCAATACTTTGGCCACCTCATGAGAAGAGAAGATTCCCTGGAAAAGACCCTGATGTTGGGAAAGATTGAGGGCACAAGAAGAAGGGGACGACAGAGGACGAGATGGTTGGATAGTGTTCTCAAAGCTACCAGCATGAGTTTGACCAAACTGCCGGAGGCAGTGGAAGACAGAAGTGCCTGGCGTGCTCTGGTCCATGGGGTCACGAAGAGTCGGGCACGACTAAACGACTAAACAACAACAACAACAAGGGCCAACCATTTTCCTTTGAAAAGCACACTGGAAATGTTTTGGGAACATTTGTTTGTACTAATGAAGTAACTATTTTTTCCTGAAAAGAAGGACTGGAAAAGCTGTGCTGAGAATAGGGATGTTGGAAGACATCAATTTCCATTCTGCCCTGTTTCGGGGGGGACGGGACAATCATATTCACTGGAATCAGGACATTGGAGGAATAAGCAAACATCAGCCATTTCTGTTCCTGTTTCCCCTGGAATTCTCCAACATCCAAAGTTGGGAAGAGAAGCAAGATGAGAGGTTATTAGTTTAAATCTTTTGGAGTCTTTTTTCCTGTGATAAAATGTTTTTTTTTCCAGTCCCAGGGTAAAGTTAAAGTTAAAGGGACCCCTGACCATTAGGTCCAGTCGTGAACGACTCTGGGGTTGCGGCGCTCATCTCGCTTTACTGGCCAAGGGAGCTGGCGTACAGCTTCTGGGTCATGTGGTCAGCATGACTAAGCCACTTCTGGCGAACCAGAGCAGCGCAGGGAAATGCCGTTTACCTTCCCACAGGAGTGGTACCTATTTATCTACTTGCACTTTGACGTACTTTCAAACTGCTAGGTTGGCAGGAGCAGGGACCAAGCAACGGGAGCTCACCCCGTCGCGGGGATTTGAACCGCCGACCTTCTGATCAGGAAGTCCTAGGCTCTGTGGTTTAACTCACAGCACCACCCGCGTCCCAAGTCCCAGGGAAGAACAGAGTAAACTCTAGTTAGTGGTCAGAAATGGCAAAGGACGCAGGAAGTGGCCTGGGGGTTGAGAAGATACTTTCATTTCCCTTTTGACTGGAATACAGCAACAGCATAAATACCCACATTCCTTAATATCTCCACTGATGATTCAGCCCAGCCAGGTTTGAACATAGACTGTCTTAGTAAACATGTTAACTTTTCTTTTTCATTTTTTTAAATAGGATTTTCTTATAAAGACTCCTCTGAAACTGAAAAGGGATTATTGTTTTTCATCAGCCCAAGACAATGGCAGCTCAACGGCAGCTGGATGTTAATATTTCATGTGGTGACTTTCATTCAGACCTGTCTCAACAGCATAATTGCATTTTGTCACCAATGTTGGAAATAACGCTTATTAAACCTGGGGTGATAGCCACAGAGTGCCTTTCCACTATGTTTCAGAAACATCTGACTTTAAAGTTGAGTTAAGAATTTAGTACTTAACCTTTCTTCTGTTCCTTTGTTGTTGTTGTCCTTTTTTTACCTGGGGGATGCTGACTTGTTAAGGATAGCCTAATAGGTCCAGAAGCATTAAAAAACGAGTTGAACCTTTCACCAAAGCATGAAACTGTTTTGACATGCAAAATAAAATATGAGTAATTGGTTTCGACTACTTTTTGGGGGCTTTTTAATTAACACTGGTCCAAGTTTCTTCAAGAAAAAGCTTTAGACAGTCTCCTTTCTCCCCCACAAATGATGCTTCTTATCCTGCTTCTACAGACTACAAAGAGTCAATCAATTTTGATTTCTGTGACATTACAGGGCTGGGAAGAGGAGAAAGAAGAGGGAAAACAGTTGTGGATGTTCATACATTCATGCTGTATTACTGAGACAAGGTAGAAAATTAACCTTCCCCCCATTATGAAAGTAGAACGAAATGTGATCCAATGGAGCTGCTTAATAATACACCAGTGAAAGTAGAAGACGAGTCAAGTCTTCTGGTCCCTTATTGTATGCTTTGGTTTCTCCTTGGGCATCAAATGCACACTTTCAAAGAAGACAAAAAGGCTGCTGGTGGTGTGGATGAGTGACTCACAACAAGAACTATAGGGCAGCTATTTATTTGAAGTGTGCTTTCTTCACTTTTCTTGATAGCAAACCAAAAAAGCTAACAATAAAAAGTATTAATGAAGAAAAACCAAGAAAGCAGTAAAAAGCACTTAATAAAGCGATACCACCACCCCAAAAATCCATTCCATTTCATTTACTGGTGTCGATTTCTAGGCCTGCCAGTTGTAGCAGGAGCTAAGCAAAAAAGTTCTAGCAAAGGCCCAGTAGCCAATGAGAAGTTTATATCCTCCCTCCTTTGCTTGGTCATCTGCTGGATCACTGATGGTAGCAGATTCTTCTCCCTCCTCTCAAGCAGACCTTTCTTCTTGAGGAGATCCCTGATGAGGAATGTTGTTGTTGTTAATATGCCACCCATCTGAATGGGTTGCCCCAGCCACTCTGGATGGCTTCCAACAAAATATTAAAACACAAGACTCCTGGCATCCATGCAAGTACTCCTCTGCCACCTCTGGGCTTTCCACCAGTTCCACTGGCACTTTTGCTCTTGAGGACAGAGAAGGTGGACAACCAGGGGTCAAGGTAGGACTTGAGATAGGGTCCAAGACCTTCCACATCTGTGTTTATTTTGCACAGATTTAATTTCTGTGCTTTGAATATTCTATGTTTGCCTCCCCTACGCTTTCATACAATGGGATGAACATTTTCCCTTTATTGTTTTCTACCCTTCCATGTAGTTGCTTAGTAAAAAGGAAATCTCCATGGATCTGGCTGAGTGCCAGCCTTCCCTGTGCATATCAGCCCCCATGCCCAGTTAGCTGTGAAGGTCACTACATCACAAATGGTGATTTGACAACCCTTCTTTCATGTTCTGAATCCATGGAAATGGCAAAATGTCATTGAGACAATTGTTAACACAATGAATCATTGTCTTTTGAGTTCAGATGCTTTTGAACGCAAAGACAAATCAAATCTCGGATGAAATTTCTTGTGAAAGACCTCAGAAAACCACAATGGAAAGGGTATCTGAGCAGCTTTTGACAAGCTGAAGATCCTCCTCTCTAAAACATGTAAGACTTCCTTCTAAGGAGCAAAGCTGCCCTTTTCTTCCACAGAATCATTAACCGCTCATGAAAAGCTAACTACTATGAACTTTGGTACAAGTTGTGAAGAATCTGAAGGTGTGTTTCAAATGTATGTTAACACATCACATTGGCTAAAGTGTCATACATCAGTTTGAAGACTATTTTAGTTTTATAATGGCTTGTTCTTATAACCTAGATTCTGTTTCTGAAAGTTGATGCTATTACTGCTTGTCTTTCTGCCACCTTTCAGATTATCCATTGCCACCTACAGAACTGACTACTTGGCTGCCTTTTGCCACTTAAATTTATCTGACACAAAAAACTGAAATGGGGGAGAGAGAGAAAAGGGAACTGTGATGGAAATGCCAGTGACAGATTAACAATAAGTGATATGTATGCCATTCCCTATCATTTCCAGAAACAGGTCCTGCTGAATTCAGTGGGGCTTACTCCCAAGTAATTTATTTAACACTCTGGTCCAAAACATACAATTTGGGTGTAAATCCAGTTATTCAACTTATTTTCATAAAAGCATATAAGAATGATAATCTTTTTATCCCTTGTTAGGGAGACTGTAGTGACCTGCAGCACTACCAGTTAGGTTTATCTATGTGGGTCAACTTGCCAAGGGGTATATAATGCCTGTCTGTCCATGCCAGTGAATCTACAAGATTATATTCCATTTTGTTATATAATGATGAATGCAATATATATTTATATTTATTGTTTCTGCAATCTGTATCTGGAAAATTGGTGTGTTGGCTCCCTAAATAAGCATTAATAATCTCTTCCCTCATTAAAGAACCTTAACTTCAGGCATACTTGAGTTCTCCAAGGACAGCAGAAAAGAAAATTGATCATCTTTTCTTCAAACAAGGTTCAATTGCCATAAAATTGGAACTGGGGGGAAAAATCTCTGCATTATAGAAATATAATTGTGCTTGGAGAATTTTCAAAACGACTTCTTGGAAACATATGAAACAAGTTAAATTATCTGCTTTGTTTGCACTGTTTACATGAGGGGGGAAATTACAAAACACTCGACTAGATACTTTATTCTAAAACAGCATAATATTAAATAATTGCTGAAGGACCACAGCAGGTTTTTTTTGTATTCTGTTTTGACAATATTACTATGGATTGTGCATGTGGGTGTGTACATGCACATGATGTGTGAGAGAGAAACAAAGCTTTTGGCCACATTTACACCTAGGATTCCTTTGTGGGTCACATGCCACTGGTCAAAAAGCCTGTGCTGTGAAATGTGGCCACCTCCATGCACACGTCTCATAATTCTGGGAGGTAGGATTTGAACCTGTGGCCCCAGATGGCCATTTCAGGATAATATTCCATGTCTGAACACAATTTCCCCCACTTTTCTATTTCCCCTCTTTATTATTTCCTCTGCATCAGAAACATATGCCAGATACTACACTATATTGCACCAGAGTCCAACGGAATTGAGGAACAAATCAATGTACAGTGGTATCTCGGGTTAAGTACTTAATTCATTTCGGAGGTCCATTCTTAACCTGAAACTGTTCTTAACCTGAAGCACCATTTTAGCTAATGGGGCCTCCTGCTGCTGCCGCGCCACCGGAGCCCGATTTCTGTTCTTATCCTGAAGCAAAGTTCTTAACCTGAAGCACTATTTCTGGGTTAGCAGAGTGTGTAACCTGAAGTGTATGTAACCCGAGGTACCACTGTATAAACAAATGCAACACTGCTGCCATCAAATTCTTAGGTGTATTGGGAAGTGGGCAGAGGAAATCACCTGAGGGAGCTGGATCAGGCCCTAGTAAGGAGGGGTTAGCCTCCCCTGCAATAAAAGATTGGTTGTTACCAGGTTTTGTCCCTTTAGTTCTGTGTAGTTTTCTTCTTTTACATCTAGTCAGATACTGATGGGAACCCTGGGTTTTGGATAGCCTCGCTTTTAGGAATTGCAAAAGCAAATGGAACACCCATCGGAATAAGTATTGGAATATGCACCCAGCTGTAACTATATCTATGGCTTTCAGTGATGTGTACATCTAGAGACACATGTTGAATGGGCGACCAAATATAGATGCTCTGCTTTGCTTTTCAGGGGATGCAAATTAAGATGGGCATCACAGAGTTCATCCCCATTTTAAAAACACAAGGTTTCACTATATTCAATGAATTCATATAAGCAATAGTTTTTCAGTGCAATCCTATGCACATTTACTCAGAAAAAAGCCCAGTTGATTTCTATGGACCCTACTCCCAGATATACAGATACAGAATTGCAAGTTTACATTGTAATCCTGTGCATAATTTACTCTAAAGTAAGCCAAGCTGTATTCAGTGGGATTGTGTTCCTAATAAAGAGTGTTCAGGACTGCAGCCAAAGGCAACTAGGTTATGGATTACTAAGATCCTACTGTTTGATTGTTCAGTGCATTTGTTCATTTGTTAGTTGAGTGCCTAACCTCAGAGCTTTTCTTATGAAGGTGTTTATTATTCTTTTGTGAGGAAGGAAGCAGAACAATAGATCAAATTTCCACCTCACATAATATGATAAGGACAGTAACTGAGACTATACAGCACATATAATTGGAAACTTCTCTAACAGAAGAAGATTAAAGTGTTTATAGGCGGTGATTTATGTATACAACTTCCCTTTGATGAAGATAGTGTCAGAGCTCTTTTGCTGAATGAAATTGGAGATTCAAAAGAAAGTTGGATGGGATGCCCAAAACTGCAGAGAGTCATTGGAAGATTAAGCTTACAGTCCTATGCAAACCAGCCACATCGTAATCCCCATTTAATACAATGTCATCCCCCTCCCCAGTAAACATGCATGGGATTGCACTATACCACTCAATGTTGTTTCTCTCATTGACCCACTAACTGATAATAATCAAAGGAAAACAGCGACAATTGAGATAAGCACAGGTTGCACTTTGAACATTTTGTAGGTATTGAGCATGGGAAGCCTGGCTTCCATTGACTTGAATGAACCATGGGCGGAAATGCTGCAGTGCTTTGGTATGCAGTCCTCCTTGCAATGAATCAGGCATGGGTCCTTCCCAGGAAATGCCTGGGACTGAACCTGGGACCTCCTGCATACAGTGCATGTGCTCTTCCACTGAGCCATCATTTCCCTTTGCTCTTGGGAGACTTGCAGCTCCACACGGCAGGATCTGCACTCTCTAGCCATCCAGATGGCTAGTACCTACGTGACGGGGTGAGCTCCTGTTGCTCTGCCCCAGCTTCTGCAAACCTAGCAGTTCAAAAACATACCAGTGCAAGTAGGTCTTGCTTGTCTTATTTATATGATGTTAGCCACTTTGAGCTTGGCTTTGGCCGGGGAGGGCGGGATATAAATAAAATTTATTATTATTACTATTAGGTAAATAGCTACCGCTGCAGTGGGAAGGTAAATGGCATTTTCGTGTGCTCTGGCACTCATCACGGTCCTCCGTGCACCAGTAGCGGTTTAGTCATGCTGGCCACATGACCCGGAAAGCTGTCTGTGGACAAACGCCGGCTCCCTCGGCCTGAAAAGCGAGTTGAATGCCGCTCCCCATAGTTGCCTTTGACTGGACTTAACCGTCCAGGGGTCCTTTACCTTTGCTAGTAGCTTTCAAAAATGAGAAAAGAAAGCAGAAATGAAGTGAGTCAGCCCCCAGACTGCATTATTGTAGAATCTAACAGGATCCCAAAGCTCCTCTCTTGGAGGTGCCGATCAGGTGAGTCTGCTTTGGAAGTCGGACTTGCCAGATTCCTCAAGCATCTTGCCAGCAGAGCTAAGGAGCCAAGAGCCCTCCAGATGCTGATGGAAACCAAGCCCCATCAGGCCCAACCAACGTGCAATGGTTTGGGAGGATGGGAGCTGTAGTCCAGCAACTTTTGGAGGGACACACCTTCCACAGCAACTGGCAGCAACTCTCCAGGATTTCAGTCAGGGCTCATTCTTCAACTCTTGCTGGATATGCCTGGGATCTTCTGCGTACAAAGCAGATGTTCTACCACTGAGGTAACAACACTGAGGGAAGCTACAACCCTTCCCGCATCGAGCCCTACATGATGTAAGTCAGCTTCCCATGTCCTAAAAATAGAAAAGGCCTGGTCTGAAGCCCAGGGATGGTAAATATCCACATACAGAGATTTAAATCAAAGAAATATGACTCAAGATGTTGGGAAATGTTTGAAATAATGAAGCTGTGGTGTGACAAAGTGCTAGGTAGTGGAGGTGTCTTCATTATTATGCCTCTTAGCCACTGCAAAGAAAGGCTTCACTCTATCATTTAGATTAGTTGTGTTAAAAGTGTGCTGCTAGGCAAAGCATCCATATTTATGTTGCATTTAAATTTTCATTAATAATAAATTCAGGTGAAGTAGTTTTGTTATTAATATTGATCAATGTTTCCACTGAAAGCCCAGATGTCAACAGTCCTTTTAGTGTGCTCCGTTCTATTTAATGGTGCTGTTGATGAAAGAGGGCCTAATGAAAGCTAACAGATGGTTGGTTTAATGCTGCTCTCAGATTTGAGGCCTTTGCCAAAAAAGCAGATACACAAAAGGATCTGACAGTGCTGTAACCAGAAACCTTTAATTACAGCTATTTCCAGGGAGGCTAATGTAACACAGCCTCTTCAGCACAGGTCAGCATGAGGAGGGACAGGAGACTTGCTCACTCAAGCTGTTTCTTTTCTGAATATTTGGAGATGTATTTGAAATTGTAGAATATTTGTTATATATATTGCACACACACACACTGGGTACAGGCAACACATATGCATATATGTTCTTTCAAAAACTTGTGTGGTTATTGGTAAAGATTTGAACCAGGGTATCTGCTTCAGTGCATTACATCCACCCTACCCATTTGGTTGGGTACATCTTAATGCTTTGTAGGCTATTGTGCAGGCATAGCATCTATAGGGCACCAAAGAACTGGAAAGCAAAATTTACCCCTTCTTCACCAACTCTAACCAAAAGAAAGGAAATAGATCATGTGCTTGGTCCATTATTTGTTTTTGTTTGTTTTTTTAGTTGGACTTATACAGAGACAATGAGATCCTCTAATTTGAAAACCTAACACTTTTACCCAAATTTTTGCTTTTCCTCATAACATTCTGGATGAATATACAGTGGTACCTCGGGTTACAAACTCTGCTAACCCAGAAGTAATACCTCGGGTTGAGAACTTTGCCCCAGGATGAGAATGGAAATCGTGCGCCGGCAGCAGTGGGAGGCCTCATTAGCAAAAGCATGCCTCAGGTTAAGAATGGACCTCCAGAACAAATTAAGTTCGTAACCCAAGGTACCATTGCACTACTGAACATAGAAGAAAAGCCAAACCATTTATGCCTTGTTTTCATCCCTCCTGCATCAAACATACAAACACACTTTCCCCAATATGTCCCAGTTTCAGCTTCTTTCATATGTGCCCATTGGCATTTTGGCATTTCAACATGTATTTGAATTGTGTAGTCCTATTCTCAAGCTTGGTGAACATAGTGTCTGGTTGGCTATGCAGGATCACAACTTTCTCAAATCCATGACCATTGATGTTGCATCTTTATCCCTCATTATGAAACAGTTGTTGTTGTTGTTTAGTCATGTCCGACTCTTCGTGACCCCATGGACCAGAGCACGCCAGGCACTCCTGTCTTCCACTGCCTCCCGCAGTTTGGTCAGACTCATGTTGGTAGCTTCGAGAACACTGTCCAACCATCTTGCCCTCTGTCGTCCCCTTCTCCTTGTGCCCTCCATCTTTCCCAGCATCAGGGTTTTTTCCAGGGAGTCTTCTCTTCTCATGAGGTGGCCAAAGTATTGGAGCCTCAGCTTCACAACCTGTCCTTCCAGTGAGCACTCAGGGCTGATTTCCTTAAGAACGAATAGGTTTGATCTTCTTGCAGTCCATGGGACTCTCAAGAGTCTCCTCCAGCACCATAATTCAAAAACATCAATTCTTTATGGTCCAGCTCTCACTTCTTTATGGTCCAGCTCTCATTATGAAACATACATACCCAATTTTCTATATGGCATCTAATTGGCTTGTAGACCCATGTAAGATCTCATTTCAATGCAATACATGCACGCCTAAAAACAACTAAAGGGCTGAAAACAGCAGGATGAAATTTGCTGTTGGGAGAATGGCACCAAATGGTTTTGAACAAAGCCATGGATTTATTTTAGAAAATGTAATTTGATTAACATTTCCACTCCTTTGAAAGTGCAAATTGAAATGATATTACAAGGACAAGCTTTGTAAATTTATGCATACTATTCACTATATGTTACTAATGCATTTTCAACGTTTTGTAAAGTATTCAGGTTGTAACTAAAAGCACAGATATGTCCATGGAATATATATATTCAGTGGAAACTTTCACTCTCCTAGTAGCATCATTGAGTAGCCCTGTGTAGCTAGATAAAGAGAACATTTGGCAAAGAAACATTTCTTTTTTAATGTGCCATTTACCTTTTATGGTGCAAACCACATCATTAAATGCTCATCCATTTTATTAGTGTTTACCCTCCCCTCTCCAGAACTGAAGGAGTTGTTTATTAATTATTCTGTGACAGACACATGCCTGTATTTTTTCCCTCCTCCTTTTTTTGTAAACCAATTCAAGCACAACACTTTTGTAAAAGGCCTTGAACCATCGCAGATTATACTGGGGCGGAGAGGGGGGGCGTCAGCTTGAAAATGTAGCTTCACAATGGATAATTAGAGGAGGTGAAAAACAGCTGAATGTTCCAGTAAAGTCAATTAAACACTAATTAGTATTGGACTCAGAGTTGCTGCCATGTGATGAATTGTTCAAATGTAAGTATCCTCACTGTGGAGAGGTGCCGACTCCCTCACCCCACCCTCCCCTTGAGGTTCTACAGATGTTTTTCAACCACTTCTCTTGTTCACTTTAAGATAAAAAAAAATACAAAACCCTTCCCTCATTATAGATAACAGAATGAGAGAAAAACCCTCATTAGCTAACAATCAGGGTGAATTTCTTTTACATTACTATCTCCAAGTTGCCATGTTTCTACAATGCACTAATAATGAATTCACAGCTGCTTTTCTCAGGAGTTCAGGAGCCTTTGTTCAAATCAAGATCAATGCATGGTTAGTGTTTTACCGCACTGTTACCTTTCACATGGCAAAGAGCTTTGAAAACTCCCCCAGTTTCTATCAATCTCCAAGACTGCGATGGTCATTTTATTAAATGCCTTTAGGAGCAGTTGCAGTTGTTTGATTATCCAGAAGCACTCCAATAGAAAGGCATTGCCTCTCCTGTACTCTCCAATTAGAAGCTTGCAGATTCAGCACAGGTCAAGACATGATGACAACTCACTGGTAGCATGGCCAAAGGGAAGCAGTGGTACTGCCCTTTTTGTGGGTATTCAAAATAACAGCAACATGAGATTGTTTGATGTGAAAGGTGTTGCAATGTTATAATCAGGTGAGAGCTATAGTAGACAGGTCAGAGTGTTTTTCCAGTGCTGACTGGTTACTGGCAGGCACTGGTGTAGTAGTGTTTGTAGCCAAGTTTTGATTGCTCTCACACACATAAAAGTCAGTATGCTGCTACTGCTGTAATTAATCAAATGAACCAGCCTTGTGAATAAAAGAGAATGTAGGTTGTAGATAGGGATGGAGGAGAAATTCAGTTCTGTTTTTATTTAAAGACAAATCTTTCAAATTCTCACTTCCTGAAACAATATGGAAACTGAAAAACAGTTATCATTTGAAATCCACACTTTCCAGAATTTTGTGATGCAGTTCTCTGTTCAAACAGAGCTCACAAAAATGCATGTATTAGGGGGAAGTATGTATAAAAATGAAGGTGATACACGACATCTGCTGAACAATTGTAGTAATGATGTTGTGGAGAATGTGGAGCATCATTTTGAGTGATGCTATGAAATTACATCACCATAGGTCCTAAAAGCCATTTTTGTACCTCATGATGTTTGGACGGTTTTATCCTGAAATATCTCCTATGTTTCATTAACTGTGTTGTGTTCTGATCCATATATACAATGCACTGTTTCCATGCCAGTAAAGGAGATTGATTGATTGGATTGATTGATGTTGGTGAAAGTAAGATACAATAAACGGCTTGCAAAAACGAGTAAAGTAGTCAAAGCTGCATACAAAATGTATTTATTAGGAGAAATTCACATTAAAATACTGATGAATGTTCATTATTATTATTTTTTAATCACAGAATGTGGGGAACTGAATTTAAGATTAGGAAAATGAGAAACTGAAAGAACCAAAACTGACATCTTTTTGTCCCCATTTGTAGATTTTTCTTTTGGGCAGTGCTGCTCTAAGGGAGGGATATTGAGCAAGGCACCCTTGTTGTACTCCTCTCTCTGTGGGCTCTCATTCTCATCACCATTACAGCTAGCTCAGGGCTGATCCAAGATATTTTGCTGCTTGAGGCAAAGGACAAGATGCACCCACTCTTAACTCCACATATATATGAAGCTAATTGTACAGGCAGCTGGTGATAGGGTATCTTCCACCACATCTGAGATAGTCACTTCTGGGGCCCCTGGGGCAACAGAATAGAAGGGCTGGGGGCCTCGGGAGAAATGCTACTACTGCCCCAAATAAACTGTCACCTGAAACAGTTGCCTCAGTTGCCTAATGGTAGGGCCTGTTAGACCTACAGCTCAGTTGGCCCATACATAACCTGTTATACTGGGCCCACTATCTGTTGTTGGTAATACACCACACTACAACCAATGTAATGAGCAGAGCATGCACAGCTCCGGCAGAGAAATGCAGCGGAACATCAGAGTCTCCTTGCTCTCCAGCAGCCAGCCCTTTCTAGAGTTCCCAGTTAAGAATACTCCTTGCCCACACCGTTCAGTTCAATGTATAAAGTGATTATTGTCTCATGACACAAGACAAGCATAAGCACACTAGCTACATAAACTTTAAGAGATGCTAGTACACCATGAACTAATCTACTATAATACAGTTCTCTGGTGTTAGAAATAAAACTCGTAAAGATCCAGGTTTACAGAGAGATCCAGTAGCACTTTACCGTGCTAGCTCACCATGCTATACTTTCACCATATAGCATGTAACACCCACCAAGATGATAAAACCTCACACTTGGCAAATGCCTCACCAAATGCTGCTGAATGTAACCTTGGCTTTATACCTGCCACTTAATACGCACATTCCTTCAGTGTACGCACATTTCTTCACTGGGTATTCATGCACTGGCACATAGTTCTGGGATCGTGTTCCCGCATTGCATAAAACTAGTGAAAGGGAGGGTGCCAGGAAGTGACCTCATCAATCTTGAACTTAATTGCACTTGTGGCAGTGAGGTCTTACCTTGAAATGTACATGTGTTACAGAGAAAGGGGTTGTGTTGTGAGGCTGGTGTATTAACCATGGTGTCTCCTGGAGAGCAGTTTTGGAAAACATCAGAAAATAACTGCAGCTGACAGCAGTGGCCACTTTTCAGAGCAGTTGTCAAAGTTGCAAAGTCTTAAGTGAGATTTGTTTCTTGTGGCATCATTTTATAAACTTAGCAGTGACACATTTTTTTCTAATGTCAGAAGGAAAACACCACAGCTCCAGGAATATTGGTGTCGGGGGGAGGGGAATGCTGCAGAGACCAGGGAAATTTGGAACAAGCATTTGAATGGGCTTTTATTGCAAGTGGAGTAGATCCAAAAGTGGATAAAAACACTGAGAGACTTCAGTCAATGACATTTCTTCATGAGGCAGGCAAAGAAGCAGGAGAGGTATTTAATAGCTTTTCAGTTTGATAATGGTGCGGATATGGAAAAAGTTCAAGTTCTGCTTAATAAATTTGAATCCTACTGTAAACCCAAATAAAAGACTACATATAAAAAGGAAGAAATCCTTCATTCCAGCTCAGAGCCAAGCTAGAAATGGCATTTGCACACATGTCACATAACAAGCTTAAGGGTGGTGAGAACTGTAGCTCTGTGAGGTCAGCACCCTTAAACTACAGTTCCCAGGATTCTCTATAACTGCTAAAGTGGTATAATAATGCTTTATGTGATATTAATGTTGCTGCTATGAAGACATAAGTATGGATGTATGACTTCAGCAAATGGATGCATTCATGGATGGGTAGAAAGAGAAAGATAGTGTTCTGTATTTGCTATTTGCTCAAGCAGATGAACAGACGATGAAGTTACCATACATGAACATCATGCTGAGTATGTTATTTATAACATTTGCCAGAGTTAATTAACACTAATTGAGGTTGGGATTTTTTTAAAAATTAAACACCCACCCACTCCTTATGAATCAATTCACTGCTGCTTTTATACCACACACTGCTCTTTCTTATTTTAACAACAGTGTCAGGCCCCTTCTTTCATCCATTTCACTTGTAGTTTAGCCTTAATTTGGTGCTTCATTGCATTTGTAATAAGCACCAGCAACACGGAAAGCAATTGGATCTAGAACATCCATTTGTCCACAGCCAGCCCAGCTAGCTTTTTAGCTGCCACGAAGGGTTTTTCTTAATACAAAGAAATGCTTCCCCTTATTTTTCTATTCTCTTGCTTTAGTAACACTGCCAGCTGCACTTTCCACTTCACATGAATTCTGGTCTATTCCAATTTTCCACTTCCCTGCATTTAATCCCAGTGTTACAAATGGAATCCCATGCTACACTAATATCTCTTACTTGCTGGCACAGAAGAGATCAATATTTCAAAATGCCATATGTTTTATAGATTAGGTGCCTTTTGCATAAGAATCTATTGGTGTCTGAGCTATTTATGCAATACTTCTGTGTTATATTGGGGAGGAAGCACAGAAAAGATACATGGGGCACTTCCTTGGCCAACACTCCAGCTTCTATCATGTATGATGTCCAAGTGGAAAGACACCTCAACACTTTCCTATGAAGTATGGGGTCTATCAACTAGAGTTGTGACTTTGCATTAAGAGTAGCATTTAGAAAATAATAGAATGGCTTTGGCACTCTGGAGGGCACCATGATTACTCCTGCTCTAAAGCACAAAAAATACTAGTCAAGGTTTCCAGAGGACACAAGCTTTCTAAGCAAAGGGCTGCCTTTCACTCCTATGAGAATTAATGGACTCTTGAGAAGGCCATGGCTCAATGTTTGAGCATCTGCTTTGCACACAGACGGTCCCAGGTTCAATTTCTGGCATCTCCAGGTAGGACTGGGAGAGGACACCCTCAGAAACCCTGGAGAGCCACTGCCATTCAGTGTAGACAATAGGGAGCTAGATTGTCTACAAAGAAGTACTGACTTAGTATAAGGCCGCTTCCTGTATTCCACAAGGCTGCTCCCATTACAGGCTTAATCACTGATATGGGTCCCACAAGAGATCAAAATATTTAAGGTATTCTCAGTTATTTAAGTGCTTGTATATTCCACTTTCATTTACACTCAGCATGGGGAATATGGAATTCCGAGGCAGTGTCTTTTCCAAACACCAACCAGATCTAGACCCATTTAGATCTTAGACCTGTTTAGCTTCAGAAAGGGTGCTACATCATATACATTTCAATCAGTGGTGGGGAATCTGTGGTCTTCCTGATGTGGTTGACCCACAACTCCCATCTGCCCGACCTAGCATGGCTAATGCTCAGGGGTGATGGGAGTTGTAGTATACAACAGCTGCAGGGCCACAGATTTCCCCACCCTGCTTTAGATCTTGCCCTGGAAGTGAAGTATTGCAGGGTCAGAAAATGCACATGGCATTACATGATATGGAGAGGGGTGAATGCAGCATGGATTCAGCTAGGGGTTTGGGGGTGGGGGAGGAGGCAGCTCAATATTTCTTATAATATCTACTTGTTTTGCCTACAAATGAATAACATTTCTCAGTGGGCATCCTCAAATGAATCGTTCCAGTTAATTCCAATTCTTCAATATATATACAGTGGTACCTCGGGTTACAAACACTTCGGGTTACAGACTCCGCTAACCCAGAAGTAGTACCTTGGGTTAAGAACTTTACCTCAGGATGAGAACAGAAATCGTGCAGCGGCAGCACGGCAGCAGCGGGAGTCCCCATTAGCTAAAGTGGTACCTCAGGTTAAGAATGGTTTCAGGTTAAGAACGCACCTCCGAAACGAATTAAGTTCGTAACCAGAGGTGCCACAGTAGTATGTTAGCACAAAGAAACACGCAGACACATGCAGCCATTATTTTAGGGAGAAACACCAGCTCACATATGTGGCCTACTTGCATGATTCAACAGGGATAGATGGCTCTATTGCAAGTCCATATCAGTGTCATGTATTTTCCTCATAATTCCACTCCATTGCCACATTAACCTAAAAATTAGATCTGCATTTTGTTACATGTAAATGCCTGAGAATCACATTGCAACATTTGGAAAAGTGTGAAATTTGGTGGATAGCTAGGTTCCAATCTACACGTCGGTCTGAAAGGTAAAGATCAGCTAATTTCATATTGGAATCTCAGGGAGGGGGAATTGAATTCCTCAAGCATCCCTAATACCCTCAGAAGATAGTGGCTGCTCCTCTGTGATTAGAAAAATCACACTGAGAAATTGGCTGCAGCACCATCTGCACCAGCTCCTGGGTGCAATCCTATCTTGCACCAATGCTTAGTGGAGGATAAACTCACACTGTTAGAAGCATTTCCTGAAAAGTGTTGGGAACTTTGTGGTTACAGTTGCTGACAACTATATATACACATGAAAATTAGTTTTAAAAGCATCCCCAGGCCACAGAGAAATCTCTAATGTGAGTAATCTGGATTTCAATAAAACTACTGTATTTAGAATCATAGAGTTGGAAGAGACGACAAGGGCCATCGAGTCCAACCCCCTGCCAAGCAGGAAACACCATCAGAGCACTCCTGACATATGGTTGTCAAGCCTCTGCTTAAAGACCTCCAAAGAAGGAGACTCCACCACACTCCTTGGCAGCAAATTCCACTGTCAAACAGCTCTTACTGTCAGGAAGTTCTTCCTAATGTTTAGGTGGAATCTTCTTTCTTGTAGTTTGGATCCATTGCTCCGTGTCCACTTCTCTGGAGCAGCAGAAAACAACCTTTCTCCCTCCTCTATGTGACATCCTTTTATATATTTGAACATGGCTATCATATCACCCCTTAACCTCCTCTTCTCCAGGCTAAACATGCCCAGCTCCCTTAGCCGTTCCTCATAAGGCATCGTTTCCAGGCCTTTGACCATTTTGGTTGCCCTCCTCTGGACACGTTCCAGTTTGTCAGTGTCCTTCTTGAACTGTGGTGCCCAGAACTGGACACAGTACTCCAGGTGAGGTCTGACCAGAGCAGAATACAGTGGCACTATTACTTCCCTTGATCTAGATGCTATATTCCTATTGATGCAGCCCAGAATTGCATTGGCTTTTTTAGCTGCCGCGTCACACTGTTGGCTCTTGTCAAGTTTGTGGTCAACCAAGACTCCTAGATCCTTTTCACATGTACTGCTCTCAAGCCAGGTGTCACCCATCTTGTATTTGTGCCTCTCATTTTTTTTGCCCAAGTGCAATACTTTACATTTCTCCCTGTTAAAATTCATCTTGTTTGTTTTGGCCCAGTTCTCTAATCTGTCAAGGTCGTTTTGAAGTGTAATCCTGTCCTCTGGGGTGTTAGCCACCCCTCCCAGTTTGGTGTCATCTGCAAATTTGATCAGGATGCCCTTGAGTCCATCATCCAAGTCGTTGATAAAGATTTTGAATAAGACCGGGCCCAAGACAGAACCCTGTGGCACCCCACTAGTCACTCTTCTCCAGGATGAAGAGGAACCATTGATGAGCACCCTTTGGGTTCGGTCAGTCAGCCAGTTACAAATCCACTGAGTGGTAGCATAGTCAAGACCGCATTTTACCAGCTTCTTTACAAGAATATCATGGGGCACCTTGTCAAATGCCTTCCTGAAATCAAGGTAGGCTACATCCACTGCGTTCCCTTCATCTACCAGGCTTGTAATTCTGTCAAAAAATGAGATCAGGTTAGTCTGACATGACTTATTTTTCAGAAATCCATGCTGACTATTGGTGATCACAGCATTCCTTTCTAGGTGCTCTCAGACTGTTTGCTTAATGATCTGCTCCAGAATCTTCCCTGGTATTGATGTCAGACTGACTGGGCAGTAATTATTTGGGTCCTCTCTTTTCCCCTCTTTGAAAATAGGGACAACATTTGCCCTCCTCCAGTCTGCCGGGACTTCGCCTGTTCTCCAGGAATTCTCAAAGATGACTGCCAGTGGTTCTGAGATCACATCTGCCATTTCTTTACTATATTACTGCAGATTTGTATAATTAGTCGATTCCCTTAGAGGAAATGAGTTAAAGTCTTATCTCTTTGTGAAAAACTTCTTTTTTCCATGCTAAAATGTTGCTACTGTGGGATGTCTTAATAATGTTACTTTAAAGCTCGAATGGAGAAGAATGGATTAATGCAAAAGCAAAAAAGATTCAGCTATGAACCTTTACAATGTTATGACTTTCAGCTGATGGGCAAACTTGTGAGAAATAGATTCAGGCTTTCTTTGTGAAAGAGGCGGTGGGGGAGTGGATAGATGCTGAAGTGAGCACAAGGGTTAAGCATTACGTCATTGAGAGCCATTGCAAATCTTGAATTAGGAATTTAGGAAGAGAATTATGGAAAATTGGCTTCCAGGTGGAAAAATCAAAATTGGAAACAGAACTGTTAGAACCCAAAACCAAGATTTTGTCAAAGATGTATAACTTGCTGTTGAAATGGAATATCAGGATGAAACGGTGAAATCTGCTATGATTAAATGGGCACAAGATGTTGGATATAACATAATGATGGCTGACTGGGAACAGTTCTGGACCACAGGTATGAAGTAATGCCTTAAGAGAGAATATTATGAAAATGATATACAGGTGGTACATGACACCAGTCAAGCTTGCAAAAATCTATCATTTGCCTGATAATAAATGTTGGAAATGTAAAGAAACTGAAGGCACATTCTTTCACCTTTGGTGGACGTGCCCAAGGATTAAGGCTTTCTGGGAGATGATCTATAATGAAATGAAAAAGGTATTTAAATATACCTTTCTGAAGAAACCAGAGGCCTTTCTCCTGGGCATGGTTGGCCAATTGGTGCCAAAGAAGGATAGAACTTTCTTTATGTATGCTACAACAGCAGCAAGAATACTTATTGCAAAGTACTGGAAGACACAAGATCTACCCACCCTGGAAGAATGGCAGATGAAGGTGATGGACTACATGGAACTGGCGGAAATGACTGGCAGAATCCGAGACCAGGGACAAGAGTCGGTGGAAGAAGATTGGAAGAAATTTAAAGTCTATTTACAGAAATACTGTAAAATTAATGAATGTTAGAATGATGTCAGAATGAAGTCAAGTGGTTTTAGCAGCAATGTTACAAAGGAGTATGTAAAAATGGATTGTTAACAGGTGAGAATCTAAAGTTACAATATATTAAGTTAAAGGATTAGGATAAAAACAAAGAGGGAAAGGATTTGCTGAATTAACTAACTGAACTGGAATACAAAAAAGGGAGGTGTGAGGAGGTCAGGGAAACAAGTAAATGAAAGACAAGACATGGAAAGATTGATTTGTTTTTAAGTGTTTTTATTTTTCTGTATTTTGTATTTCTTCTTTTCTTTTTTTTCTTTTTCTTATTTTTGTAACCTTTTTTGAAACTTTAATAAATATCATTTTTTTTTTAAAAAAAAAAAGAGAGAATTATGGATGATATATCCATTAGGGATGTTAGCCATGCTCAGAATGGATTCATTAAAATTATTATATATCACCAGTGCTCAGGACAGTTCAGAAATTTAGTTCAGTGGTTTTCAAATTTTTGAACTTCTAAGAACACTTTCCCCATAAAAATGTCTGGAGGTACTCCTGAATACCTGTCAAGAAAACTCATGTGTGGCCAAGATTCTGGGAAATGCTCTATGTAGGACACAGTTTACATTGATAATAGCCAGGCTTCTTTTATGACCTGCGTGTTTGGTATCTTGTAGCAGCCTACCTTATGCTCTAAGGGGCAAGGCAGTCCCTTCTCATTGTTCCACCACAGGGTGATGTACATCATGAGGTGATACATAATTGGACCTTCTACACGGTAACATCCTGTTTCTGCAATGCCCTACCCTAAAAGGTACAGCTGGCGCCAACATTGAACTGCCAGCCAATTTTGCCCTAAACAAAATATCTAAGACACATATGGAGGTTCTTGTTTAGAAGAAACACCTCAGGAATTCCAAAAGGGAAAAACACCTTTTGATAAGAATCACAGTTTTTTAGGGATGGTTGTGCAGATATGCAGCATGAACAAATATTTAACCAAAATCTACCACTTGGTTATTTTGAGAGAGAGAGAGGAAAGAGCAATCTCCTTTTGTCCTTGTTCATCCTTTTTTTATCCTATTTAAAACACTGAGCAAGTTAGTCACAACAACTCACTCAAGTCCAATAATTTCAACATAACATGTGATTCACTTGCTCTGAAATGGAGCCAATAAATATGAATTCCAGCTTGTCAATCTCTTTTCCTTCCCTACAAAGTAAGTCAAAGTTAGAATAGTTAAAGTAGTTGCAGTAAAATCAAAGGAACTGATTCTTTAAAAACTAATAAAGATGTTTAAATAAAAGTCTTTCCCCCCTGCTGCAATGTCTGCTCTTAGCGAAGAGTTTTAATTTATTTTTATCATCATTTGGGGATGGTGGGAAATATTTGCCTCTCATCCAAATATTACAGCAAATGGTCCATAATTACAGTAATTGCAAAGCACTCTTTCTCCTTTTTTTGTCTTTGCATATGGTTTGTTGAGATAGGATTTCTTTTCCTCATTTTACTCGTCACTTATATCCCCTTGCTGCAATTCCAAATTAGGAAGCTGCTGAAATGTACTGAGAAAAGGATTTTTAAAAATAAAATCTCTGAAGAATGTAGTATTTGAATGTTTGGTAATCTACTGTAGGAAGGAATCGTTGAAGTCTTCAGTCTGGCTTGGCAGTCTATAGCAGACACCCAGTTTCCTACCAGCAAACCAGACATTTTGCAACAGGCAAGTAAGTGGGTGTTAGTCCTTAAGTAGGTATTAGCAGGCTGGTAGGGATGTATATTGCAACATCTAAATCGTGATGGTAGCCTAAAACTCTTGCATGAGATACTTTTATAGTATCTCTACACTACAGACCATAAAGAATCATACAGACCATAAAGATCAGCCATAAAGAAGGCTGATCGCAGAAGAATTGATGCTTTTGAATTATGGTGCTGGAGGAGACTCTTGAGAGTCCCATGGACTGCAAGAAGATCAAACCTATCCATTCTTAAGGAAATCAGCCCTGAGTGCTCACTGGAAGGACAGATCCAGAAGCTGAGGCTCCAATACCTTGGCCACCTCATGAGAAGAGAAGACTCCCTGGAAAAGACCCTGATGTTGAGAAAGATGGAGGGCACAAGGAGAAGAGGACGAGATGGTTGGATAGTGTTCTTGAGGCTACCAGCATGAGTTTGACCAAACTGTGGGAGGCAGTGGAGGACAGAGGTGCCTGGCGTGCTCTGGTCCATGGGGTCACGAAGAGTCGGACACGACTAAACGACTAAACAACAACAACACACTACAGACTTAGAATGCTTCCATACTATCATTATGTTGTGAGGATGATTCATGTGCATACCAGAACTTTAGGTCTGTGCAGCTAAAGTGGGTTAAAGTCTTTTGTGCAACCAACCCATCTTTAAAAAAGAACCTGACTTTTTGCAGTTAGGAAAGTGATGGGGAAATGCTTTGAAAAGTGTGAAAATGGAACAACAAATGGGAAGATGTGTGAACACCCAACAAGCAAATCAAGATGAAGGTAGGATGAATGCTTGTTGTTGTATCAACCACACCACAAGCAAATCAGAACTAATGTTCAACAAAGTCCAGATATAATCTAGCCTCTATGAAAGCTTTGTGCAAGTAATTCTGGATGAATGCTCAATAAACAGGTCACCTGGAGGGCCTCTGTTTCAACTCTATTTCAGTGAACTGTGGGGACTGTATTTCAGTGAGCAGGACGAAGGATTTCAAACAGAATTCTCAACATCCTCACCAGATTCATGGGTTCCTTGAGGGAAACCATGACCATTCAAAAGAAATAAAAACAATGTAGGTTTGTAGTGTAGATTCATTGCAGAGTCTTTCTCACAAAAGAATGTCAGATTTGGGGGTGGGGAGAAGGCACAAAAAGTATATGATTCTCCCCTTCTTTGCTTGAATTCAAGTAACTACTTCTGCACACACACATGCACACACACACTTAAGAGATGGATATATATTGGCTTATACATGATCAGACGTAGCCAGAGAAATGTAGCAAAGAAATCATAACTTGCTTCACAGCAGCACTGCTGTGAAGCAAATGAATGTTCTTTAAAAAATGTAAATCTCTCTCTCTCTGACACAGAGACACACCCACACCCGCACCCACCCCAAAAAAGAATGCGTTCTTTGATAGAGAAATTCCACACCAGGATTCCCAATTTGCCGCCCATTCACCTCCACAATTTTTCTCATTTAATATTAAACAGCAATTTTCATCCTTGTTGTTGGCGGGGGGGGGGGGAGACTATTTCTGCCATATTGCTCCACAGAGAGCTCATGTTCACAGTCTCAAGTTGTGCCTGTTTAAAAAGATTCACAGCAGTCACAAGCCTTCAGAGATAATTGATTTGCATGCTCCACTCTATGAAATTTTTTTTTTCTATTTCAATGCAAAGTCTTCTACCTTTTTTTTTTTTTTACAAGAAGTCATCTTAAACTGTAGGTGATACACGTCTGTCAAGGGGTGGGGCTCTGTCTCCTCCATCTCAATTCTCCCCCAACACGCACTGGTTTCATCATATTATCCCATGTCACTCATTATAAATAAAAAAGAAAGCAATTCCATTTTGTGCTTTTTCTTTTTGCTTTGAGTCTTTTTCATATGATTTTTATTAAGAATAGATTTTCTGAGCAGCTGTTCAGCCACATACAAGGATTCTAGTCATTTGGCCATTGACACGTGTGACAACACTACAATCAGGTTGAATAGTGATTTAGCTGCTAAATAAATAGGTAGTTTGCTTTTTACAGCTGTTCATCAACAGGCAGAAAACCAGGAAATTCAAATAGCCTGCAAATAGCTTCTACCCTGCTCAAAGTATGGCAATCTACAAGGGCACATGTGGATAGCCATCCATTTTAAGTACAGATCTCCCTTGGTCCAAATCTAGGCATGGGCTTTGTTTACCCTCTGTGCCCCATCCCCGGGAGTGTGTACCACCCCTGGGCTCATGCCCACCCCCCTTAGGTCCCCACCCCAAGCGCCAGCCACACACACACACTACATTCAGGCTTAATACCAATTTATATATGTAGCCCTTTAGATCATAGTAGGAGTGACCCTACTGACACAACTGCATCATTGATAATTATATGCTATTGATTACTGTACTATATTGTAATTTGTGGTTTCAACCCCGTTTTAAAAGTTGCATTTTATGGTTGTTGTTTACCAGCCCTGGACTCCAGCTCCCTTGGCCCAAAAAGCGAGATAAGTGCCGCATCCAGAGGTCCTATACTGCCCCGGGTACTGTGTGTGGAAGGATGAGGTAAAATAAATAGACTAATAATAAATTATAATGTTTCCAAAAACCAATTCAGATAATCAGCAATGTTTCTCTGTCACATTGCCCTTATGGAAAGACCATCAGGGATGAACACGATGACTTCATAATGCCAATCAGCCTTAACCTCACCATGATGTCACTGAGAGTAAATGTAGCTGTTGCTGAGTAAGGGCAATTGTGTGACCAGGCCGCGACAGCCCCAACCCCCAGGGATCATAGCAAAGCAATAAAGACTCTGACGACGTGTTATGGAATTAAATTAGACCACAACATTATTAAACTTCCGAAATGTAGAAGACCTTGGCTTAGGCCTTGGGCGTGTACCCCTCCCAGCCCCCCCAGCCAGGGGAACTGGGGAACATCAGGGTAAATGGGATATGATGGTGCACTGCAGGCAGCCCAGCCCATATCCAGGGTAGTTCGCTGACAGCCTTTTGGTGTATGGCCAGTGACACCCATTATATAACCCCTTTTAAGAGGGAACCCTGGAATCAACGCCACAGGGGGATGAGTCACCACTTCACCCCACACACACATTATAGGGAAGAAAAGACTAAAGGATTCCACCCAAGGCCATAAACTGCCAAAGTTGTGATGAATTGCTACGGGGAAGACAAAACCTGCCAAATTTCTTCCTGGTCCTTCAACAGCAACCAGGCAAAGACCGCAGCAGCGCCCACTAAACAGGAAGAAAAAGTTAACTTGCAAACAAGAAAACATTAAACTAAGGGAGGGTAGCGTGGGTGAATCTTCTGAGCCAACTGCCTGGCTACTGTCGGCTCCCCTCCCTATATAAAAATGGGACTGGCCCCACCCCCAGCAATGAAACTTGACCACTGAGGCTGGGCGTAAACCTCCACATAATAAACAGGGACTGGCCTGCTTCTCAGTGGTTCAGGGAACCATTAAGTTCCCTGGGAACTATAGCACCACACGCAATCCCGCAAAGGGATCAATGTAAAGTGTGAGTGCTCATTATTCCTGCAACAGTGACCTCACTCTAAATACACTAACCCCCACCCCACCCCCCGGCTGTTAAAACCCTGTCTACGAAGAAACATACAAGACAGACATTTTCCCCCCACAAAGGGAGACCCCCTCAATTTTAACTCAACCTTGCATCAAAGTAGGCACATATAGCATTGCAGCCTAAAGCACAATCCGTTGTGCCCTTACTGGAGTTTAAGTTCTTTTGCGCTTGTGAGGGCTTGATTCTGAAAGTTTATTTTAGGTTATAAGGCAATTAAATCCAGTGATTTACAGTACAAGCTTAACTAAGTCTACCCAGAGGTAAGCCCTACTGAATCCACTGGGGCTTACTCTCCGGCAAGGAACATTAGGGTTGCAACTTTGTTTACTCCAATATACTTTAAGTGGCACTCATTCAGTGCATGCAATATAAACACCTTTTTCGTCTAAGAAATTTTGCATACTGTTAATTGTGAATCTGAAGTTCATTTGTTATTTGATTACTGTTATTTGTATGCATATTGGCTTACCAATATATGTACTGAGGCCCAAATGCATGTTTGCTTTCCGTTCTCATGCTCTTTAATATGAGTTTTTGTACAATGTATGACTGAATTCTTTAAAAAAATTAATAATCATGAGAACTGGCTCCATATAAAAGTTGCTTTCATTAATATGAAAAAAACCACTGCATCATCAACATAAGTTAAACCTTTGCACCAGTTGTTTATCCTTGCAAAATTTACACTTTAGTAAAGTTTGCTTAATTCTCCATCAGTTTTATAACAATCACAACATGAAAATCTACCTACAGCCAGCAAAATTAATAAGGCATCTGCTATTTGTTTTTAAAACATTCAACAAAAAAACTATGGTTTTAAAATATATTTAACAGGCCTTGTGGGTAACAGAGTAGAGGAAGGAAAGCCGAGTACAGAGTATTCATTATGCCACAGAAGCACGTTAATCCACAAACATGAGAGAGAGATTCATTGAGGATTAATGTGGATTGCATTGTAGCAAGCAGGGAAAATGTACACAAAATATGGAGCTGCTCATATTCAAAGATGAAATGGAAACTCAGGGAAGCTTTTGCTGTGAAATATGCCTAGGGAGGGGCATCTAAACCATTTGATTAAACAAGAGTTCAAATAAACTAATAAAAACTACTGTCCAGATTGGCAGTCTGAATTCAAGACTAGTTATAACCAGGACCAGTGATTTTTTGGAAAAAAATGTTTAGGGGTACTCTCATTTTGGCTCAAGAAAATCACCATTTTATAGTTCAAATCAGGAAAAATAAAGACAGTAAATGGACAAAAGTACAAAGATTCACAAAACGTTTAGGGGTATGTGTACCCCTGCATACCCCCAGAAAAAAAGCACTGACCAGGACAGGGATAGGGAATCTGTGGCCCTCCAGATTTTGGTGGACTCCCAACTCCCATCAATCCTAGCAAGCATGACTAATAGCCATTTGGAAGGCCACAGGTTCCCCAATCCTCCCTCCCAGGGATGCAAAACTTTCAGATGCTGCTGGGCCACAGCTCCCATCATCCCTGCCCATTGACCATCCTCCAACAACATATGGAGGGCCACAGGTTCCTCATCTTTTATCTACACCTACACTTAATTTCAGTAATGCTACACTAGGCTTTTCTTTTCCAGCAAAGGACCACTGGGAAAATTGCAGCATCTCCTACATCTTCCTCGGAAGACAATGCCATTTTACGGAAAAAGCAGTGATCTGTGGAAGGACTGTGGAAGCAAATCAGTTAAGATGCATACAGGAGTGTCGATGGGTAACTCCAACCTTAACACCTTAGCTTCATGAACGCAACTTTTCTACTCTGCCTCAACAGAACCTTGACCTGACGCTTTCAAATGAAATGTAATTCCACCAAATATTCCACTGAGCACAACAATAGCAGCCAGGTCATTTGAATGCAGCCATTCTCCTAATTGTTGTATCAAGCTATTATACTCAACAATTTCTCACTCTCCCCTTTCCTTCCTGCTTTGTCATCAGTGCATAAATAGACATTCCAGGTAATGCCAGCTCTGTAAAGTTGGTTGAATTGCTATGCACAATTTAGAAAGAGGGCAAAGCTTTGCAATCTTGTAGGAGGGTGACTTTTGCAGCTTTAGTGTGAATGTGGAATTTCAGAAGGAGTTCTAATTACATCTGTCAGTGTTCAAAAAAGAAAAGGTTCTGACCTCCTTTCATTCCTTCACCTGGTCCTAGGACCCTAGTTCACACAAAAGAGTCCTTGAGAAAGAGTATCTTTGCAAAGTATTGCTGTTTTTATTCTTAAAAATCTTCTTCTCCAATTATAACCGACAGCTTTTTACACATACCAAACTCAGCCAACTTTCTACCATCCGACCAACCCACACCACACACAATCAATGACCACTCTATATATACAGGCATGTGTAGGTGAAAGGTTGCACGAGTCATGCAGGCTTTGCCGATTCATTGTAGGCTGCTGACTCATGCTGACTCAGTTCCTTTTGTATTAAAGAGACAGCGGCTAATTTTAAGCCGTGACAACATCTCCCCTAATGAAGACACTTTTGCCAATGTTCTTACGTAGTACAAAAAAAAGGTTTATGTACTACAGTGGTACCTCAGGTTAAGTACTTAATTCGTTCTGGAGGTCCGTACATAACCTGAAACTGTTCTTAACCTGAAGCACCACTTTAGTTAATGGGGCCTCCTGCTGCTGCTGCGCCGCCAGAGCATGATTTCTGTTTTTATCCTGAAACAAAGTTCTTAACCTGAAGCATTATTTCTGGGTTAGCGGAGTCTGTAACCTGAAGCGTATGTAACCCGAGGTACCACTGTATTAAGTATGAAGCCAAAACATTTGCCAGTGGTTCTTTACTGTATAGGGCTTCCATAATCCATCAGTCTGGGAAAATCTGTCGTGTACACTCAGCCTACCTGGTGGAAAGTCCTGCTGGCGTATACAGTATATCAAGCCCAAGTTCAACAGTCAGGAAACCTGGCCTGGGGTCAATCCACGTAAACCAAGTCCAAAGTCCAGCAGTCAGGAAACACAGTCTCATAAAGTTCCTGTAGCATCCAAGCCAAGGTCCATTAACTATGGGCAGTTGAACAGACACAACACCTCAGCTCTGCTTCCCTTTTATACCTTTCATGCTCATTGCAGCATCTGGGCTTGGTGAGACATGTGACCCTCATCTGTTTTCAACCTACCCCAGCTGAGGAATCACACACCTCCTTCCAGATCGAATGAGCCCCACCTGGGCTGGGGGGCCTTGCCTGCCTCAGTCTCCCACAGCGTGCCTTCCATGACTCCCTATGCCTCAGAGCCCATCTTGTTTGTGAAGATGGGGACTTCTCTGGCTCTGATCAAGGGTCCTGCTCTTCTGGTCCCTGCACACGGACCCCATCCCCTCGCTGTCCTCTGTCATCCCAGGTGTACTTTCCACAACCCCAACCTATCCATTCCTATCCCCGGCTTGCCCTGGTGGGTCCAGGTCGCATCTGCCCCCTCGCCAGGATCCTCTTCCTCCTTGCTGTCCTGCCGGTTCATGACAAAATCTGATCATTGCAGCTTTTCTCTGAAAATTCCTCAAAGCACCAGAAATAAAAGAGTGTTGGCTTTTTATTGCAGCACTGATATTCAAAACTGGCTCAGGCTGCTGATCTTTCCTCTGTCTCCAACAAATGCAAATGTATCTTTGTTCAAGGGTTGTTCAATTCCAGTCCTACCAGGTTAAGACCTGAATGTAATGGGGTACAAGAATGAACCTCAGTTTCACCTACCCACAGTATACAAAAAGTTTTGTATGAACCAGGTTTCATGGGAATATATATTCATTCAGAGCCAGTGGGGACAGAGCCAGAGGGACAAATCCTGTTTGCATACAAATGCATAAACGAAGGATGAAAGGATCTGTCAGGTTTGGCTCTCTCAGTTCCTCATTTAATCACACTTAAATTCAGTTCTCTGGATTTTGCAGCTATTTGCTTAAAAAAAAAACCCTTATGAAAAACTCATCAGCATTTTAGTGCAAATTCCTCCTAATGGCAATTTCAACCAATGTACATATTTTTGCAAGCAATTTTACCTACCATAATGCATTTTTCAGTTATGTTGTAAACCACCCTGAGATGTTCAGATGAAGAGTGGCATACAAATTTAATAAATAATGATAAGAATATTTTCATTAATATCTTCATTTTATGCATGCTCTCCTAATATCTGCATTCTTGTAAACATTGTTTGGTTGGAGAATTGCATTGCAAAATTCAGATAGTTGTGATTTGCAGGGAGGAGAGAATAGCTGCACTTCAGTTCACTTATTGTTTTGAAAATTATGAATTTGATAGATTTGTGTAATCTCACTGTATACAAGTTGTACAAGTGACAATCTAGTACTTCAATTTGGTTTTGGATGCATACTGAATTGAATTTCTCTTCTATCCCTAGCATAAACATAAGCTCAGTTCACAAAAAAATCTATGCATTGTGAGAATATGTGAGTGCTAGGGCCACTCTCATGTCGTGTTGTAATTTCAGTACATGAGTGTGTGCATTACCTCTGCTTAGCTAGGCATAAACATTGAGCACGGGGATGGAGGAATAGCTGCTTTCTACTGATCATAGTAGAGGTAAGTCAAGTGGTTTTCAGTTTAAGTAGAACAAGAATTACCGCTCATGATTCCCACCTACACCATCATTTCCATAAAGATCTACAAAATGTGCATACAGTCATTTCAGGTAGGTAGCCGTGTTGGTCTGACACAGTAGATGATAGATATAGATATAGATATAGATATAGATATAGATATAGATATAGATATAGATACACACACACATATATATATTGTCATGTAGCACCTTAGATACCAAGTTTGTTCTTGGTATGAGCTTTTGTGTGCATGCACACGAAAGCTCATACCACGAACAAACTTAGTTGCTCTCTAAGGTGCTACCAGACTAGATATAGATATAGATATAAATTCATACAGTCATTTGTTTATCTTGTCACAGCTACACAGCCAACATGCCTCAATCCAAATTGAGTCTGACCAAACTGCGGGAGGCAGTGGAAGACAGGAATGCCTGGCGTGCTCTGGTCCAAGGGGTCACGAAGAGTCAGACACGACTAAATGACTAAACAACAGCAACATAGATATAGATTCATACAGTCATTTGTTTATCTTGTCACAGCTACACAGCCAACATGACTCAATTGCATGTCAGTTGCATTAGATAAGATGCTAACTGGAGGCTTAAGGCCACAGCTACTCAAAAGGCAGAAATTCAACAGGGAAAGCATTTGCATCACTACCTAACTCTACAAGGAAGAGTTGAAATTCTGTCTGCTAGGCAGCACTTATAGGCGCAGCAGTCTATTTTTCCAGAGAGCAATAGAGGCAGACACACATCTAAAGTCTTCACCACAGAGTAGTCTGTAACATGTAGGATGTTTGAAAGTAACCTAACAACTAGGCATGAGTTCAGGCAAAGCAAACAGCGCTTTGAAGCTCTCCTGGAAAGTGGGTTGTTTTTTTTAATTTCTGCAAATTAGGACGTGAGCAAATATTGTGTATCTAACTAAGCAAAGCAATTCTCAATTTAAAGCAGCGAAGTGAGCCTTTGTGTTTTCAGATTAACATACATGAATTATGGAAAACACAATCATTTCAAAGCTTTCAGAGAAACGGTGTTTGGACAGTGCTTGCAAATTCAACGGTTTTCCCAGGGCATATATACGACTAGCATATTGAATCTTGGGACATGACATTCAAAGTTCCTCTCAAATGTACTAATCTTGTTTTAAACTTTTAGGTTCCATTTGTATTAATTTCTTCCTCATGATTAGGGAAATGCTTTTTTATCAGAAGAAAACTTGACAAAAATGAAGATCTAATTGTTTCTCTTCACGTGGTTATTCAGCTAAAATGTTCTCTGCCTGCTAATTTCAGCTTAATTTAAACATAAAAGGAAATACATATTAGAAAGAACAAGCCACAAATATTCTAGCAGAAGCTGTTCTAATGGGCCAAGCTTTGTGGTTTAATTATTAGATAATACAGAGGAATACAAAGAGTGGATTTTGCCTCTGCAAAAACTCCCAGAAATAAAAAAAGATTAACTTTAAAGGACTTTCAGCTCCTTATGTCAATGCACAGAGTTTCAAAGTCTGGGAATCCAAATAAGGAAAGATACGTTTAAAATGCTAATTATAAAATATTATAATAACACTAATAACTTCTATAGTTATTAGTATTCATTGCAAAGCAGCAGCTATTATGCATGTTAGGTTGGATAGCTGGATATGGGTATACAGTGGTACCTCAGGTTACATACACTTCAGGTTACATACGCTTCAGGTTACAGACTCCGCTAACCCAGAAATAGTGCTTCAGGTTAAGAACTTTGCTTCAGGTTGAGAACAGAAATTGTGCTCCGGAGGCACGGTGGCAGTGGGAGTCCCCATTAACTAAAGTGGTGCTTCAGGTTAAGAACAGTTTCAGATTAAGTACAGACCTCCGAAACGAATTAAGTACTTAACCCGAGGTACCACTGTATCACGGTCCTAATAATGAATGAGCATATAGATCAGCTATCAGGAACCTTGTCTCTGCCCAGGGCTGTAGATCCATTGGAAAGTCAGCAGGGTGGAGCCAATAGTGTGCAGACTTTGCAACACTGAAGGATTGCAAAGTTATCTCTTGCTCTGTCTCCTGTTTCCCGCCTCCCCATACATCTCTCTTCATCTGTTTGGATTTCCCCCTTTCTTGACACAAGTATGAACCAATGGCATGGGCAGTGCTTTCCTACCACCTTCCATCTCTCCATCCACTTCAGGTTTTTTTCTTCATTCCTTCCTCCCCTTAGCTCCATGTCGCTTAGCACATCAAATGGCAATTTATGTAGGTGGGTGAGCCGCCATTGTGGAAACCCTCCATAGCTAGAAGCTCCCTATTATCACATCGCATCCACTCATATGCAGAGTTTTGCAATGGAGTCCATTCAGATATTCAACTGCATATCAACAGGTATGATTACGTAATTATGAGATGAGAAATCAAGTTCATTCGTGATAGCCAGATTCATCTGTGAATGGAATCTAAAAAGTATGATTTCACACTTTGGATAAAATGAATAATCTTTCCAAGAATTAATTTAATAAAGCAAATATCTGATTTAAACCTATTCAGTTTACGAGTGCTTAATTCTTTTACCAAATAGTCCTGGTATTAGAATAAACTGTTTTTCATAGTGTAGTGGATTAGATTTTTATTAATGCTCCATTCAATAGTTTGTAGAGTGTATCGATTTTAATAAGACATGAATCGATTAAGGTAAAATGTCACTATATTTGCTAAGAACCTCGTATGGGGCAATCATTAAGTAATGTTAGAATTTTATTAAATCAATTTTATGCACTCCCTTTAATTAAGGAGAGATTTCCTTTGACTTTGCATGTACAGCTTCAATAGAACTTTTACTGTATGTCAGCAAAAAAAATATTAGAAATGAAAGGCTTACCAGAAATTACTAGAGTTATTAACTTGGTGATGCAGTTGACTTTAGGAGGGAAAAGGTGAGAGCCTTGATTAAAAATCTGCTATTGCTTCTCAAGTTCAAAAAGGACCTTGGGAGGGGAGTACCATGGGAATGTTATCCCTGTACAGAAGGCACTCTCTGGCAAGAATAAAGAAAAGCACAATGCAATCCTTTACATGTATATTCAGAAGTTAAGTCTCATTGAGTTGAAAGGTTTACTCCCAGGTTAGTGGTATATATTTGCAGCCAAAGCATATTAGAAACAAATTTCTATTTAGCAATAACTATTTGGGGCACTGTAATTTGTGCTATTATTTTTATTAAACTAAGGGTACATTCCACAGAATTAATGGTGAGCAATTTCCCACTGACTTGCTTCGTATTTGGCTCAATCTCTTTCAGCTGTCTTGGAGATCTCTTGTAAAAAGCTGAAAGAGATTGAGCCAAAGGGTTCTCTTCTGGCTTCTAATGCAAGAATGGAAGATCTTCCACACAATGACAACCCCATAAATTACACATATGAAAAGGCCAAGAGAGCTGGCACTGTGCAAGAGGCAAGCAGGGAACGCCAGTGGCATATATATTCAAAGACTGAATACTCCACTTTTTCCTAACACTTAAGGCAACGGATGTTTCCATGCCCCTACTACTTCTGAACAGTATGTGGAATGTAATTTGCAGTGTCTTTCTGGTCTATGGATTGAGCTGGGAGGCATTGTAAACAACATTTCCCATGCTCCTCAGTGTTCCTGCATAGTCCACATAAGCATCCATGCCTTAAATATGAGACATTACTCCTCCTACCAGTCCTTCCAGTTGATGATCATACACTCCACCAGTTATAAGAGTGCTTTTTTGGGTGGGCATGACCAGAAAGCCTGAGTGTAGAGGCAGTTGATACTGAGTTGACGTTCCTTTTTAACCAGGCCTTTGGTTGATTGAATTGACATCCTATGCCCTTTTAAAATGTGTGTAGGGGGGTGTTATTGGGTTGTTGTTATTTTGATTATGTATTTTGTGGTTTTATATTTTGATTTTATTCTGTGAACTGCCTTGAGACCTGCAGGTATAGGGCGGTATATAAATTCAATTAACAACAACAACAGCAACATGAGACGTTCCCTGCTGGATTAAACCAAGGACCTATCTAATCCAGTATCCTGTTCTCACAGTGACCAGCCTGATGTTGGGTCTGCAAGCAGAATCCAAGTGAAAAAGCACTCTCCCAACTTGTGATTCCCAACCATTGGCAGTGGAAGTATGACACAGCCAATATGGCTAGTTGCTATTTCAAGCCAGGCTTAAGATTGAGAGAGGGTTTGAACTTACTGTGTAATGTTTTGCAGTTTTCCAGATGGGGGAAATACATTTCTGAAGCCCTCCAGTTAAGATTCCATCGTCACAAATCAGCTTACTCAAATAGTAGTACAGAGTAGCAGAAGAACAAAGCAGACATGCTACAGAAAAGTTATTGCCTTCTTGGGACTTTCTGAACTTCCACCAATCATTAATTCCAATTTAAGAAGACATCATGAACTACGGTTGCAGAAATGTTACAGATCAACGCAAATGGTCGCGTCAGCTGTACATTTAACTTTTCCTGCCTGGGTTTGGGGCTCTTAGGGAGAGACTATTTCATACATGATACTATTTCGCACTGGCTGTTAGGAAGATGCCTTTTCAAATCGCCAGTAGTGACCACTGAGGTGGTTCTAGTAGGGACTTGAAAGTATACCCTTACCAGAAATCGTTGAGAACTGGCAATGGAGGAAGGGGGGCATTTAGCCATCACTGGAGAAAAAGCACAGATCCTGATTGGCTACTATCTCATGCCTAAACTGAATATCAAGAGCCAATCAACAGTTTAGCACTTGAGCCTGAACTCACCAAGGCCTCCTGACTCTTTCTGATCAGGTTGCCTTCCCACCTCAGTAGCCGCATTCTGGCAAACTCCCTCACTGGTCACTGATGAACATCACAGCCTTATTCACCACAGGTTATCTGTACAAACATTTAATGTTTTCCAGCATATTCACACCAATATGGGAAAAAAATTATTTTCTAAAAGAGGGTTTTTATTATACAGTTTGATTTTTTCATTATCATTACCAATATGGCCATAAACTACAAGACCAAAAATAAAACAAAAATGTTTAATCATAGTAAAACAAAATATTGCAAAACCAAACAAAAATAACAGCAACCAAAATCTGAGATGGCTTTGGAAATGAGAATAAGAAAACTGTTGTTTACCAGAATGAATTTGGGCTGCTGAAACTCCAGAGAGTGTAGCGTGGCATTTACATAAGAAAGCCTTTAGCCTAATTATGACTTCCTTATTATTTTATTTGGGCTATCAAATTTTCATATAACAGCTTGCACAGCAGGTAGAAGCTGGTATATGTAAACACTTAAAAGTTATCTTTTATTAATATGGCATCATGAGCGAACAGAACAACTTGTTAGAAAGAAACAAAAACCAGCAATTATCCTGTGCTACGAAAATTCCAATATTATTCTTTCAGATTTAGCAGTTGTTGGCATCTGTCTGTCTTCAGAGACAATGGAGTACACCCCTGAGGTGAAGTCAAACCACTATGTTAGCAGGACCTTCCCAGGGTGCAAGCCTGGATAGTGTATGTGGAGGTCCTGGACTTCCCAGACAACAAGACTCTACTCTTGGTCTCACTGATGTCATCCAAAGGAAAGCAGAGCAGTATGCTTGGCACTAGCTTGGCTGCAGGAGTTGCTGGAAGGAGGCGTACAAAGCACCATCCAACCATCTTAGGGACTCCCTAAGATTTGTGTAGGGTTAGCCTTTTCTTCTCCAGAGGATATCCCATAACTCCTAGATGGGCTACCTTCCCAGGCTGACGAGTCCCATCTGCCCCTCACTTCCCTCTACAGCACATGAAAAAATGGTCTTCTTGACTGTTGGACTCAATATTGGTCTTGTCTGTTCAATCCACCAAAGCCTATTTTCACATGCAGGCAAAGTCCCTAACTCACTGAGGGTTTGGGACCCATCGGCTACCCTCATCTGGTTTAGCTGGCCAGCTGAAGCCATTCCTGGGATGTGGCCACTGGCACATGCTGACAGCTTCTAGGAGCCACAGATTGAGACCTGAGTTCAGGCTAGGGACCAAAGGTGGACAAGCTACCCCAGAAGGAGCATTACATGCCCCCCACCAGAGGTACCAACCCTCCCCTAACACCCCAGTAGCTTTTCAAAAATGTTAGCCACACACCCTAAAAGGGGTGAATGAATCTGCCAATTTCAGCTTCTCTCAGTTTCTCATTTTTCCAATCTCATGTTCAGTTTTCCATATTTCCAAATCAGTGTGTGATTTGTTTGTTTTTCAGTCTTCAGGAATATTCATTGGAATTTCAGTCATGATTTCTCCTAATATATACATTTTCATGTGCAATTTTACCCAGCATACACAATTTTGTAAAGCTATTTTAAACAAAGTTATTTTCAAGCATGCCAGTGAGTTGTAAAGTCGTTGTTAATGGATGCGGGAGATATTCAGCTCAGTTTGCATTTCAAATATGAAATGTCCTCATTTTGTATTCTCTGAAACTGAAATGTTGGCATCCCTCAAAAGTCTCACTTTTTCAAATGTTACAGCGCAGTTCTCAAACTCAATATTCTGTACAAAAATGTGGATATTAGGGGAAAGTGTTCATTAATGCAGGAATTAATGAAAGTAACATGATGGATAGCTCAGTTGGTATAGCATGAGTCTCTTAATCTCAGGGTCGTGGATTCAAGCCCTACGGGGGGGGAGGGGAAGACTAAACGATCCCTTTCAACTCTACAATTCTATGATTCTATGAAAAATGCATTTGCTTGTAAAAATGTATATAACCACCCTAAAATGCTGATGAATTTTCATGAGGACTTAAAAAAAAAAAGCTGATGCAAAATTGTGGAAAACAGAAGCTAAAGACTGGAAAAGTGAAAAATTGAGAGAAATGGAAATTAGCAGTGTTGTTCATCCACACTGATTACATTGGGATAGCAAAAGAACTCAACCCAGCCCAGCACATTGTTACTCTATGTTTTGCATTCTTATTATAAGCATGCAAAACATGCTTTAAATGTACACAGAGGGAAAGCACAGCATCAACTCACTACTGGCCCTCTTCAGGTGCACACACCAACTGCATATCGTAGATTATGTTTGCACAATTGGTGGCTACTGCAGCCTCATTGTGTGGCCACATCTTACACATGCACAATGTCTGCATGCATGGGCTAATTTCCAGCATTTCTCTGAATGTGCACACGGGTGGAGGCAAGTGAGCGTGATCCCTACATATATTCAGACAAATGTCTGAACGGTGCTGTAGAAAAGCAGAGGCATGGTTTATTACATAACCTGAGAAATGTCAGTCACTTTCCGCATTTTTGACAACAATCATACACTTAAAAGAAAAAAGAAAAAGATGACCTGCCACAACATCTGTGGAAGTCATATATTAGCATTTGACGTATTTACTCTGGAGTCATCTTAATTTTAAATTATATTGATGTCCCTCTTCAAAACTCCCATACTGCACAGATAGTTTGTCAAACCGGATGAAAAACTCCACCATTTCTTTTCTTCCTCTGCTTTAGAAAATGCCCCATACAAAACAAATCTTTCTGTTTTTCATGCTAGTGCTGAATAAACAGATTTTTTTTTACATCTAATACACAGTTATGAATTGCAAACTTGTCAGAATCCAATTATTAATCTGATATTTAGATACTTCTTTCAGCCCTTGTAAGAATTCTGCTAGCTCAGCTCTGAATAATTGCACTTACAGTTGGCTCATACGCCAGCCTTTGTGGAATATAATGCAAGCATATTTTGCTCATATTCGATAACACTTCACAGCACAGGGGGGCAGAATAAGCACCATCAAATTATATGTGCTGAATTAAATTCTGGTAAAGTGCTTTATTTTAATATTTGAGTGCATAAGAGTCTGTTTTTAATAAAAATATGCACTGATGAGAATTATAATAGAGGAATGGAGAGATATTTCAATTCAAACTTCTTCCCCTTATTACAAAACCACTTTTAAGGGGCAGAGGCTGTTAGAATCAATGCTGTAGATTTGTTCCCAGTTACTTAATTACTCTGTCTGTATGATTAATAGCAGATCTATTTACTAATTTTAAAATAGCATACCCTTAGTAGTCATGCATTTTTCTAATTGTGTTCCATTTTTAATATTTTTACTTCTTGCGTCCAAGAATTAGTTTCTGGATATTGCATTTGGCATTGTTTTTACCTACAGTATTTATGATTTCCATCATAAAACAAATACTCCTCTAGTTTACAATCTGCACTGGGCAGATGGTCAACTAAAAAGCACAGAATGATTCCTTCAGGTATAAATAACTTGGCCAATTAGAATTTACACAAACTATATCTATGCCATCCAGTGATGTGGACAGAATATTTTTGGTACTTTCTTTTTCCATGAAACCTTTCCCATTTCATGAGCTCATTAATAACTATGAATGGATGCCAATTGCAAATATAATTGTAGGCAAGCTTGCTATTACCAACTTTGTTTCCTAAAAGCAAGTTAAATAAGCACGTTAAATTAGATAACTTTCTAGGGCATCAGAAAATTTTCTTGACACAACTGAATTTCTCCTCCATGTTAATTACGCTGTGAATATTAGTCTAATTTACATAAGACATTTTTCCAGCTCAATATTTTCTACAAAATCTAACATCGTAATGCCAACTCTCTGTCAATTTTTTTTATTAAAGGCAGCATATAAAGTCATTAAAGCAAATCAACAAAATATTATAGCAATGAAAAAGACAGCCAGACAGGCAGTGGATAAAAGGAGAGTCTACCATTTCAAAAATGGTAGATTAAATTGATAAGGACAGGTTCAAATGGCTACCCTTATGAATCAAAAATAAATTCAAAACTGAGGCTTGTGTCCAATACAGCACAAGGATTTCTGTTTGCAAAATGGGACTATCCCATCTTTTCTCCCCCTGCATGCACTCTGCATCCACCCCGAATTTGTTTCAAAGAGTTGAGGGAGCCCCAGGAGTAAATCCTTGCACAGATGAGACATTTATTTAGTGCTGCATTGGACGAAAGGCAAAACTATAAGCATTACATCACACCCAAAAATGACAAAATGCAAAACCAATTAACAGTACAATCCTAATTATGCCTACTCAGAAATAAGTCTTATTGAATTCACTGAAGCATGCTTCCAGTTAAGAAAGGTTAGGACTGTAGCCTAATTCTAGCAAAATGAATTTTTTTAAGCAAACACTCAAGTAGACAAGACAGCCTTTGCCTTCCACCTAAAACTACCAGCTGAAGAGGAAGTTCCATAACTATAAAACAGGCACGTCCAACTCCCAAGAGACTGTGATCTACTCCCAGTATAAAAAAACTGGCAGTGATCTACCCAGAGAGCCAGTGTTGTGTGAGAGCCAGTGTGGTGTAATGGTTAAGAGCAGTGGACTCGTAATCTGGTGAACCGGGTTTGCATCTCCGCTCCTCCACATGTAGCTGCTGGGTGACCTTGGGCTATTCACACTTCTTTGAAGTCTCTCAGCCTCACTCACCTCACAGAGTGTTTGTTGTGGGGGAGGAAGGGACCGCTTTGTGGGCCGCTTTGAGACTCCTTAAGGGGAGTGAAAGGCGGGGTATCAAGTCCAAACTCCTCCTCCTCCTCCTCCTCCTCCTCCTCCTCCTCCTCCTTTCCATTGTCATTGTACAGAGCTTTTTTAGGGGGGAGGATCGACAAGAGTTCTTGAGCTTCTTTGGGGGAAATTGCAAAAAACAGCTCACCCAACAGTCCACCCCCCTTCCTCCATCCCCCCACTCTGCCGACGACCCAGCTTTCCTAGCTGCTGCAGTGGCGGCAATGCGACCTAGTGCCGGGGGCAGGGGGGGCGACATTCATTGTCAACTTTATCTAATCCCGCGATCAATCTGGAGCACCCTGGCAATCTACCTGTCGATTGCGGTCGACCGGTTGAGCATGTCTGCTACAGAACATACAAAGAGCCACACTTAAGCAAGTCAATGGCTTATCTAGCTTCCCATAGTGGCCAACAAGGAGACACTGGGAAACCCACAAGCAGAGCAGGAGTGCAGAAGCCCCTTTTCCCACTGCTGTTATCAGTAAATGATATTTAGATGCATTTTGCCCCGAAACCTAAACGTTTAATGTAACCGTCATGACCAGAAGCCATGGATACCCTTATCATGTTCCATAATGTGTTTGTATATGTTCTTAATTAGTATTATTCTGTTTGAAATTTTGTAAGCCATCTTGAGAATTTTGATTCAAAGGGCAGAGTGTAAATCTTTATTTTCAAAAGCGGTTGCTGATGGATGCAAATGGATGGTCATCTATCGTCCCTCATCAACATGTGTGATGCCAGCAAGGACTGTGGTCACAACCCAGCCCTGGTTTAAGATGGAGATCAAATTATTTCATTTTACTGCAGTGGCTAAATCGCCTGTGAAAAACCATACACTACTAATTTCCACCATATATTTATGCAGGGTTACAGGCTCCCAAATTTTAAAGGGAAATTAAAGGTGTTCCTAGCCTTAAATACAAATATTAAAGGTGAAACTGGTTTGCTCCCAAAGATTCTCATTTTCTTTGTAGATTGTATTCACAAATATTCCCCAGATGAAAATTCAGTACATGAATATTTTCTGAATTTATTGAATTTCAATAAATTTGCTGAATTTAGCAACTTAGTAAACTAAGTAATATGTGACTTACATATTTGACAGATACCTTGTGTATTTGGTAACTAGTATACAATGGCATTTGAGAGAATTGATAGCTGATGCAATGGTATAGCAGGGCTTTTCAGATCACAGTTCAGTGATGGCACACTGCTGAAGTTTTTATAGTAGTTTTTATAAACCATGTTCAGATTCAAAATTTGCTTCAAAATGTTTTATTCAAAATACCTGTATGATGAGAATTCAAAATATTCATTTTTGAATATTCATTTCTACCCTGACATCTATTCATCAAAGCTAAGTAATGCCAAAAATAGTCAGAAGAGGGCTCTGTTCTTCCTTCCCACCAAAAGTGTCAAAATAAAGTGTATAAATCCCACTTAACTGGGCATTAGCTCCCCCTGGAAGTATAATTTCATCTCATAGTGTATTTAATGCTTATGGTTCATCTGAAGGTGTGTCTGTTGTATGATAAGAAATAAGGTTCCTTGCAGAATTTGTTGGGCACAGATAGTTGCTCATTTACACCCTTGTAAATAGCTCATTTACACCCTTGTAAGAAATGTACAGGATGCATTTAGCATAATTACATAACAATAGATATTAATATTAATTTGCATTCACAAGGAAAATTACTAAGAATGCTCATTCTCAGGGTCATTGCCTGGTGGTCCTTACTCAACCCCCTCACCCAACATCTTGTCTTCTCCCTTTTAGCAAGAATGTTAACACAACTGCCATTTGTTCTCTGAAAACTCCAACAGGTGCTGGCTATTTTAAGGGGATCTATTATTACTATAGGACGCGGGTGGTGCTGTGGGTTAAACCACAGAGCCTAGGACTTGCCGATCAGAAGGTCGGCGGTTCGAATCCCCGCGACAGGGTGAGCGCCCGTTGCTTGGTCCCTGCTCCTGCCAACCTAGCAGTTCGAAAGCACGTCAAAGTGCAAGTAGATAAATAGGTACTGCTCTGGCAGGAAGGTAAAAACGGCGTTTCCGTGCACTGCTCTGTTTCGCCAGAAGCGGCTTAGTCATGCTGGCCACATGACCCAGAAGCTGTACGCCGGCTCCCTCAGCCAATAAAGCAAGATGAGCGCCGCAACCCCAGAGTCAGTCACAACTGGATCTAATGTTCAGGGGCCCCTTTACCTTTATTATTACTATGCTTCCCTAGAGCTTGGAACAATTCTGTTTCTTTGCTCCTTTGTTTCTTTGCCTTGCCCCTTTTCCTATACAATTATAGATGTGTATATAAGTTGCTCAGAGTCTTATGGAAAATATAAGGCTTACAATCTAAATAAACGAGTCAGCAAAGCAAATATCACCTCCAAAGGTGGCTGACTCACTGATCAGGATGGGAAGCAAGGCTGGCATCCCTGCCCTGGTTGTTTGTTTGTTTGTTTGTTTGTTTGTTTCTTGTTTACGATCCATTTCCACTTTCCCAGTTCTATTGGCTGCAATGGGAGGGAATTGATTACATCAGCTTCTGGACTCGCATAGTTTCAGAATGTCCCCTTTAGGCCTCCAGTGCCTGCAAAAAGACTGCTGGTAGGACAGCAATGACAGTGCAGCTTGAAACTGTGCTGCATGAACCCCCAGGGCTCTCAACGTCTCTGCTGGTAGGCCTCCATTTCCATGGGTGGGGCCAATTCTCAGCCATCTTGCAGCAGAGCACAGGGTTGGTCCTGAAGTAATGCCACTAATAGTTGCATTAAGCACTATGTTGTTGTTTAGTTGTTTAGTCGTGTCCGACGCTTCGTGACTCCATGGACCAGAGCACGCCAGGCACTCCTGTCTTCCACTGCCTCCCACAGTTTGGTCAAACTCATGTTGGTAGCGTCAAGAACACTGTCCAACCATCTCGTCCTCTGTCGTCCCCTTCTCCTTGTGCCCTCAATTTTTCCCAGCATCAGGGTCTTTTCCAGGGAGTCTTCTCTTCTCATGAGGTAGCCAAAGTATTGGAGCCTCAGCTTCATGATCTGTCCTTCCAGTGAGCACTCAGGGCTGATTTCCTTAAGAATGGACACGTTTGATCTTCTTGCAGTCCATGGGACTCTCAAGAGTCTCCTCCAGCACCATAATTCAAAAGCATCAATTCTTCGGCGATCAGCCTTCTTTACGGTCCAGCTCTCACTTCCATACATCACTACTGGGAAAACCATAGCTTTAACTATACGGACCTTTGTTGGCAAGGTGATGTCTCTACTTTTTAAGATGCTGTCTAGGTTTGTCATTGCTTTTCTCCCAAGAAGCAGGCGTCTTTTAATTTTGTGGCTGCTGTCACCATCTGCAGTGATCATTGAGCTCAAGAAAGTAAAATTTCTCACTGCCTCCATTTCTTCCCCTTCTATTTGCCAGGAGGTGATGGGCCCAGTGGCCATGATCTTCGTTTTTTTGATGTTGAGCTTCAGACCATATTTTGCGCTCTCCTCTTTCACCCTCATTAAAAGGTTCTTTAATTCCTCCTCACTTTCTGCTATCAAAGTTGTGTCATCTTCATATCTGAGGTTGTTGATATTTCTTCCAGCAATCTTAATTCCAGCTTGGGATTCATGCAGTCCAGCCTTTCGCATGATGAATTCTGCATATAAGTTAAATAAGCAGGGAGACAAGATACAGCCTTGTCGTACTCCTTTCCCAATTTTGAACCAATCAGTTGTTCCATATCCAGTTCTAACTGTAGCTTCTTGTCCCACATAGCAATTTCTTAGGAGACAGATGAGGTGATCAGGCACTCCCATTTCTTTAAGAACATGCCGACTTAAAGATTATTCTAATGCAGAGGCATAGAGCAGGTTTTTACACATGTGAATTCACAAATATTGAAATCCTTACACATTCCTGGTTTCAGGTTGAAGTGAGCTGTCAGTCCTGAGGCTGAGGAGATTGAAGGGCATGTCACTCGCGTCCTTGACAGGGAGTTACCTGATTCGAAATTGGGAGGCCTTTTGAGATTTAAATTTAACTGATGAACATACTGTGGAAGTTGTCAATAGATATGCAGCATGGCATTCTGAGGCATCCATGATGAATATGTTTCTGTGTCGGACATGGCTCCATGGAGGAAGACTTGGAAGTCCCTTTAAAAACAATTCTATCATATTTCAGAGGAAGAGCCAATATCAACTGAGGTCCCAGACAAGAGAAGATCAATATGTTTTCAGTGTTTAGTCTATGCCCGAGAGAGTGATTAGAAAGAGTCCAGAAGCTTGTCAGTTATATTGGGCTTTGTTTGATTTAAGAGAATAACTTAAAGTAGCATAAGGAGAAAATAAAGGAGAGAAGAAGAAGAAGTATGTGAACAGCAGCGGGAACCTATAGAAACAGCAGATTTGATACCAAGAGTCATTCCTCAAACAAAAATTCTGTTGTGCTTTACTATTTGTACTTACAATGCTTAAAGATTTCAATAATGATTGGGTTTTATTGCTGTCAGCATGAATGTGTTATATTAATTGTATCCAATAAAATCTATATTCCCTTGTGCAAAACTCTACAAGCAACATTTTTCTGTTCTTCTAGTCTTGTCTGCTTGATTCTCATGGAAGATTAGTGGGGAAACAGAGAAGGCAGCTCTAGCTTTTTACCAATTGGAGATGTCTCTGAGGTATCCCTATGACCATGCTACTGCTTTAGAATCCTGGGCCTTGATCATGCTTTGCTTATTCTACCCTTTTCTTCCAGCCTGCAAGTCTAAGATATAAAAAATATGAATGTGTAATCACTCTGTGCTAGGTCCTTCTCTACTTTTCTGTCAGCTATATCTATTTTTCAACTCAAGATCTATGGGCTCTGCAAGAAGTGGGGCTGTCTAAATGCTGCAAGTATTCCTAGATCCCTCTTCCTGTGATCTTTGCCCTACCTGACTAGTTCCTGGTGCTCAGTCAAGGGACAGACCGTAAAGAAGGTTATTTAATACAGTCAAAAGCACGATGTGTCCAAATTCAGTCTGAAGGATGGACATTATGTTTAACAGCAATACGCCCAGTGGAACAGAGTGAACATTTCATTATCTATGGTGACTGGATTGCCTGAATACCAAGTTGTGTTTTTATCTCCCAGGATCACAGTTAATTAAGTGTAGAAGAGAAACCAGGAGGTGCCATCAGGAAAATGAGTGAACCATATGTTGGTAGAAAAACAGAAGCATTCACGCACTGTGTGGGGATGACCTCTGGATGGTCCTGAAATTCAGACAGCTATACAATGGAGCTGGCTTTTGTTTCCAGCTCCCTCAATGAAACGCTAATACTAAAAGGTGGAGAGAGAGAGAGAGAAACTAGGAAAACTGCTTCTTGCTGGAGGGGTTTTCCATTTGAAGCTGCATCATGGCCTCTCTCAAAGGCTGCATGCTAGCTCAGATGTGTGTCACTCATGCACACATGCACACACTTACATCAAATGTACAAACCACACATGTACACCCACCACACATATAAGACACATATACAAGACCCAGTGGAAGTGGGGACAGGTGCCTTCGAGCCCTTGATCAATGACCCCTTCTTTAACTTCTTTGACCTTTCCAAGCAGGGAACTGTTCAGAGGTCAAATACCTTCATCAGGAAGCTCAAATGAAGCTTTTCACCCAATCCACAAGTTCATTCAATCCTTACCAGCGTGTTATTATTAAGAAAACACTCACGTGTAATATTTCTTTTCTTCACATTAAATTACATTCCTGACCTTTTTGTGTTTTTTATGTATTGCATTTTTATTCAGTTATGCATGCTGGTTGTGGCGGTATTTGCAAGCACTCAGAGCATAAATCCCAATCTTATTCTTTAACCAATTCACTGAACATCCCTGTACCACTCCCCCACCTGTTCATTGTTAAATCATGAAATTTGCCTTATTAAACTAAACGAGTAGCCCACCCTTATTTCTTTATTAAATTCCACCCATGATTGATCCTTCTTAAATTAATGTATTTTTCAACATTACATCACTGATAGATAATATATTTATAAAGTTGTGACTCAGCTGGGTCTCCCGGGCTTGCTTTTGTGGCTGCTCTTGGAATATGTTGTATCTATCCACACCAGTAACTAGCACCTAAGCAGTTTGTTCTTTCTCTAGCTCACTTTAAGCTGCTTCCAGGAGAGGGCTATAGTTTGTGGGGCACTGAAAAAGCCCTGTCTAGTCCATCAGCTGCTACTAGTCATGAAGGCTATGTTCTACCTCAGCTCAGAGACATTATGCCTCTGAATACCAGTGGGCAGAGTGCTGCTGTGCTCATGTCTAGCTTGCAGGCTTATCACAGGCATCTGGCCACTGTGAGAACAGGACGCTGGACCAGGTGGGCCATTGGCTTGAACCAACAGGTTCATCCCAAGTTCTTACGTCCTCAACATTCTGGTCTCACAGTGGCCTGGGAAGTCTGCAAGAAGGACACGAGGGCAAAAGTATTCAGAGGCATAATGACTGAGTAGAATGTTTAGGAAGAAGAAATAAACAATTTAAATAAATATAGCATTCAAAATGACACTTCTGAAATGCACGCATCTTTATTTCTTCCTGGTAAAATGGGACAAGGTCTAAAGGTCACATCTTGCTGGGATTCGGGATTTTGGATATGGATTTCTAAGGCTTGGGAGTGAGCTTCAGGAAGGAACACGGGAAGGGGCTTCAGGAACTTTCACTCACATGAAATATACAAATACTTGTATATTTGGATCTGGGACAGGTCTGACATGGAATTCTAGATCAGCCTAGATACAGCCTGGCATACTAAAGTTGTTCAGCAGAATCCCTGATCTGGACCTTGTGTAGAAATAAATTCCAGACCCGCCCTATTTTCCATGGACATCCCTGATTTAGAGAAGCTATCCTGGTTTATGATTTGATCCCAGAATGTCCCGCTTTTCCATAGTATGTTCCTATTTTCATTGGAGAGATTTTGGAGGGTATGGAGTTATCCAACCCCTGAACTGTCTGAAGGCAATCCTGTACAGGAGAGGGGTTTAAAAAAAAAATGTTTAATGTTTTATTATGTTTTTATACGTGTTGGAAGCTGCCCAGAGCGGCTGGAGCGACCCAGTAAGATTTGTGGGGTACAAATAGTAAAAATATCATTATGGAATGGGATGTCCCTATTTTCATCAGAGAAATGTTGGAGGGTATGGAATTCTCTCCACCACAAGAATGGGTTTCAAAGCCTTACCGAATGGTAACACATTGCAATCACGCAAAGAGATTCAGTCCTTTATGCAGTTCAGTAAACTTTCCTCTCTCTAGTCTCAGAGCAAGATCCTAAGCTTGTTCTTCATTGCAGAACTTCTCTGCAAGTGCTGCTGCTGCTGCTATTAGTCATTTTCAACAACCACATAGTGGCTTCTCAAGTTTGAGCTTCCTGCCGTGAGAGCTCTGCAGCAGGAATTTCCTGCAAAGAGTCATCAGATAGTTTAGCTCAGTGAAATAGAAAAACTCCAGTCTTCTCTGACATTTATTATGGCATTTCAAATGCAATGCATTCAAACACAACATTTTATGTACATTAAACTTATAACTTTAACATGGCATTCCAGTGAGCTCCTCACTTTCCAGCTTTGGTCAGCATTCTTCTTCAGATCCAGTATAACCTCTGTCCAAACCTTTCGTATGCAGATTCTTGTTAAATCAACCTTCTCCAAGAGATAATCAAATTAAACTGGGAGAGCACAGTTTGTGTGTTTTTGCTTTTTTGCTAGGCCTAAGAGTATGGAAACATCTGTGTGAGAAGTGGGAGAAGAGGGGGGAAACATGTTGAATTAAAGAAGATCTGTTCTTTCCAGGGAAATAAGATGTCTTGTCTAAATTAAAGTAAAACTGTCAGGTAGAGATGAATGAATCACTTCTGACAGAAAGCACATCCTCTTCAACAATTTCCTCCTTCCCTGGGCATTTACCATGTCTGGAGTCAATCTTGGGGCAAACAATTTGCAAGGTTCTGGTAATAAATCATCCATGTTTTACTCGTTCCCAGCACCCAGCCTGATTCAAAAAGCCCCACAGTTGGAAGTAGAAGATAAAGGAAATCCACAGGGATAGGCTGCTGTCCTGAGATGATAAATCAGCTCAATATAATTGACTGACAGCTTCAGGAAAGGCCTGCGTACACAGCCACCACAATACAGCTTTTGGGCAAGTGAGATCTGGGGGCTAGCCATATTCCATGCATAGCATCTGCACTGTCCAGCCTGGTATAGTCCCACTTTGTCCCTTTCCTCTGCCACTGCTGAGCATTGTTTAGAAATGGACCTAGAAAGGAAGTTATGAAGCAAAAGATGCAAGTACCTTTCTAAGCAATTTCTGCAAAATGAGCCAGCCTGGCTACTCCCACCTGCCCGTGCATTTAGCCAATGAGTGAACTCACAGTTGCAATTATTAAGTGATTTATTTATTTTTTGGACACCAAACAGAAGGAATCTCTGGGGTCCTTAAAAAACTTCTATTTCCCCTTTCTCTTTAATGCACTTTTCCTGGTCAGTCTTAGCCAGAAATTCAAAAGTTCCTTTTTAAATGAACTGCAAATATCTAGTATTTATGCTGAAAATAGAAAAAAAGAGGGGAAATTGTATTTTTTTCTGTATGAATCTAAGAGTGACTCAAATTCCCCCTCTCATTAACAAACTAAAAAGAATAACACATTTAAAATGTGTTTCTAATTATTTTTTACAGGTGCCTCCCTAAGCCAAGCATTTAATAACCTTGGCTGACTCTTGATTATAACATAAAACTTTACATATTATGCTATTCCCCCTTGTTGTACTCTGTCATAAATTTCCAAATGAGCTGTTTATGCTAACATTAGTAGACAACAGATAATTATCTCCAGATTCAATCAACGCATTTGATTTGGACTTTGGACAACAAGTTATTTATGGAATAGGAAGCCAATATTATTTTTTATTTTACAAGAAATAATACCATAGTATCATCCTTTGAAATATCAGAATTATCTGTAACATTTTCCTGTTTTATATCTGAAAATATGCTCATGTATGAACATTTTTATCAGTCTTGATAACTGGACTTTGGGTGGTATCCAACTGATTCAGAGTACACTGAATAAAACCAACAAATTTCAGTCAGTTACACCACTGTATTGTTATATGGAAATAATTTCATAATGCAGAGGAATGTGTAGAAGTATGAGAGGTAGCTTGTCTCCATGATTAATATTTGGATGCAAAGAATCATGAGTGGAGAGCAAATGGTGATAATAAGCTCTGTTCCACAAACACAATGCAAGCGGCTTCTCAAGAGTATACACAGTGTCATGGCAAGTAAGTGGATTGTGTAGCCGTGCTCATACTTCTCTCAATTTGTGCAAAAAAACCCCAAAACAGTTTTACACATTTGTAAAGAATAATGCCATCTTTGGATTGAAACTCATGAGAGGGTGGAACTTAAAATCTTTAAAAATGATAAAGAAAAGTTATAAATAAGACAGGTATCCAGCTGACCTCTTACAGCTTACAGCTTTATTTTATTATTATTTATAGAGCACTTACAGTGTTTATAATACCAGAAGTGCTATGTGCTTGTTAACGTGGCCTCAAAGTAAAGCTGTGCTCCACTGATGGTTGCCTAGCACAAATGGCATAAAAGTGGAAATTAAAAATGAAACGTACTTTAAAGCTAATTGAAGGGAGGCTGTTTTTGTAGTTAGTATCCAAAGAACTTGCAGAACCTTGAAAAGAAGGCTACAGATGCTTGCCTTGCCCATCCCTAAGGCCAGCCTTGCTTAGGATGTTTCTTCCCTTGGATGGGTGAATCTGTCCATTTCAGTTTCTTTCAATTTCTGTTTTTCTGCTCGTAAGTTCAATATTACACATTTGGACATCAGTTCGCTGACTTTTTTTTTTAAGTCCTCATACGAATCCACTAGCACTGTAGTGAGAATCCATCCTAATATACACATTTCACCTGCAATTTTGTCTTACAGAGCATTTATTTATATAAAGCAATTTCATACAATGCCGTGCATTTTGGCATGTTGCTTTCACCAATATATATATATTTCTGCACACTGCACCTTAATATATGACTTTTGGTATGTTACTTGGCTGGAGAAGTGTACATTTTGAAGGATGGCTGTGTTTTCGAACAATTAATTGGAAAAATTGTGCTTTGGTTTGCATGGTGTTTCAGAAAGGGCTAATCAGATAAGTTGACCTTTAAATGCAAACTGGTCAGAATTATCTCCCATCTCCAACTCCTGCAACTGAAACTTTTTGATGAGAGAAACTTTTTTTCCTGCCGGTAAGCCCGACCAGATCTCACCACACACCTGTTTTAGTCATGCATTGCATTAGCCTGGAAGTGCCAGAGGCCATTGATTTAAAGACAAGAGCACTTTTTTTTACTGCCAGTCATATCCATGGATTACTTTCTAAAGAAAACAAATAGCTCTATTCAGAATCTTTGTTTCACAAAATCGTGTATGAACTTCTGTGAAACAAAAAACCAAAAAATAAACTTGTAAGAGTCCTTGTAAAGTTTCAATTGAAAAGGCAAAGCCAGAGGAATAATAGCCAAATGCCAAGCAGAACACACTGTGTTGGCATATCCTACAGCTATGTTTGCGTAGTAGGCTAATACTTAGTTCTGCTATGGGGGACGGAAAGGAAGAAATTGCTGCCTTCTCTCAGCTGGTAAGAAATGAAACAAAGTCTCTGATAGTAAGAAAACCCAACAAATGAAAGGGAAGGTAGGGAGAGAAGGTTAAGCATACTGCCACACCCGCAGAAACAAAGGCCTGAGGAAAAGGGTGTACAAAGGACATCTAGCGAAAGTAATACCAGCATGAGCAACAAAGACAGCAAGAAGATGAGCTCCCGTCTTTCGGTCCCAGCTCCTGCCCACCTAGCAGTTCGAAAGCACCCCCAGTGCAAGTAGATAAATAGGTACCACTTTCTAGAGGGAAGGTAAATGGCGTTTCCGTGTGCTGCGCTGGTGCTGGCTCGCCAGAGCAGCTTCGTCACGCTGGCCACGTGACCCAGAAGTGTCTCCGTACAGCGCTGGCCTCTTAAGTGAGATGGGCGCACAATCCTTGAGTCGGACACGACTGGCCCGTATGGGCAGGGGTACCTTTATATTATACAGAGAGATAAATAAAATCTAATACTTCATTAGAAATTCAGCACTTGAACCATATTTCTATTGTTCTTCTATAAATCAATGTTTTAAAAGAAACCTGCTTTCCACTTGGCTTCCTAATTATTGTTCATAATGTAAGGCATTACAGTAACTGTAGTGCTTTGTTCCTCCTTACAATTAGATATGGTGATTAAAACTTGGTACAATGTTCGTCTAACAATGCTCATTGTATGGTATCTATTCTTGGCTTCAGGCATTTAATGAGCTTATTTGCTCAATTACTGAAAGATACAGGACTGTTTCATGCTGCTTCTCTACCAGTTTCAGCGAGATTGCACATGAAACCAATATAACACACTAGCAGTGACATGACCCATATGTTTTACATGGGATATATTGTGTTTTTACTTATTTGTTAAATTCACATACTGTGTTCCCACCAAATGGTTCCCAAGGCAGCTAACAGCATCAAAATACAAAGTATAATGCAAAATAATAATCAACCATTATAGAGATTGGTGGAACAGAAAAAGGGGCTTCTGAAAATATTGAAATTCAGCTCACAGGGGCTCTTTTGGAAATTGGCCTAAATTCTTCCATTTTTTTATTGCAACAATACAAATCTACATTATCAGAATGCTAGAAATGTATATATAGCTATGTATAGAAGAGGGCCATAGACCAGGAGCCAGCAGAAAGGAGAAGAGTGTTTTGCTGGAATCCACAGCAAGGGCCTCACACATACCAATTCAAACTCTCAGCTTCAAGAAGACACATGTCTGACGTAAAGAAAGTTACCAGTCCATGACAGTAATCTGTTGCTCGAGTTTCCAACCTCTTTCACTCAGGGCACTGCAGTTGTTTATGGAGAAGGAAGAGACTGGAGTAATGGTGCAAATACAAGTAGGCTGGATCAACCAATACGAGATGAAGTTTTTAACCCTATAGGTAATAGTAGCAGCAGCAAATGGTCTAAGCTAGAGAGTCAGGATGTGCTTTATCGACTACTTGAAAGCTTTCACCTCAGTAGGGTTGCTGGAGGTCATTATTTCAACTTAAGGAGCAATAAGTAGTTTTCCACTGAAAGCTGGGGAAAGGGAAAAACTTTAATCAATATATGTCCTGTTAAACACTTTTTCTAAAGGTCAGGCAAAGAGAAAGTTGAAGCAATGCTCCTTTTGTCCATGTACTCTGGGAAACCAAAGCGGCATCATGTTCCTATTATTCCATTAAGTTTAGCAGGTGTGCTTCAATAAATTTCACGAAGAGAGGTGCTGGCAGGAAGGATGTATCTATGCAGTGGCTTTGAAAGTCACCAGATGTCTATGTAACGTCACCCCACAGTCGACAAATATAATACTTTGGGCTGACCCTCTCATCTGTCTCACAGAACCCAGGCGAAGATGTAGTATTTGTTGAACTAATGTGGACTGCGTACTCTGTACGGTATCACACTTCAGACATGGGCAACAAAATGACAACTTTCCTCAGTTATATCGAAAAGGGATCAGTTTGAAGTCATAAAACCTCGAAATCTTCCATAAATTGGTGCAGCAAAGCATAAAGTTGGGGGATCAAAACTAAGTTAATGGGGCAGCCACCCCACGAAGTATCCTGATCTTCAATCAGCACGTTGTCCTATAGCTCATTGTGATGAAATTCCAGTGCCTATCTTTGGAGAACTTCCTGACATTAGTGACGAAGATGCCTCCAGTGTTGAAGGACATGAAGAAGAAGAAGTGGTTCTTGAAGGTGATGCTCCACATCCATTTTCCCAAAAGGAGTTGAATGATCTAGTTCGCGACCTCAGCTTGTCAAAGGACTCTGCCGAACTGTTGGCATCCAGATTGAAGGAAAAAAACCTCCTCTCTGACAGTGCTCGCATCAGCTTCTTCCGCAACAGGCATCAAGAGTACCTCCGTTTTTTCTTGGAAGAGAAGGACTTGGTGTACTGTGCAGATATTGCACAGCTTCTGCTCAAGCTTGGAGTGCCACAGTACGAACCCAAAGATTGGAGACTGTTCATTGACATCAGCAAGCGATCACTGAAATGTGTTCTGCTATACAACGGCAACCAGTTTGCCTCTATACCCCTGGCTCACTCGACTACACTGAAGGAGAACTATGAAGTGGTGAAGTATGTGCTGGAGAAAATTGGTTATGATCAGCATAAGTGGTTTATTTGTGTTGACCTGAAGATGGTGAACTTTTTGTTGGGACAACAGTCTGGCTTCACCAAGTACCCATGTTTTCTGTGCATGTGGGATAGTAGGGACCGTGCTCAGCATTACACGAAGAAGGACTGGCCTGTGCAGGAGGAACTGGTGCCTTTCAAAGAAAGGAACGTCATCAACGACCCTCTGGTGGACAGAGACAGAATACTCTTCCCACTGCTGCACATCAAGCTTGGCTTAATCATGCAGTTCACCAAGGCTTTGGACAAGGATGGTGACTGCTTCACTTACTTGTGCCAGGCTTTTCCAGGATTGACCATGGAGAAGTTGAAAGCTGGCATCTTTGAGGGTCCTCAGATCTGTCAGCTCATCAGGGATCCAGAGTTCGGAAACTCAATGAATGAAGTGGAACTGGAAGCGTGGAAGGCATTTGTTCTGGTAGTGAAGAACTTTCTTGGCAACAATAAGGCCAGAAACTATGCAGAACTTGTCAACAACATGCTGACTGCTTTCAGAAACCTGGACTGCAACATGAGCGTCAAGATGCACTACCTATTTTCACATATGGACCGATTTCCTGAGAACCTGGGTTCAATGAGTGACAAGCAGGGGGAGAGATTCCATCAGGACATGAAAGAGATGGAGACCAGGTATCAGGGTCGCTGGGACACAGTCATGACGGCTGACTACTGTTGGACTCTGAAGAGAGACCTCCATGCTGCTGAGCATTCCAGGAGTTCCAAGAAACGGAAGTTCAAGCCCTGAAGTTTGAAAAATGGTGAAGCAACATGCAATTTACGTGTACTTACCTTTATCAATGCCCACCATTCAGTTTACAGAAAACCTGACCTGATGGAGAGAAACGGATGCCATTTCCTGATTCAGCAGTGCAAAAATACCCTAAATCAGTTGTAGAAATCTAGACAACATTCAAAAAGTAAACAATTGTTGCCCAGTGTAATTAACTAATTAACCATATTTATTTATTTTTTCCAAAGAAATACTATAGGTATACCCAAAACCCCAATAAATCCAAAAAGAGCAGAAAGTGGAATGCACACATAACAAAAACCAAACACTACCATCCATTTTAAAATAATAAAATTCTCGCGGTACAGAAATCAATTATATTTAGCCATCTTTAAGATACCTTATGCTTGACAACAGAATGGTTATTAGAATATGTATCATTGACGCTCACTCTTCTCATGGGGTACCTCCTGGAGCTGCAGGTCAGTTATTGGTGGAGATGGACAAAAGTGGGTGGGACCTGAGGCAAATGTAGGCAGGACAAAGGCTGTTCCTATTACATTTGCACATTTCCAGTCATGCAAAAAGCAGCAGTTTCTACACGCACATAGACACACAGTTCCATCCAGGCTTGCAGGAGGTGTTTTCACAGTTCATAGACACATTCGAACCAAGCAAAAGGGTTAGAGGAGGGTGCAGAGCACTCCCATGAGGGTATGGCCAGGGGAGTGAGAGCCTCAGAGGTCAGACACAAAGGCCTGGAGACCTGAGTGTTCCCCCTGTAATGCTGCCCTGGTACACTGTACTCACTAAGCATTCAGTGGCTGTTGTCCCTGTGCTTTAATGTTTCCTTCATAACAAGTAAGACCAAAAGGAAAAAAAAGATGGCAAAAGGAAAATATTTTAAGAAGTTCCCAGCACTGTCAGGCAATGCTTGACTAACTTTGGAACATACCTTAACCTGATGGGCATGTACTTAAAAGACAGGAAGTTGAGATTGCCCATGAAAATATCTTCTGCACTAGCCTACCAAAAAGACGACAGGTTTCACACGATATAGCAAGTTTCTTGAGCTCTATAAATGGATCTACACCATTGACCTGAATCCACCACATAACATATGACAATATTTTATTTTATTTTAATTTTTATTCTCTTATTGGCCAATATAATGTAGAACATCAAATCATCCATATATATATATATATATATATATATATATATATAGACACACATATACTCCAGCGGGTGCAGAATGCTGCAGCGAGACTCCTTACGGGGTCCTCGCTGCGAGATCACATTCACCCGGTGCTATACCAGCTGCACTGGCTCCCGGTGGAGTACAGGATCAGGTTTAAGGTACTGGTTTTAACCTTTAAAGCCCTATACAGCCTAGGACCCTCATCCCTATGGGACCGCCTCTCCTGGTATGTCCCACAGAGGAACTTACGGTCTTCAAACAAAAACATCTTGGAGGTCCCGGGCCACAGAGAGGTTAGGCTGGCCTCAACCAGAGCCAGGGCTTTTTCGGCTGTGGCTCCGATCTGGTGGAACGCTCTGTCACAAGAAGCTAGGGCCCTACGGGACTTGACATCTTTCCGCAGGGCCTGCAAGACAGAGCTGTTCCACCAGGCCTTTGGCCAGGGCACAGCCTGACCCCCTCCTTTGATAGTAAGAAAAAAAACCCTCAAAATAGTTTCCAAACAATTAATTGCAGTAATTCTTTTTAAGGAAACAATATTTGCTTTATTTTGTTAGGTACCTTTAATAAAGTCAGAAATGTTGCAGTCTGGTTTTTCTTTTTCTTTTCTTTTTTTTTCTTTTTTTGAAAGAAAGACAAATCTGTTTCCAGTTTAACTTTTATGCCTTCCTACTTTCAGTGCCCTTAGCCCATTGCAGAGCAGAGAATCCATAGCCCTACAATGAAACAAAACTGCTAGCCCCACTATTTTTTCCATTTTCAAAAAATCTCTAGCTTTCTGTTACTTTGAAAGATTTTAAAAGCCTTTTTTTAAAAAAGAAAATGTGTTTTTTCTTCCTACTAAAGGCTTTGTGTGATCTCTAGATGTCTTATTCTCGGATGGTTACACCATTAGAACAGTGTTCTGAGAAGCAGCATGAAATGTGTGTAATCAAAGCCCTATTTGGCCGTTTCCCCCAGTAGCATTAGGGGAGGGAGAACCTGGCCTCCTCCCTTTTGCAGCATTCCTAAAAGCCTGCCCTTGCACACGTCCAAGGTCAGCTGCTGCTGCAGGCAGCTGTTCTCCTCATGGAGGCTCTGTGCAGTCCTAAAGCCAGTTTCCTGCTATAGATGTCCCCATGGAAGGCTATGGGGCTCAGCCACCAGGAACGAAACTATGGGACCAGAGCCAGCAAGGAGGACCTTTCTGGTGGGAAGCATGTGAGGCAGAATGCTTGAACAGTGCTAAAGTGTTTGCAGATTTATTTATTTTTCGAATTGAAAGATGACTGTGAGGGTAAGCAGAATATCCAAATGTAGTTCACCCTCTTTGAGGAACAATGTGACCTTTAAATGTATATTATGGCCGTCCCCACCACCCATTATTCCATCATGCAGCACAAAACCTCCAGATAAAAACCTGGCAAACCAAAGACTTATACCGCCTAGCACACTTCTACAAAAATAACAAACCCTTATCAACACAAGAAATACAAGGCAAACTAGGAGACAACCAAATGCCCTGGCTAACACACCACCAGTTACAAGCCCTCTTAAACAATCCAGTAGTAAAATCAGCAGCAACTAGGTCCCTGACAAATTTCAGAAACCACCTCCTAACAACAAAGGGACATGGCAAAGGGATGACATCCACAATGTACAAAAAACTACTACAAAATCCCACAAACCCCCTAGACATAATAAAAAATATATGGGAGGATGACATAGGCTATGAGATTAACCCCACTCAGTTGACCAGAATGTGGTCTAAACCTCCTTTTAAATCTCTATCAGCAAAAAGGAAAGAACTCACTCTGAAACTCAACAGATGGTACCTAACACCAAGGAAACTAGTGCTAACATGCCCAGGAATCTCACCAAAAGGCTGGAGAGGATGCACCTCCACAGGCACATACTTCCACATGTGGTGGGAATGCCCCCAAATCCAATTATTCTGGACAACAATCATACAACAAATATGTAAAATAACTAAGCAAGTATTATAAGTCCCCCCCCCCCCAGAACTGGCCCTACTAAACATCTTCCAAGATAATAATGCCCACTCACATCATAAAGAGCTTATAACCCACCTACTTTCAGCAGCCAGAAACATCATAGCCAGACACTGGAGAGACCTGTCAGGAGTAAGCATGGACTGGTGGTATCAAATAGTTTGGGAAACAGCCTTATTAGAAAAACTAACCAATAAGCTGAAACTGACACAGGGACAAATAGAAGAAGATGCCTTCACCCCAGTATGGCTCCTCTTTATCACACATATAGCCCAACAAGACAGCGACAAGATTCCGCCAACAGCATACGAATCAATCAACCTGATTCAAAAACATCCACCCACCCCACTCAAACATGAAAACAAAGTTCACCACAGCCAATCACAAACAAACAACCACACCCTAGGCCAACCCTGACCTCTCTCACCACCAAAGGAACACAAGCGAATAGTAAAGAGAACCTGCACAAGCGACGCTGACACCCCCCCACACACATGCACTAAGTAGAATAGAAGCATTGCCACCCCACCCCCACTCACCATGGCCCCCCACCTCTTCCCCCCCTTTCTTCCTAATGTAACACTAATGTCTCAACAAATGAAACTCATCTGTAGAAAATGTAACTTGAAAAAAAGAGGCATTGCACATTTGTAAACCAATAAATCTTTAATAAAAATATGTTTTTTTAAAAAAAAAAAATGTATAGCATGGCTGTGCCACATCCAGATTCCATTATCTTAAGTCTGGTAACTTAACTCCAGGAAGCAAAGCCAGCGGACTGTTTGGACATATATAGACAGGAAAATTTTATCACGGGCCATACAGAGCTTTGGGTTGAAAGAAGCTGGTTTAATCTGCCTGGAGCTAGTACAGAGTTCAAGAGCACCTTCAGTCACTGGAGGCAAGTAGGGGTCATGCTGACTAATCAGCTCTTACTTCCTCCCCCCACTGCGTTCAAGGAAAGCAGGGTGCCTTTTGCCACTGTGTGACTTGAACTCCACTATCTTGAAAAGGCTTAAAACAAGACAGCTGTTAAACAGCTGTAACTGAAGGTACTCTGTATACCCCTGCTATATAGAAAAAATGAAGGAAGGAAGGAACTATTGTCTTCAGTCTTGTTTGGAGAACAGAGGAAGAAAGGATTGTTCTTTCTCCCTCTGTAGCCTCAGCTACTCAAAATATTTTACCTCTTGACCTTCTAAGAACCTCAGTGTAGCTTGCTTGTGAAATAAAATGCCTCAAGATTCCCCTTGCCACCTCCATCAGCATTGAGTGGCCTCCAATTCATTTTATCAGGCTTTACGAGACCTTTTTTTTTAATAAAAAAAAAAGCTCTGGGACATTCTTATGTTTCCGAGGACCTTGGAATGCAACAGGGTCAGGAGGTAAGCAGAGTTTTTTTGTGGCAGAAAATAGGCTGTAGTCTTACATATACTTAGTAAGAAGTAAGTCCCACTGACCTCAGTGAGTCTAACATTTGAGTGAACATCTTTGGTAACAGACTAAGATTTGTAAATAGCTAGTACCCTTGCCCAGATATCATCATGTATCCCAGAGTCTTCTGTAAGAATTTTGAAAAATCCTAAACTGCTTTTGAAAATTCATGCATATGGATATTTGGCACTCCTGAGTTGAACAGAGACTCCTCAACTTTCTATTGATCTATTTCTCTTGTGTCTGAGCCTCTATGGCATGTTGTTCAATTGCTCAATATAGGAGGCACATTCCTTTTGGGAGAAGTTACCTTTTATTGATGTAGAAACACAAGCCTTGAGACCTGTAGGTTCTCTTATACCCAGAGATGCTCCTGACTGTCCAAGTTGCAGGATCACCTTTTATCGTTTGCATCTAATTGCCAAGCTGAAAGAGGGCAGCAGCCTGAGTGCTATCGTTTGTGCCTTAGAAAGCACTTGGTTTGACTACTATCATGTTCAGGTTGACCTTTGAAAAATGTCCAGAAAATGTAATCAGTATAGTCAACTTATGCATTGAAGCAGGAAAGCACTAGGGAATTTACCTTTTCCCCTAATAGCAAACTCAATAGTGAGTGCTGACCAAATGGAGTCAGAAGAGGGCCACTGAAAAACAAGAAGGAGGGAACTCCCATGTTTGTAAAACTACAGATTTTTGTTGGGCAGGAGGCACTAAGGCAGAGCTTTCCAAATTGTGTGTTGCAACACATTGGTGTGTCGGTTGCAGTGTATTGTGTGAATGCTCCCCAGGCTCCTCCCAGGGCTGGAAAGGGGTTAGTTTAACCTCCAATCTGCTAGTAAAACTGAACTACTGCATCGCAAAATGATGCATGTCTAAAAAGTGTGTCACCAACATGAAAAGACTGAAAATTTCCGCACTAAGGAACTTCCAGGACACAGGAATAACTCAACGTTCAGAACAGAAATATCAACTGAGGAAGGATACAGTAATGCGTTGCTGATGTCTCTTAGATCTCTCGACTCTAACAAATTTCAGGAATTAAGGTGGTTTGGAGACTTTACAGCTCAGCAAATGTGTGACAACTTGCATGCTTATAATGCTGCCATGAGTGGGAAGTTGTGTTTCTTACCAAGGCTCTTGAAATGGTCTTGCCAACATTATAATTTATTTATTTTTTGCCACATATCTTTTTTACAGTTTTGTGGGGTTTTTTTTAAAGAAATCAAAGGTCTGCAGTTATAACACAATAGATAGATTTCATCATTCCTAACCCCACTACTAAATCGTTATAACAGGATTTAAATAGACACTTACTCTTTATGTTTGCTTATTACTGGAACTTCATTCCTCTTACAGCATATACAGGGGGAGTTAAAAGGTATAAATGAAACAGTGCCGTTAGCTGAAATTATAGGCTAGATTAATGAAAAACAGCAGCCTTGCCTGTCTGTTCCTTTAAACATTAGAATAACTCAATCCTACTTGAGCAATCCATTTTAGTATTTATAGGGCACCCTTCACCATAATAGCTAAGTGCCCAACTGCTGAATAGCTAAGAAGATTTAGCTATATTTTGAAAGTCACCCAGCAATAAAATTTCATCTAGCTGGAAAAATACCACTGCTGATCATTTTCATAGCTTTATCACATGACCTACGTGATATAATCTTGGATATTGTATTGAAAAGGACAAAAACAAATTTGGTAGTAGGAGGGGAACCCACATTCTTTTTCACAAAATCCAAGAGGGAAGGAAGAACAGGGAATGTTTGTGTGTGTGTGTGTGTGTGAGAGAGAGAGAGACATTGAAGGAACACACAGCTCCTGATGAATGGTTTCCTTCATTCATTCCAATGGCAATGGAAGCTCCACACACAGAATTCTATAACCTGAATAAATAAGATATGCATAGTTTGTGATGCATAATTTATTCTACTTTGCCTAGCCATAATGAGTAGAAAGGGGTCACGTGGACTTCTAAAGTTTCACCTCATGAAAATCCTGTTCATGGCTCTGGTGTCTGAAATGCTAAAAGCAGCAACAGTATTCAGATGCCCCATGAATTCAAATGTGTCTACCTGCAGTGTCTACACATCCATCTGATTTTCTATGCAGATTTATAAGCTCTCTTTGCACAACCTGTACCAAGCAATTTGGTGATGTCAGATCACACAGGGAGAACCCATAAGCAGTCAACTTATATGAGAACTGCCTCTGTGCAAAAGGGGAAGTTAACCTTCCTACCATGTGTTCACTAGTCACCCATATCTGGTTACTGCCCATATGCTAGGCTATCAAGCAACTCTCAGCAGTGATTTGGACCAGACACTTGGGATCATAAAAAGAATGCAGATATTGATATATACATCCAAGCATTTATATCTGTCCTAAATCCAAGGAGTTTAGGTTTATGTGTACTCTACCCCATTTCTGTTCTCACATCAACTGTATATTAATAGTGACTGATCCACGTTCTCCCAGTGAGCTTCATACATGAGTGAGGATTTGAACTCAGAGCTCTGTCTACTATATAATTCTGGTTGTCTGTCAAAATGCCCTTGTTCAGGAAATTATTATTATTATTATTATTATTATTATTATTATTATTATTATTATTATGCCACCTATCTGATTGTGTTGCCCCAGCCACTCTGGGCAGCTTCCAACAAATTAAAAACATTAAGCACAATAAAACATCAAACAATAAAAACTTCCCTATACAGGGCTGCCTTCAGATGCCATAACTAAAACTAAGTAGCATGGTGACTATGTTTCACAAAGTGTTTGCCATGTATGACCCCAAACAATTAAATGATCTTGGAACAGAAACCAGAGTTCTTCCAGGGCAAAGTTCCCAACAGCCAGACTGTGCAGCTTCATTAACGTGTGACCCTGCAATTCCAGATCGCCTCCAAATGATGCCAAAGTTTTGTGCTGCTTTTGTGCCATTTTGTGCTGTGAACCCCAAGCAAATCAGGGTCACAAGCTAATGCCAAAAATTCCAACCTTGTCTGACGGACTCCAAACAGGTGCCAAAGTTTTGTGCTGGTTTTGTGCCACAAACCCCACTTTTTCACAGCCCCCTGAACTGAGCAACTGACACTCAAACGAGGGTCACGAGTAAAGGGCAAAAAAAACCAACCTAGTCCAATTGGCTCCAAACCTGTGCCAAAGCAATGTGCTGGTTTTGTGCCATTTTGTGCCACAAATCCCGCTTTCTGCGCAGTGCCCCCTCCCCCAACTGAGTATTGGACACTCAAAATGGACCAACAAGTAAAGGGCCAGAAACCCGAAGCATCTTGGGAAGCTCAGGCAGAGAAGCCTTGCTGCAGCGGGGAGGTCAGTACACCCAGTGCATTTTTTCTTAAAATACGAGGCCAAACTTAGATTCACAACATGTTTAGGAGTATGCGTACCCCTGCATACCCCCAGAAAAAAGCACATCAATAGGAATCCTGCACTGTTACTATTGCCCAACTTCAAAAAAGAACCTCTCCATGTTTGATGCTCGTATTATAGACTAGCAAGTTCTGCTTCCCAAAGCTACAGAGCATGAGTAGAGCTCAGTACTACGACTGCACAATGTGAAGACAACATTTGATGCCACACCAGCCTTCACATCCTGCCTGCCCATAGCTGTCAACTTTTCCCTTTTCTTGCGAGGAATTCTATTCGGAATAAGGGAATTTCCGTTTAAAAAAGTGAAACATTGACAGCTATGTGCCTGCCCAAGAACTACCGTGGTAAAGGAAGTGCCAGGCTTTGGAAAAGAGGCATGAGATTCTGGCAGGGTCCTGGAGCCCTTCCCAGTCTTTTGCAAAACTTGTCAAGGCTTCAGGAAGGAGGTGGATGGACTCTAGAATGCTGTCAGAGCCCTCACGCCTCCTTTAGGAAGTAAACACTAACTAGGCTTTGGGAAGGAGGTGGAACACTTTGTCCCCTTTGGCTTGTGTAAATCATGAAATTCATCAAGACTGGATTTCAGCTGTGGCAATTCATTAGACTGATTGCTGTCTTCGAAGGAATGGATTGTCCTGTCATTAAACAAACACCAGGGGTTTCGCATTTACATATTCAGAAAACATGACAAATTAAGCCAAAACAAAGCAACATTATGTTGAACACTAGCAATTATTTCCCTGATGTCTGTCACTCTCCTCTCCTGGACTGTTAGAGCTACTGCTGAAGAAAAGTAAACATGACAGCAAGTAAAGAAAGGATCTATCGGCTCCTAGAAGCTGAGGAAAGGGACACCAGAGGCTAATTCACCTCATTAGATGTGAACTGAAGTCCATGGAGTGACACGTATGCAGATAGCTGAGGATGGAATGCACACCTTTGAATGCACTGTATAGAAATGCCACCCACTTTCTCCTGCTCTGGCATAGGGATTCTGAAGAAATTAAAAGAATTCCCCAAATTTCTCCTGGGCTTTCTGTGGCTCCCTAAGGCCCAATTCATATGTGATCATGCCACATGTTGACTTTTCATTTATTTACTTATTTTTTATTGCATTTGTATCCCACCCTTCTCCAAGGAACTCAAGGAGGTATACATGCTTCTCCCGCTCTTCATTCAATCCTTATGATGTAGATTAGGCTAAAAGGCAATCATAGAATCATAGAATCAGAGTTGGAAGAGACCCCAAGGGCCATCGAGTCCAACCCCCTGCCAAGCAGGAAACACCATCAGAGCACTCCTGACATATGGTTGTCAAGCCTCTGCTTAAAGACCTCCAAAGAAGGAGACTCCACCACACTCCTTGGCAGCAAATTCCACTGTCAAACAGCTCTTACTGTCAGGAAGTTCTTCCTAATGTTTAGGTGGAATCTTCTTTCTTGTAGTTTGGATCCATTGCTCCGTGTCCGCTTCTCTGGAGCAGCAGAAAACAACCTTTCTCCCTCCTCTATGTGACATCCTTTTATATATTTGAACATGGCTATCATATCACCCCTTAACCTCCTCTTCTCCAGGCTAAACATGCCCAGCTCCCTACATTTTTTCACCTTTGGTGGACGTGCCCAAAGATTAAGGCTTTCTGGGAAATGATATATAATGAATTAAAAAAGGTATTTAAATATACCTTCCCTAAGAAACCAGAGGCCTTTCTCCTGGGCATAGTCGGCCAAACAGTGTTAAAAAAGGATAGAACTTTCTTTATGTATGCAACAACAGCAGCAAGAATACTCATCGCAAAGTATTGGAAGACACAAGAACTTCCCACGCTGGAGGAATGGCAGATGAAACTGATGGACTATATGGAACTGGCGGAAATGACTGGTAGAATCCGTGACCAGGGAGAAGAGTTGGTGGAGGAAGATTGGAAGAAATTCAAAGATTATCTTCAGTAACATTGCAAAATTAAAGAATGTTAGAGTGATGTTGGATTGAAAATAAGTGGTTTCCAGCTGTACAGGTTAAAGTTATCGATAGACTAAGATTAAAGATTAGGATTAAAGATGTTTAAGGAAATGGAAATTTGGTACTTAAGAGGTAAAATTTCAATGTTATATTACATTAAGATTAAAGATTAGGATTAAAGAAGTTTAAGTGTTATATATTATATTAAAATTAAAGATTGGGATTAAAAAAGTGGAAAAGAAATTGCTGGACAAACAATTTGGATTGGAATACAAAAGAGGGAGGTATGAGGAAGTCCAGAAAATAAGTAAATTCAAAAACGGAAATGGAAAAGAGATATTGTTTTTAATTGTTATGTTTCTTTTTTTATTGTTGATTCTTGCTTTTCGTGTTTTTTTTATTTTTTCCTGGGATTTGTATTGTGTATTTGTGTATCTTTTTTATGTTTTTTCTGTTCAATTTTTGATTGAAACCTTAATAAAAATTATTTTTTAAAAAATAAAATAAACATGCCCAGCTCCCTTAGCCGTTCCTCATAAGGCATCGTTTCCAGGCCTTTGACCATTTTGGTTGCCCTCCTCTGGACACGTTCCAGTTTGTCAGTGTCCTTCTTGAACTGTGGTGCCCAGAACTGGACACAGTACCCCAGGTGAGGTCTGACCAGAGCAGAATACAGTGGCACTATTACTTCCCTTGATCTAGATGCTATACTCCTATTGATGAGGCCCAGAATTGCATTGGCTTTTTTAGCTGCCGCGTCACACTGTTGGCTCATGTCAAGTTTGTGGTCAACCAAGACTCCTAGATCCTTTTCACATGTACTGCTCTCAAGCCAGGTGTCACCCATCTTGTATTTGTGCCTCTCATTTTTTTTGCCCAAGTGCAATACTTTACATTTCTCCCTGTTAAAATTCATCTTGTTTGTTTTTGCCCAGTTCTCTAATCTGTCAAGGTCGTTTTGAAGTGTGATCCTGTCCTCTGGGGTGTTAGCCACCCCTCCCAGTGTGGTGTCATCTGCAAATTTGATCAGGATGCCCTTGAGTCCATCATCCAAGTCGTTGATAAAGATGTTGAATAAGACTGGGCCCAAGACAGAACCCTGTGGCACCCCACTAGTCACTCCTCTCAGGATGAAGAGGAACCATTGATGAGCACCCTTTGGGTTCGGTCAGTCAGCCAGTTACAAATCCACTGAGTGGTAGCATAGTCAAGACCGCATTTTACCAGCTTCTTTACAAGAATATCATGGGGCACCTTGTCAAATGCCTTGCTGAAATCAAGGTAGGCTACATCCACTGCGTTCCCTTCATCTACCAGGCTTGTAATTCTGTCAAAAAACGAGATCAGGTTAGTCTGACATGACTTATTTTTCAGAAATCCATGCTGACTATTGGTGATCACAGCATTCCTTTCTAGGTGCTCACAAACTGTTTTCTTAATGATCTGCTCCAGAATCTTCCCTGCTATTGATGTCAGACTGACTGGGCGGTAATTATTTGGGTCCTCTCTTTTCCCCTTTTTGAAAATAGGGACAACATTTGCCCTCCTCCAGTCTGCCGGGACTTCGCCTGTTCTCCAGGAATTCTCAAAGATGACTGCCAGTGGTTGATAGGCTCAAGGTCACCCAGTGAGCTCCATGGCCGAATGGGGATTCGAACCCTGAACTACCAACTCCTAGTCTGACATTCTAACCACTGCACCACAATATTTGACAAGTCTAGTGCTGTGAAAGGGCATCAGTGGATCATCCTGGGGAGGATATTTTATAACCAAAGACCTTTCAGTCATAACCATCTGCCGTATCTCCCATGGTGGCAGAGCTAAAAGAAGGACCTTGGATTAAGATGCCATTGTTCAAATGGGTACATATGGGAAGAGGCAGTCCTTCAGGTGCTGATGTTCCAAAATGTGGGGTGCAACAAAGTTCAATTGTTCTGAGAAAAGGACAAGAAACCAGTGAAGATGGTAGAATATTGGTGTAGTAATGCCCCATCCCGATTAGGAAACCTGCAACCAGCTGAGTGTTCTATACTGTTTCCAAAGGCAGCCCCAAGTAAAATGTTTTGCAGAAATCCAGAGTGGGAATTGGTCGTCAAAGCAAATCCAGGTAGCCTGCCCTGATAGAGTCATAGGTAGCATACCAACCTAAGCTGGTTGAAGGTACTCTTGAGCCACAGAGGCCCTATGTTCCTCTATTATCAAAGATGGATCCATGAATATTCACCACCCAGCCTGGGACCCTGTAGTTCAAATTTCCACTTAGGCAGGAAGCTCACCGGGTGAATTTGGGCCAGTCACAGTCTCTCGGTCTAGCCCACCTCACAGGGTTGTTGTGAGTATAAAAACGGGGGAACCTTGAGCTCCTTGGAGGGAAGGTGGGGTATAAATGTAACGACGAAAACAAACTACAAAGTGGTCATAGAATCATAGCATCTTAGAGTTGTAATCCCTTCCAACTCTAAGATGCTATGATTCTATGATGATGGTTCCCCAAAGGTCATCTAGTCTAAGCCCCTGCAATGTAGGAATCTCAGCTAAAGCATCCATGACAGATGGCCATCCAACCTCTGTTTAAAAACCTCCACGGAAGGAGAGTCCACCACTTCTTATGGGAGTCCGTTCCACTGCTGAACAGCTCCTACTGTCAGAAAGTTTTTTCGGAGTGTTTAGTCGGAATCTCCTTTCATGCAGCTTTAGGTGGAGTGTATTCTCCTCCAGAGCAGGTTGCTGTCAGCAGAATTTACTTCCCAGGTAATATATTGCATTGTAGCCCTAGTATAATATATACACAAATTTAAAGATTGGCATTTTTTTGTCTTTGGGTAATTATAATTGCTACTGCTCATTTATATATTATGTAGTTTTGATTAAAAACAATCACAACCACCAAGCCACTAATCAAATGTAAGGATTTTTTATATATAAAAAGAGCACAGGAAAGTGAATTTCAGTTCATTGTGGGTCTCTCCGCTTTGCTCTGGCAGTTGCTTCATGTTGTTTAAAGAGCATATAATAAGCTGGCCACACAGGCAAACCAAGGAGACTTATTACAGTTGTGCTGAAACTTCTCAGCAGAAGAGGATTTTACAACTTACACATCATTAGCTGTTCTGTGGAGAGTCCCATCTTCCTAAGATGAAATGGCCTCCAGATACTTTATGAGAAGTGACAGCCTATTAGGGATTTTAACCACAGAGTGCTGCTCCCATAGAGGTCCCACAAGGGATTACGCATGAGATCTTGGAGCTTGAACCCAGGAACTTCCTCTGATGCCTTTTGCCGTGACACACTCTCTCGAATTCATTGGGCATTCATCTGGACATAACATGTCCCTCACACATTTCTATTGCAAGTTAACATGAATTAATGTCTAGCAGCCTACATCCCTAACAGCAAGCAAAGAATTGGACAGCTGAGACCATCTGAAAGCAAAAAGAGTACTATGTTGGGAATATCATTATCACACTTCCCCCACCGGCTGCTTTGTGCATCATCAGTGCTGACCTAAAAAGTTGCATCCTTCCATTTGCAACAAGAAAGCATGACAAAGTCAGTCTGCAGCCATGAATGCTCCACAAAAGCACTGTGGCTTTGAGATTTCTCATTAATCGTAGCCATGGAAGACAAACTAGTCATGCACTGCACATACAGCTGCCTTTGAAGGTAGTTTAAAATTTCAAGCAGTACAGAATATGGACCACCAGGATGTTTGCTGGGCCAGGAATTCTACAAGCTACAGTTACACCAATTATGCACCAGTTAATAATGGCTATTTGCTTCCAGGCTCAATGAATGACTTCCAAGCTCTAAATGGGTTGGAATCAGGAGGAGGAGCCAGCAGAGTGGGTCAGTGCCATGGAGGTGGTCTCCCAAGAGTGGCACACTGCTTACTAGGATGGCATGTGGGGCAGGTTGTTGATGAGGTCAGGGCAGTATTCATGCACCAGTGGGTATGTCTGATTGGCTCTACCTATGCAGCGACCCTGACTTCAGTTTTAGTTTCTTGCTCCCAAGTTGTTTGATACGTTGTTTGTTTGTTGTAAGCTGCCGTGTCAGTGTTCTCCATGACAGTTGGAACAGAATTATATTAAATAGATAAATTGTAGCTTTGCCACATCCTATGTCAGTGACCTCATCCAACTAAATTAGTTATGATTCACTGCTTACATCCTACTGACTTCAGTGAAGGAATGCTGGGGCAGGGGGCTTTTCCTTATCGGAAGACTGCTTTATAGTACAAGAGCTGCCCCAGAAAAAGAATTACAGGAGACTGCCATGAGACAGGGTGAACCTTTGGCCACACTCCAGCCTGCTGACCTGCTTGGGAAGCTTCCAAGCCCTGCTGCCGAGGTCTCCTCCCTTTAAGCCCAACTCTGGTGGAAAATAAACAAAGAGAAAGCTTTGGATTTACTTTCTCAAAGCCCCAAACACCAAAACTCACAGAACCTTCTGAACTGCTCTTAGAACACAAAGCTTAACTTTGTTGTCTTAGAACTTAAGGGAGATTTTCCTCTATAACCAAAATGTCAAAGCATGAAAGGAAGTTTCTTTGAAGAAATGGCAGGAATGAGGGGGAAAGAGAAGGCAACTGGCCAGATAGCTTTGGTGAGTTACTGTGACAGGACAAGCCCTTCCGTTAGGCACTAAGTGCCACAGGCAGGGGGACTAGGGTGAGAAAAATTGGCGCACACACACAAACACACACACACACAGATTCAGGCCCACCACTTTTCTCTGCTGCCTGGCTCTGCCATCTTCTTTCTACCTGGCAATGAGATTCTCCGCCTCCTCCATCTTTGTCTCACTCTAGGAAGGGCCTCAGAGAGGAATTCTTGAGGGGGTGGCCATGAAAACATTAGCCACCACAGAAAGTCATAGTGGCAGCACAGGTGTTTTCATGGCTACCCCGCTCAGGATGTATGAGAAAGGGCCACCTAGATCCTCCCAAAGCTCTACAGGGAAGCAGGGATGGAAGTCTTCATTCGCACCAGTAGCAGCAAAGGAAATGCAGAAATTTATCTGAGGGGTGCTGCTGCTACTACTACCACCACTGCCACGCAGAGGAGGAAAGGTGGCAATGCAGGGAGAGATGAAGGGGAATGGGAGTACAGCAGCAGTGAGTCAAGGCAGTATGATCTCTTGTGCAGACCCCATAACCTGAGGTTATGCAGAAACAAAATGGTGGGTACCTGTCTATTCAGGAGCAAAATCTCAGACACTTTAGGTCACACTGATGAGCAACACTGGAAAACAGGAGTTCATTTGGTTAACCTCAAAGCAACAGCCCTTAGGGTTGCAGCCTGTATACAACCAACAAATGGAACTTAAATTAGTCATGACTAACTTAAACTAGTGATGTACAGTTTAGCTGTAGTAAAATCCAGCTTTTGTCTGCTTTAACTTGGGTTCTGCATAGGGCAAAGGCTGTATTTTCTTTTGTCCATTTTAAACTGCTGGACTGGTTCTTATGCTATATCTTCACGAAGTCCATCTGTTGCACACTACCAGCCATCCAACATTATCTGCCTGTTTTCTTCATAGTTAGAAATTAAGACTTTGACTTCAACAGCACTGGTTGAGGGAGGAAGGATTGAAAATTTTGGTGTTTTCATGAACAAGGCATTGCTTGAATAAACAGCAATCACACCTTGACAGTCATTTAAACCCACTCAGGCAGAATATCATTATTGTATGCCAATCAAACAGATGGGATAGAATTTTTCAGACCACAGCTTCTGGGTTTCATAGCCAAGATTCAGGAATGATTGGCATTTTCATATCTTCAAAGTAGCTAATTAAAACAATATTGCTAGATCAAAACTGGCTTCACATTTCAGTTAGGCACACTCAGGTGATATTAAATGTGTCCATATAATATTAGGAGGATTTTGTCTTTCTTGCTAACAATAAAGGAGTTTTGTAAATAAATTGCTATCAATAATGTGGGATTAAGCCAAGAGCAACTGCAATTTTCCCTGATATTAACTGAAAGTTTCTTTTAAAAAGTATTTCCTCTAGTTTTTTAGCCAAAAAGAAAATCTTCACAGGATTCTAAGAAAGATCCTCGAGTCTAGCAAAGAATGGTCCATAACTGATAGCTGTGAGTTGTCATCTACTTAGTAATGGAGTATATTGTAAAATCATCAAATAAGGTAATTCTTGTGTTGGAGTGAAGCCTTGGGTAAAATCTGTTTTCAGATTCTGTTGAAATTACTGCAAAAGTGATTAAAGTCATTACGAATGTGCAGGTTTACCACATTTTTTAGATTATTCCAAGTCAACTTGATCTCTACTGGGTCATATCATGTGCATGTTTACAGGAAAGGGTCCTAGTAGTAATGCAACTGATTTTCATGCATAAGGTCCCATGTTCAATTTCCCATATGTACAAGTAAGTGAGGGAGCTGCTGCCAACCAGTTTTGACCATACTGACCTAGATGGGGCAGTGTTTTGACTCATTGTATAAGGCAGCTTCCTATGGTCCTGTGGGCACAGTGGGGTCCAATTCCCCTCCCATTCCCCATGAGTTTCAAAATTCCTTCTAAATTGCTGACCCATGATCCATTCATCATCTTAACTTTAATCCAAGACAGAGAAGAATATGAGGGGGGTGGCATTATAATGCCTGCTTTTTTATCTGAGCTACCAGTGTTCACATTCCAAGTCTGTAGATTACTAGTGGAGATGAAATTGGTCTTCTGATATGTTTCCATTCTGCATTTCTCATGTCTTTGCTTCTCACTATTTCTGAATCATGAGAAGTCTTCTCATTATTCTTAAACTTTAACCCAAAACCAAAGTGCTGATTCCTCGGTTTTCTTCTTCATTTGTCCATTTACTTCTACCCAAGAGCAAGAATTTAGAGCTCTATTTGTATGCATTTCTTTCTCCTTCTTTCATCCAAGCAACTGAAAAAAACTTGCCTTTTTCAAACTTCTAAATATGTCTAACATGTTTTATTTTCTCTCTCTACAATGATGCCGGCTTATTCTCTTACTCTCTCCTAGCTTGACTACGTATGTGCTCCTCTGGTAAGCCATAGTGCTTTGTTTAGTGACCTGGTAAATAAGGTCAGAGCAACAGCTTCTGAGAACAAGCCCACATACTATTTGATCATGTTATTTCATCATGTCAATGGACAGCATCCTCTTCCATCCAAGTTCTTTTACCTAAAAGGTTTGCGGATTGGGCTGCAAATGCTCCAACGCAAAGTCGTTTCTGTGCTTGGCTCTCCCCACTGCTCATGTTACCTTTTGATTGTTCAAATTATTTTTGTCCTCAAGGGAACCAAAGTTGTCCTTCAGCCTGAATTTGTAGCAGCTTTTATAAGCTTGTTATTCCCAGCATCTGGTTAGAAATTCTGAGCAGTAAGTATGAAGTAATATTAACAGTAGCTTCTGATCAGAACTTCCTAAGAGATTCAGATTTTAGCTTGGATACATCTGAGACATTAGATCATACAAGTACATGCCCACTACCCCAGTTAAAATACGTGAAATAAAAATGGGCCAAAATCACATTTATTTTATTTTATTTTATTTTATTTTATTTTATTTAAGAATCTCAGCATCCAAAGGTTTTATACTATAAAACAAATTTTAACTATGTTGTGTGCAAATTGTTTAGAGACTCTGACAATTAAACAATATACCCCCCAAAAAATATGTGCAATTTCCCAAACAACTAGTGGTAAGCTGTGGGTTTGAGCTTAAAATCAGTTCTCACCATCACACTGAATGGTACTTCAAAAATGGGAGCACAGATTTGCACATGCTGGCTTATATGTATGGATGAACATTTAGAAATTATTATTACACAGTAATTAAAATAGAAATGCAATAGATCTTGCTGCAGTTCTTACCACATTGTGACCAGGTGATCTTTGTAGATACTCAGTCTGCTATCTGGTGTGACCTGTTGATTAACAACTCCAAGGCCCCTGCTCACACTTTTTAATGATTCTTGATCTTTAAATGGGATTTGGACAAGTAGACAACTGTCCTCTATATAGTAGTACACCTGAATATCTGGTGCATGTTCATGAGGAGTGGTTTTCACTGTTTTTTGAAACCTGAACAAGGCCTCACTCTTATGGAAGTTCTTTGGAGTTGAGTGAATAGTGGCCATTTAGTATACCTTTTAGTATACCTTTGAACTACCAGTAGCTAACAACAGCAGGCCTCCCTACCCACCAAGGGCCAGATAATAAAGTATTAGCAGTCTTTTCCAAGACCAAATGAAACATTCATTATGGTTTTTCATCTGAGGAAAACAAGCAAAATGAAATTTATTTGATGGCAACACAACAGGAGCCATTTCCTCTTAGGTAACCTGTGGATCTTACTGACATTGACAGGGTTAGAAAAGAGAAATCTGCAATTATTAAAGTGTTGGTAATAATTTTCCACTGTGGGCTGCAACACAAAAATGAGCCGAGGCAAACAAAATACCTTCTCATCCTAATAGTCATTAGGTTTTGTACTTTAATTCATTGATTTTATAATTTAGTATCCTAATTTTCATTTCTCCAAAGCTATCCTTCCCCCCCAAGGGATGTCACATTATGCATTGAAACTGAATTGTAGTTCAGTAGCCTGTTGAGAATCTTCCTTTCTTCTCTAGGCAACCAAACAACAAAACTATCAAGATTTGGTAAATAATGAGATCATACAATTAAAGACTTGTGCAAATGAAAACTTGATCAAAATAGAAATGGCAAGCTTTTTCTATGGAGTGACATTGCATACTGCTATTAAAACATATCTGGTAATGGTGCCTCTTTCCAAAGTAGGAATGTTCATTGCTTGGTTAGCTAATAATGTCAGGGTCCTCACACACAGAAAAAAGACTCAAAAGACGTAATATGGGATGTAGAAGTTATTTTTATACATAACAAGATGTCAGTGATGGGAGGGCAGCCACTGCTGAGTGATAAAAGTAGAAATGTGTGTATTATTAGTAAGACTGTGGTGGCCACAATGATGGTGTCATGCCTCCATTTGGTCCTTGCAGGAGGCCTTGGCAACATTAAACAAAGTCGGGCTGGGGATCATATCTCTTCTCTGGCACAAATGCCAAGGTGGAAATGTGGTCCTGATGACGAATCAGACAGAAACAGGAGAATGGAGAGAAGGATATGAATGGTTGGGATGTATTCCATCCTGCTTGTAGAGTCAGAACTCAGGCGAACAGAGATAAGAGGGTGGTGCCCTCTGAAGCAGAGTCCAGACACTGGCAGAGGAATGGGGGTGCAGAGGGAGTGGACCGCCCCCGGCACCACTATTCCAGTAGGGTGCCATCATGGCGGCCCTCCCAGACATGTGCCGTGCATCCCTGCTCCATGCCCCCAGAACGCGCACCACACCCCTGTGGGTGGCATGCCATGCCCCAGAATGCACATCACGCCCCCTGGGGCGTGCGTCACTCCCCCCCAAGGGGCGCCAGCCACACTCCCGCCTGCTCTCCGCCCCCGGTAGAGGAGCATGCAGCTTTGCCACTGAGTCCAGAGAAGGTGATAAAACATAGATGGGTAGCAAATAATAAGGGAACAATAAACAGAGTCTCTATTTTACATCACTACTTCTTTCTGATCTTGCCTGATGAAGAGTTAGTCTAGCAGTCATAGAAGAGGTCATATTATGGTTCAGTAACTGGTTTAAAAAGGGGAAGAGTTGAAAATTGTCTCCCTTCTTCTGCTGATGAATGTCTTCCATCAGCAAAGGACACAAATTAGATACCACCCACAGATGCTGAACAGATGTAAAGAAATGCAAAATGTTGTGCCATCTGGAATTTGAGTATGTTATACTAGATGTTATAGGAGTTTCTTGTAACATCTAACTTCACCCAGAAATAAAATGTATCACAAAGTCTTTCTAGAAGGAAAAGCCATGAGGATCTAGCCCACATTCTTTGCAAATCCAGTCCGTTATCTTGTTTCTAGGTGGCAGTGAAGGTTCACCAAACATATGCCTGGGTAACCACAAAAGCAGCAGATAGACTGGTTAGCACTAGAAGTGAAAGTCTATTAAAATTTAAATTGAATAAGTGCCACCATCTGGAAAATTAATGAGTTTGTAGCAACTGTCTTCAGTTCTGGGTTCCACTCTGTCTCCCTTAGCTCTCCTTTGCTGGACTGAAGCCCAGATGGAATGGGCAGGAAAGAAAAGCAGCCTAATGAGAATGAATGGGAATTGGTTTAGCCCTCTCATTATCAAAGGATTAGTTACCTGGTTTTAAGCAGACTTACCAAGTATTTATTTAACAAAGGATCATCAAAGCAACATGTCTAATTCTTTAATTAAAAAAAGCAACACTTTGTCTTAAAAAGGATATTATTTGCAACAAAATTCTCCCCTAAGTGAACACCACTCAAGAATTTGTGGCATCTTAACAGTTCAATTCCTGACCTCTGTCACACATATAAAGTTTCTTTGGCATCAGTGACCACTATAAAAGTGGGATCCGTATTTGATTCAGTTTCCACACAGCCAGTGACCTTTCTTTTTTGCAGAATATGACTTTTACTTTATTATATAAGTGCTTTAAATATTTTCCACTTCCTGTGGAGAACTTTCAGGTAACAATGCTCCAATAATGGTTTAATAATGACTGTATTACTACAGTTTGTATTGTATGGTTTACTCATATAATCAGAGTTGGAAGGGAACCCGAGCCTCATCTAGTTCAACCTCCTGCAGTGCAGGAATCTTTTGCTCAACATGGGACTCGAACCCTCAGATTAAGAGTCTCGTGCTCTGCTGACTGAGATATCCAACTGTATTACTACAGTTTGTATATGCTACACAGGAGGGAAGAGTCTACTCCAAAAATACATATGACAAGGACTGAATGGAGATTTCAAGGTGATCTTTTCCCACTTCCAAGTGGGAAAATGGCTGTCTGCATCCATCCAGAAAATTCAGTTATTCTACTTTGGGAGTTCTTACAGTCAGACTTATTATGGTGCTGGAGGAGACTCTTGAGAGTCCCATGGACTGCAAGAAGATCAAACCTATCCATTCTTAAGGAAATCAGCCCTGAGTGCTCACTGGAAGGACAGATCCTGAAGCTGAGGCTCCAATACTTTGGCCACCTCATGAGAAGAGAAGACTCCCTGGAAAAGACCCTGATGTTGGGAAAGATGGAGGGCACAAGGAGAAAGGGATGACAGAGGACGAGATGGTTGGATAGTGTTCTCGAAGCTACCAGCATGAGTTTGATCAAACTGCGGGAGGCAGTGGAAGACAGAAGTGCCTGGCGTGCTCTGGTCCATGGGGTCACGAAGAGTTGGACACGACTAAACGACTAAACAACAACAACATAGGCAGACTATGAAATGAATAGGCTATGGCTCAGTGGTAGAGAGTCTAGTCTGTATGCAGGAGGACCCAGGTTCAATTCTCAACATATCCTAGGAAGGATGGAAGAGTCCCCTCCCCATTCTAAATCCTGAAGAGCCACTGTGAAGACAACACTATACCAGGTGGACCAATGACCTTACTCAATGTAAGACAACTTCCTATGTTCCTATGATGTGCAATCCATTATTTAGGGATAAATAAAGTGGAAGAGTATCTTCTTTGCTTCCTATGTTCCTAAGCATTTTGTCATCTGTGTCACCTCCCTGAAATATCCTGTCAAGTACTGAGAATGGACAATCATCCTTCCTTACCACTGTATCATGTTAAACAAACACCTAACTAAGCTGCGAGGGAAGTTTTGTTCACTCTTTGGCTGTCTGTTTTATCCCAAGAGACAAGGATGAATTTATTACCATACATTGGTTGCAAGTGCATAGTGAAATGTGTAGTTAGTGTTGGTTTTTTGGTATGGTTTTTTTTTTTTTTTTTTTTTTTACTAAAGATAAAATAAGTTAATATAAAAGGAGAATTCCCTGGATGTCAAGAACCAGGTGTGGGGCAAATACTCGCTGGTGAGAGAAAACCAGCAGAGATTTAAAATCACAAAATATGCAGCAAAGTAAAGCATGGAAATGTAGGTTGTTATACCTTTAAAAGATTCCCTTCTGTGTTGTTTCCAAAGTTCCCCACTTTCTTTAGTAAAGAAAGAGACTGCATGTTTGGTATGTTACAAAATGGTTTACAGTGGTATCTCTGGTTACGAACTTAACCCAAAGTGTTTGAAACCAGAGGTGTTTGTAACCCAAGGTACCACTGTACTTACAAACTCTTCAAAGGTCACATGCTTTTCCATATCTTGGTCAGAAAAACACAGTCAGTAAAATTTGGGTTCCAACATGGTAAATTTTTCTAAATTATTTGAATAGAAACACAAATGGTTTGGTTAAATCACACAGCCTGATCCTGGAGCATCCATCTTAGACCCCCTTACTGGTAGGGTTCACATAGTGGAATGGGGAGAACAAAGGCTTGATAACCATTCTTCCCAAGGTGATGGGAAATGACCTAGTGAAGAATGGAAGGATAGCTTACTCTGTGGTCTTAAACCCTTCATGCATTAATTAGACTGAAGTATGTTGGTTTTATGAGGCTGGTTACCCGACAATTAATTGGTCATCTGCATCATTTACCCAGCTTATCAAGTGCTTACGTATATACTACTTAGCAATTGTTTATTTGGATGACATGCTCTGGGTGAATACAGTCTCAGAAATGCTTAGAAAAACTAGCATAACATTTGAATAAGTAAAGGTAAAAGGTAAAGGACCCCTGGACGGTTAAGTCCAGTCAAAGGCAATTATGGGGTTGTGGCGCTCATCTCACTTTCAGGCCGAGGGAGCCAGCATTTGTCCACAGAGAGCTTTCCGGGTCATGTGGCCAGCATGACTAAATCGCTTCTGGTGCAACAGAACAGCATGACAGAAACCAGAGTGCACAGGAACGCTGTTTACCTTCCCATCGCAGTGGTACTTGCTTATCCACTTGCACTGGTGTGCTTTCGAACTGCCAGGTTGGCAGGAGCTAGGACAGAGCAATGGGAGCTCACTCTGTCGTAGGGATTCGAACCGCCGACCTTCCAATAGGCAAGCCCAAGAGGCTCAGTGGTTTAAACCACAGTGCCACCCGCGTCCCTTGAATAAGTACAACAGAACTGCTCATGTTTGATGCTTTGCAATATGAACTAACTTAATCTAATTACTATATTCTAATAATTAGATTCCTATATATTCATAGACTGGAATCCACATTCTCACCTGAAAATGCAAATATGACCTTCCCCTCCCCCAATGCACCTTGCAAATTGCATTCTGAGTAATCAAGAAAAGTATGGCTGGAAATTAGGCGGGGTTTTATCTTTACTAGGGTTTGATTAGAGGGAGAGAAGGTTGAGCTAATACTGCGGTCTGACAGTTACAATCATCTGTGCAATAGAAGAACTGATGAAATAGAGGGGAAATGAATAGAATGAGATGAAAAACTTTCAAACAAACATTGAAATACCTGATTGCATAGAAAAAGGATTTAAGAAAGAAAAAAAACCTAACAAGAATATGGATACCTCCCACTCTGATTAGCATCTGAATTATGATTATTGGCAGCAGAGACACTTTTTCAAACGATGCCTGACAGTTCTCCCCTAGCTTCAAAGAGCTTTTCAGAGCCAAGCTTTAACTTATTAATCATGAAATTCATATTTTTGAATTGATCATTATCACAAGAGATGCATTCATCTGCATTTAAAATTGGTCTCCCTTTCCTATATAAGAATGGCAAAGCAGGAGGCCAATATCTTCAGTCCAATGTGATACTGCAATGGAGAAAGAGGCAAAGGCAAATGGTAGAGCCAAGGATTAAATTAACCAAAGTTTTCTGTAGTGATTTTGAGCTGTCTATAATTTAGATTGTGCATTAGGTAGCTATGATGCAGAAATGGATCTTCTTTGCCTGTGAAAGTGTGTAACAGGGATGGGCAGGGTGCTGACGAGAATATGAAGTGCTATATGCCTTCTAAATGCCTCAGCTCTGCTCACATGTCTGGCTCAGTTGGAAGGAAAGGCCTTGATAAAAGCCTTAGCCATGGTTGGAGGGGAGGTTGTATGCCTTGCCTGCCCATCCAAGGATTGTAGTATCCCATTAAAGTGTCAAGTATGAGAGTTCCCCTCTCCCTTCTGGTAACTCAGTGATAAGAATTAAGGAGCATTTGGTAGACTTATAGTCCTTCTGTTACAGCATTATGTTGCCAGCACAAACAAGCAACCCTCCGCAAGGATATCAATTGCCTACTCTGCCTCCTCCCCACTTCCAAAGCAAGAAGTGCAGCAATGGGAAGTTCTCTTCCCCCACCCCACATCTCCTTTGTTCTCTGACATGCTCAGATCTCTGAGTTCGGGGGTAGGTTCTCCCCCACTCTTGATTAATTGCCCAGCTGCTCCTTCCCTTCTGCTTGCTTAGCTACTATCTCATACTTGGGTAGCTCCACTCTCAACTGAGCAGCTTTTGTGTCAACCTGTCTCTCTGCTTCTGGAAATGCTGGAAGTGGGGGGAGGGCATATTTCCCCTCCTCTTCTCTTAGGAGCTGATCTCCCTGTGATTGCATTCCCCAATCTTCCGATCCAGATCAGCCCCTGAAATAAAGGGGTTGTAGAGGAGGTGCTTCTGTCAATGCCCAGGCAGGGGCTAGGGCCATAGCACACCTCAACGCAATCTGTATGTCCTATTTGACCTATCTCATAGGACTGCCTCAATATGGGTTCGACCCCTGACGGGATTCAGTCTGCAAGCAGGTTGGTTGATAATAGTTATACACAATGCCTATGCCTAAGCCACTTACATCTCTAGTTGTGGCCTAATTTATAAGAGAGAGCATTATAAGATAGGGATAAAAGCTTTGCTCAATCCACTTTCGCCATGCCATGCCAGGCCTAATTCTATGCACTTCCATCATGTTACCTCTAATTCTAAACTTTTCTGTAAGCCCTAAATGTTGTCACCTTTCCTTGCTCCATCCCCTTGATCATTTCGGTTGCCCTTTTCTAAACCATTTCCAACTCTACTATATTCTTTTTGAGGCAAGGCAACCAAAAATGTTGACATATAAACTCAGGTGAGGACCTCGATACTTGATGAATAATCTGCTCCAATATACACCTGTATTTTATTGTTGCAAGCCATTTTGAGTTTCTTCAGGGGTGAGCGGGATATAAGTTTTATAATAAAGATAAATAGAAATAAATTCCAGTGATTGAACCTCATCCACCTCTGAGAAGCTCTCTGGATTCTGCCAGGTATCCACATTCTAAACTTTCCATCACCACAGATCTCTAGTCCTAGAATTCCTACTAAGCAGGAACATTTTAATTGATGTTGTCTGTTTCAAGATAGAGATGTTCTCCAAAACTCCAGGCTTCCACTTTCTGAAACAAATCACTTTGTTACTGTGCATGCCTCATTTTCTAAATAACATTTAATAAGCACATAGTATCTAAGCTCAATTAGATAATAGCCCCCCACCCTTTCGATATGTAATTTCACTAATAGAATTCTGGATATTAATTCGCTTTAACCTTTAAAAATGACAAACCTGATCAAATACTTGAACATTCACATTTATTATTATTATTATTTTAAAAAAGAAAAAACCTGAACCAAAAAGGCTCCCGCTGCATTCTTTAATGGGCATGAGATTGCAGCATTAAGTATCTGAAATAATTACACCCTTTAAAACAAGAGTGTGTGGTGTTTGATAATCATGCCTGAATAATGGCGTTTCTTCTAAGTTTCCATTCTCTAATTGAGTAGCCTGGAGGTTGCTATGGTAAGCACCATAGCTTACTCACACAGCACTGACTGTGTGGCGCACTTAGACACGAACAGGAAGGCTACTGCTGGTAAAATGCCTCCTGATTTATTATCCTGCTTTGCGGTGCATGGTAATTGACAGACACCAGCGAGCGAATTGAGACAATGAAAAGAAAGAAAGTAATGTCCCTGGTGCCATGTGAGAGCAAGAGATAATAGACCCAAATCCGTCTCCTAACGTTACAGAGGTTGCTCAACTTTGAGATGCATATGTAGTTGTTATTATTACTAATTATTGAGACATTAAACATACTTGCCTCTTGACTGGCTTCAAGGTCCCTGTTATGTGATTCCACACAGCATTAATTATATCAAGGTAAATCTGTGGATGACTCACTCTGGCTTTGTGAAAGTTTGAGAAGGAATAATAATAATAATAATAATAAATTTTATTTATATCCCGCCCTCCCCAGCCGAAGCCGGGCTCAGGGCGGCTAACAACACTAAAATAGTGCAACATTATAAGAACATCAAAGAATTAATTAAAATCAAAATTGATGGCAACCATAAACTAAAGTATTGTAAAGATTGCCAAAGGAGGGAGTCAGGCTGCGCCCTGACCAAAGGCCTGGTGGAACAGCTCTGTCTTGCAGGCCCTGCGGAAAGATGTCAAGTCCTGGAGGGCCCTTGTCTCTTGTGACAGAGCGTTCCACCAGGTTGGAGCCGCAGCCGAAAAAGCCCTGGCTCTAGTTGAGGCCAGCCTAACCTCTCTGAGGCCTGGGACCTTCAAGATGTTTTTATTTGAAGACCGTAAGTTCCTCTGTGGGGCATACCAGGAGAGGCGGTCCCGTAGATACGAGGGTCCTAGGCCGTATAGGGCTTTGAAGGTTAAAACCAGCACCTTAAACCTGATCCTGTACTCCACCGGGAGCCAGTGCAGCTGGTATAGCACCGGATGAATGTGATCCCGCAGCGAAGACCCCGTAAGGAGTCTCGCTGCGGCATTCTGCACCCGCTGGAGTTTCTGGGTCAGTCTCAGGGGCAGCCCCACGTAGAGCGAGTTACAATAATCCAGTCTGGAGGTGACCGTCGCGTGGATCACAGTGGCTAGGTCAGGGCGAGAGAGGTAAGGAGCCAACTGCTTAGCTTGGCGGAGATGAAAAAATGCCGCCTTTGTTATAGCTGCAATCTGCGCCTCCATGGAGAGGGAGGTATCGAAGATTACACCCAAACTCTTAACGGACGGTGCTGGCACTAATTGCACCCCCGCAAGAGATGGGAGTTGCCCCCTCAATCCCATATCGTCCCGTCCCAGCCAAAGGACCTCTGTCTTCGAAGGATTTAACTTCAACCGGCTCCCACGTAACCATCCAGCCACAGCCTCCAAGCATCTGATCAGTGTGTCTGGGGCCGAGTCAGGATGGCCATCCATCAGCAGATAGAGTTGGGTGTCATCAGCATACTGATGGCAGCCCAGCCCAAAACTCCGGACAAGCTGGGCGAGGGGGCGCATAAAGATGTTAAAAAGCATCGGGGAGAGTATCGCACCCTGGGGCACTCCACACACCAAGGAGTGGCGGGATGACAGTTCCCCCCCAAGCGCCACCCTCTGTCCCCGACCAGAGAGAAACGAGCGCAGCCATTGAAGGACTGTGCCCTGGATCCCCACGTCGGCAAGGCGGTGGTCCAGGAGTTCGTGATCGACCATGTCGAAGGCTGCTGACAGGTCTAGAAGAATCAGCAGCCCCGACCCGCCTCGATCCAGCTGCCTGCGGAGATCATCTGTTAGGGCGACCAGAGCCGTCTCGGTCCCATGACCAGCGCGGAAGCCGGACTGGAATGGATCCAGAGCCGATGTTTCATCCAGAAACCTACCAAGCTGTTCAGCAACCGCTCTCTCAATCACCTTACCCAGGAATGGAAGATTCGAAACTGGGCGGTAATTGGATAGATCTAAGGGATCTAATGATGTTTTCTTTAAGAGCGGACGCACCACTGCCTCCTTCAGTTCCCCTGGGAATGTCCCGGTGCCAAGGGACAGATTGATGATATCCCCCAGGGGGGCCCGCACCTCGTCTGGACACGCTCTAATCAGCCAAGACGGGCACGGGTCGAGAGGACAAGTGGTGGGCTTTCCAGCTCGGAGGAGTCTGTCCACATCGGCTGGGGATATCCGGTCAAAGTGGTCCAATACTGGACCCGAGGACAGTCGAGGGGCCTCCAGTTCCTTTATTGTATCCAAATTGGCAGGGAGGTCATGGCGGAGCGACAGGACCTTCTCCGCAAAAAAGCTCGCAAATGCCTCACAGCTGTGTGTCAAATTATTATTTAAATTTGGCTGTCCTTCGAGGGACGTTAAAGACCGAATTACACTAAATAATTGTGCCGGGCGAGAGCTAGCGGATGCAATGGAGGCCGAGAAGTAGGACTTCTTAGCGGCCTTCACTGCCATCTCGTAGGTTTTCATAAAAACTCTATAAGATGTTCTTGAGGCTCCGTCACGGGCACCCCGCCATACTCGCTCTAGCCGTCTGAGGTCCCGCTTCATTTTCCGGAGCTCCTCAGTAAACCAGGGAGCCCGGTTTCTGCGGGGTCGCAGAGGGCACTTAGGTGCGATCTCATTGATGGCTGCCAGGAGCTGGGTATTCCAGCCCTCAACAAGCTCAGTCAATGAGTCGCCAGGGGGAGAAAGGTCCCGCAAGGCTTGACGGAACCTATCAGGGTCCATCAGCCTCCGCGGGCGAGCCCAAATCGGCTCGCCACCTAAGCAGGGTGGGGGTGGAACATCAATCCTGGCTTTCAGAGCATAGTGATCAGACCATGGCACCTTGATCGAAGGAAACATGATCACATCTATACCGACACCAAAGATCAAATCCAGCGTGTGGCCTGCTTGATGTGTGGGGCCCGAAACAAACTGGGAGAGCCCTAGTGTCGCCATGGAAGACACCAGGTCCAGAGCCTGTGAGGAGGGAGTGGCATCGGCATGGATGTTGAAGTCCCCCAATACCAATAGGTTAGGGAACTCCAAGGCCCAGCCGGCCACCGCCTCCAGCAGGCCTGACAGGGTGGCTGCTGGTGCGCTAGGTGGCCGGTACACCAGCCAGACAGCCAAGCTCACCTCGGAGCCCCACACTAGGCCAACACATTCAATGCCGGGGATCGATGGCGGTGGTAGAGCCCTGAAAGAACAATCTTCCCGGATTAATAATGCCACCCCTCCCCCCCGGCCCACAGTCCGTGACTGGTGGAGGACGGAAAAACCCGGGGGCGCCATCTCTCGTAAGGTAACAGTATCCCCTTCGCGCACCCAGGTCTCCGTCACACAAGCCAGGTCGACCCCCTGCGAGATGATGAAATCTCGCATGGTGGCGGTTTTGTTGCCTATAGACCTGGCATTGCACAACACCAGTGACGGAGGTGAGTAATCCTTGCTCACCCTACCCTCGTCTCTCGGGATGGGGCGCAGATTGGAAGGGGTACGAGCATATCCGTATCTCGATCCCCTTCGCCTATGACATCTGCCCCCACCGCCATACCTCCCTCGCCCCTCCACAGTAGGAATCCCAAGCCTCATACTCGCCTCCATTTACAAAATACAAAAGCAAACAAATGGATCCTGCTGGGATGATTTACAAGCCATTGTACTCTTATCTAGATGCCCGCCTGCCTCGAGTGGTGAGAATGCTGTATGGATTCAAATCTAGTCATTTGCCTACGTATCTTCAACATTCTCAGACCCAGGACCCACTTTTAACTCAAAAATGCATTTGTGGACCCAGTACCCTACTTGGCTTTGGGGCTCTTGTGTCAGGTGACATTAAAGGGCCTTCTTCGACTGTTCCCATGCATACTTGAAGGTAATGAATATGGAATGCATAACAAAAAAAATAATGAAAATACTAAACAGGCTTATATAAAGCCATGTGTCCTACTTTATGAATGAATTCCTTTGTTTGTAGGGCTGCCAAGGTAGCCTGTTATTTGAAGAGGTCCTCTTTGAAGGACTATCTTGTCCAAACATAATTTAAAGATGTTGCCCACCCACTGTTAGCACCTAACAAGTGCACTGGTTCCAATGGTTCCTGGCATGTAAGAAGCAATTGGATCTGCCTTCCATTTTTCTCCTGAGGAGAAATGTATCCTGAAAGTATCCTGAAAGCTCAAAGCCTGTACACCCTTTCTACACTGAAGTCACTGAAATAAATCTACCCTTCAGCATACTTTTAGTAAGAGAACTTCAATAGATGCCAATGTTTATTGAATAAATATAACTTTTTGCCACAGGCCAGGTCATGATGCAGGGGCCAAGGACCTCGAGACTGGGAGAGGATTTACTTTACCACCTGGGATTGACAAAAGTTGGCATGCAATCCTGTAGCACAGAGGTTTTCAACCTTTTTTGAGTCCACAACTCCCTTGACCAACTACATTCTTTTTGCTGCTCCCCTGTGGGGAAACACACTCTGAGCCCCAGAAGCCCAATTATGCCACCCATTGCCTGCAGAGCTGGCAGCCCCTCCGCCCTTTTTGAACACCCTCCCCTGTGGAGTGTTTCCTCAGCCTCCTCTCTTCTCCCCTCTCTTCTCCTTGGGAGTCCTCCAGGTAGCTGCTGCAGCCACCCTGGTCTCTGAACAGCCCCCTCCCCCCAAGAGAGGTGCCTACTCACACTGCCCCACAGGGGCCTGGGAAGAGGATGCCCCCAGCCTTAGCAGCTTGACAGAGACTGGCCAAAGCACTTTACCTTATGAGGCAGCAGTGAGGCCAGCACCTTACCTTATGAGGCAGCATGGCAGCAGGTGCTGCTGCTGGAGCTGCATGGGGAAAAGGCTCCCATTCAGCACCAGGTACACAGCAAGCACAAGAAAGGCCTGGCTGGCTTGCCTCCCACTTGTCTGTCCATTCCCAACAGCAAGGGCTGGCAGGCTGGGCTCCCTTGCCCACCTGCTTGCTTACTCCGAGGCCACCTCAGCTCCTGGCAACCAGCACCCCCTGGCCTGCAGAGCTTGTAGACAGGGCTGCTGCAACAGTCACACAAGAGTTTGGGAGGCAGAGACATGAGAGGGCATCAGAGGAGGGAGGGAAGGAAAGAGGGACAGAGGCCAGTGTTGCCCGCGGCAACCCTGACCATCATTCAAGGTATCCCAGGGTGCCATGGCACACTGGTTAAAAACCACTGCTGTCGCGTGATTGGCTGATTGGCTGGTAAAACTTGCTGGTTAAGAACCCAGACTTCTAAGTAGAAAAGCTAAGTGGTTTATCCCATTTGTCTGTGTTAACACACACACACTATGTTATTCAATTGCCCAAGTGTCTGCCTGGATGAAACAGATTGTGATGATTCCCTTTAATCAATCAGATCCCTGTTTTCAGGAATGTGTGGGCTCGGTATATATGCCTCTCGTGCGGTGACTGATAGGAGACAAAAGGAGCAATTTTATACCGTGTTGATAATAACAGATGCACCTCTCAGAATTCATATTAGAAACTGGGTTTGCTGCCTTCTGTTCCACTTCATCAGAAATCTTTGTGCTCTCATCAGTCCTGTGCCTGCGTGTGGAACTAGAGCTTTGCATTTTATGAGCAGTTACAAACGAAGACAGATGTTGCACTGTCAGTAGCCATGGATTTAATTCCCTTTTACACTATTTATGCTGTTTCTTCACCAACCGTGTTCACTTTTCCTGGTCCTCCCTGAAAAGGCCTTCATTTGCTGACGGCGTGTGATGTTTATCTGTGGCGCCCTGCCATTTAAATATATAATGACTATCGTCACCATGAGAAAAAGGCTTTAAAATAGCCATATTAGCTTTCAGTTAGGAATGGTATATACACTCCTTGCTCCTTGCTTGTCCTTTAACCAGCAGTAAGAGGGGCAACAGTATCTAGTTGCTTAGGATGTTCCTCCTTTCTAAATTCACTGTTTTTGTCTCTTTGTGTGTATACCATGTAACTTGACTTGTTGGTTTTAGCTGTGGGGCCCACCTGTCAAACCTAGCTCACAGGGATTGGGGGGAAGATAAGGATCCAGCTCACTGGCCAGATCTAGTTGTTCACTATTGCTCAACTCCTTCTCTTATGCAAGCTTTTGGAACTCCTGATTCTCAAAAGGGCAGCAACTCCTACCAGATAGATCAGTTTCTCATTGGCCTAAAGCTTGTTTTGGAACACAAAACCCTTGCTGGATTGGGATGAACAACTTGCCACTTCAGTTTGCTTCAAGGTTGAATAGGCTTCTGAAGTGAGCTCTCACAGGGCTAGAACCAACATTCCCTTCACCGCGATACCACATTGACTCTTAGGAAACCTAGTAGACTAGTGCCCCTACCTCTTCATTGGGGACAACTGTCATACTTTCAGTGTTCTGTGTTTCCTCATTTCCCATCATTCCTTACTCTTTACCACCAAACTTCTGAGGAAACTACACCCCCCCCATATGCCACCCAGATCTAAATTATGACATGAAATAATCCACCATAAACTACAAATTAGCCTAAATTATATTACCACAAGCAGGACCATCTTACCCATAGGTGCTAGGGGTGAGGGGCACCCGAGCACCGGGCTCTCAGGGGAGCCAGGCCGAGAGTCTGGCCCCCGAGAATTTAGTCCGGAGAAGAGCCCGCCCGTCGGTTGGAGCGCCAAGGCGGGCTCTTCTGCTGCGGGCAGCTCTGCGCCACGAGTTCAGGGATGACCGAGACTCTGAGGCAGCCAGCTGGCTCCGCACTCCTGCGTGCCTGGGACTGGGCAACTGGGGGGGGGGACACGCCGGGTGGATCTTTGAACCCTGGTGCAGCATATGCTTAAGACAGCCCTGACCACAAGCCATAGACTTGATAGGCTGCATCTAGAGGCTTCACTTCCTCTGTAGGAATTTCTCATTCCTCTGGACTCCTTCCTCCAGAGGAATCCGGAGGCAAGCCAAAATTTATTAGCATAAACCACGGAAACAATGTCGAACATATGCTCTTATCCACTAAGGGAGATCTATACAGGGAAACAGCCTGCCATATGCGTAGTTCATGCAAATGTATGTGTTGATGCATATCCCCATCTGCACTATGATGCCCAGTTGATGTGTCATTTGATGCGAAGGGGATGTACATCTCCAAACCAGTTGTTGTGCACTGTGTGGAACTAGGCCAAGGCCCTAAATTATAGCATTAATATACATTTAATTTGCAAACTTTATTCCAAGTTCAGATTTATTTCGCTCTGCTGTTTGTTATACACTGGTTTGATTATGGTGGAGTGCTAATATGCATTTTCCCCTCTTCTTGTAATTCTAATGCTATTACAAATGAACGGAAGAAGAAGAATTACCTTGATATAAAAACTTAATATAAACATTACCAGCCAAGGTTGAAATAAGGACAGAAAGATTACCCCAGATAATGTGGATAATAAACATATCCGTCTTGGATTGGTATTATAAATATAAAGGTTGTTAATTTTAACAATAGCTATATATAGATGTAGGGAATGTCAACACCTATACTCTGCCTGCCTTTCTATCAGCATTTATATGGGCTCCCATAAAGAAACCAAACATTTGCTGTTAACTTTGAAGCCAAATAATAGAGTGAACACCAACAGAAAGAAGGCTGGTATAAATCAGGTCTGTAATATATAAAATGCCGAAGAGATTTATACATCAAAATGGGAACCTAAATAGCTTGGCGGGTAGGTAATATAATTAATGGTAATGAAAAACACCATATATGGCACCATTATATGAAATGCACCGAATCTGCGGAGGCACACGGTGCTACGGTGGAGGTTATAAAAACAAATGGGGAGCATTTATCTTCAACATTGACCAACTTCTTTACAGACATTTAATAATTACATATGCTCCGACTGTCCCCTGTTTATCAGGCGGGTGCCTGGTCCTAATAAATCATTGTCCCTACTTGTGCCTTTTGGATATGCCTTTTATTATGAGTCACCAGATTTGCCATCACTCACGTTTCATATTAGAGGAGGGGAGTTTCAGGTAAATTGAGCAGCACCCATTTGCCAGTGCTCCTCCCAATCCAGCAGGGGAATAATGTGCAGCACTGACGCATATATAGCACCCTTGCTGGACTAGGGCAAATGTGGATATCCTTGAACAGCACATTCAGGGCTCCTCCAGGTGTCGTGTTTATGGAACATTCGTACCGATTTGCTTACACAAAACTTACACGGATGTCTGGCTATGTCTGGTCTCCAATGAGCATTCATCCTGATTTGCTTTCAGGGTGTTTTATGCACCTTCCCATTAATCATTCATCCACCCCACATTTTCCAATGCATTTCCTCATCACTCTCCTAACTTCAGAAAGTCTGTTTCTTTTTAAAAGTGGATTTGTTGCACCAGGGCAATGGAGCACTTTAATCTACTTTGACTGAGCAAACCTAAATTTATGGTATGTGTCTGAATACCCTCTGCAAAATACTGACAGTCTGGAGGCACTCTCTGTTATTTTCTTCACTGTAGCCTGCTGTGATATTTGCTTTCCAGTAGGTTTTTTTAATAACAAGATGTTAACCATTCATATGCTGCAGTCTTGAGCAGCTGGTGCTATTTAACAGGTATAAGATATGTTGGATGGATAGGCAAGAAGAAATTGGAGATTTGTGTCCTTGCATGCCTATTTTATTTTTCTTTCAGCTCTTCTAGTATCTTGACTCCTTCACAATAGTTGTGTCTTGGAAAGAATAAAATGCAATGAGGCCTTAAATTTCAGAGCTCTTTGCCAAAGTAGTGCCACAGGGAACCTGGGATTTCAAAAAAAGTTTCCTTTTGAAGCTTTCAAAAAATAAAAGAAAGAGGAATAATTGAACTGAAGTCTCAAAACTTTAATTGAGAACAGGGTTTTATTTTTTCAGGTTGCAAATCTTAATATTTCAAATGCTCAGGGAGGAAGATATTTCTTTGATTTTAAATTATTTTTCTGAAAGGAAAGGAAAATGTTTCATTAGGGCAGATTGATCTAATTTTTCCTTGATTTTCAACAGAGAAAAATATTGGGGGCAAATAGAAATCATTCAAAAAGGTGGGGATAGAAAGAGTGCTTTACAACACTGACCCCCCCCCCAAAAAAAAACGTGCAGGGGACTCCTATGCGTTAGGGTCCAGGGAGAAACCTGCAGAAGATGTTGAGTGTGATGTTGACTATGAAGCCTTGCTATCTGGAAACAGAAGCCCAGGACCCCAGGAACCTCGCACTGCTCAGAGATTGGGGTGGCGTGCAACAGTATGATGGTTCAAGTTATCAGCTTGGCCTTGTGCAGATGTTTTCTCCCACCCACTGGACCTACATGTGAAGGAGGATGGAGACCATGACTGCCAGTTATCCTTTCAATATCACAGGTACCCCCAAACTCAGCCCTCCAGATGTTTTTCAGACTACAACTCCCATCATCCCTAGATAACAGGACCAGTGGTCAGGGATGATGGGAACTGCAGTCCCAAAACATCTGAAGGGCTGAGTTTGAGGATGCCTGCAATATCACATGCTCCACCTGTCCGATTCCCTGATGTTCAGTGAAGCATCTCTAAAGCATGCCTATGCATGTACATCATGCAAATGCAATACAAATGACTCTCATGCTCCCTGTTACATGCATACAGTTTTGTGTGTAGCTCTTCCCCTGGCCCTATGCTGATCATGGGAGCAGGGGCAGCAAAGCACATAACATTGAGGTAGCCAGTGGTTGTGGCCCCACTCCTCCTGTCAGCCCATAGAAGAAAATATCTTCACATTGGGTGCCATTGGTGTGTACTGTACATAAGAAGAGTTCTCCTGGCTCAGGCCTGTCTTGTCCCATGGTAGCCAGTCAGATGCCTACAGAAAGCCCACATTACAACCCTGCCCTTCCCAGTTGTGATTCTGTTCAGAAGCATCATGCTGCCTCCAATGGCGGACATAGAACATAGCAACTGTAGCTGGTAGCCAAACATGGCTATAGAGTTCTCTGACATAAATGTGCCTAATACACTGTGTTAGGTAATGATCATGGTTGCCAACCTGTGGCTTCTGGAAGGAGGAGAGGGAATTGACTGTGGAAACAACATGAAAAAGGAAAATATCCACAGATCTATGAAGAAGAAATGGCCCAACTGGTGCAGCTTCCCCCTCCCCCACCCTTCACCTGGAACAGACGGCAGACTAAAGAAAAACTTGCTCAAAAATGTGCACAGTAATACAAAGGGGAATCTAGGAGCCTTGCTAATTTAATAGAACAGCTGAAATCGGGACGGTACTAAGGGACATTAACATGCCTTGCATAATTAAAAAAGCTAGCAATTATCAGAAGAGAATAACTAAACAGACAATTAAATGATAGATAGATAGATGAAAGATATTTCATTTTGCATTCATATTGAAGGTTTGTGGGATCCCCCCCCCCATTTGCTGAGAATATTTTATATGCCTATTTGAATGTCAATAGAAGAGCTGTATCTGAACTTTCGCTTAAAGTGAATTTGGGGCTTAGTTGAAACAACTGAAAAATTTTGCGGAAACCCAAAGTTTTTATAAAATGATGCATTTTTCTGCGCAATTCCAGATGGTCTGGCCAGATTTGTGTCCCTTTTATGCCTTGCATGTTGCAGCATCTGGGCTTGACAAGGCATGTGACCCATACCTTTTCCCCAAGCTAGCAAGCCCCACCTGGACCTGCCCCCTGCCTGGCAGGCCAGCCACTGCTATCTGGCCCAGGATGATGGGGTAAAGAGCATTTTAAAGTTAATTGGCCTGGAAGTACCGTAAATGTTGTCATTTCTCAATTTGGGTTGTAAACACAGTCTGTTGAAACTGCTGAATCTTCTCTCAAGATTTTCTTCTCTGCATGATTTTCACAAAGTTAAATTAGCTGCTATTTTGCTACCCATCTGTGCTTGAATCAGCAACATTTCTATGAAATCCATCCTATTGATCCCATTAATGCATAAGACAACAAACAGTAGAGAAATGATGGTGATGATGTTCAGTATTCAACTAAATTTTTGTGCTAGCGCATGGGGATTTCCCCCGCTCCTCCCTTTATGCAGTGCCCACACTGTCTCCAAATCTGCTCCAGAGGGTTGGGAGAACCCCCACAGAACATTCACTGTAGCACTATGTTAAATACAACCCCAATAACAGATTGTTTGGGGGCAGTATCTTAGAGCAGCCATGGCAGTGAAAGACAATCTGCAGCTAAAGAATGCAATATATTCTGTTACTAGGGCTGAAATCCTCTGCACACATAGGTGAGAATATATTCCACTGAAAGCAATAAGAAGAGATCTGAGCAGACTTGGTCGCACTGCATAGTACAGTTCTGAATGTTAAATCATTATGGTATGGCACGGCTAGAAAACCTGTGGCCTTCCAGATGTGATTGGATTTCAACTCCCATCAGCCCCAGCCCACATTACCAACAGTCAGGATTGAATGTTGGCAGCTGGAATCCATCAACATCTGGAAACACAATGGCCAACGTCTGAGATCACACACATCTCCATTGTTGCCCAGAAGACAAAGAACTGCTTGTGCCTAACTTTTGGGTGGATCTTTGAATCCATTTCCTTGGCTGACCATGCATGAACTTTGCTTCATGGAGGCAAGTTTCATGCATGCTATTTCAGAGATGCCCATTGTTGTTATTAAGCACCTAGCTTCCAACAATTTGACTTCACCCCCAAAGGCACACTCCTCATGCATTGTCTCCCAAGACAGGTGGATCCCAATAGGTTTGGAGGTTGGGGGTATACTTAAGCATAAAAGTCACTGCTTCTCAACCGAAGTTTGATAGATAAGCTTTGGCAATTAATTTCCAGAAACTGGAAATAGCCACCAAGCCAATCACGGTGTTAGGTTAACAAGGGGAAATACTTCAGAAGAAGGAGACAGCGTGCTACTTGATTCCTAAGGATCCAGGGCATGTGAAAATCAGGCTCAAGGAAGCATACATCTGTTTTTGAAAATGCTACAGTTTTTATGAAAGTGACCTTTTCAAATGCTGTCATTGGAATGCCTAGTATACTAAGAAAACCGCCAGCAGTTTTGTGAATGTAAAATATCAATGAATTGACCCCATGGGTGTAAGGGAACTGCCCTGATCATTCCTGCAAAATAATACACTCTGGTTAACTTGATCTTTAAAGTTTGGCAACAGAAAGTATATATTTTAGCAGAGACAGTCTGACTGCATAGCCAACTTTTCTTAGTAATAGAGCTTAAAAGCTTCGGCAGTGATCTGTTATTCTTACAAGAGACAATACAGCTCCCAACAGGCAAAGAACAACGGAATTAATGGATTGGAAAGTCAGAGTCTAATGTATGAGCTCTCAAAAGTCTCCCCAGACTAGCAAACTGATTGTGCATATCCAGTAAGTTACCACTATCAGGTTTTGGGTGTATGTGATACCATCAAGGGAACAGAGAACAAAGGTCAATAAAGCTGCAAACTACCTCCAAGAAATGAAATAACATTTCTATGGGAAGCTTTTTGGGAGCGATTGCAAAGAAACTGACATTATTTATACACAAAGGGGGCCCTTTGCTTTCAAAGGAGAGAATAAGAAATAAGCAAGCAAGCAAAAGTGGACAGAGTTCAACTGTTCTGCTGTTAAATCATTTTTGATTGAATTCAACTTTCATGGATCATTAGAGAGCCAAAAGCAGAATTCCTGGAACTGCTTTAAACTAATGATTCTTCAGTAAATTGTTTTCTTAAGGTTCCCATGTGCTCTTTTCTGGGCCTTTAAAGAAATTCTGATTTATATCATTTTACTTCCTGTCTTCCTAAAAAAAAAAAAATCAAACCACAAACCTTTTAATTGATTGTAATTTATTTCCACTCTTAAAGACCAGTGCAATTCTGAATCCATTTTTACTACAATATAAATGTCACCGAGTCGTAGACGGAGTGCTTGCGCCTGTATTTGTTTGCTTTGGGCCAAATTGCGTGCTTTTTATATTCAGTCGGAATTGAGTAAATACACTCAGGCCTTATTAACTTGGTGGGAGAGGTGCTGATTTACATCCCCTGGCAAAGGATAAGCTGGAGGCAAGTTACTGCTGAATCTACTCCTTACTCCTTACGTGCACATTATTGATTTGGGGTGTGCATAGGTAGAAAGCTGGTAACGATTTGACTTTATCCTGCAAATAATTCTTACCTGAGCTAATGCTGAAACACCTATGCATACCAGGGGAGGAGGGATTACAGCAGAACCATTACACTCCTAGCGATTACTTTATGATCCCAATTCCCCTTCATTAAGCAGCACGGGTACAGGCCAGCGTCATTTCCTTCATCGACTTAAAAGAAACTGAACCCTTTTGTATAGCAGGCCTGCCTGAAGGAGACTCTGTTAGACCCCAGAAAAGACGAAGGGAAGATCCTCCAGATATTTGTTCAACTCCAATTCCCATCAGCCCCAGCCAACCAGGACAGCAGTGAGGGATAGTGGGAGTTGTAGTCCAACAACATCTGAGGCGTTTCAGGTTCCCTACCTTTGTTATACCTGATCTGCTTGGCCATATGTCTTTGGCATCACCCAGCTCCATGCAATAATACATTTCCCCCCTTTGCAACGAACAGCAACCGTAAAACTGAGCATTTATATTGAGCTTTTTCCAAGTGTTCAAAGTACATTACATGAGCTAAGTAATCCTTCAACAGGACAGGCAGCCTCACTGTGCTGTAGAATCTATTACTTCCTCGCTGCCGCCCAAGCGTCTTAGAAAGTACTAAATAAATTAAAATAAAATTGAATTTTTTTGAATTGGGGGGAGCTGCCGGGGGGGAGGATAAGGATGAAATGCAAGCATATCATAATTTACAGTCTTCCACCCTTTTCCTAAAGAAGGAGGACATCATGAGAAGGAGAAGAGGTAAGTCATGGTGTTAATGGCCTGCAAGAGAGAGAAGAAGCCTTGGCTGCCTTTCCTTAAGTAGAAATGATGCTTGTGGGCACATCCAGGAATGCAATTTCTCACCTGGAGAGTATCTAAGGAACAAAATCATGCACTTAGCAGTGTTGTTTCAAATTTTAATAAGGTTGTTGTTGTTGTGGTGGTGGTGGTGGTATTCATTATTCACCCTTCACCATAAGGTCCCAAGGAGGGTTACATTATTAAACAACTTTTAAAAAAATTTAAAATAACCCACAACCATAAAGAATGTCTTTCACACTTTCCCCCTTCCCAATGGTGATATCTTTCCCTTGTGATGGGGGGACTGGCATCTGAGCTGAATCTAAATTTGGAAGGGTCTGAATTCAGCTCATATTTGAGGTAAGCATTATAAACTAGGACAGCTCATATTCCAAACTCCCCTAATTCCAAAAAAAAATCCATCACTAACAACAAACCTGTTAAAGTGCGCCAGAATGATGATCCCCATATTGCTGACGGAGGCTTCATGCTGACCAATTTTTTTTGTTAATTCGTGAACTGAGTTCTCCTTCTTGTGACCTCTGTGCTGCACTTGCTGGAGACATGTATGCTGGATTAATGGTTTTAGAGATTAAGTAGCAGCTGAAGGAACGTGTGCTTCAAAGTGGAGTAGCAATTTGGGGTTTAGCATTGACAGATGGCTTGGTACTAACAAAGCATCAAATGTTCATCAGCTTTTATTTTTGCTGTAAAAGTTCCTGTTGGAGAGGTTATAAAAGTGTTCAAAAACCCACAGCTTCTACTCTTTTCACACCTGATCTGCTGGTGGTGGTGCAGCGGGACAAGGAATGTATCCCCATTTCCTAGTTAATAAAACCAACACACCCCGCCTTGCCATGCTGTGCTCTTGGTTTCATTGCCCTCCAGCAAAACATGGCAAGAAATTCGCACCAATTCAGTTTAGTCATGCATAACAGCACACAACTAGCAGGAGCGTAATGTGAACTGAGATGCACAGTCAACTGCACACCCCATTTGTGTGGTACAACACCCCCCATCAGATGCACATCCAGATGCAAATGAATTGACCACTTCATATATCTACTGCTAAACATATCTATAGGCTTCCACCTTCTGCCCAGAACACATCTCAAAGTCTATTGTCTACAGCATGGGTGGCCAACCTAGATAAGGCCCCCTGCCCCAAGCCTCCACAAAAGATAAAACATTTAAAGTAGACATAACACTGTGGCATGTGCGAAGTTTTAAATCTCTCCTCAGCTAACCTGCATGGATCAGATAAGGAGAGGGGGCTAGATGCAGTGCTTTTTTCTAAAAAAAAATGTTTAGGGGTACTTTCATTTTGACTCAAGAAAATCACCATTTTATAGTTCAAATTGGGAAAAAAATACAGTAAATGGAACAAAAGTACAAAGAACATGCATTACCTCATGATGATGAAAAATAGTAATTTTCCTACTCATATTGAAATACTGCCCCTCAATGAGGACAAACTTTCATCAGTAAAATACCACACATCCACATTCCACACTGCTTCACACATTAAATGCTCACTTCCATTTGAGACTCAGGAAACACCGGGAAAGGAAAGGAACTGCCATTGGGGGTGGTAACAATGAAACTGACCAATCACCGTGCTAGATTCCAACTCCTACTTCACACATTAAACGCTCACTTCCGTCTGAGACTCAGGAAACACCGTGACAGGAAATGAGACCGCCATCGGGGTAGCAACAGAACTGATGATTAACTGTGCTATTCAACAGAACTGACAGTTCACCGTGCTAGTGAAGAAACTATTTTTTTAAAAAAGTTTCTTCTCCCGTTAGATTCACAAAAGAGTTAGGGGTACGTGCACCCCTTCATCCCCTCCCTGCAGAAAAAAAGCACTGGCTACACCAATTGCTGCCATGCAATCCCCGGAAGGCTGACCAATGGTGAATGTGGCTCTTGCACCAATCAGGGATGGCCACCTCTGATCTATAGCCAAGCCCTGTGATACAGTCACTTCTGTTCTTCTGACCCATTGGATGCACACACACTGTAAGGGTTTGCACCAATCTTTTCCCTAAACAACCCACCAAGTGAAATGAAAAAGTAGACCAACAAGGCCAGACTGATACCTAGAGAACAAGACCTACAAGACAAACATAGAAAATAAAATGACAGAAACACCTCTAGCTCCTATCAGCAAGAATTTGCAGCCTATTCTGAGCAATGATACTTCCCTGTCATAGGCCTTGCATGCTAGAATGGTCCCTGCTTTCAGGCAACCCCTAACCCAAATTAGCCACTTGCAGCAACAACACAACAAAGCTAGAAGCACAGAGGCCAGACAAGCCCAGATATGAAACTTTAGAGTCATCCAGAACAGGGATTTCCACACTGTGGTCTGTGGACCACCAGCAATCCATGAGCTTCATTGGGTGGTCCTCAGTGTGCCTGTAAAAATGCAATTTAAAAGCATACAGCATCTACAGCAGCACATCACAAGTGCTACTACAACAGGCATGAAAAAAACCATCAAGTGGTCTTCCAAGACTCAGCAATTTTCAAGTAGTCCATGGGGCCAGAGCGGGGGTCTAGGAGCAACTCACCTCGAGCAATTCCCAGTGGGAGCCATTGCCTTGATTGGCATGTTTAGTGTTCCTTGCATGATTTGGGCAGCAATTTTAAATAAATCAAGTAACAGCCATGCATAGAGCATGTTTAGCTGAGATCCTCAATCGCTCTCAAGTGTATAAATGTTGCAATATTTACTTGCTTAAGCTTGTTAGATGCACTATGGTTTTATTTATTTAGTGATTGCATTCATAACCCACCTATCCTTCAAGGAGGTTAGCCTAGTGTAGGTCATTCTCTGCCTCTCCATTTTATCTTCACAACAACCATTGTGAGGCAGGTTAGGCTGAGAGACTGTGGCTGGCTCAAGGTCACCCAGCGAGTTTCATGGCCGAGTGGGGATTGAACCCTGGTCCTAGTCTGATACTCTATCCATTATGCTACACTTAAGCATGATGCTTTTACCACTGCTGTTATCTCCACCTCTTGATAGTCCTATCCCATCTTTCCAAGCTTTCAGTCATAAACTTAGTGTAAAACAGGAGTCTGTAGCAATTGCAATTGTTATGTTTTAGAACTACAAATCTTTCTTCCCTCTCTGCTGTGATAATTTTCTTCCTGGACTCCTCACCAAGGCTTTTATTCCGTTTTTAGTTACGCTTTTCTCGAACAGCGTGCCCCACCAAGTCAATGGGAGCATTTACCTGAGCTCAGGCTGAGTTGACCTCTGAGATTTTCAAGTTTAAAATGAAAGGGTTTAAGTGGTTTGGTAGTTTTCAATAGGGATGGCGTACTTTCACATTTGAAGTTTCCTAAGGAATCAGACAAAATACAAATAAGATTGAGAGGAGGGAAGCATCTTTGCAAAAAAAAAAAAAAAAAAAAAGTTTCCATGTAGCAATTGTTTTTCTAAAGCACTTTAGCTTGTGAAAAGCTTGCAGAGTCAATACTCTGCAGTTTAACTAGTGAAATCTAATTGGTACATGTCCCTGAACCTCAATCAAATCAAGTGATGTTTGAATTGCAACTTGGTGTGCTAATGACCACTTTGCCCACTTACTTCATTTTCGGCATCAGGTAGTGTAGTTATTCTCTCACCATTAAACCTAAAGCGTTTTCCATCCTGCTGTTAGTCCCCAGAAAAAGGGATAACTAAACCAAAGTCAGTTTGACATGAACAAGGACCCTGGCAGGGGAGTGAGCAAGTCCTGCGAACAAGGCGTCTGAAATTAAGAATTGAGTTGAGTGCTGTATATTAATTGAAAATCAGGGCAATGCAACATTCCCCATGTAGCATCATTAAAGAAAATCAGACTCATTTCATTCTTCAAATCAGTCCCCCACCCACCCCTCTCCATCCGATTATGCATTGTGCCGTGGTTAATGAATAGAGCAAGGAAACAGACATTTGTCAAATTAATCAGAAAAATGGGGAAAGGATTTCAAAGACAGCTCAAGCATATACTTAATCAGAGGCCCTCTGTGTTTATTAATCATTGTTATTTCGCTTATTATTGATAAATGTTTGTGCCGAGCTTCAGTGGTTCATTCAGATTAACTGAAATGCATTTTGCGTGGCAATATGACTCAGTCACCATTTTCAGCAGTACGCAACTTTTTTTGCTATTATTATTTAAGCTGCTGTGAATTATTTTGCCCCTTGCCTTTTTTCAAAAGGACAAGAGGGTTGGAGCCACAGCTGCACTTTGGCAAACAGAAGCACATCTTTCATTTGCGGGAGGGATGCTGCTCCAAACGGAGGCTCCTGTAGGAGGAAGGAACGGCAATTTTTGCTTATTCCCCCATCCCCAGGCAGCTCCCATACCATTCTGAAAGGTCCCCCAGCCCTCCAGAGCAGATTTACAGGTAGCTACAGTGGGCTGCAGGGAGGAGAGGGATCAGCAAAAGTTGCTTCTCCCACTTCCTCAACAGTTCCCTCTCGCAAGGTATAGTGAAGACCACCAACTTGAACGAGGGTTAGACAGACCAGTGGAGGACTAGGCTACCAATTTGCTCATGGCCCTGACAACTATGCTCTACTTCCAGTCTGGGAAGCAGCATGCCTCTGAATATCAGCTGCTAGGGAACACAAGTGGGGACAGGAGTGTAGTCCTCACGTCCTGCTCACAGGCTTCCCATAGGCATCTGCTTGGTCAAAGTGAGAGGAGGATGCTGGATAAGTGTCAGGCGGCAGAGGAACCAACCCCCATGGCAGGTTGCCAGGAATGGATAAGACAAGGAAAAGTCCTTAACAACTGCTTTTTTATTCAATAGTCACAGAGAGAGGCTTGGGAATGCAGCCTCTTGGAATAATGGCATCGTCCCGAGTGAGTTTCCACCCCCTCCCTCACTCCCACTTTCTCATGAGTCATTGCTACGGGTGCTGAAAAGTGCCCTCTACCTTTGAGATCTTTGCTCTCCTACTTTCAAGGCCTGCCATGTTCTGGGAGGGCGGGTCTGGAACGCTTTCTAAAGACACTGTGTCCATCAGCTGTTGCCTCCCTGGTGCTTCCTCCCCCTCCTCCTCTCCCATTAGTTGCCAGCTTTTCTCCTCATCTGCCTCTGAGCTGTGATCTCCCTCAAAGCCCTGTTGTAATTCTGAACGGTCTTCTTCTTCTCTGGAAGGTTCAGGCTGGGGAGGCAGTCTCCACCATTCCTCCTCTGCCCGGTCCCTGACAATAAGATGGACCATCTTCATATTGGTGACACTCCAAATCTCCTGTTAAATACAATTGGGGAGAAAGGGGGAACCCTGAGGGACACTGCAGGACAACACCCATGACACCCCTCTATGAGTAGGAGTAGAACCATGAAAGCACATTGTCCTCAACCCACACCTCCCTGAGCCACTCCAGAAGAGTACTGTGGTCAGTGGTGTCGAGAGCTGCCAAGATGTCAAGGAGAAGAAGCAGGGTCACACTTCTAGGGCAACCAAGGAAGATTTAGTGTCATAAATGGGCCTGAAGCCAGACTGAAATGGACATTGATATTCAATCTCTTCCAATAATTTCTGAAGATGGATCACGAGGCCCATTGCCCCAAGAAGAGATATCGGCCACTGGGCATTACTTGTTTAGCCCTTCTAGGTTCAGGGAGGTCCTCCTGAGGACACTGCTGCCTCCTACAAGAAGAGGCTAGATACCAATTCATCTCATACCTTACTACTTTTAAGCAGCTATTGACAAAACTGAAAGCCAAAAGCTGTGATGTAGACTAATTTGCTTACCTCATGACACAGATGCTACATAGGTTGTATTTGTTTGTGATTTGTTATTTGAGACGTAAGTCAATTTCTTAGTCTGGCCTGGGATAACTTCTCCAGCGACCTGATTTCTAATAGCCATGGCAGTTCATTCTGGTACATATAGACATATTTCATTACACCAGAACAAAGGCAGCAAAACTGTTGGTGTGGGATTAACCTTGGACCAGGGTGAACATCTAATGCCACTGGAATATTTTCAAAGGTTGTTCTGAATAGTGTGGAATAGCATTCCCTCCTCCTTAGAACAATTGTGCAGGAAAATTCTAGTTAGCCTATAAGAGGCACATTGCATTCCCAACGTTTGTTATTTTCTAAAGTAGATGGGTGGCAATAGTTTCATTGTACAAATGAGAGCTTCTAATTCATTTTTAATGGGTGCACATATTAGGAAAAAGTTTAGAACATAGGGGCCAACTCCTAGGGGTCAATGTCCCTTCTCCCCCCACAATAAAATATTTGAGGGGGCTGCGTCCCCCCCAAAAAAAGTTGATGGGTATTATCATTCAAATAGTATACCTGCACCATGTCACATGATGGATTATGCAGGGTGGGGCTTACTGCCCCCCCCCCCCCATATTTTATTCAATTTGGCACCCCTGCTTTAGAATGTATTTGGGAGTGGGTATTTCTTCTTGTCATTCTGGTTTTGTATCAGTATATATTACCTTGGCAACATACTGTATTTTCTAGGCACTGCAGTCAAATCACCACTGAAGTATGTGACACGACAGGATTACATCTATTGGATGCATTTGCAACATCCCTGGAACTTTGTGGTGGGTGATGTTCTGAGTGGAAGAATTTCTAGGTCAGCACACAAATTTGCTTCTGTGTTTCACAGGGGTGTGTGCCATTTTTCCATTACTCGTTGCTTGATTTTTACCCACCGCTTTAACCACACTTAATAAGTCACCAACTACAGATAAATAAATAAAAAAGTTTGATCATTTTCAACGTAATTCTACAAGTTTGTTCAGAAATAAGTCCTGCTGAATTTAGTGGGGCTTACTCCCAGGTAAGTGAGGTTAGGATAGCAATCTTAACCTTCGATTATTCAGACTGCAACCCTAGGGAGTAAGTGCCACTGAATTCTGTGGGAGTTGCTTCTAAAAAAATATTGCACCTGTTAAGTCTACCAGTTCGTCTTAGCAGGGGGAAGTTATTTTTCTAAGATGCATAATAATGAGAAGGCATGCTCCAGACCCCCTGAAGAATAAGACTATAAGAGAGAAAATGGCATGAACAAATCCCACAAATTTTGCAGAATCTTCAGGCTCATTGTATCTCATATGATCTAGAACTGTCGTATTGCATTCCTCACCATTATTCCCCCCAAAGACAGGCTGAAATATGAAACAATCACTTCAGTGGTGAAAGGAATATTTAAAGATCAAATCTAGCACCTTAACTGTTGGTATCAAAATGCAGTCTGATCTACCATCTCCAACTAAAACCGTGGCAACCACATTTTGGAGCATGTGAAGTTTCCAAATGGTTTTCTAAGGTACCCTTTACAGCATATTACTCTCATCTACCCTGGAGTTGACTAGATGTCAGGGACTGGACTGAAGAGGAGGAGGAATGGTGAAGGACCCCCCTTCTCCTGTAGCTTCCAGGATGAGGAAGGCAGGCTCGAATTACAGCAGGGTTTTGAGGAAGGTAACAGCTCAGAGACAGGTGAGTTAAGCTGTGTTAGGAGAAGGAGGAGGGGAAGCAGAGCAGCTAGCTAACATGTCAATGGACAGCATAACTGACCCCCCTTCTCACAAAACACAGCGTTAGTTAAGGGTGCAAGAACAAAAGGTCCAGAGACAATTGTCCACAGACAGAAGCCATAGAAGCAGGTTGTCAGCTGCATCCCATTGCTGACAGAGGGGGAGAGTGTGGAGAGACAGGAGGAGGTAATTAGGCAGGAATGCGGAATAAGGGAGGAGCAGCCAAATTGCAGTAGAAGGCTGAGTTTTGAGAACAAGGAGAAGGAAGGAGGGAGTTCTAGGGAGAAAACACAGACAGTTTAAGCTTGGACTCAGAGGGAGGGCCATCGGAAATTGTTAGAATTTCTGCTCCATGATTGCAGTCATGGGATTGTTGTCTTTCACATGACGGTGTATGTTTTGACTCCACAAAGTGGGAAGTGACGGAGACAGGATGTTTGTGTTACTGTGTTCCGTGAAGTGGCACTATTGTTCTTTCTTTCTCTCTTTGCTGTCTGATGCTAGAGAGAGAGGGAGCCATGTTGCAGTGCTCCGTGTGTGTTTATATGTAAATAAAGTAGACCAAAATGCTAAGTTGCTGAGGTGTGTTACGCAAGCTGCGAAGACTCTGAGGATCCCTAAGTGTGCTGATGTCTGTTGGCATCAGTTGCTGTGATGTTCGGGCAGAAGAAAGCTTTTGAAGCTCCCAAACGAACGCCCAGGAGGGAGAGAACATGCCAATCAGACATGTGTCTCTGCCAGGGTCCTACTCGAGTGTAGGACAAGCTCCTGACAGAAATATCCCATCCTAAGACACGTAGGCTCACAAGAATTAATGAGAGGTGTAAACAGGAAAGGAAGTGTAAGTGGGGCTTTAAAGGTGGGAAGAGGAAGGGGCGGAACTCAGACTCAGTACCTGGACTTAGAAGTAAGTCTCACTGAATTAATTGGTTATACGTATTCCTTAGGATTGTGTGAATAGTAGTAGCAGTAGTAGTAGTGATGATGATGATGATGATGATTTATTAAATTTGTGTAGCACCCTCCATCCAAAGATCACAGGGTGCTTCACAACATAAAAAAAATGAAAGAAAACAAAACCAATATCTCCCCTCCCACAAACACATTTAAAAGGCCATGGAATGTTAATCAGCCCAAGACCCAGTTATAGAGAAACATTTTTACCTGGAGGCTAAAGGTATGTAACAAAGGTACCAGGCGAGCCTCCCTGGGGAAAGCATTCCACAAATGGGGGGCCACCACAGAAAAGGCTCTTCCTTGAGTTACCACCCTCCAGACCTCTTGTGGAGGAGGCACACGATTATGATATGGGGAGAGGTGGTCCTTGAGGTATTGCAATCCTGAGCCATTTAAGGCTTCATGGGTCAAAATCATCTGATCATACAGATACTTTAAGACAACTGCTGTTATCATCCATGCATCACCTCTGTTTTTCAAGTATGTATCAAGTAAGGCTACTGCACATCAATTACTTTGGATGTGTGTTTGACTTCCAGCAATGACCTTGTCATGCTAAAGAATTTTATTTCAGTTCTCCAAAGCCTGTCCTTGGCAAGTTTCTTCCATAATTCTGTCATAATCAAGATGGATTCCCAGAGAAAATGCACTTTTTTCCAAATGCAAATGACAATTTGAGAGTTTTGCTTTAATTAATTTCAATGGTTATATGTATAAAACCCATTATTTCTTTTTGGCACTTATTACTGCCTCTGCCCTTCCATTATGATGGCCAATTAAGCATTAAGGTTAGAGTTTGTGGATTAATTTCATTCTTGGCTTGAGTTGTCCACCAGTGTCCCAGGTTCTAAGCAGCTGAACAAGAAACATGATGAAACTTTAAAAGTTAAAATCTTGAGGTGGAGAAAGAATTAGATTTTAATGCAAATCTACCTAATTTCCCCTTTCTGAAACAATATGTGAGCTGAAACACAGGCATCCTTTTAAATTTGAACTTCTCTGGGATTTGTGATGCAGTTCTCAAAGCAAATACTGTGTCCAAAAATGCTAGGTTAATGCATTATATTAGGGGAAATTGCTTGGGGAAATGTGTATTTATCAGGCAAAATTGGATACAAAGGAGTGTACATTAGAAGAAATTTGCATTGAAATGCTAATTATCTTTCATGGGGTCTTTAAAAAAAATCAGAAAGTGATGGGAAAATGTGGAAGACTGAACTTAACACTGGAAAAATGAGAAACCGAGAAAAACTAAAATTGGAATTTGACCATCCCAATTAAATCCCACCGTGCTCTCTCAACCATTATTCCGCTTTAAAGCAGGGCAAAATTGAATTCTACATTTCTTTTCATTTATCTTTAGAAATGTGTAACAGTTCTTAATTTTCTGTCTTTCCCTATTCCCTTCATCGTTCTTTTGTTTCCCTTAGATCACACACTGCCTTATATGCTGTCAAGATAAATGGCCACAAATGGAAGCAAATTCCTGGTTTATATCACATGTGCTCTTTATTTTGTTAGAATGCGCTTTCACTCGAACATAGAGCAAGCGACTGCCTATTTATCTTTGAAGCCAGTCCTATTATTTATACCGTATTTATCATCCTTTCACCTTGATCTGAAATATGAGGAACTGTTCTGAGAGCATGGGAAATACAGAGGCAATAACAACAAAGGTACCCCTGCTACCTATGTGGAAAAGTGTGAGCTAAAGAAACCACATTCTAAGCCCCATCATTATAACAAGGGACATAATGTGAAGACTGGTACATTTTTTATTTTTTATGGTGTGTGTGTGTGTGTGTGTGTGTGTACACATCAGATAAAAACAGAAGGCTCCAGGAAGGATTTTGACTGTATAAGTACAAATATCATCTGCATTCTTGGAACTGGGTTAAGTGGTTTGGACATTGGGTGATATCCTCCAAGTAAACATTGTTATTGACTCCTAGGTTTCTGGCATATTTATTGAATGAATCAAGAGTAAAGTGAGGAATTATAAGTTGTATTAAAAATTAAAGATGTTAAACACTGTTACCTAATTCTTAGGCAGTGGTGGACTTTGGGATTTAAAATTTCACCAGCACCCTGTGCAATGCCAAAATTTGGCACGCCCACACACACTGCCTTATATTTTACATGATATAATGGTTTTATAATACAACCTGGAACTATCCTGTGATTGTTTTGATGTGATGAAATGTGGTCTAGATATCCTCTCAGTAAATAATAAAACATTAAATTTTCTTACAGGGACTGAAGAATTTGAACTGGTTCTTCCATAACATAGCAAATTAATTTCTTGAGAGGGATTTCTTGACTTTTCTTTCCTTGTTCCTAGCAGGTTGAAAAGTAGAGAAAAATAATCAGGCTTGAATAAGCCCTCAGTTCTCCCTCTGCCCTCCCCGCATTTCCTCCCTTGCCAGAAGCACACAAACCATCCTGTATTTCACTTCCCTGGGAATGACCAAATACGTCTTTTTTATGGTACCATTCAGTGACGATATGATGCATTTCTACCGCAGAGGCAAATGAGGTATGGACACCTCTTCCTTTTATTTCCCCTGGAAAAGAGTTGGTCTATGGCACACACATGCCTGTCAGGGGAGATGAAAAAGAGCGTGTGCAATTGCTTCATCTTTTTGATGCATTGTACTTGTGCAGGTTAAAGAGAGACCGAAAGTGGAGGCAAAGTCGCAAGCAGTTTTAGGTAAATAAGGACACTGATAAGCATGTGGATCCTATGTATCTTTTCTAAAGCGTCCCACCTGGTTCAGCAAGATAATGTCTTCTGAAATATACAGAAAAGCTCTTCACTTGGAGTGGTAGCAATAAATGAACCATGCTCCGTTCTGTAATAATAAATGTCATTTTTTTTTTATTCTTTCAGTTTCTGACACTGACATCTGTGTTGGGTTTTTTTGTTTTTTGCCTTTAGAAATTGCCAGAGAGGGAACAAGAAGTGGCCCCTTCTTGTTGTTCTCCCCAGCATATAATTAAGCTGAAAGAAGCTCTGTACAACATCTTTGCCCCCATTCTCACACGCTTCTCATGCATCACCCAAAGACTGCAATTAACATAATGGTTCCAAAAGGAGTCACTTCTATTGATGGAACACCGTTGCTGTAAACAAATCAAATTTTATCATGGGCACACTTGATCAGGGAGACAGATGGAGGATTAATATCATTTCTATCTGATTGGAGGTGTGACTGGCCATTTTCTCTGCCCTGCTGAAACACTGGAGGAAGCTAGACAGCTTTTCCAGACAGAGCAGCAATGTATTTCTTCTCCCCTTGTTCCAGGGTTCCATGAGAACTACCTGTTTACATGAGAAATGTCATGTTTTGAACATGGGGCACAAATGACTTTAATACACCAGGGAGAAAACCCATCTTCAACCAGAAGTGAACTGGGTTATGATGTTTATTTGACCCTGTCCACAAAATGGAGTGATATTCCACCAATACTTTAAAGCTTTCAGTGCATGCCTGTAAGTCTGGTGGATTATTGGATAGTCTGATCCTGAGTTTTATTGCAAACTATGAATTGCCCAAACCTTAACTTGTGACATTCAGATGAAACAGAAAAACATATCTTGCCACAAATTAGAAGTGGGAAGTTCTAGTCTCTTTCCCTCATGTTCAGCGAAAGAAAACAGAGAAATAGGAGTCTGCAAACCTGAAGCCCAGAGCAACTAGCCTCAAAATCCGTGGTTTGTTACTGTGTCTGAATGCAGTTGCTGTTGTCCTTCTGAAATAAAAAGCCAGACTGTAGCATTGAGCTGACAACAGCTCTTTCCTTTATCAGTAAACACCAAAAACCAAACCAATGCTATCACGTGATCACTTTTAGACTTTATGCATGAAAGCAAATAAAAAAGCAGCATTTGAACTAAGGGAGATGCATTACAATACACCTGGCTATGAGGTTTTGGGAGAAGGACAATCATTTAAAATAAAGGATGCTTCTTAAAATTGGGGACATCTGGTCACTCTGCCCTTGGAGAATCAAAGTTTTACACCCATGTCATTATTCAGTCCAGCTTTGCACCTGCATTCTAAATATTGCCTAGCTGCTTGACCATGAGATTTTGGTTTTCATCCCTTCTGTCTTCCCAGCCTATGTCATCAAGATGAATTGATCTAATTATTAGCTTCACTGTTATATAGATCACCTCTCTATATGGTTTCCTCCCTATCAAGCATTTCCATATCATTAGACACATCACAGAGCACATGCAATTCCAGAGTCATAGTTTACTTTTTCAAAGAGCAAGCAGACCATGGTATAGCTAATATTTACACTTGTAAGCATTTTTTAAAAAGAGTGGTCAATCTGTTCTGTCGTACCTTGATTATGCTATTTATTAATTTCCAATCAGTAATTTCATATTTTTCTATAAATGGATCATTAGAGATAGTCATTATGCCCGGGTCATTGCTTATTGTACTCAAGGTTGAAGAGTTTATCCAGGTGGTTAATAATTTTACTCATTCATCTTCTAGTTATATAGGCACTGCATTACTGGAGGCCTAAATTCTTCTGTAGGTCCAATGTTGTTTCATCAAACTGGGCTTTCTTTCACATTATATGTGGTTCATACCACGTGGCACAGAATGTACATGGGTTTTTCTCTGCAAGACCTGAGACATTTTATTATATCCATAAGCTCAGCCAGTAGAAAACAGGACTCAAAACCAGTCTCGGTTCTATGTTTTACAGCATCTGTGTCTTTAGTTTATGCATTGGATTAGACTATATTAAAACTGGATGAGTCCTCATAATATTCACACAATTCAGATATAGTTATAACACACATTTTTAAAAATGAACAATTTACCGCCTACATCAGAACTTACACACACACACACACACACACACACACACACAGTACTAAAAGCTAATCAATCTTACTGTTGAAAACCCAGCTTTGCCTGTTTCCTCCTACAAAAGAATAGGAGGAAATCAACTCTGCGTGGTGCTGGGCTTCTGTGCTATTTAATTTTGTGATAAAAGGTATCAGACATGATATAAAAGACATCTAAGGGCCATATTCCAAATGCAACACCTTTATCCTCTCCTTTAATCTTTCAAACACTCTGGACTTCATGGATAAAGGCCAAGTAGAGCCTAAGATGTTTCCCCAAATCCTCTTGAAATCTTCTTTTATTAATGAGAGATTCACCCAAGACTTCAAAAAGCTGTCAATGCAGGTTGAAGGTTAACTAGCCATGCTGAAGATCTTGCCTTATGTCTCCTAATGTCTAATCCAGGAAACCTGCCGTGCGTTCCGTGTGCGAGGCAGGGTGGAGGTCGGAGGCAGTGCCTCTTGCAGAATATCCTAATTATCCAACAATAGCAACATAAATCTTTCTCTTTTTTATGCTGAAAATTACCCCTCTACATCATCTCATCATCATCATTATATATTACTATTATTTCATTAAATTTACACACTGCTTGAGTGTAAAGCAGTTTACAAAAATATAAGAAAATGAAATCAAGAAAAAAATTTACAACCCTTAAAACCTACAAAAGTTAAAATACTAAAACAGGTTAAAATTACCTCAACTTTCTAAGCATCTGGGTAGGCTGATCCATGCTTTTCTTCTTTAAAAAAATGTTTAGGGGTACTCTCATTTTCCTACTCATATTGAAATATTGCCCCTCGATGAGGCCAAACTTAGATTTGAAGGAATGGGTTTCTGTGCAGCAAGTTTAAAACTGACCCAACCCCCCCCCCCTTTTGTTCTTTCAAAAGAGAGCATTTTAAAATGCGTAAAACTTGAGCTGTTGAGCAAAAGCATAATAAGGACACAATTACATAAACAAGCTCTCTCCTTTATCAGTCACAGCAAGGGATGACCCTGACTCTTTAGGGGAACAAAGAAAACACGTCAATACTTTATCTTATGTGCTCACCACAAAATACGTGGGGACCGATGTCCGGGGAAAACGCCAAAAGCGTGTTCCTGGAGATCATGACCTCTTCCAGATAAGAGTAGGAAGAGGAAGATCCTTTTATGGTCAGAAGTACAGGAAGGAAGATCCTTTTATGGTTGAGAGTACCGGAGCAGGAACATATGTGATGTCAACCTGCATACATAGGCTGATGTGGTTGGGCTCGAGGGGAGGAGGGAGAGGGTGCCTGGAGGATATATATACTGCATGAAACTTGTTATTTCTTTGGACTTGGTGTGGACTTGATCACACAAGTGCCTTCTGCTATCCGGAGAGCAGAATAAACTCTTTCTTTGAATCCACCTCGGTGTCATTTGATTTCATTCCTCCTGTCCAGGAGCAACGCAGACCCAATCAGTGAACTCCAATAAGACTACAGATTCACAAAATGTTTAGGGGTATGCGTACCCCTGCGTCCCTCCAGGAAAAAAGCACTGGGCTGATTTAAACAAGAATGTTTTCAGGAAGTGCCAGAAAGATTAAAATGAAGGTGCCTGCTTGATCTCGGTAGGCAGAGAGTTCCAGATTATATAAGCATTCATTATTTTGAAGATCCCTTCACACACACACACACACACACACACACACACACAATTTTTGACGGTGTTATCCCCCCAAGTTGATGGGCATTGCCATTCAAATGGTGTCTGTGTGCTGTGTCTTGTGATAGATTATGTGGGGCAGAGCTTACTTGCCCCCCCCCCAAAAAAAATATTCATTTCATTTCTGAATATCTAGTAAAGATGTAACAGGGAACCAGCGAATAACATGAGTCCCTTATAGATATGTTTGGATACATTCTCAGATGGACTGAGATTTAAAAATAAATTGGATCATTATTTATTCTGCTATTAGCAATGCATGTTGAATGTTGAAAGCTAGGAGTTTTAGATAACCAAGGTTTAGATTATAGAGTTCTTTTCGGTGTTTGCTTTCTTTATGATTACTTAAATGCAGATTGGTGCCATTTGAGATGTTTGCTTTGCTTAAATCACTTTGAGAGCTTGTGGCTTCTTTTGATCCACTTCAACAACTCTGACTTAAATTGAAGAAAAGTGTTCCCAGGGCTATAGCATATGCTACACACATGGTCACCCATTCACAAAGTGTCTCATCAGTCTGCATAATGATAAATTTATAAGTAGCAAATTTCATGGGCAACAAAGTGACATGCATCTTTCCCAACTTCAAACACTTCCAGAATGAAAATGGGATTTATACAGTTGAACTTGAACGTTCATCACTACTCTTGATTTAAAAAAGAAAAAGAGGAAAAAAATCTACATTGCACTGAGTTTTTATTGCGGAAGACCTGAGCATTGGCATTCATTAACTGAGCTAGTGTGATATCACCAATATTCTAGAAGCTCACTTGAGGTTAGTTGTGCCATCTTTGTAGATTCTTCCCACATAGCAGTCTAGGCATTAGATAAGTCTACAGTGAAGTCCCAGGAACACACAACCTGGCTTTGAAGTGTGGGGAAGGAATAAGGTTGCCCACTCAATTAAATGGAAATTGCTTCCAAGTAAACACATATGAAATCAGGCTGCCAATGATATGAAGATTTCTCAAATACTGAGAAGATTTATAATCCTAATTTAGAATTCCAAAGGATGGTAAACTCACAAGAGCAAGGTTGGTTTTACATTCCAATGCACATTCTGAAAAAAAGAAACCCCCCCCCAAAAAAAACCTATAGAAGTTCCCAGAATATTTCATATAAAAAGGGTGAATCCACTTATTCACTTATAATGGCATATGCAGAGAGCAGAGTTTATTATGTGATTAGATGTTGCTCTTTCTGAGTAATCTCTGACTTTCAGAGCATGGTTTATGTACATTGTAATTAGGCTGTCCAAGTTTTCATCCATGTCACCAGGTGTGAGAAATAGGTATGCCCAGATTGAGACATGCCTGCAATCTTCTGCATTGTTCTTCCCAGCTTTTCTGGTCCATTTTTTTTCACTAGGAGGAGCAGCTCACAGTGGATTCACTCTGAAATGAGCAGTTATATTTTTTTAAAAAAACCACCCTTATTTCCAAGACAATCCAAATTTGGTGTGCTCCTTTATGCTAGAGATATAAGAAGCCAGCAACTTCCATTGTGCCTCATATTTGCCACACACAACACTGTTTCCATTTCACTGCAGTTTGGCTTATGGTAAGAAAAACTGTTATTCAGCTCACCATGGGCACAGCCAGGATTTTTGTTAGGGGGAACAGGGTTTTGTTAGGGGAGCAGAACCGACATGATTGATCAGTTAGTTAAGAATTTCTATCATTTTGCTTGATCGGGGGGGGGCACCTGTCCCCCTGCCCCCCCCAGCTATGCCCATGCAGCTTACTGTCCACTATTTACATGATTAATTATGTCAGCATTGCATTATTCCACAGCATTCATTTCAATGTAAGTAAACAGAATGCATATTGGGAGAAAAGCCATCAGCAGTTATGTATCGTTGCATATCATTTGCAAACTGTAAATCCTAACAACAGTAAATATCTATTGTTTTTGCTAGATCAATTTCTGTTATGGATATGGGATAATTAAGCGAACATCAGCAATTTCTGCTCCTGTTTCTATTGGAATTCTCAGATATCCCTACCAGTCACTTTCAGATGCACCAATGGAGGGAAGTAGAAAGGGTCTGTATTCAGAGCTGTGCTTTTTTCCACTTGTTTATAAATGATCTAGAGTTCGGAGTGAGCAGTGCGATGGCCAAGTTTGCTGATGACTAAATTGTTCAGAGTTGTTAAAACAAGGTTGTGAAGAGCTCCCAAAGGACTTCTCCAAACTGAGTGAATGGGTGGTAAAATGGCAAATGCAATTCATTGTAAACAACTGTAAAGTGATGCATGTCAGAGCAAAAAAAATATTAATTTCACATATATGCTCATGTTCCGCTATGATTCACATGGAAAGATCATATAAAATACAAAAAAAAAAAAAACAGGTAAAGAAACATCAGGCAGATAGAAGAAAATGTCATCTGAATGCAGCCTGGATTAAGCCCACCTATCAGAGGTATTGTGGTGCTGGATTTTCTGCATCAGCATCAGGTTGAACTAGATGAAAAATAAGGTTCCTTCCATCTGTATGGTTCTACATCCTCCTAGCCTTTCAGAGCTGTGTGAGTAAAATATCTGTTATTAGAACCTTTGCTCAACAGGGAGCATACTGGATTTCTAAAGCAGCTCCATTTTTATGGACCAAGAGTAAACAATCAGACAATTGGCATCAGTCTGTGCAGACCTGTAGTTGAAAGCTATGGCTTGAACAGGGACTATAGCAAAAGTGCTTTCTTCCCCATCACTAACGATTTTAAAAGCAAGGGGAAAATCTTTGAAAAGAGAACGTTTACCATGGCATGCTGGTCCAGCAGTGGGGAGCAGAGTTGGAAGGAACACGTGACAGCACAGAGCAGGACAACAGCGTGAACTAGTTTCTATGCTTCTCTAATTCATTACCTTAATGATACATTAACATGAATTGTTTGCCTGCAGTGCTAAATTGTTGGTAAAGTGCTTAAGACTTGAAAAATTTGATAATTGGCTTTACATTATTATTGTTGTTGCTGTGATGATGATTCAGTAAGGCATCTAGTATGAAGGAGTAAGGGTAAATTGTAAGCATTTCTCTTTTCACTTTCGTTGGTAAAGTGGAATATTTCCTTCATAAACTGTAACTTTGAAATGTGCAGGTAAGTTGTTTCTCTGTTCAGAATGCAACTTCCAGTGCTCACTAGAGAGGCTTAACAGCCAATTTCTCTGCATGGGAAACTCTGGAGATTGTAGCTGTGCAAGGAAAACAAAAGGATCTAAGAACTCTCAGTACAGTGGTACCTTGGGTTAAGAACTTAATTTGTTCTGGAGGTCTGTTCTTAACCTGAAACTGTTCTTAAGCTGAGGTACCACTTTAGCTAATGGGGCCTCCCGCTGCTGCTATGCCGCCACCGCGCGATTTGTGTTCTCATCCTGAAGCAAAGTTCTTAACTCGAGGTACTATTTCTGGGTTAGTGGAGTCTGTAACCTGAAGCGTCTGTAACCCGAGGTACCACTGTACCTTTAATTAACTATAGTCCCCAGGATTCTTTGGGGGAAACCATGGCTGTTTTAAGTGCTATGAAGCTGCTTTAAATGCACAGCGCAGATGAGTCCTAAGACAGAGGTGGCTATTTCCTTGGTTATATAGTGCCCTGCGAAAGGCCAACATTTGACACCCATCCCCAGCCCTCGTGGTGCCTTCCCAAAGTTGGGTAAGGGTCTGAGAGCCCTCCCACCTCCTGGGAAAGCTTTGGGAAAGATGCAGGAAGCCTTTAGGACCCCATCAGAGCCCTCATGCCACCTTTCCAAAGCAAGCGCTTATTAGGCTTCGGGAAGGAGGCAAGAAAGCGTCCCCTTGGCCCCTGTGTCACATGTGGGGGGGGGACTGGTCATGCTCCTCTAAATCTGCCCCTGCTTCATGCCACATTTGGTGATAATATCTCACGAGGAGTCCAAACACATAGAGAACAAATGGACAAACCATTTCCCAAGATATATAGTAGATAGAAACCATTTCAAATCCATTCTGAATATTAAATAAAAAACCGCCACTTAAATGTCTTCCTGAAAAAAAGAAGGTATTTGATAGGTACAGAAAGGACGATAGAGAAAGTGCCTGTCTGAGATGTACTGGGAGGCAGTTCCAATTACACTACCAGGTTCCCACTTCTCCATCTCCTTCAGTGTTTGCAAATGCTGGTTGCCTTGGCTGACTGGAGAGCCCAAAGCTTCAAAGATAAGAAGAAACAGAGCACAGCTTGACAATCCAAAAGGCTGTCACGGGCAGGTCCCCTCTGAAATTAAGTGCATGCCATTTACTTCTTTTCAGTACTGCGGAAACAACAAATTATCATTTGCTTCCAACTGGCAGACTTCAGCCAAATGACTGTCAGGTCCTGTTATTATTGATTTGGCTTGACAGGGCTGAACTCTGCCTGATGTTTCTTAGCCCTTTCATCCAAGTGGATGCAGCAATTACACCTGAGTTTTTGTAACTCCACATTGTGCCAGAATAAAAAAAAGGAAGGCCAACTCACTTTTAAAAGAAAACCCACCGAGAATCATAAATCACTTCCAAACTTTTTCCTAATGGTGTTTAATATTGACATCAGAGGATTGATGTATCAGGGGCATTTCCCAATAGTAGCTTAGCCAATGTTTGATGGTCAGGACTAGGGATGGTGGAGAAATTCAACTGAGTTCTCATTTAAAGCTGAATTTATCGAATTTGTACTTCAGAAAATTGTATGAACTGAAATTCACACTTAATCCAAATTTTGCAATGCAGTTCTCCAACCAAACAATGTTTACAAAAATGCATCAAGTTTGCATAAAGTGAATATATAATTGAAAATGGGACATTAAATCCATTATAGTAGGAGAAATTGCCTGCAAAAAACAAACAAACTGTGTGCATTAGTCAAAACTGTGTACAAAAATGCACCTATTAAGGAACATTTGCACTAATACGCTAAAAAAATTTCATGAGAATTTTAAAAAAGGAAATACATAAAATGCTGGCCAGTCCAAGATCCATTGGCACTTGAGGTGAACCACATAATCGCATCGCCTCCCAGCAAGGAAGAAGAGGTGATTGAATATCTACATCAGGAACAAGAGGGGGAATAAAGATCTACATTGGGAATGAGGGGTGAATAAAGTGTCAATATCTTCATCAGCTCACAGGCAGAGGTACCTGGCCTCCCCCGAGGCAATTGAGCGAGATACTGTGTGTTTACCGTCCGTCTGCGACCCCCGGCAGGCTAGGTAAACAAACCGGCGATCCTCCTCAAACGTGAGCAGGACACACCCTCCTCCTTCCTCCCTCCCTGCATTCTCCCAGGGAGGGGAAATGAGACAGACAGGAGTCCTTTCTACATGTTTTATTCCTGTCATTCAACAGTACATAGAAATGTGACTGTTCCCTTCAGACTCCATCAGAAGAGTCACACACTCCTCCCCTGTACTTCCAGCACAGGTCATATGACACACTGAGCTAACATCCGGTGCTCAGTACAGAGAATAGGCTCCACCTTTTCCCCAACAGTACATCTGCACTGTTTTGCATTCCAGCCATCTGGAGCTGGCTTTTGCCTTGGTGCTTTTTCCCAACATCCTCCCCCAAAAGCATCAATTGGCAAAACATGATCCAGAGAAGAGAACAAACAGTTGTTATACATATAACAGTCCCCTGTTGTTTCAGTTCCACCCTTGGAACTCCCCACCACTGGTTTCACCAGTGTACCTCTCTGGTTGTCTGGTTTCCAAGGAATGAGTGCTTCTGCATTACCTTGGCTTGCTACCCTCTGTTGTGTCTTTGTCTCTGACTTAGACACTGCTTCACCTTGCTTTGAGTTGTTAACAATAGCAACACATGCAACAGCTAAGTTAGCAAACTCTTTTGAGTACCTCTTTGGTGGTACACCTTTTGTAACTCTCTCAGACCTGCGTATGAGGTTCTGATCCTCTGTGCTCACTGGTTCAACCTTTGGACTCTGTTGAGAACCAGTAGCAATCAGTGGTTCTTCCTTCACCTGTGAAGGTCTATCCATTGTGTGAGATTTCCTCTCAATGACTGTTACAACTGAACTCTCTGAGCTATCACTGTCATCATCATCAGTACCACTGTAACCTGTGACTTCAGAAAAATCATCATCATCATCTGAATCGTTTCCTGTGGGAAATGTCTGTACTATCCGCTCTTGCTTTGGAGCACTCTCTAGAAACTTTGTGAGAATCACCTGACCAGATTCAGACAAAATTACTCTGTAGAGACCTTTTTCATAACCCACAAAAATGCCTCTGGCATTCTTTACTCCACCTGGAGCTTCTGTTCTGACATGAGACCCGAAAACCTTAAAGTAGGCAACAGAAGGTTTTCTGTTGAACAGCTTCTCAAAAGGAGAACATCCCAACTCTGTTGAGACTTTTCTCAGCCACACATGAAGATAGGACGCTAGCGACTCGGCCCAATATTCATGTGGCAAATGTGAACTCAGCAATTGCGCATTCATCCCCTTTTGCAATTCTTTGTTCACTCTCACACAGACCCCCCTGTTCCACGCTTCTTGCGAGACAGCAACTTTGTGGTCTATCCCTTTTCCATCCAGGATCTGTGCGGGCACATATGAACCGTGGCGCCCGTGTCCATTATGAACGAGTTCCCAACATCTGGCGTGGTTCCTTTCGCCATCATAGCCTTTGCAGGTTTCACCTGGCACTTGGTACGGCTTTTGCCTGACGCCTCAGGCTTCGTAGAGCTGCTCTTTGCTCTTCTGGACTGGCGCGGCTTCTTACAGTTTCGCTGTAGATGCCCAGTCTGTCCACAATTGTAGCATCGGACAGCACTCAATGCTACACCATGCTTCCCAGTAGCATCATCAGTGGGGAGATTTGAACTCTGTTCTTCCCTCCCCCTGTCAGCAACACCCATTGCACCTTGTTCAGGAACACCAACAGTTCCATCAGCCACAGTTCCTGCACTCTCTCCTCTGGGGTCAAAGCTCTCCTCAGCTTTCGTTGAGCTCTTAGGAACTTGGCCAGCATCATCTTGGCTCACCCCTTCTGGGGTAGTTATCCATCCAGACCCTGATGAATAACTGTCTCTGGTCAGGGAGGTGGGTTAAGCAAGTCTCCCCCCCTTCTTGGCATCCATTTTGAATCCAAGCCTCTCTCACCTCCAAACAAGCTGCAAAATCCAACAGCTGTTTTTTTCTTTCTCACGCAGGCAAACTGCAAGTTGTTTACGCTTTTTGCACCTGGCAGCTAAACTCAGGCTGCTATTGACAGTCCCTTCCAAGGGCACGTGAACTTGTAGCCAAAACACTCTCTGGTTTTGTTTCGCTTTCCCAGGCTGACACTCACAGTCCAGCCCCTTTGCCAGTAACTTTCCAACTTTCCGTTACTTAGCAACAATGCATTTCAATGGGACTTCTTATCTTAACCACAAAAATTTGTGGAATGCAGGCCTCTTCTCCCGGAGCTGTATTTTTCCAAAACGCAGCTCCCCGTGAACCAGTGAATTAATCCTTCTGCGTTCACACTTTTAGCCCGAAATGCAGCAGCATACCTTGAACTCCGTTGCTTGGAAAACACCTCTTCTTTCCACCAGCTGTCTGTTGAGCCTCTGGCTGTTCTCAGACGCTTCTCTTCTTCCTTGGAGCAGAGGAGGACAATCCACCAGCCTCTCATGCAGATGTCCGATGAATCGCAACCATCCTCTGCTACCATATGTCAATATCTTCATCAGCTCACAGGCAGAGGTACCTGGCCTCCCCCGAGGCAATTGAGCGAGATACTGTGTGTTTACCGTCCGTCTGCGACCCCCGGCAGGCTAGGTAAACAAACCGGCGATCCTCCTCAAACGTGAGCAGGACACACCCTCCTCCTTCCTCCCTCCCTGCATTCTCCCAGGGAGGGGAAATGAGACAGACAGGAGTCCTTTCTACATGTTTTATTCCTGTCATTCAACAGTACATAGAAATGTGACTGTTCCCTTCAGACTCCATCAGAAGAGTCACACACTCCTCCCCTGTACTTCCAGCACAGGTCATATGACACACTGAGCTAACATCCGGTGCTCAGTACAGAGAATAGGCTCCACCTTTTCCCCAACAGTACATCTGCACTGTTTTGCATTCCAGCCATCTGGAGCTGGCTTTTGCCTTGGTGCTTTTTCCCAACATAAAGATCTAAATCAGGAACAAGGGTGGGAGGAGACTAGCAGGACCTCCCTTAATGTACCAGCAAACTCACTTAATGTACATGATTGCTGTTATATTGAATGAGTAGAAGTATCTCTGGTAACTATGCTTGAACAGACCTCTGCCTGGCGCCCTAGAAAGCTGCTGTCAATCAGAATAGAGCGTACAAGGCTAGATGAGCGTATGATCTGGATCCATATTAAATGCATGTATTTATTAAAGATAAAGGGCATAGGTACAAGGCAAGCTGGCCAAACACACAAACCCCATTGCTTTTCTGTAATGTTTCATGTTAGCCTTCAATGCAACTGCACAGTTACATTGTGGCAGTTAAAATGCACGGCCTTTGTGCAAATGATTCCTGAAGATATTCAAGACTGGGCCTTTGGATGTTCAAGAGTGGGCCTTACAGAATCTCACTAACAACCTTTTGCCTCCATCCCTTCTTGAAAAAGTGTCATGTTGAAGAGCCTTGCGCCGGCATTATAGACCGTACTCAATTATCCCCATTTCAGATCTATAGCAAATGGTAGAACAGAACCTACAGCTTCAAAATGTCCATAGATATAAATAAGCAAGTCCTCTATTATCAAAGTCACTAACCACAATCCACAGGTATTTTTTGCTTTGGATTTCAACCACTCTCTGTGAATGTAAAATCACATTTACTTGACAGCCAAAAGAAATGCTTTCCGACAGCAGGCCGCTGGGTTGAAATGAGTGCCTGAGAAACGTTGTCACCCAAGGAAATCTTGCAGAGAAGTGAAAGGATGAAAATAGCACAAGGAAATAAATTGTAAGACAACAGCCAGGAAGAGCCAGTGATTAGATACGATGTAAGGTTTGGTCTGGAGGGAGTCCCATCTGGTAAAGGTACAGGTTTCATTTGACTTCTGAACTCCTGAAGGCGAAATGGTAGAACTTCCAGTGACAGGATGTTGTCTTTGAGATCTCTAGACAAGGATTATAACATGCCAGGGCCACAGAAGTCATTAATCTCTTTACATAGGACAGTGTGATAGGAATGCACAAGGAATTCAAAAGAAGAAGAATAAAAATCCCTGCTTTTGAAATCTTGTGTATGTTTCGCCATTGGAGAGACTGGACCACTTGGGGGAACTGCTATTCACTCATGTCCAAGAATATTTATAATATATGAATTATCTGTGTGGTTGCAAGCCAATGCATTCTTACCTAGGTGTAATGCCCATTGAATACAGTGGGGATTACTTCTGATGAAGCACACTGAAGGCTTCATTGCATGTGTTGTGATGAGCAATGGGGTGTTTATTGTGGAGACTGGCGTCACATCCACATTTAAAGCATAGGCTTCTTCCAAATAAACCTGGGGACTGTCGTTTGCTAAGGGTGCTGGGAATTGCAGCTCCATGAGGGGTAAACTACTATTCCCAAGATTCATTGGGGGAAGCTATGTGCTTTAAGACCCTGATGTTGGGAAAGATGGAGGGCACAAGGATAAGGGGACGACAGAGGACGAGATGGTTGGATAGTGTTCTCGAAGCTATCAGCATGAATTTGACCAAACTGCAGGAGGCAGTGGAGGACAGGAGTGCCTGGCGTGCTCTGGTCCATGGAGTCACGAAAAGTCGGACATGACTAAACGACTAAACAACAACAACAACAACAACAACAACAACAACAACATGTGCTTTAAATGTCAGGTGTGGATTGGACCTGAGAATTGGGAAAGGGGCAGGGAATGAGAATCAGTGGTACAGTTAGGCAGTTTTATACTTCGGATTTAATGGATTTATAAGAGGCTCTATTTGATGGTAACATGTCTTACTTCACGTACTGAAGCCTTGTTTGTTTGTTTGTTTGTTTGTGAAGACTTTCCCTGCAGGGTGACCAAGTCATTTGTGGAATAGGAATAGCACATCAGCAGAAATGATTTTATTGCTTTCTAGAATTTGTACAGCTGCTTTTTTTGTGGTTGAAATGGACTGCACACACCCCATACATTTAAAGGGCAGCCTCCCTCCAAAGGAATACTGGGGGCTGTAATTTACCCCTCACAGAGCAACAGTTCACTGCACCCTAAAAAAGTTCCCATCGGGATGAAAATGTGCTTTGAATATAGAATTTGTATGCAGCCATGGTTGTTGTTATTATTTTTTAGAACTTGTGTTTTTGTATCTTATTCTATTTTTATCTTGCCTACTGTTTTGATGGCTTCATGCTATGAAGCAGTTTATAAATTGGTTAAATATATCAGATATAAATACTTTAAACTGTTGCACAAGAGCCCTGCTGAGTTTTTGGACCCTCCTGTTCATTCTGCTGAGCAGGGAGCCCAGCCTGCTGCCTCAACATCCTGCCTTGCAGGCTCCACTGCAGACAAAAAAAAAAAATCTGGCTAGGAAGCCAGGAGAGACTGACAGTTGCAATTGAAACAGTTCATAACTAGAGATAATAGTGCTCTGGGTTGTACCTGTGAACAACTGTGCAAATCCAAATTAAAAATGTGTCCCCCTTACTGGGTAGGTTTGGCAGAAGATTAACCAGTGCATACTCCACAGTCTTCCCTATTCCAGTCCAATAAAAATCTAAGTAGGCACTGCTGGGAGTATGGATGCAGATATGCATTTGAACCCAGGTGCCGGATTGAATCAGGCTAACAGCAGGCGTCTGGTCCAGATAATCAAAGATAACCTATCAAGCTGCCTTAAAGCTGGCAGACTGTGACAGAAATAGCAATACAAAAAGGCAGTTGACTGGGAAGAAATTTCTTCAGTAGTGGCCTGGCCAGTCAAACGAAGGAAAAAAAGGTTGCTAGGGTCTGACAAGACGGAGAGACTGTCTTGAGCAGTCATCGTGAGCTGCAACTGAGCTGATGGAAAGGGGAAAAACTGTTTGCCACCTGGCTAAATGTAAATGGGTTTGGACAGGATTTTCAGACACCTGATTTCATCACTACAGAGCAAAAGGTAGTTTTTTTTTAATTGAATGTGGATTTAAATCAATTGGCATATTAAATCTTAAACTACTGGGACTCAATCCATGCAATCAGGTCAGGTTTTCTCTTCAAACCCAGTTTAGGAAAGGATTTTCTTCTCATCCTTTGACATGGCTACCTGAAATCCAGCAGAACATTCAATAAATAGGTTTCAACAACAAAATGTTGAATGTCTGTTCCAAATGTAACAGAGAGGATCTGTAAACAATGGGTCTCGCAAAATGATTGTATTGTGAACCGTCAAGTTATACATATGCCTACTCAAGCATAAATTCAGCAATTCCCAAAAAGTATGTGTCAAATTGCAGCATAAACTTAAACTAAAACTAAAACAAATCGAACCTTGCTTTTTATTATTGTTTTCAATTATTTCTAGGCTGCTGTTCTTTTAGGTAAAGGTAAAGGGACCCCTGACCATTAGGTCCAGTCGTGACCGACTCTGGGGTTGTGGCACTCCGAGGGAGCCAGAGTACAGCTTCCGGGTCATGTGGCCAGCATGACTAAGCCACTTCTGGCGAACCAGAGCAGCGCACGGAAATGCCATTTACCTTCCTGCCAGAGCGGAACCTATTTATCTACTTGCACTTTGATGTGCTTTTGAACTGCTAGGTTGGCAGGAGCTGGGACAGAGCAACGGGAGCTCACCCCGTCGCGGGGATTCGAACCAGTGACCTTCTGATCAGCAAGTCCTAGGCCCTGTGGTTTAACCCACAGCACCACCCGTGTGCTGTTCTTTTAGTGGTCTACAAATGCAACAACAAAATCCAAACAAACAGGCAATGCATAATTCTATAAAATAATTGAAAACAAGAATACAAACTGTCAGACACTAAAACACAAACATCAGCAGTACTTAGCACATAAGTTATCAAGTTTCTGAATGTTTTCTGAAAAGCGAAGTTTTTATTAACCTCCGGACAGGAGTTAAACAGTCTACCTCAGAAGGAAGCTCCAGAGCATTGGGGCTGCTACAGAGAAGACTCTGCTCCTATTGGGACTAACCTGTCCTTTTAGTCAACACCTAGTATCTATATCATGAGATGCTGGAGGACATTAATCAGGGCAATTGCAGCCTCAGAGCCTCAAAGCTCCACTTGTGGCAGGATATGACATTTGTGCTGAGATTTTTGTTGCTATTGCTGTTGTATTGCATTTATGGGGTATTGTTTTTGTTAGTTTACTTTTGTAAATCACCACTTGAGCGATGGGACTTTCCCCTTTCTCCTCCTCTTACACTCCCTGCATCCTCCCCCAATGCATTCCTGAGGGCTGGGGTAAGCCCTAAAACTGAACCAGGGAGCACATGGGGAGGGGGGAGAACATTCAATTGTGCAAGGGGAAATCCTTCTGTTCATGGCTCATTTGCCTTTGCTCACCACCACAGGATTATTATCCAGCAGAAAAAAAGACATCAGGTAGCTCATTTATGATAAACAGCATATTTATTCATTATTCATACATACATGCATATTTTTATTTATATGCCTCCTTTTCATAGTAAAAACCATGCTCGAGGCAGCTTGCAACATGAAAATAATTTCAGAATCACAAATGTAACAACTGTAGTTGTGAACAACAAACAAAACATCAAAAAGTATATAGCCAAATTAAACTATTTCTAGGTTTGAAATAAATACACAAAATATTAGTATCAAAAATTATTAATATCAAAATATGAATATAAAAAATACCAACAACCCCTAGCAAAATAAATATGCAAAATATTAATATCAAAAATGCCAACAACCCCTAGCAAAAAAAAACTAAACAATACCCCCACCCAAGAGTCTGTTCATTAGCTTCAGCTTTTGTAGCTGGAGTCAGTCAGTGCCCTGATCTCCCAGGCCAGGTGGAAAAGGCAGCAAGGCAGGGAGCAGGTCTTCCAGGACTCACAGATCTTACTTGTCATATGAATATACAATGAGTACAATGATAATATGAAGATACTGCTATCTCCATTGTGTCTTTTAATTATTGTGGCTGTAATTATTACTGATACTTCGTATCAAATCAGTAGATTAGTTATACCAATAAAAGAAAAACATGATTTGGTCCTTTCTGCAAAAGCTTAGCTACTTGTAAAATACCAAGTGTTGTCGAGAAAATGAGTAACTTTTTTGTGAAGTGCTCAAAGTTGCTCATTATTCACTGGTAATAAAAAAATAAAATCATTGAATTCTCAAGGTTTTTGCACCTCTTACTATCTTGGCTTCAAATGAGGGGAGAACTTCCAAGTCTGTATTTCACAGGAGCACTGGAATTTAAAATAAGTTTTCCCCTAGGTACTAGAAGAGGCACTCTTACAGATACAGATTTATTTCCACCTAATAAAGTTTTAATTAGCACTTACATTTTTTGCATTCCTGCAGGTTGTAACAGACATAAAATTATAATATTGAGGCCTGGACTACTGCTGAGTCATTAAATATTCCTTAGTACTTTTTCTGCTTATCATGAAAATATTCCCGGTATACTTTTCTATATCTGGTCATCTGTTCGTATTTTCAATGCTTTTAAAATAGGAACATGTAAAATACCTGTACCAAAGTAGGCCACTGGTCCATCTCACTCAATATTGGCCACACTGACTGGCAGCAGGAGTCCAGTCCAGTATTTCAGATAGTAGTGCTTCCTAGCCTTACCTGGAAAAGAACCCGGGAATTTTCACCTGTAGAGCATGTGCTCTACCACTGAGCAGTGGTGAGATCTCACTATGAAAGGCTGAACATTTGTATCAACAAAAATAATGTGATGTGTTGGTGGCAACGAAAGGTTTGTTCATCACTAAGATAAGTCTTAATAAAGCTGTTGGAAATAAAGAGATGGTTTTGTATTTACTACGCCTTCCCAAGTACAGTGGTACCTTGTTTGTCGAACTTAATTCATTCCAGGAGTCCGTTCGACTCCTGAAACCGTTCAGAAACCAAAGCACGGCTTCCGATTAGCTGCAGGAGCTTCCTGCAGTCAAGTGGAAGCCACATTGGACGTTTGGCTTCTGAAAAACGTTCACAAACTGGAACACTTCCAGGTTTGCAGTGTTTGGAAGCCAAGCCGTTAGAGTACCAAGGTACCACTGTATTGCTCCAAATCAGATCCCAATCGAAGAGCGTAACAACCTTGAATGAATCAGACCACAGACCTGTCCAGTCAACATCCTGTCACCCACAATAGCCAGTTAGATACTTGAGAGAAGCCAATAAATACGACCTGTGTAAAACAGCCCTATCTTGCTATTCCCCAGTGACTACGTCTGATCAAGTGGTCCAGGGGTCTCTCTCATTTTATCTCAATGCTACTCATGCCCCTTGCTCAAAAAAGAACTAAATCACACACAGTCTTGGGCCACATGCAGAGTGCTGGTTGAACCAAGCTTTGTTTCCCAGCCAACTCACTTACAGATATTCCTTACTAGAGGAAAGCAATTATCTGGAAACACTTTCTGGGGGAGGAGAAATGTAGTAAATTATAAGTGCTATTCCGGAAAGAACTAATCAATATACATAGTTCTTCTTGATGTTTAGCTGTAATACACACTTGCACATGAACTTTATTAGGCCTTGGCAATTTGCAATTAGTTGTGAGCATTCTGAATTGTACCTGCACTGATACTCGACTCAGTCTCACAATTAAAAATGATTTGAACAACAAGGGTTGAGAGGCATTTAATCATTTTGATGCCCAATTAATGTGTGATTAAGTTTGAGCGCAACTGGACAGGCTGGGTATTTTGGAGCCAAACTTCCAGCATACAAGTGCAGTAGCTGCAATCAACTTAGTCCACTTTGAGACAGTCAAGAACTTTTAAATTGTATGAGTGACTTTTTATCTACATGCAGCGGCGTAGCGTGGGTTATCAGCACCCGGGGCAAGGCAAGTAATTTGCGCCCCCTAACCCGGGGCAAGGCAAATAATTTGCGCCCCCTAACCCGGGGCAAGGCAAGTACAGTAATTTACTCTCCCAAGCAGCAGCAGCAGCGAGGCTTCTCTTTCCCCCGCGCTCTCCTGGAGCTGCCTCTTTTCTTTCCTTTTTTCCCTTTCTCCAAGGCTTTTCGCTTTCTCTCCTTAATTGATTCCTCCTCCACACCGCAGCGTTTCCTAGCTGCTTCCCCCCCCCTTCCCCTCTCTCTCCTCCTCGCTCTGCTTGCCTTGCCCTGCACCGGCAGCAGCAGGCGCAGCCAGACCCCCGCCAGCCAGCCTGCCCGCCCGCCCACCCGGCTTCCTCTCCTTTTTTTGCCCGCGGCAGAAGGCTTCGCTCTCCCCCTTCCGCGACCTCCTCGCCAAGCCGAGCGAGCGCGGGCTCCCTAACCCGTGGATTTTAGTAGGGGCAGAGAGCTGCTAGTGCGAGCGCGCCCCCCGCCCATGTTGCGCCCAGTGCGGCCGGCCCCCCTGGCACCCCCCACGTTACGCCACTGTCTACATGCGCACAGGTTTGAGTCCTGATTTTATAATGCATGGCACACCTGTCCAGCTCTTCCATGCAAGAATAGTTCCTTCTTAATTTGCCCTTCTGCCTACTATGGATACTGTTGATTGTAGATTCACATTATTTCTAGAATAACCATCCTTTTCCACCAGTAGTTCTTCTCCTGAAGCATCTAACTTTAAATCATCTAACTACTGTAATACAAAATTTCCAGGCTCAATGCACACACATGCACACGCACACACATTATTGGAGAAGCATGAATCTTAATGATGGACACATTACATCTTCCCAGGTGTTGCCATGGAAGCAGCAATATGGGCACTACTGCAAAAGCAACAGTTTTTGATACAGTGGACCCAGAGTATATCAGTGTGTGACACTGGCACCATATTAAATTTAACTAGCACACACCTGAAGCAGGTTTAATGAGATAACAATGGAAGTACATCAGTCGTTAAAGCTGCACTTTTGAGTGTCTGGACAGTTATCCACTTCTACAGAGACCATTCAAATAATGATTCCTGGAACTCTATATTTGTTCATCCTACTCAGGCAGCAGAAGAAAGAAAGAAAGAAAGAAAGAAAGAAAGAAAGAAAGAAAGAAAGAAAGACATGAATGCATTGAACAATCAATACAAAGAGTTAATAGCCAAGATCCAAAGAAATTATATGAGAGAGAGAGGGGGGGGAGTGTCCAATCTAAACATTCTGTTATTTTCACAAAATCCAACTGAAGCAGCTGGAAGTTCCACAAGTATTGAAACAACAACAACTCCTTAGCCATTTCTTCTCCCAAAGATATCCCACAAGGCAGTGGAGGTTTAGGATCAGAGTTTTCCTTCTCCTAGATGGACTACCTTCCCAGGATGACAAGCCCCACCAGCCCTGCACTTCCCTCTACAGTGCATGCAGAAACCGCCTTCTTGACCACTGGACCCACTATTGGTCTCATCTGCTTAATCCACCAGAGCCTGTCTTTGCATGCAGGGGAGGTCCCTAACGCACTGAGGATTTGAGATCCTTTGGCTACCTTCACCTGCTTTAGCCAGCCAGTCAGGTGTCATCACTGTCACATGTTGACAGATTCTAGAGGCCAGAGGTGAGAGCTGAGTGCAGAGTCGGGACCACCAAAGGTGGTCAAACAACCCGAGAAGGAGCACAGTATGTCCCCCACCAGAAGTACTGCCCCTCCTCTAGCACCTCATACACCACTCCCAAAACAGCAGATTGGTAGCATCATGAATGGACAGCAAAATACTAGTTATTAAATTTATTGTTAGTGTTTAATTGATCCCTCAGCTGATTGAATGATATATTTCTGTTACAAGAGAATATAAGAAGCAGGGCTTCTCATCCCCAGGTGCCAAATAACTTGACCAATTCAATGTCTTTTGCATCAAATTGAATGGGGATAGAGGCATGTTTAATTGCTTTTCCTCAGATAGCAAAGTATATTGGGCCAGCTGTAGCTGTGTACACATTATATATTTAAAGCAATTTAAAGCAACAGAGAGAGAGAGAGAGAGAGAGAATGAATGAATGAATCAATCAATCAATCCTGAAAACTGTCATTTGCTGCTCACAGAGCTACACTTCCCAGCACCCTTACAAAACTACATTTCCCAGGATTCTGGGGTAGGTGGGGTAGAATGTGCTTTAAATGTTCCTTGAGTGTATTGTGTGTATGCAGTCTGAGCTCATAAGTGCTCCCAACTCATTGTTGGAGTTTGTTTCCATCCTAAGATTTTCCATGGTGTAGGAGAGTAGCATGAAGGGTTTCTAGTACCTTGCTGCTAAATCTTCATAGCGGTCTCTGAAGCACCCATTTTCCTTCCCTCAAATTAATATTTCTAAGCAGTGTGCATTTCATGGAGAATTTGTCCAAAAGGTTCTGCACAGGGAGCCAAAGCCCTTCATTTCCTGTGGCCGCGTGGAAAATTGTCGCTTAAAAAAGATAATCTACGCCATTATGAAAATTCTCTATTTGCATAAAATTAACTGCCCAAAGAGACTACCATAGCAGTTCATGAATATTTCATAATTAACTGTTTCAAACCTGCCACCTTGCAGTGTCAGAGCTGTATTGGGCGGAAAGAAAATGATCAGAAGGCAGAGAGGTGTGCTATCATTGCTGAAGAAATGTGTTAATTAAATGTTAATTAACCAATACCAGGATGTTTGGGTTACCACCATCTCTGCCTTCTTAATTGGTTACTGTAACTATTTTGCTGTCAGGTAGTCTTCACCATCTGTTCTTTTTTGCATTTCATTTCTTGTTGAACTCACTCCTCTATATTTCCCACCCACATGTATATGCACATCCCATGTATATATGTGCTTACCAAGTTCATGCATTTGATGCAACAGATTGCAACCCATTAAAACTTAGGCCACCATACAGTGGTTAGTCTTTAAAGGTGCCACAAAACTCTCTGTTCTTTTTGCTGCAACAAACTAACCTGGTGATCCTTCTGGAAATCATTTTCCTTCTTTGATTCCTCCCCATGAGCTCACTTTCATGTTTAATGGGGGAACGATTTGTGTCACTATATTCCCAGTGCAGAAACGGTGTTTCCGCAGCTAGCTAAGTGAGCCTGGTAAGTTGGCTGCCTGGTGAACCTGTTTAGAAATAAAAGATTCATGTTACCTTCATATGCTTGAATAGCTACAGGTCAGCTACATGTGCCTATATAAGCAGTCAATTAAGAAAAAGAGTTGGGCGGGGAAGAGATTAATTTAGTTCTCTGTCTGCATTAATACAAAGAGTGGAGGAAAGACATTACGTAGTTCAGTAGATTTTAGCAACTGCCTAACCTCTGTACTAGGGGACGCGGGTGGCGCTGTGGGTAAAACCTCAGTGCCTAGGGCTTGCCGATCGCATGGTCGGCGGTTCGAATCCCCGCGGCAGGGTGAGCTCTCGTCTTTCGGTCCCAGCTCCTGCCCACCTAGCAGTTCGAAAGCACCCCTAAGTGCAAGTAGATAAATAGGTACCGCTTTATAGCGGGAAGGTAAACGGCGTTTCCGTGTGCTGTGCTGGTGCTGGCTCGTCAGAGCAGCTTCGTCACGCTGGCCACGTGACCCAGAAGTGTCTCCGGACAGCGCTGGCCCCCGGCCTCTTAAGTGAGATGGGCGCACAACCCTAGAGTCGGACACGACTGGCCCGTACGGGCAGGGGTACCTTTACCTTTACCTTTAACCTCTGTACTATTTTCTTTTTATAGACAAGAGTAGATTTTCTAATTGTCCCCTCTCCAGCAACAACACACAGGAGTATTCCAGTTGTCAGTCATCACATATACCCTAAAAACAATGATTAAAATAGCTTCTTAACATTGGGGGAAAGCCAGCTCTGATAACATTCTCCCCAGTGTGAGATTATGCATTCCTAATCTGTAAAAGATGCTCTTCATTTTCAAAGTGCTTTCTGGATTTTGTACCTGGAACTTTGAAGTCTATGATGAGTACCTAGCTAGGTGAGCTACCATATACAATTAGATGCAAAAGTAAATGGAATAACACAACATCAGCATCAGTAACCTGTGTGATAGGGAGATAGGATGGTGTCTCTGGAGTCATGTCTGACCTTCTGAAAGAATGGCTCAGTCAGCAGAGCATGAGACTCTTAATCTCAGGGTTGTGGGTTCAAGCCCCACGTTGGGAAAGATTCTGCAAACTCTACAATTCTGTGATTTTGCTTGGTCAGCAGAGAAGCACCATCTGTTCGGCATGCATTCGCTTTGACTTTAGGCCACTGACCTTAGGAATCCTGAAGCTAGATATCAGTTCTTGATTCATATGTGGCTCACCCATGGCCCTGCCCTGGCCTTGATTGGCATTTCTCTGGACAGTGCCTAACAATGTTCCATTCCAAATAACTTTGATTAGGTTTTAGGGGGGTTGGAGTTTTATAGAGAATTCTGCATATCTCTAGGCAGTCAGTCACTGGATTTCATCTACAGGAAAGCGGATTTGAAGATTCTTCTTTAACCAGTACATCTCAAGAACTTCAGTGAAAGCCAGACTTTGAAAAGACTAATGAAATGTTCAACTGTAAAACTGAGATCCTTTCTACCATTGCTACTTATGTGGTAATATAAGGTTTTAAAAAAGGTTAAAAGGTAAAGGACTCCTAGACGGTTAAGTCCAGTTAAAGGTGACTCTGGGGTTGTGGCACTCATCTTGCTTTCAGGCTGAGGAAGCTGGCGTTTGTCCACTGGCAGCTTTCCGGGTCATGTGGCCAGCATGACTAAACCACTTCTGGCGCAACGGGACACCGTGATGGAGACCAGAGCTCACAGAAATGCTGTTTACCTTCCCGCCACAGCAGTACCTATTTATCTACTTGCACTAATGTGCTTTTGAACTGCTGGGACAGAGCAATAGGAGCTCACCCCGTCACATGGATTCAAACCGCTGACCTTCCAATCAGCAAGCCCAAGAAGATCAGTGGTTTAGATCACAGCGCCACCCACTCCTCCCATATAAAAAGCCCCACGGCTGAACACAGTTGGGACCTGGTGTACTTTACACGAACTTAACTTAGGGCATTATGGCTTATGCTGGCTTTTCATACTTGGAATTGCTTCCTTAGTTCCTACTAATTTCAACAAGTGTGAAATGATTTTACATTTTATAGAATTTTTGTTTTGGTTGTAGTTATTTTGTTAAATTGTTGTTGCCCACAACGGAAAGAGTCAAGACAGAAAATGAACTACATGAAAAATGTACATGAGGAACCATATATATATATATATATATATATATATATTAATATCTCTTTTTGTTACAACTGACAAAGAAAAGCAGAACCAGAATGCTTACTTACCCTCGAGAACGTGGCAAATGAGATAGGCGCTGGAATCAGAATCAATAAGATAGGACATGCCTGCAAAACATGATTGATTCACACCAATCAATAGGTGAAAAGGAAACAGCTCAGAACATATGCTATGAATAATGCAGGGGGATAGTAGTTGCTCAGCTGAAGAGGACATTTTGTCCAATGCAAAGATCTCTGTTTTGAAGCAATAACATTCTTAGATTTGGTCATAGAAGCCAAGATTAGAATTCAAGATGATGATTGGAAGGTGGACTTAAAATCAAATAAAGCAATGTTCAAAGGAAAGGTATAAAATACTACAGATCTAAGACAAGTGTAGCCAATATAGTGCCCTCCAGCTAATGTTGTTTCACAGCTCCTATCCTCTACGGCCATTGCCTTGTTGGCTGAGGCTAATGCGATTTATAATCCAGTAACATCTGCAGTGCAACCTGTTGGCTGACCCTGGTCCAATATGGTGAAAAAATGCAGAGATGCAAAATATATGGGACTTGCAATAAGAAACTAATGTGGTGGATGTAATATAATGAGCATGACTCAGTGTTCTAAGGTTATTTATTTAAAATACCATTTTAGTTGCACTGGTAGTACAGTATCCAAGATTATAACATGACAATTTTTGTGTGTTCATGGAAGCTAAGGCCCTGTTCACACATACCTCTAGCAGTATGGGAGCCACCGTACTGTACCACAATTCCACATTACTCCACCCAAGCAATGGGTGGGAATGACGTTCCTGCTCTCCGAGGAGGTGAATTTGCCTTACTGCCATCCTTGCTTTGACTTGAAAGAGAATCAAGTTGGTTTGCCCCACAAGGAGAATTGTCGGACGGGCAGGATTACCCAAGGGGGGGAGGTCCAGCTCAGCATTTAGGGTTGTGCGACCCTCTCTTCTCTCTCTTTTTGTCTTGCAGCACCCACCCTCCATCCCTCCATAGTATAATTGACTACCTGCCTTTTCTGGAACTGAGTAGGAATTGGGGGGAAGCCCCTGATCAGCGCTTAGAACTCCTTGTTTTTGCCTATGTCACACCCTAGGGCATCTTGTATCAATTTGGTTAATTTGGCTGTTTGGCATTCAGTGCGGGCAGGTAAGAAAAGGCAAGACCTTCTACCACTGCCACCCGGAGGCATTATGGGCATAAGGGGCACCCTGAAGTCATAGCCTGGGGGTTGAGGGTGCCCTTAGAGCCTAGATAGCTGAATGCTGGTCAGTGGGGCCCAAGAGTGCAGGCTGGGCTTCACTTACACAAGACTCACTTCGCAAAGAGGGAGAATCTTCTCCCAGTCCTTGGCTGGGGAGCTAACAGTGCAGTGGTTTGCATGCCCAGGGACTGGGGGAATGCTTTCCTCCTACACCTTCATTAATTTCATCTGCCCACACTTAATTATTTGATTAGTTGGCAGGTTGCATTTTAATAAAGATAACCCTCATACCATCTAATAAGTTGATTGTCATTTCAGATTGAGGGGGCAATTATTGCAGTGGAATGAAATCATACCACTCAAGTTGTGCATGAATCCAGGACGGTAGACATGGCTAATAATTCCTTATTTTTTGCAACACAATTATTCATACTTACAGTGACTCCAGTTGCCATTTTGGGATGTTTCTTAAAGTAATTTCTGCCAAAATAGCATCCTTGAGGAGTCATCTTACAAAGAACATAGAACAGGGAGCATCTGAAGCATGGTAGGTGGCCTTTTCAGTGGTGGCTCCTTTCTTCTGGAATCCACTCAACAGGGAGATCTGCCTGGAGACCCCCTCAATATCATTTAGGTGCTAGACAAAAAGGCCATTTCCTGGGCTTTTAAGAATATTAGCAGCTTTTAATTAGAACAATTCTGATTTTGCCATCTTGGATTTACTGCTGAGCAAACTGTATCTACTCTGTACATTTTATCTTACTATTTTCAGAGTGGTTATTTTTTAATGTACCGTTGTTCTTTCTTACTACTTTTCAGGCCACTCTGGAAATATATCTTGAAGGCATGGGAGATATCTTAAGTAAATAAATAAATAAAAGTACCTTTTCATCTTTTCAGTGCAGTCATCTTTTAGTTTAGTGAAACAAGCTGCTGTCAGATTTCCCAAATAATATTATGTTTTCCTTGGCTTGAAATATGTGAACTATTTGGAATCGCTGCAGGTCTGTTGTTATTTACTACTAAATTCATTGTCAGTCCCATTGCCTAGAAGTTAAGCACTGAATGTTATAGTGCACATCTAATTGAATTTAACTTTTTCTAGTGTGCCATTTATGTTCTGAGTATCAAATGTAATGTGTGTAAGTATGAATCATAGACAAATACTATGAAGGGCAAATGAGAATACAGTGGTACCTCGGGTTAAGTACTTAATTCGTTCCGGAGGTCCGTACTTAACCTGAAACTGTTCTTAACCTGAAGCACCACGTTAGCTAATGGGGCCTCCTGCTGCCGCCGCACTGCCGGAGCACAATTTCTGTTCTCATCCTGAAGCAAAGTCCTTAACCTGAAGCACTATTTCTGGGTTAGCGGAGTCTGTAACCTGAAGCGTATGTAACCCGAAGCGTATGTAACCCGAGGTGCCACTGTATATATACCACCAGCATATCTGACATTGACAAGAGTCTTATCAGACTCATAAGTGTTAATGTCTAATAGTAATGACTAATTGTGATGGATTGCAGTTCCCAACACCCATTACAATTAGTCATAGGTGATGAAGATGCTGTGCAATGAAAGCTAGAAAAAAAATTCAACTAATGTATGAGTTGCCTAATCATCTGAACCCAAATACAATACATGAATGTAAAAGGAACATCATGACCACATGATGCTTTCCCTGCACAAGTTATGCATTGATGTAGGGAGAAACATGTATAGATCCATTATCAATATCCCATTCTGATGGTGTATTTATTTATTTATTTATTTATTTATTGCATTTATATCCTGCCCTTTCTCCCTTATGTCTCCAATGGAAGTTCCTGCTTTGCATGTTCCTAATTTGAGCATTCCAAGTTCCTGTAGAGTCCTGCTGGCTCAGTCGAGAACATGGTAATTAAGCTTGCTGAGGTCCATGCTCAAGTCAGTCCTCTACTGGAATTAACAGGTCTGCAGCATTCCTGCATTCCCCAAATTGGAGATGGGAAGCAGGATCCAAACCAGGTCTAACGTTAAGGCTTAAAGCAGCTGAGAATAAGAATGGCAGCCACTTGCTATTGATACAGGCAGGTGATGCTCAGAAAGCGGGAACCTTTTTTGTGATGGCATCCAAATTATGGATCCTTGACATATTCATTGGCACCATCTCTGTTAGCTTCCAGCCAGCAAGCAACATCCATCCTGATATGTCATGCCTAGTTAAGTTATGGAGCATTACATAAATTCATGAAGGATAAGCTTATCAGTGGCTTCCAACAGTAGTGGACTCTGGACTTTAAAATTTCAGCAGCGCCCTGTGTGAAGCCAAAATTCAGCACCCACACCTTCTGTTCTGCTCAATTCACTATATTATAATTATAGAACCCTCTGGTGCTGGTACCCAGTGCAGCAGAACTGGTCACATTGCCCCAAATCCACCTCTGCTTCCAATTGTGATGGTTGTGCACTTACTACCTCTCATATCTGAGGTGCTATACCTCTGAGTGCCAGTTGTTGGGGTTCACAAGCAGGAGAGGGCTATTTTGATGATTTCCTGCTTGTGGGCTTCCCAGATGCATCTGATTGGTCATTGAACTAGGTGGTTCTTTGGTGTAATCTGGCATGTCTCTTCTTATTCCTCTAAAGACTATTTGAAGCATTTCCATGGTTTTAGCTGTTGTTTTTACTTGCTGGACTGATGTTCTTAACTTTTCATATTTGACACCATAATGTACTTTTGAAAAGGCCCCCTTGTTAGCAAGGAAAGGTGAGGTATTAATGCCATTAATTAATGACTCAAAGGGGGGGGAGTGAGTAGGTTAAAGTTGCCCATCAAAAGTTGCCAATTTCCTGAACATGTCACCTGAGCACTATCAGTTTAAATTAGATGTCTTCTAAAAGTCAGATACAGTGGTACCTCAGGTTAATAACACTTTGGGTTACAAACACTTCAGGTTACTAATTCCGCTAACTCAGAAGTAGTACCTTGGGTTGAGAACTTGTGTGCCGGTGGCACGGCAGCAGCAGGAGGCCCTATTAGCAAAAGCGCGCCTCAGGTTAAGAACGGTTTCAGGTTAAGAACGGACCTCCAGAACGAATTAAGTTCGTCACCCAAGGTACCACTGTAGTTGTTTATTTCATTGACATCTGCCAGGAGGGAGTTCCACAGGGTGGGTATGACTACCAAGAAGGCCCTCTGCCTGCTTCTCAGTAACTTCACTTCTTGCAATGAGGGAACTGCCAAAAGGCCTTCAGAGCTGGATGGTGGAGACGCTCCTTCAGGTATACAGGGCTGAAGCTTAATAAAGTGTCCTAATGTGACCTGAACTCATTTTCCTCTTTAGTGATGAAATTCACCTTAGGCTAGTTGATGGTGTGAACCTAACCTACCTCAGAAGGTTGTTGAGAGGAAAAAAGGGGAGGTGGGAATCACCTTGAGCTCCGTGGAGAAACAGTGGGGTACAACTGCCATAAATAAATGCCCAAGAAGCATATGTTGAAAGGGCTCCTAATCATTTCCAAATACCCTGATAATCCTAGGTGTGAGAAGTGCAAATTTGAATTTGAAAAGCACCATGCAAATTGCCAAATATTTTCATTTGTGCAAGACTAGGCTGTGATAGGGAAAGTATTGTGCCTGACTTTTACCATATGTGGGGGGATGCCATCCAAGCTGGTCTTCCTGCATTCTTGGATAGCTTACTCAGGGGCCATTATTCTATCCTGATATGCATGCTGACACTTTGGCATCCTATTCTTCATGTTCATCTGTCTGGGCAGCAAAACGGCAGCTCTCAGCTCGTGTCAATTTCAGATGCTCAGTAAAATCAAAACAGATACCAGACCACATACCACTGTGCCACCCCCACCCCCATATGTTCCATCTTTGAGTTGGCTTTCTCCTCATTAGAGAAGAGTTGAACTGCAAAGGTATTATGAGCCTTCTGCAAGGAACGTGTGCTTGTGTTGCCATTTTTAAAATATCGCTTCTTCTGTGTGCCCACTGACTCCACCTTTACATTCATAATCTGCATATGTAAGGTGCATTTTCCTATTATTTCATAGTATCAGTCATAATATCATGAATTCAATAGTGGCCAATGTGGTGGGGCAGAATAGTGAAGCTACCATCCTGACACCAGTGGAGCCATTCTGGCATATCCACTGATACATCCAATCTTGCTGTCAGCCTGCTCCACCTCAGCACCATCTATGTCAGCTGCAGCAACAGCAGTGTGGAAATTGTGGCTCTGCCCCGCCACATTGACTACCATTGCACCAATCCTAAAAACAAACGTGCAAAAGAAGGAGATTCTCTGCAGAAAAGAGCTCAAGCCTCCAGAATTGAAATATTAAGGTCTAGCTGAAGCTTAGAATACGTAAGAAAATACAGTGGTACCTTGGTTTAAGAACAGCTTAGTTTATGAACAACTTGGATTAAGATCATTGCAAACCCGGAAGTAGGTGTTTTGATTTGTGAACTTTGCCTTGGAAACAGAACATGTTTCACTTCCTGTTGAGTGTGTTCCATTTGTAAATTGAGTCCCCCGCTGCTATGGGAAAGCACACCTTGGTTTAAGAACACTTTGGTTTAAGAACGTACTTCCAGAATGAATAAAGTTTGTAAACCAAGGTGCCACTGTAATGAGGTTGAGTGAGTTCCATTAGTCACAGCTAGCAAATACCCATGAGCAAACTCCCCAAATGTGCATTATCAAAGCCTTTAAGAGGTCCCTCCAAGTCCCCACACAACATCTTCAACTTTGGTTTCATACTGACCCTGTGCCTTTTGTCAAGTTCAATAAGTAATCTTATAACTAATTGCTGGTTCTCCACAAGCATCGGGTTGGCCGCTGTGAGAACAGAAGGCTGGACTAGATGGGCAATTGGCCTGACCCAGCAGGCTTATATTCATATGTTCTTATGTTTTGTTCCTCCCAAACAATATAATCAGCAGTTCCAAATACAGTGCTGGTTCCTGAAGCTATTCTGCCACTACAGACAGCCTGAGGCTTTGAAAAGCTCTGCCAACATAATGGCTAGACTCAAGTACAGGAGAACCTTTTCATGATGGACCGTTTCTTGGTCAACTTCCATGATAACATAAGGACAATCAGCAACATCTACAAAGAGGACAGGACAGGTGCATTCCAGCACCTGACTGCAGGTCAGCAGTAAAAGAGAGGAACAAGACTGTCTCCTCCATCTCCCATGCAGGGGAGCAAACTTGGGCCCAGATTATGGGTGCCAAGTGTGCGTGATGTCATGACATCATGTTGCGACGTGATGTCATGACATCACACATGCACCCCTACCTCGGAACCTGACTTCCAGTAGCACTAGAAGTCAATTTCCAAGATCTCATCAGACCTTGAAAAGCATCTCTGAGGTCTCTCAATGCCCTGGAAGTCAGGTTCCGAGGTCTTGCAAGGCCTAGGACAGCATCTCTGAGGTCTCCCGAGGCCTCAAACGTGACTTTCAGTGCTCTGTGAGGCACTAGAAATTGCACCAGGGGCTATGTGGTGTGGGTGCTGAGCACCCACAACAGAATTTTTGTGGGTGCTTGGGCACCCAGAGCCCCCTGTAGTTTGCACCCTGCTCCCATGTGAGCTGGATAGACACAGCTCCAACCACACAGAAGTTATAGTTGTACAATCTATCCACTTCAAAGAAGGGATAAGGAGAGACACAAAGCATGGCCTTTCAAGTGGAGGCCTTGTTCACGTGCAGAACTTGGGTCCCATGGGATGCTATGAGTGAAGTGGAGGAAAGGAGCTCTGTGAACTGGATCTGTCCCTCTGGAATCTGACACATTAGTCAGAGAGCCTCTAAACTATGCCTGCAATTACTGGCAATACCTTGAAAAACCAACAGAAAACTGAAAATCCAACCTGGCAGCCAACTTTGGGCCCTGATAACTATTCAGAAGGGAGGCATTATTGTAGTTTTTGCCATTCACTTTTAATTTTCTGCCTTCTTTTCAGCTCCAGCATTTACTCATTGGCCCACAATTCTTGCCCCAGATTTAGATGTCTAATTGACAATCTACAGAGTGCACAGAATTAATCTGGGACAAAGATTTAATATCAGCTCAGCCTGATCCCAGATGATATTAATCACTAATTAATACTTCTTTGTTTTTCACTCATGCAAAAAGAATCGATACTCTAATTACAAGCTGTTTAATAATGTGCCTTTATCTTTTCTTTCATGGGACTACCAGTTTATTTAGATGCAAACATCTAAAGATTTTTTTGAAAAAAATATCCCCCTGGGACTGTTTCTCTTTTAAATACTTTCATTGACACTGTTGCCTTAAAGCAATAAGAACTACAAGCAGAGCAAGCATGAAATTACATTTTATCTCTAGAGCTTTGCAGTTAAATAAGAACTCTTTAGCCCTCTTAGTTAATTAAGAGGACACTTTTACTGTGCATTTCTGAAGATGAAATGAATAATGATGAACACGACATGACAATGATGATGGCAATAACTGAGTCTCAGAAACCTGAGGCAATAGGTTTGTGGTATAATACTGATTTCAGCTCAGATGGATGAATTTTGCGTCTGTCCTGCAAAGTTTCAGAGGGGACTTCTGAAGTGCTGGTTTGGAGCCTGACAGGGCTTTTCCTGAGCTTAACCTCAGAGAGGGAGCATAACTAAGTGGAAGAGCATATCTTTTGCATGCAGAAGGTCCTCAACTTCAATCTCATCACTGCTACACTTGAACTTAGCCAAAAGGGGCCAGCAAGTAACTACCATCATTGCCTATGCTCAGTCTTCAATTGCAGTCATTAACCAACATGCCCTCACCTATTCAGAATGAACAAATGAGGCTTATACTGAACCAGAACGCTGGTCCCTCCAACCCACCAGAATTGTCTTCTCTGATTGGGAGCAGTATCAAACAGATGTCTTTCCACACTTGGGGGTCACGCTAACCAGTTTTACTTATAAAATATTTTTTAAAACACATTCACATTGCAATCTTAGTTTTGTAAAGGACTACAATATTAAAGTGTTTCCAAACTTTACATTCTAGAGAAACAAACAAAAAGTGAAATACAGTGTAAGGGTTTTTCTCCCCTGTATTCCTGATTTTCCCTTAGTATTGCATACCAGTTCATAAGTTTTGCTTCATGATCTTGAATACCAAGTAATAGGCGAAAACCAGCTAATTGTCTTCAAAGGTGCTTATGACTGATGGGTAATTAAATGGCAATTTCACATGGAAGGGGGGGCAGAAAATAAACCAATCTACTCCCATTCCACATCAGTTTCACATGTATTTAGTCTGAATTTCTTTACGTGCCTGAGACGGAATCATATTTAAGCTGCATGTCCTTTTGTCTAAAAAATACATTTTGTATGCATTTCCTTCTAAACTATAAATTTTGTGTGCTTTTCCATGAATCCTACCTTTAAAAAAAAGCAAGTTCATTTGCATTTTCTCCATAAAATATATGCATCATTTTAACAGAAACTACAGCACAAAATCCAAATTGATTGCTGCATTCTTATCCACGTACAAGTATGGGACAAGCAAACTAGGCCAGTTCATTTTAAAATGTGGGCTGTGCAAATATCACCTCTGCAGATAGGTTTAGTTCCAGAAGAGGTACTTCTCCCAATAAGTGAGCCATTTGTCCAAAGCAGTTATTTGCAGCTCAGGACAGGTAAGTTGAACTACACATTACAAATAACCTGGGGACATAATGGAATATCCCGCTCAAGCTGTCCCTACCTCCTCCAAAATGTTGAGCTTTACTACCATGTCCTGATACCATTATCATATCTCCTTCACCATCCATCAATGGCTGTTGCCATTAGGATGTGGAAAACATACATCATACTGGCATCAAGATTTGGGGAATACTATTCGTTACAGAGACTCCAATACTTTGGCCACCTCATGAGAAGAGACGACTCGCGGGAAAAGACCCTGATGTTGAGAAAGATGGAGGGCACAAGGAGAAGGGGACGACAGAGGATGAGATGGTTGGATAGTGTTCTCGAAGCTACCAGCATGAGTTTGACCAAACTGCGGGAGGCAGTGGAAGACAGAAGTGCCTGGCGTGCTCTAGTCCATGGGGTCACGAAGAGTCGGACATGACTAAACAACTAAACAACAACAACAGTTCGTTACAGAGGGAGAGGAATTAAACTCACTCTGAAAGCCAATTGTTGAGCTAATCAAGCAGGGTAGAAATACTGTAATAGATAAATATAAATGCAATTCAGTTATTCAGAGTCTTTTGGCAGCTGGTACAAGAATGGTGAGAATAGCAATTGACTTTCCCCATATAAAACATAGAAGATTGATTGATTAATTAATGCTCGGGATGCTCTCTTTGATGAAGTGATAATGAGGTGTAAACATTTCACATTTCATTATAGGCTTTCTCGTTAACAGCTTTCTAAAGCAAAAACCTATGTATGCCCCAAAATAACAAAATATATGGCTTAGTGTGAAAAGCATCTTTTGACATTAGCAGAATATATCCATGCCAAAATGAAGCACTCTATTTCCCACTGATTTAAGGACTGGCACCTGCTTCTATCATTTCATTACCCTACAAACCCATATAATGTTTTAAGGGCATAATTTGAATCAGGGCTAACAATAACACCCATCCCCAGAATGCCACCTCCTTGAATTTCAGAGCCATCACCTGGGACTGCTAATTAGTAAAAATGAAAAGGCAGGAGATTCTACTGATGGGTCTTTCATGTCATATCTACTGGTTGGGTCTTTGGGGAAACAGGACTGGATGATAAATTCTAATAGCCATTCATCAGAAGCTATTGGTTAGGTCTAGATAGCCTCCCATTGCGTAGAACTGAAGGTGCTACACTGTTCCTCTTCAGCTGCCAGGAAAGTTGCATGAAAAATCCAAAGCAAGTGGCAGTGGAGGAGAAAGGACATGGGAAGTAAAAATAAAATAAAAGTGAGTCCCAGGTCTGAAGAGCCTGAAGAATACTAGGATAGATGATCCCCAACAACTTTTTATTTTTTTGTGATATATATATATATATATATATATATATAGGGGGGGGGGGTTATTATAGAATATTCCAGAACATTATATTTCAGAATATATTTGCTTTAGTGAAAAGTTTCATAATACAAAATTCTGTAAAACAATAACACTCTTTTTGTGAAATGGAAGAATCTGGTGTTATTAACCAATCTTGAATTCAATAGATCTCACTTCCCCATGAACCATGTATTCATTTCAGACCTGTAAGTATCACTTTCATGTGCTGCCTAAAAGGGTGTTATTTTAAACACCTTTCCACTAATTATTCTAATAGGCACATATTTTTGACATTCATCCCACTGGCTCAGTTTCCTCCCAACATATTCAATGTGACCTGTGCACTCTGGAAATTACAAGATTAGAAGTCTGTGTCATTGTAAGATTCCCTCCCTCCATGCGACAGGCATTGCATCCTATTAAAGAAACAAAGAGCATGTATTCTTTTATCTGTGTTATGAAACTGAAATACAGAAACATGGGGTGATCCATGCACTGAAAACGGCAGTCTCCTGCCAATTCCACTTCTATTGAATCACATCCATTTTCTTATGTCTAATTAGAGACCTGGAGCTCAATGCAGCTTAGGGCAGCTGTTTTCCTTACATGCTTCTCTGTCTGCGATTGATAGGGCATCTTTTGTGTGTACCATCTCTGGATGAGTGGTTTTCAAAGCAACTTCCAGGGGCAGGTTGCTCTATGCTGGCTGGCTACTGTCCATCTCACGCCTGTGGAAAATTAGGGTGCCTTCTTGCACAAAGGATGCTACAATGTTGTTACAAAGTTGCTAAAATAAATCATGTGCACAAAACTTAAATGCTGGTGGAAGGAAAGAGTACGGGCAAGAGCTGTACTTGTCTTCCATCAAATGTACATAGAGTAGGTTACTGTAAAACTAAGACCTGATTTGGTGCAGTGCCGGGATTTATTACATATTATTTTACCATTCATCCTCATGGGAACCCAGTGTAACTTGTGGACATCTAGATGTTGCTGGACTCCAACTCCCCTATTGGCTAATAGTGGAGGGGGGTGAGAATTGTAGTTGAACAGCATCTGGAGGGCCATGAAGTTCCCCATCTCTGGTGTGGATAGAAAATGGGCTGTAGATCAGAAGGACCCAGATCATCCTTGAGCCATGAAGATCACTGGGTGTTCTTGGCCTATATTATTGTCTCTCACCCTAACCTAGCTCACAGCATTGTTGAAATAAGTTGAGGACTGTCCTAAACTATTAAATCTAGAAAAATGCAAGGGTGAAGCTTAAGTAGTTTTCAGCATTGTTTGCTGAGCTTCAGAATGGAACTGGTTTTCAGAGCCAGGGTTCAATTTAGTTATATAATTTAAAAGACCCTTTAAGCATGTGCATAGTGTTTTTCCTTCGTAGTGTACTAAAAACAGGTCATCTTCACAATCTGGAATTACAGTACAGTATTCTTGAGACAAGAAATCACTCCAGATGGCAACATTTCAGCACATCTAAGAACATTCAGTACAGTACATTTCACTTTTCTCAAAATGGTTCCATAACATTACACAGAGAGTCGTGGTGGTGTTATGAAACAAATGCTGGACTATGCTCCGCTCATCTATGAACTAGACTAGTCATCTCTTCTCTGCCTAACAAACTTCTGAAGAGTTGTAAATACTGGATGCATGTGTACATGCCTGGGTGCTTAATGAGCATAACAACCAACTAGTCACCAGGCTTCCTGTACAATGTGCACACAATTCATCCATGAAGAGGGAATTGTACACATTTCCCAGTCATTATACATAATCTGCAACAGGCCTCCAGAAATACACACATTTCAACTGCATTTTGTACATTCTCTGGCCATAAAGCATAAACTACAATAGGTCTTGGGGAATATGGATATCTCAACTGAATGTTGTATATCCTCCAGTCATTATATACAGTCTTCAACAGCCCTTACAGAAATGTGCATATATCAACCACATTTTGCACATTCTCTGAGCAATATGCACAGTCTCTGGTCAGTATGATAATCTCCAAGAAACATGCCCCTTTTTCCTATCTCTAGTTCAGAAATGTCCATTGTCAGAAATGTCAGAAATGTGCACACAACATGCAGACACAGACACACAAAAACACACACAGACTGCTTATGACTTACAGCCTAATCTTATGTGGCCCACAACATATCATCCTACTGACCAAGCAAGTAGTGAGAAGAAGATGTGGAGCTACTGATAAAGATTAACTTTCTTTTCTTTTCTCTCTGCTCTCAGCTTTTCTTCAGTCAGCTAAACAGCAGAGGGTGGGGGGATAGAAAAAGAAAACAAGGACATGTTTCTTGGAGCTCATTAGAGTAAGTGGTTGAGTGGCAAATACAAATGTGATAAAACAGAATAAGGTCAAGGCTATGGCTATGTGTTGTATGGAATCAGGACAAAATCCTGTTCAGCCGGTTTAGAATACTGGTAATAAGTGCTACAGTTGATACAACCCCTCAGGTCCTTCGCTCCATCTGCGGTAGGTCAGCCGTCTCCAAAAGCAAAATTGTGCCTTTAGTGCCCTAAAAACACACACACAACAGTTGCTATTTGTTCTGTGCATCTGTTTTTAAAACTTGGCTGACAGCTTTGCACATTTCACCAAGCTGAACCGCTCTACATATTAGGACGAACCCGCCCTCTCTAGCGTTTGTTCTGGTTCAGTGTTTGTGTCTTGTAACATTTTGTTACTATTTTATTTAACCCTGGGGATCATTTTAAGGGGCCTCTTCTCACCACTGGGCCTTCTGAGACCATCATTATCTAGCAATTAACTTTTGTTGTTAAGTGTTAAATGCATAGTTGACTTTAAAAGCAAGATGCTTGAACAGGCGGTATCATTCCTAGCGTCAGCTCTGGCGTTAAAGCAAAGGATGCTCATGAGATAGAAGTCCCTTTCTCTATTTTGCCACGATTCTGAATTAAAGGAATATGACAGTCATAACTTGTTACCTGTTTGAGGCAATGGAAATAGTTTGTGCATAATCATGGGGAAACAAAAGGTTGCTACCTTTTGCCTGGTCCTCTAAAACTCTCTTCACCCTTCTCCTTTCAGGCAGTCACATCATCATATGTATTTTTATAACCCTGGTTCTAAATAACCCCCTTGCTTGAAGGAAACTACAAGAACCAGCACTTCCTCCTGGATCCCTGGTACAACCTTCTTCACCCTGATATCTCCATATGATGCTAACTACAACTCTAATCTTCCTGGACTGTTGACAATGCTGCTTGGGATTGATGAGAGTTGCGGTCCAAAATATCTGGAAGGCACCAGTTTGGAGGAGGCTGCCATAACAGAAGGATTCCCAGCAAATACAGGCTCCTTTGACCAGTTTGGATGTCTTTGATAACTGGAAACCTGGAGAAAACAGGCAGGAGGCCACAAAGTGTAGTGGAGGTTCTATAGGGCTGGCCCTTTAAGAGACTTTAGTTCTCAAAAGGAAGGGCAGGGGCTAGCAGAGTTTCAAAGTACCTCCCTTTCGATCCTTATCAGAGCAAATTGCCCACTGGGAGTTCTCCATGGTGCTGCAACAGTCAATTTGCCTTGCTGCCTTGCTGCACAGGCTCCTCCACAGGATAAAGAAGGTCTGAGAGTATCCTAAACAGGATGCTCTGTCATTTGAATCTCCAAATGAAGAATAATGATTGTTCTGTAAACCCTGCTTCTTACATTCATCATGGAATGCATACATTTCCTGCTAAGAAGAGGACCAAGCCTACCAAATTTATGCAATGTGAGGTTTAATAAATACAGTGGTTTGAAAGAACCTGTATAGCAAAACCTAATTAATATCTGTTATGCTTCACAGCCAATACAATTCTTTATATTCCCATTGCAGTGAAAAGATAAGGTTCTTTTACCATAACTTTCCCCCTGGTTCCCATATATCAGTATGGAGCAGGAAAGAAATGTATCCACTGGCAGAAAGCTCTGTCCTATGGAAAGGGTGATAAACCTCTCAGAAGGTGTTTACAAATGCAGGCAGCAGAACAGAATTTTAATGAATTGTGACTCATAATCTCACAATTAATGAGCTGTAAAACGTGTTTTCAATTGCAGTGGCTGGGAACTAACTCTTTTTGGTTTCTTGAGTAATAATGGTACTCTTGTCTGAACCAAAGTTTTGTTTTGTTTTTTATGCCAGGAATCAGGTGGGAAGAAAGATGAAAATGTATCATTCTAAAAAGTTAAGTCAGAATTGCAGGAGAACCATCACTCTGTTCTTAATGTCCAACTCGGATGTTTCTTTGACAAAGGAGTAAAACAAAAACAACAACACCTTTCAGAATACACTAGCACACACACTGCAACAACTGTTTTAAATAAATCAACAAGAGATGGGATCTAATCCTTTGGTCCTCATTAGTAAAGGGGGGGGGGGGACCACACAACTGGTTTTTTCTCCTTTATGGCATAGACTATTTTTCTCTTTCTCTTTGCGCCTGCCTTGCCTTCACCATCACTTCTTTGAACATCCAATAGACAAGGTACCACATAAAAAGCAATTTCAGCATGTCAAAAAACAAACAAAAAAACCCCCACTTATAAAACGTGGAAAAATTAAAGGAGCATTCAGATCTCCATTAAGAAAAGAAATTGCCTACAGGCATCCACTAAATATGCAACATCCATTTCTGCTGCAACACTCGAGAGTTTATTCCTCAGTCACAAATGCAATTTCACAGCAGAAGTGGAAAGCTTAAACAAAGTGGGGGAAACTTCCTCCCTTATGAGAGCTGCATGAGTCTGCTTGTTTTCTGTGTACAAATTTGCAAGTGAACCATGTGATAGATCAAGATGATTTGTAGATCTGTTCCGCAGCTAGGAGCTTTTGTAAAAAAAAAATCCTGTTTGCGCTTGCAAATATTGTATGCTATGAAATCTGGCTCCCTGTGAATTGGCTGTGCTTGTTTTAAGGAATGCCACTAGATGCTAAAACAGAAGGCTGCTGTTTCAGGTCCTGGTCATCAGCTTTTCCTACTTGCTACTGTGTAAAATAGGTATTTACGGTCCACTAAGTTAGATGGATTTATAGCTAGTTGACTGATTGAACCTAAAGAGCATTCACTAACAGTTCCTCGTATTCTTGGAAAAATGTGACAAGCAGGGTTCTGTCCTGGGCCTGTTGTTGTTCAACATCTTTATAAAACAACCTGGATGAAGGTATTGAGGGGAGGCTCATCAAATTTGTAGATGACATCACACTGGGAGAGGTAGCCAGTGCCAATGAAATACAAGATGACCTTAACAGATTGGAGAATTGGGCCAAGGCTAACAAAATGAATTTCAAAAGAAACAAATGTAAGGTTCTACCCTTAGGTAGGAAGAGCCAGCTGCCCAAATATGAAATGGGGGCAGTGCCGGATTTCTGTATAGGCTAAGTAGGCTGAAGCCTAGGGCCTCTAAATCTAGGGGGCCTCGCCAGCCTGCCCTCTTCCCAATGCCACAGTCTCCCCTCTCCCAAAATTGCAAACCCAAGACTTCATGCAAGGCAAGGGCAGGGCAACTCAGGCCCAGCAACTATGAGACTCAGGGCTAGCTAGTGGGGCCCAATTTGAAGAAGTGGGGCCCAATTTTAGGGTTTTTTTGTAGGGCCCAGTTCATAGCCAAAGTCTGCAAAATCTTATAGATATAAATAAAATCCATCTAGATTGCCCTGGTGCAGGGCCCCCTTAGGAGCGGCCCACAGGGCCCAAATTGGCCAAATTGTTCCAATTGCCTTGAGGTCAGCCTTGATGAGACTGTGCAGGGGTTGGACTGACAAGCCCTGCACCTTCTAGGTCCCTGGTGTCACTATTCAGAGTATAGACTCAAGGACTTATTATGGAAATAAAGGGGGAGCACTTATTGGAAATCAGTTTTGTCACCTCTCCCCACCCCCAACTCCAGGACGATGAGCCCAGCCACCTTTTATTCACAGTCGCATAAGCACTACACTACAGCATGGCCATAAACCTGTACGTTCAACTGCTGAAATACACACCCGATATGTAGCAATGGAGATTTATGTTACTGCTTTATAAATGGACACTGTGTTTGATTAATGGACTCTGTATTTTTGGAATTACTTAAGAGCCACCAATAGGGAGCTCTAGAATCTGACAGCTAACCAATCAGATACTACCAAACAGCGAACCCTATTGCTGAAAGCAGGTAACCAGCAGGGAACGCTTCAGCTCAACCTTTGCACTGTTGACTGAACACCCCCTGCTGTGCAGATAATGGAGAAAGCTCGTAAGTTGTATCCCTTCTGGCGTCCTGGCCAACTCTATTACTCTGGTGTAAACCCTGCTGCACCAGGAGCCCAGAATAGCAGCAAATTAAATCGGCTCATACGTCAGCAACTGATAAGACTTGTCAACCAGTTCTTCCAAAGTCTTCCTAAACTATAAAGCTCCAAAATACAGGCCAAAAGAGAGCAGGTTTGGGAAGAGCGAACCATACAATGGGCACCACCAGTGAAAAGACCCTGCTCCGTGTAGCTCCTGCCCTGTCATTTGATAGGGTGCCCACTTGCCCTCCTTCTTGACATGGGATCCTCTCTATTGGAGTCTCCAGGTCCAATATAAAGACCATAAGAAGGGAGAGCAGGGACCTTGAAGTTCCCAACAGCTGTTAATCAATCAAGCAAGCAAGCAAGCACACAGGTCACCTTTGTCACAGTCAGGACGCCTATGTCCTTGTTTGTTCTCAGTGACCAAAATATATTATCAACATATACAAGCAGAAAAGTTGTTTTCCTTCATTTGCAAGGAATCGTACAAAACAAAGTGGCACTAATAAAGAAAAGTTCCTGGGTGGCAACAGAAAGCAAACTAAAAATGCTTTTGCAGTTCATCAGAACTATCCAGCAATATAAAGTTATAGGAAAACTGGTGCTATTAACAGTAACCCTTCTAGCTGGTTAATTGATTTGGCAACTTCCATGCACATTACATCTGATATTAATTCCCCCACAAAAAGTTAAATGATAACTCATCAGAGGCAGCTACAGTTGCAAATGGAAACAAAATATCTGTGAAAGGAAGATGAGCAGGTTTGCTCAAGTGTGTTGCAGGTAGAAATACTGTTTGTAATGAAGTGAGAGCAGTAGTTGCTCAAATTAACAAATAAGAAATTTTGGGGAATTTACATGCTAGATTAAAATTGATTAATTCCTTGAGAAGGGGATTGTAAGAAAAACACTGGAGCCTAATTTGAATGGTAGAGTGCCTGGTATCTGGTGGATAATCTCCTCCTTTATTTCCACACTGTGGCTACAAACCAAATCACCTGTCAGGAGATGTATGAGATTCAGGTGAGGGTCATATGCCTTGCCAATCCCAGCAGGTATATAACAGAAAGATCCGGCCTGCCCACCCTTCTGAGAAAAACCCACCCCACCCTCCCTCTCTATATAAGGGTCTGGTAACTTCTGTTTCAGTGTTTCTGAAGAAGTGTGCCTGCACACGAAAGCTTATACTGAGAACAAACTTAGTTGGTCTCTAAGGTGCTACTGGATAATTTTCTTATTTTTTTTGACTGTGTCAGACCAACACGGCTACCTACCTGAATCTAGAACCAATCTAGAACCATTAGTGTTGTTCTACCCAGTGTGCAACATGCAACCCATGGGCAAGGATCATTGCTTCAGGTCTCCATGAAGCCCTTTCCAGAAAGCAGGAAACTAGCGTCTTTGTTGATTAATTGTTGGAAACATGCTTTAATTGACAATAGCTAATTTCAGCTGGAGAAGCTGTGAGTTAAAGGCATATGGGTTAAAAATGAAATGAAATGTGCCTATCTGTGTCCTGTTTCTGTATTCAGAATCTGGGGATAATGAACACATAGAGCAGATTGTACCAGCTGTCCTTCTCTTCAATCTCCACACATTCATCTGAATCTCACTGCAAGAGCTGTAGGCGTGTAAATCCATTTTATTCTTATCTAAAACATATAGTTGAGACACAGTACACCAGCCTGATGAACAGCCAAAGCACACCAAAGTTTACTGATTTATTTTGCATTCTGTTACAAAGCCCACTAAGTATCATGAGAAATATCGCCTTGGTTACAAAGCACCGCTTTTTAAACAAAGCATTGCTAGACCTTTCTCCACTAGGAGGGGAATGCACACATATCTAGTTGGTGCAATGTACCCTTTTTAATTGTGCGTGTAACTTTTTTTGTAACATGAAGATAGCTATTGTCCAAACATCTTTTATTTTAGTCTTAGCTAGGATTCAGCTTTATACTAAGTCAGACCCTTGCTTCACTTAGCTCCACATTGTCTGCATGAACCACCAGCAGCTGTCATTGCTGACCTTTTGTTGCACCATAGCTGCTGTTTCTTTCCATATTTCTTCACATGCTTCCACATGGCATTGTTATCATTCCACCACTATTCCAAAATATTCTAGTCACCACACCTCTTATTCCTCTGTTGCAATCATTCTGATAATTGGGGGAGTTCCACAATATTTTAAATGTGCAGAAAGTGTTTTGCACAGTTTCCTGATTTTATGTGTGGTGGGGGTAGTTTGAGCAACTTCTGGTTTGTTCTTTTTTACCATTTTTGTTTTGTTTTATAGGAGGCCTGTCACAGCAGCCTCTGAAATAGTGTGAACGGCTCGGTCTGACACAGTGAACTTAAGTAGCTCCTGCCATCTATTTTCCTAATCTCCTACAGGGTCAGAATTCCATAATTCCAGAACACCAGGTTTTATATCCACCCCCTCCCCAAAAAAACCTGCAAAAGGGTTGTCAGTATCCTGCATCCATGCTCATAACTCTAAAATATTTCAAAACAAGGGAACGTGTGAGACTACAGCTACAGGACATTTCTCTCTCTTTTTAAAAAAATATTTTTTATTAAGTTTTACAATTTTATATTCCTCACGATAACATTATTTCAAAAAACAAAAACAAAAAAATACAATTCCCACACATACCCCACATGACGTCCCTCAACTTCCTTCTCTGGTTCTTTACACGTTAACTTCTCCTGCTTGTTTTGTTATACCTTAATATTGCAATCTTTAAATTAAATATTCTCATCCTTTTTTATACCATAATTGTTTTCAAATTACCTCTTACATTTTATTGTTTCCCTATTATTATATCATAATCTCTCTGTTCATTTTGTTGGTTGTAAGTGTTCACTCAAACCCTGCTAGTGAGTCCACGTCTTTGCAATGTTTCTGTAAATACAGCATAAATGGTTCCCAATCTTTTTTAAAGTCTCTATTGTCCTTATCAGGATGCGAGTGGCGCTGTGGTCTAAACCACCGAGCCTAGGACTTGCTGATTGGATGGTCAGTGGTTCGAATCCCCGTGACCGACCGATTGTTCGGTCCCTGCTCCTGCCAACCTAGCAGTTTGAAAGCACATCAAGTGCAAGTAGATAAATAGGTACTGCTCCGGTGGAAAGGTAAACGGCGTTTCCGTGTGCTGCTCTGGTTTCGCAAAAAGCGGCTTATTCATGCTGGCCACATGACCCAGAAAAACTGTCTGCGGACAACATCAGCTCCCTCAGCCAGTAAAGCGAGATGAGCGCCACAACCCCATAGTCGTTCGCAACTGGACTTAACTGTCAGGGGTCCTTTACCTTTTTTATTGTCCTTATCTCTTAGTTTTCCAGTTAACTTCGCCATTTCAGCATACTGCATCACTTTTTCTTGCCATTCTTCTTTAGTTGGTATCTTGTCATCCTTCCATTTTGGGGCTAGTAATATCTTAGCCACTGTTGTAGCATACATGAATAGTTTTCTATGCTTTTTTTGGCAAGTTTTGACCTGTAATTCCTAACAATAAGTCTTCTGGTCTTTTCACAAAGGTTATCTTACACATTCTTTTCATTATCATTTCATTATAAATCATTTCCCAATGTTCTATACATTTTTGCCATTGTTACAGGCATAATATACCATCGGTACATCACTTTCATATAGTTCTCTTTCAATATTATACAGTCGGTAAATTTTAAATTCACTTTCCATATTTTTCCCAGCCTTCCATTTGTATGTTATGTCCTAAATCTTGTGCCCACTTAATCATTGCACACTTAACCTCTTCTTCTTTGGTTTCCCACTCTAACAGCAAGTTATACATCTTCTTCAGCAATTTTGTATCATCGTCTATAATTTCTCTTTGGAATCTGGATATAGTATAACTAAATCCTTTCTTTTTATCTTCTTTAAATACCTCATTTAACTGATGATATTGCAACCAGTCATATACGTATTCTCTAATCTCTTCAAGTTCCTTAAGTTTTAATTTTCCTTCTGCTTCTATTAATAAATCTCTATATGTAGGCCATTTTTCTTCCCTATTTAATTTTTTAATTGAAATTACTTCTGTTGGAGACAACCACCATGGAGTCTTTTGTTCTAATAAATCTTTATGTTTTCCCCATGCTTTTAAAAGTGATCTCCTAATTATATGATTATGGAATCCTTTATGTACTTTCCCTTTATTATACCACAAATACGCATGCCATCCAAATCAGTTACCGTGTCCTTCCAGATCTAACAAATACATTTCTCACTTTGAACACATCCCATCTCTGATGTGGGTGGTCAACAGTACAATAAACTACCAAACACTGGTGCCGTGGACAATCTACTGCAATGTCACTCCCAAAAACATTGGAACAAACTGTAGCTATAGTGTTAGAAACATTACACTTGGAAGGGCCCATAGGAGAGTTTTCCCCAGTTGTATCTATCTATGGAAGCAAGAAGAAGAAGAAGAGTTTGGATTTGATATCCCGCTTTATCACTACCTGAAGGAGTCTCAAAGCGGCTAACATTCTCCTTTCCCTTCCTCCCCCACAGCAAACACTCTGTGAGGTGAGTGAGGCTGAGAGACTTCAGAGAAGTGTGACTGGCCCAAGGTCACCCAGCAGCTGCATGTGGAGGAGCGGAGACGCGAACCCGGTTCCCCAGATTATGAATCTACCGCTCTTAACCACTACACTACACTGAAATTGAACCCAGTACCTTTTATCTGCACTGAACTATCTCCTTTTCTGTAAACCTCTTGCTTCAGCAGTGAAGTTTTTCCTATTTAAATTGGCATGTTTGAGTTAATGGCTGACAGCAGGGATGCCGAACATCAGATAAATGGATCCAGGGTGGCTCCTTGTCTTTTAATGCCTCACTTGCTATTTAATATGTGGCCTACTAGGGAGCATATTGCTTCGTGGGAAGAGTTCTCAGGCTATATGAAGGTTTGACTAGAGCCTATATGTGCAGATGCTGTGTGCTATAGGCTTTCTATGGATGCTCAGGACACCTGCTAAAGGAAAGGCCCCAATCATGAATCATAAAATAAATCAATTTTTTTGGTTTTTTTTAAACAGAGTTTGATATGTTTCAAGCTGAGCTCCTCCTCAGGGACACTATTGAAGAACCAATTTCAACCCCAGCATCTTTAGACCACCATCCCTTTCTTTCTGGCAGAAAGAGGAAGGTTTCATTTATTAAATAAATAAGGAGTAGCCAACTGGAAGTAGGGCCCTCCAGTGTTGTGGATTACAGCTCCAATCAACCCCAGTCATGAAGAATGGACAGATAGGGGAGTTGAAATCCACAATACCTGGAGAATACCCTGCTGGCTGCCTTTGAAATAAAGAATGAGTTATCTTACAATGACTTCGGTATTATTATTATTTTTTAAAAAGGCTCTTACCTGTATGTCTGGCAGAATGCAAATTTTTTTCGTTTAGATCAGTTGATTAAAAAGAAGAAGAAGAATTAGACCAGTGGTTCCAGTATCTTAATGAGAGCAGCCCTGCTTATTTGCAATAATGCAGCACTGGAGCAGGACTGCACTGGAGCAAGAAGTTATTTTGTATATAGGGCAGTTCTGTATCCACAAAAGAAAAAGAAAACCACACCACCCTCTTTCTTAACTAGAAGATCACAGCCATTTCGTCTTGCTAGGTAGATATTTATTTCTTGTTTGCTGTGCTCTTTCGGTGGATATCTAACAAAATGATGTGTCCGCTGTCGGTATGAGCTATAACATTCCCACATTACTGAAAGCAATATATCAGTTGTCTGGAAGTCAGTCCCAGAAGCAAAACGTAGCAGGGAGGGATGTAAGTGACACAGCAGCTTGTAACAGGTGGCGGGGGTGGACGGCCCCAGAAAGCCTAGTAGGAAGACTTGATTGATGGGTAAATATCAAATACTGGTTTATGGAGAAAGCTGTATAATGGACCTGTTGGATCTTGAAGGAAGGGTCTAGAGGCCATTTAGTCCAGTGCTCTGCTGTAGGATAGAACCGTTGGAGGTGACTGTAAATCACTTTGTGCCAAAGCCAAGCAGTAGGTGAGCCACAAAGTTTCTATCAGCAGTGCAAAGAGTTCCAGATTTCTTAGAGGAGAAAGCTATCATTGGCTCCTAGCCAATATGGCTATGCTCTACCACAGTCAGTAATGCTTCATAATACTAGTTGCTGGAAACCACAGGAGGGGATAGTGGCATTAACATTTTCTGTAAAGCAGTTCAGCCCATGTCAAACATGTTGATGCTGTTGCCTGCCACAAAAGGTTTGCATTTGAATGCCGAGTGTACCACTGCATTGGATCCAAAGGGCATGCAAGTGTTTCCACAAGTTCTTTCCTTCTTCAAGATACTCATTTTCAGAGGCCTTCTCCATTCAAAGCTGCTGATTGTGAGGATTTTGGCAGGAAAAGCCATGTTGGAAGCATAATGAAACTGTCTCTTCACTGTACACATTTAATATGGGGGCTATTGGTTCTTACCAGGGGTAGCCTGTCCTGTTTCACCACCTGAGCCAAAACAGGAAGGCGCCTCTACCTCACTCTACCACCCAAGTCTCACTTATGGGGTTACATGATGGTGGCAGCTTCTGGTGAGATCTTGAGAGGTCTGGCTGGAAACTGCTGCTTCTTCTCACTTCTCCTGTGGGGGTGCTGACCCATGGGACTCCACCATCTGAGGTGGCTGCCTCAGCCTGCTTCATGGGCAGGCTGGCCTTGGCTCTTACTAGAGGGTTAGTGGAGACAGCATGTTTCAGCCCATGGTGATTCTGTGTCAGTCCAATGTCCAGCCCACAGTCTGATCAACCCAGCAGAATCAATCCAGCACACCCAGAAGGATGAACATGATGGGAGAAGGAACTTGCAATGGGTTCAGTGTGTTCATGTTATTTACCAGTTCCTTGTGTATGAAATAGTGCAGTGCTCAAACCTGCCATCCATTACACACACACACACACACACACACACACACACACAATATAGAACATCTATATGGCTGAAATACCATCTCCTTCCCTCCAGACCCCTGAGATAGGCAGAGGGGGCTTTTTAGTAGTGTATCCACCCTCAAAGGCTCGGGACAGGGCATTCTCTGGGGTGGCCCTCCAAGCTGTGGAACTTCATTCCTCTGGTACCTACATTGTACAGCTTCCAGCAAATGCTGAAGCTACACCCTTTTACCCTGGTTTTTGACACTTGAGGTGCATGTTTTTAGGACCCACTTTATTCTTGTGATTGCATGTTGTTTGAAGCTGTTTTTAATGTTGTGTTTTAATCTGTCCTGAGAGTTTAGGCTGAAGGGTGGGTAACTACTACTACAACTGAGCAGTGTTTATGTTCCCACCTGTACACACACACACACACACACACACACACACTTGCTGGGAAGTCTGAAGAGGCAGAAATGACATATCTTTAGACCTAACACAGAAAATAAGATGATATGCCTAGTTATGATTTATAGGCACCTAGCAATGCTCTCTATTGCGTTAGAATATGCCTATAACAAATGACCTCGGGGATTGATTAAAGCTCCCCACTCCAGATTTTAGTCAATTTCAGCAACTCTCTTCTTTTTTTTATGAACAGGAAAGTTAATATAGGCTGTTCATTAAGGAATAGCCATACTACGTATCCATCTCTAGCAGCAGAAATGGCACTTGGTGCTACACACTTGCCTGTGGTCTCTAATACTATACATTTATTATAGCGGTTATCCACAATCAATAAAAGGCCGAAGTCAGATACAGATACACCCTCCTGCCTTCCTATTGCATGGCAGTTTCAGAAGAAACATTGCTAGCCTTTAAAGCATAATCAATTTAAAATGCATGATTTTTTTTTAATCCCACAGTGAAGTCCCTCTCCTATACATTCCTTTATTTTTATAGATGAGACTCAATAATATATTGAATCCCCCAAACATGAGGTTTTTCAAGATTATGTTAAGGAGACTTCCACTCTTTCCCCAGTTTTCAGATAGAATCTTCCCCGATTCTCCACCTCAACACACCCTATCGTTGGATAAACAAGTGCAATAGACTGGAAATTGCTGCTTTCTGACTCGGTGTTAATGCCACATATTGCCTCATGTTTCCACCAATATTAGCACTATTTGTTTGTTTGCTTGCTTGCTTGCTTGCTTGCTTGCTTGCTTGTTTACAGGACTTTTGCACTTTCTTTCTTTGGTAGAGCAATTGCATGCAGAAGGTCCCAGGTTCAGTCCCTGACATCTCCACAAGGAGCTGTGAGAGAACCCTGCCTGAACTAATAGAGAGTTACTGACAGTCAGCATAGATGGTGCTGAGCTAGATGGACCAATGGTCCGATTCAGTATGAGGCATTTTCCTATTGTCCTGAGCCTAGCATCCAATCTAAGAGCTGTACAGACTGATACCCGTTATACATTCAGGCGAAAAAGGAAGAGCCTTCTAGGAGAGCAACCATGTGGCTGCCTGCTGTAAGTGTTCACTCTGGCGGGAAATGCACAAAGGGCAGGATGCCAAATATGGGGTTCAAGACTGATGCTGTCTGTCTTTGTGAATCAGTGTGTGCGGGGAAGGTATTTATATGAGAAAATGGTTACATTTCTAAGCACATGGGATGGCAAAAATATATGGCTATGTCCACAGAAAATGGTAGTTGTCTGCTAGCATCAGCGTAGCTGAAAATCAGCTGTAAAATAATTCCTCTCCAGTACCCTACTCCATGGAAAATTGAACCTGATGTTTACGGGGGTAAACAGGAAGTGCTGGAGTTATGGCCACTTAAAAACAAGCAGGTGTATTTTTTGTGCCATTTACTCAAGATCTTTAAAGCTTGGAGTAAGGTGATAAAACTTTATTGACAGAGTAATGTATTATTCTATATCTCTATAGTTATTGTGACTGTTTTGATTGGTTATTGGAAAGAGCCAGGAAACAGGGCTCAGATTATGGTTCCGGTTCTAAAATTAGTATTCAAATTCAGAAAATTATTGATAGCCAAGAATTGGTTGCACTGAGATATGCCTTGCTTATGGGTGAAAAGATCGCTTGCTCGCTCTCTCCCACATGAGTTGTTTTCATTATTAGGTGGCATTTTCATTTTCTTTCTGTTCATGTTTCTTTTTCATTATTTCATTATGAAATGAATTATGTTAGAAAAGAGATGGGATGCGTCAGGGACTGGCAGGACACTGATAAGTGTGCACCAGGGGAAGAAGGGCTGGAGTCTGACTCGGGAGATGGGAGCAGTGATCTATGTGAACCTGTAGCAACCAGGAGGCAATAATCGGAGGCAGGGGAAGCTTCAGAGCTGAAGAGGAAGAAGAGACAGGCCAGGCCAATGAAGGGCTGGGAGCTTTCCAACCCTTCCCTGCACCACCCTCAGTGTTTCCCAGAACCAGGAGAAAATTGAATTGGGAAGAGCCGAAGCAGCTTCTATGCAGGCTTAGTCTCTGGCTACGCAGGCGCAACCCATCAGGGGAAGGTGCATAAACTGGAGAAGGGGGAGTGGTCCTCAGTACTGCAACTGCTCCATAGATTGCGGACCTGGGAATAGCTGCCTAGGTGCCAGATTGACGTGTGCAGGCCTCTGGAGCTGTAGAAGGGACTGTACGTGTTATCTTTGACAATAAAGAGTTAACTCTCTGCTGTGTGCATCCCTTCTGGGGAAGTGTCCTTGGCAGGGTGGTAGAGAAGAGGAGGCTTACAAATGACATGTGCCACACACACGAAAATTCAGAAGTTAGCTCTAAATATTGAATCTTAGCTTTATAAATATAGATATAAATACCCAGGAGGTACTTCTGGGTTCTGAGGAGACAATGAAGCTGCACTCTGGGCCAGACAAAGAGGGTTAAGAATGTATCCACATCAATACTATTCCTGACTACTTAATAGATAACTTCCAGACAAGAAGCAGCCTAGACAACTAAACCAGTCTATGTTGCTAGAACATTGAAGTGGCATGAAATAGTCTGGGTGTCCTGGATGAATTGTGACTAAATCACTGAATCAAATAATCCAAAAGCCTCCTTCCATTGAGCCTGTATAGCCCCCGCCCTTGCACTCCCCTGCTCTGCCTCCCTGACTTGTCCTATCCTGGTAAGTGGCAGCAATGCCGTGTGAGGGCAGCTCCGCCACAGCGCTCCCCTTGCCAGACCAGCTGGACTACTGCAAAGTAGAACAGATTGTGTGGATGAGAGAGGAAAATCCACATGATGCCGCATGTCTCTGTACAGGAAAATTAAAGCACAGCACACCATCCTCTCTATTTATTTGTATTTCTTAACCAGCATTTATCAAAATATTCAAGGCCACCTGTTGTACAAAAAGTGTGAATAAAACTGAATGCAAGAAATATGGTAGAGAAGAGTGTCGCCGCTTCTTCAGCAGTTGCATGTTTCCTAGCAAATATGTAATCATGAAAAATCAGAAGAGTTGATAAAATTTGGTGCAGCAAGGAATATCCGCTTACATAGTCTGTGTCCAATATTATCTAATTACGACAAGCTGGAAACCCTCCTTTCCATTACTGTGAAGAAACCGGTGACTGCATTGCCTGTGATGTTGGAGCATTCTCTGCCATTGGCATCTTTGCCTGACTGAAATTGGCCTGTCACCTTGCAGACAGGCAGCATGCCACATGAACAGATGGACCAGAGTTAGAAAACATGCATGCCAACAGGCCTTTTCTCTCCACTGCAATATGGTTTCTGCAGAGCTCTGTCCTCTACAATGTGAATGACGATGGTTAAAGATGCTTTTCATTCATAAGTTCAGATTTCAAAGTTTTTTGCTTTCCTAAACAATCCCCCCACCACCACACAATGGATCATTATGGACCACCTTTAAAACAAGGCTTCACCACATGCTTGTAGAGGGCATTGCTGAAAGCCAGTGTGGTTTCATGTGCATTTCAATTAACATTTCAAACAGATTCTCTTGACATCTTGTTTGTTTGCTTAAATTCCCATGTGAAGGAGTCCTGCCGGATTCTGAAACTTGAGGGGTTGGCATGTGATTGAATACAAGCTTCACAATAGCTCGAAGCTTGTTCTTGTGAACTGCTGTTTCTGACATTATAAAAGTTTGTGTGTGAGAGAGAGAAAGAGAGAGAGAGAGAGAGACTCCCAAGTAAAGGCACAATCTAGCTGAAGTTAAATATTTCAGTGCTTCACTAATCACAGTGTGATTTTTTTTAAAGACCTAATGAAAATTCATCAGCATTTTAGTGCGATTTTCTCGTAATACATGGGTTTTCATGCATTTTTGTCCACTATGCAAATTTATGCAAGTCAATTTCTCCCAGAATAATGCATTTGTGTATGTCATCTTCACTAATACATGCATGTTTATGCACACCTTGCCCCAGCATATGCATTTTGTACTCATTCATTGGCTGGAGAGCTGCATTGCAAAATTCAGAGAAGTGTAGATTTGGAGGGGTGGCTGTGTTCTGGTTTGTGAATTGTTTTGGAACATGTGAATTAGGTGGGGTTGCAAACTGACTCAAGATTTCCCCCCATAACTACTTAATACAAACCAGGAATTGTGCTGTTCAAGTCCCACTAATTTCAACTTAAACAAGTGATATAGTATGATGGTTGTCTAATAGTCAAATAACCATTATCATATAAAGCACTGATACTGCTAGCCCTGGGTCTGTGGTTAAAACAATTCCACTCTGACTATCATTGGTCAGTGACATTCTTTTTCTGCCTTGGTGACTTGCTTCACTTCAATTGTCTTCCTTCATCCTATGAGGAATGTTTCAGAATACTGATTCTTGTTTGTTTCCTGTCCATGCTGGTGACAACATCTATGGATACCATGAAGCATAGGAAGTGCCATCCATATCCAGACCTTGAGGGCCTATACAGTTGTTGTCAAGCCCTACCATCACTCCCCCTTGCCTTTTACATTTAGGAATTGAGATGGTGGAAATGGGGGAGACTTGAGATGGACTTTCACCCCAAACAGCCTCATTCTGTAAGATCTGGAATGGTTTTAGGGGGAGCGATCTGAAAAACCCAGTGCCTAAACTCTTCCTCTCACCTGAGCTTCGGTGGACTGGTGGACTTGCTTCAGTCAAGGCCAGACTGTGGCGATTGTGTAACATTCACTTAAGCTTGCATTAGCCTGGTCTCAGCCAATGCTTACGGTACATGTTTCGCCAGAGGCTGCTTGAGCTCTGCAATCAAGAAGACGCAGCAGGCAAGGGACATGGAATGTGGCACCTTCCACTGGTATCATGTGTGCTGTTGTGATTGGTGCTCCTAAGCATCCGTGCTGAAGCTTTTACTGCAAGCTGAAAAGTGCTCTAGCCATCTGTCTCACTTTCACCTTATCAATAAGAGAGCCCTGTTGGAAACACATATGTTTCTTTGTGCTCCCCTAGTGGGAGTGTGATTTATATAATAATTGCACTTGTCAGCAGCCGGTGGATTTATTTCAGCAGTTGGAGCTCTGCTTGCGAGCTTGCACAGCCATTGTCTGGGCTCTGCTGGGCTGGGGGATTGCCACGACAGGAATTCCTTTCTCCAGAGCTCACATTTCCTTACCCTTTCTAACTCACCAGTGTGTATATGTTTAAACCTATCACTTTTTTTTCCTACCTAGGGACCTCAAAGTGATTGGCAAGCAAAGCCAGATTGGGGGAGGGAAGGGGGGCGACCCTCACAAGATAACAAAATGAGCGTGGTAGGCAGCTGGAAAACCCAGGTTTGAAAGATGCAAAATGAGGAATCTTTGCGTAGGTGTGCTTAATAATGTGCACATTTATTTTGATCCGGAGCAAAGTGCTTTGGAACATTTTAAAATTACACTTTTGGAGCTGCCCTTGACAGAAAGCACACCAACTGGGGAGGTAAGTTCAGTCCATCATTCCTCCACGCTAAAATAGTAATTGAAGGATGGGGTTGGAAGTGGAATTTAGGAAGCAACCTTATAGTGATGTGGACCATTGGTTCATTTAGCTCAGTATTGCCTACACTGACTTAGCTCCAGCTTCCTAGGATTTCAAGAAGGGAGTGTCTCCCAGTCCTATCTAGAGATGTTAAGAAGTGAATCTGGGACCTTCTGCATTCAAGATAGAGGCTCTACCACTGAACTACAACACTTCAGCTCATACTTAGGCAAACAGTTCTTGCTAACCATAGAATGGGCTTTAGGCTTCAATCCTAAATACACTTTATATATTTTATTTTATTATTTTATTTTATTTTATTTTATTTTATTACTTTTATTAAAACACTAATATCCCAGCCTTTTAGTGTAAAAATGCCTCACAGGGCAGGCTACAACAGGAAGCATATATAGCACTGCAATTTCACAAAACAATACAAAAGGGGCAGCAGTTGAAAGAAAATATAAAATATAAAATATCATTAAAATGCTGCCAGTCTTCAGTAATAGGTTTAAAAAAGTCTTACTTATATACCACTTTTAGTTAAAAGTAATACCTAGGTGGTTAGGTCCTAGCTCTTTAGGCTTAACTGTATACAAGATTAGGCATATTCTACTTTAGTAATTTTAACAAGGCTCATGGAAGGAAAGCCCTATCTTATCCCTTGAATTCTTAAATGTCTGAAATAAGGATTTATTGTTTAAATCATCCTGCCAGGAGGCTTGCCATTCCATAGAAAGCCATTGTTTCACCCACAGATGCACTTCATCCAGATTCAGTTATGGAGCAACAAGCCTGTCATTTTCCATAAATTTTTCATTGCATGCTTAGGAGCATGCAAATGAGCATGCTGTAACTTAATGCCATGTGTCATGAAATGAGCTGATATAATATGGATGGGCGAGAATGCCACCTTTGCACATCTCAACTGAGATAATTCCAATTATCGTTGAAGACCTGTGGCTGTTGTCTCGCATCCCTACCTCCCTACCATCCTCTCCTCTGTGCATGGATGAACGAAACTGCTGGTTAAAGTCTAAGTTAAATGCTACACTTAGCATTTCTCAGTCCTAAAAATACCCTCCTAATGCAAGTCAGGAGATAAATATGAGGATTGGAGTCAGCAGAGAATTGGAGCCAAGGGAGGTAATCTGCCAATCATGTAAACCAGCTTACACATAATTAGCTGACGTGTACATAGAGCCCTTCATAGAGTGCAAAGTGCTTTGCCAACCTTACGTCATTCACCCAGCAGCTACTGAGCTAGTAGCTGTTGAGTTAAGGAGATTATAAATTCCTGAAATGGTGTCTTTGGGGTATTTCTTTTGAAAACTTCATTCTGAGGAACAGGCTCCAAAAGCACCCTACCAAAAAAAGTTAAAACACAACTGAAGCTCATGTAGGGCCAAAACAGTGAGCTAGAGCATGGTGCTCAAAACACCAAGGTTGCAAGCTCAGTCCCCATAAGGGGCTACTACATATTCCTGCATTGCAGAGGATCAGGCTGGCTGATCCTTAGGGTCCTTTCCAACTCTATGAGTCTATAATTCTATGAAATTCGAAAACTCCTAGTTCAAATCTCACCTTAGCTGTGAACTCACTAGGGAAGCCCTTCTCTCTCAGCCTCACTCTCCATATCTGAAACACGAGGGACTATATGGACCTATAGTCATTAGATAATGCACATGAAGTGTTCCGGATGCTGGAAAGCACTGCACAAAGATTAGTATTGTTAGCTAGTTAGCCCCTCTCTACCAACACTGGTTGGTCTAGCGGTTGCAACAATATTCAGAGGTAAAGCTTGTGTTTGTTGCTTGCTGTCTGTTCTTGGCTTTGTGCCCTCCCTCTCCTTACTTTGGCCCTACCTATACTTTGGCTTTCATAGAATTATAGAATCATAGAATTGTGGGGTTGGAAGGAACCCCGAGGGTCATCTAGTTGAACCCCCTGCAATGCAAGAATCTCAACTAAAGCATCCATTTGGCCCTCATAAAACATCCTGCCAACCTAGCAGTTCAAAAGCACATCAGTGCAAGTAGATAAATAGGTACTGCTGCAGCAGGAAGGTAAACGGTGTTTCTATGCACTCTGATTTCTGACATGGTTTTTCCATTGCACCAGAAGTGGTTTAGTCATGCTGGCCATATGACCCAGAAAGCTGTCTGTGGACCAATGCCAACTCCCTCGGCCTGAAAGCAAGATGAGTGTCGCAACCCCATAGTCACCTTTGACTGGAGTTAACTGTCCAGGGGTCCTTTACCTTTACCTTTTAACATCTAACATGGTCCCAGAAGACTGGCAATGAGTGAATGTGGCTATCAGGCTCCAAAAGATTCCTTTCCCCATGCCAGCAGATTTCCAGGGTCTCAAGAAGAGGTTGTCTTATGAGCTAATGATGTGCAGCAAAAACAGGCCAGAAGCTTCTCTGGCAAGCTGCCACAATGGAACAGAAGGCCAGGTGTATCTGCCAGGGTCCTTGGTTCAGGATGCAGCGCATTGCAACCACATATATTTCTAAGATTTCTGATAAGAGGAGGGTGGTGCATTGCAAATGCACCAGTGAGGCCAGTTCAGTGCACCTACTGGTGTGCTTCCACCAGACTGATCTCCCTGCCACCTAATCCCCCCCCCCCCCCAGTAATCAGCAGCAACTGATCTGCCAGGAGTGCTTCCCCTGCACCATGTTTTCCACTGCTGCTCGTAGATTTGTATGCTTAAAATACATTGCTTATAGAAGGAAGACACCAAGTTGTTTCTTCCTGCTTCTTTTGCCTTTTTGGAAGTCTGTGCAGAAAACCCAATGAGAGGCTCTGTGAAGGCCTGTGGCATGCAGAGTCATTAAAGGAAATGAGATAGGAATATCACTGCAGCGTAGTTTGCAGAGTGCTTCAGTGACGTCTCTGCGCAAATTGGCAAAAAGTTCTTGTAAATGCAAGAAGTTCCTTCCAGATTCTTTCCCAATTAAGACTAAGTTAACTCTAATAGGTCCCAGTGGGTAGATTCATTGCCATATGACTAGGAAGCTGTGTTGTTTTTGAAGCTTGATGGTCTGCAAGATTTGTGGCAGGCTGATTGCACTGTGCTTTCTTTAAATAGGCTTTGTGCACCTCAACTTGGACCTTCATATAACATGGCTGATCTATTGCTAACATTTTGAGTTTTTATGTCAATGAGAATGATTTCTAAAGCAGCAGATGTCTACTCTGTTTGAATTACAGTGCCCAATAAGGACCACTCATTTTGACTCTGAATATCAAACCGCTCAGTAGATGATGGTGTTGCTGGGAAAGGGGGTGCCCTTTCAGATTTTTCTAACTATGTCAATTTTGCCATCAGCAATAACAATTGCTGCTCTGTTGGATGTGATCTGGATGTCCCCAAAGCGGTGTATGACATACAGGCATAAGGCAACCATAATGCTTCTGTGATGGAAATTCATAAGGCTTTCTGTAACACTGTTATGTCTGGCAGTTGATATTTGCTGCACCAAACTGGCATGTGGACCTTGGAAGGCCAGCCAAACAATACATCCATTTGACAAACTCTAACTGCAGTCTTCCTTCCTTCCTTCCTTCCTTCCTTCCTTCCTTCCTTCTTTCCTTCTTTCCTTCCTTCTTAGAACTCTCCAGTGTGAAGGCAGTATTTCCAATGAAACAAAGATTATCACTGAACATAGTCACATCACTTGCCATAATAGATTCCAGTTGAGACTGTCATGCTTGCTTGCTGCTAATGACTGCTCTGAAGGGCCATGAGGATGATTAAATTGTGTTCCTCTCTTACTTTGGGAAGCAAGGCTGATAATGGCTCCTCTAGTTTATCTCTTTATTCAACATCCATCCTGATTTGCTTTCACAAAGCTTATGTGGAAGTTAGACTATGTATGCCTGGTCTTTATTTAGGGTTTCCATATTTCAAAAAAAGCTATTTTTAATGAAATTCATGAAAATCTACACTCCTGCCATGGGCTGCCATAGGCTGCAGGACATTTCAGTGATTTTTGCCTGGATGCAGAATACCGACTATGTCTGGGAAATTTTGGACGTATGGCAACCCTAACTGTTTTGAGCATTTGTTCTGATACATTTATGGGGCAGTTTATATGACAGTGAACATTTATCCTGATTTTCTTTCCATTAATCATTGTCCATCCCACAGTTCTCAGTGCATTTTTCTGTCACTTTCCAAACAGTAAAGATGGGTGGATGCGTTGTGCTAGGGTGGCAGAGACCTTTAATCCATTTTAATTGCACAAAACTAAAGTTCTGGCATGCACTTGAATTCTTCCCATGAAATACTGGAGATACCTATAAACAATTGATCCTATTGCAACGTGTGTGTGTGTGTGTGTGTGTGTGTGTGTGTGTGGCAGAGAGAGAGAGATGGATTGAACTGTCACCAGGGAAGGATTGAGATGTGGAATTGACACAAAAAAGGCAAATGAGAGAGTTTGTTGGAGAGTTTGCTAGGCCCTGAAAACTTTCTACAAGCCTCAGTATTGTGGTTCAAATTCTCAATAAAATTTAATGCAAATTCTCAACAAACAAACAAACAAAAACAAACAAACAAAAAATACTTGCAGGCCATAGTGTATGAAATTCTGCTTAGATTTGAAACCGAACTTTTTTCTTTCTTTTTTTTGAAACTTTGAAAGGTTAACTTTCCAGATTTCATTTTAAGCTAATGGACACATAGAAGAAACAAATGAAACCTAAACTTAAAGTGTTTCTGGAACGTTTTAGGTAAACATTATTAAATATTAACCTGCCAAATTCAACCTCACTTAAAACCGCTTAAAACATTCCTTTGCATCCTGTATCTGCACGAAACCACAGCACTGAAAATAGTGGACTGAGAAGTGACAGCTGCACAAGGACTCTTGTCATGGTGTTTAAACATGTTTTGAACATGGTTGGTTACAGTGCTTTTTCCCTAGAAAAATAGGTGCCCATACTCACCATGAAGTTGTAATAGTAAGTGCCACACTTTTAAACAACAACAAAAAGAGGTGCTGGTACTGAATACCCTTGGGTACCCCCTGAAAAAAAGACCACTGGTTGGTTAAGATATTCCCACTAACAGGGGTTACTCTTTCTCCCTTCAGTTAGCCATAAACAAGTTCAGCAACAATGAATGCCTCCAGTTCACTTCATCCATGAAAGCCTCATGCATTACATTCCGTTTTGTAGAGCTTTGCCAAAGCATCTGTCTTAGGTCAAAATATGACAGTGGCAAAATGAAATGCCAGGCAAAAGCAAACACTGCCCTCCCAGCCAAAAGCCAGTTTGGCAGGTTGGTGTTGGTTTAGATGGGGTAGGGTGGGAGGGGGGAGGCTGAGGAGCAAGATGAAGAAGACCCATTGTCATGAAACACGGCAACAGAATCTGCTTAGGCTAACAGTTAAAACTGGAAGGCTGTGTCACTATGATGTTGATTCTCATGCTCCAAGAAATAAAAAGAATAGTTTGATTTAAAATTTGGAGAACAGATAGACTTTGACAAGAGCGACCGTGTCGACACCAACTCTGTCTGCAGGCTCATTGAAACCTTGCCACAGTCCAGGGCTGGGAAGTACTTGAGTGATCTGGGCATGACAGTTGTGAGGGAGCAAAATAGATCTTAATGGAAATGACTGTACTTTGTGTCCAAAATAACCATCCTTGCAGGGGTTGGCATGATAAGAGGGTATAGAATCCATGGATTTCTGTGCTAAAACCTGTCTTCTAGTTTCTTGAAAGTTTTCTTTCCCCATGAAACAGGCTTTTGTTTGTTAGTTTTTTGCCACAGTTTCGGTGCACTTTAGAATTATTTTAATATAACTAGTGCAGGATTGAGCTTCCCTTATTGTTGTGGGGTAGCCAACAGTGGGATGTGTGCTTTCCACCCAGAGCTCTGCAGCCTCCCTGGCTGCCCAGGTTTCCTGATTTAGAAAAGTCCCCAAATAGGACCCGCACCTCTGGGTTTGTTGCACAAGTTTGTTGTAACTTGTTCTACACCACTTTTATATTTATTGGAGGGGGGCATCCTAGAAACATTGTTATAAATAAAGAATCATAGTTCATGTCCTCAGAGAGATTTTTTTAAAAGTTTTATAATATTACAGTATTTTTAAAATGATTTATTCCATTCCCAAGGCTACACTGGGACTTATTCCCATATAAGTGAGTATCGGATTACAGCCAGAGCTCCTTAAAGGGAGAAAAACAAAAATGAAACCCTGATTCTGAAAAGTTCTTAAAACATCCAAGGCCACCTCTGCATTCAGAGCTACAAAGCAGGATTGGGGAGCCTATCACCCTGAGCATGTTATTCCATGTGCTTCCATTAGCACAGATGACCTGGTGGGCTTTGCTGTTGGTGGAGAATTGAAACTTGCTTGTTGAAGAAAATTAGTTCCTTCCTCTGACCTTAGCATTGGTCACTCTCACCCTCCTTGCGATTCTGAGCACAGTGATGTAATCATGAACACACACATTGAAACAGACAAAAGGCGTCTAGAAGTTGCTCTGCTGATACACTCCTTTACCCCAAGTTGGTGACATTAAAGCCATGCTTGGAAACTTGTTTCCACTTTCCCCATGTGGAACTATTGACTGGAGAAACAAGATGCAGCACAAGAAAAGAAAAGGGTGTTCCGTCAACAGTGCAAAGGCTGAGCTGAAACGTTCCCTGCTGGTTACCTACTTTCAGCAATAGGGGTCGCTGTTTGGTAGTACCCGATTGGTTAGCTGTCAGATTCTAGAGCTCCCTATTGGTGGCTCTTAGGTAATTCCAAAAATACGGATTCCATTCATGAAACACAGCGTTCATTCATAAAGCAGTAACATAAATCTCCATTGCTACATATTGGGTGTGTATTTCAGCGGTTGAACGTACAGGTTTATGTCCATGCTGTAGCGTAGTGCTTATACGACTGTGAATAAAAGGTGGCTGGGCTCATCGTCCTGGAGTTGGGGGGGGGGTGACAAAACTGATTTCCAATAAGTGCCCCCCCCCTTTATTTCCATAACAAGTCCTTGAGTCTGTACTCTGGAATAGTGACACCAGGGAGCTAGAAGGTGCAGGGCTTGTCAGTCCAACCCCTGCACAGTCTCATCAGGTCTGACCTCAAGGCAGTTGGAGCAATTTGGCCAATTTGGGCCCTTTGGCCGCTCCTATGGGGGCCCCCACACCAGGGCAATCTAGATGGATTTTATTTATATCTATAAGATTCTGCAGACTTTGGCTGTGAACTGGGGCCCTACAAAAAACCTGAAGTTGGGCCCCACTTCTTCAAATTGGGCCCCACTGGCTAGCCCTGAGTCTCATAGTTGCTGGGCCTGAGTTGGCCTGCCCTTGCATGAGGTCTTGGGTTTGCAATTTTGGGAGAGGGGAGGCTGCCTGCTGGGGAGCGGGTAGGCTGGGGTACTGGGAAGATGGCAGGCTGGTGAGGCCCCGTTGATTTAGAGGCCCTAGGCTTCAGCCTACTTTGCCTATACATAAATCCGGCACTGGACATTGTGCTATGCCATTCAGTTCTTTGTACTTGCTGTGTGAATAGTGAATATCATACATGCAACTTTGACATGATATATAAAAATACAGATATATAGAGATGGATCGACATAGTCATGGGTATTTTTTGAGTCTCCTTGGATGTGTGCCTATGGAGGCTATGAGCTATCCTATACCTCTTAGCTGGAACTTACTTCTAGGTAGGCATACACTTGATTGCACTGTAAGTGTAATTAAAAGCAGTTTTTGAAATGGTGGAAATATTTCAAACTATCTCAGTTAAGTTATTTGCTTCTAATGGAAAGATCAACTTTAAAATTATCAGAATTAAATTGCTGGTTGTTAATTTGCTAAATTTGCTTAACAATGTGAATATCTGACTTCCATTAATGCAATTAGAAGTGATCTTATTGAGCTAACCAAAGCTAAATTCAAGCTAACCTTTACAATTAAAGCGAACTTTGAGTGATTTAAGGTAAAATTGCATTATTCCTGCACGCGGGGGAAGAATTTAAATACTCACAAAACTGATCCACAAAGCATGAAGTTCTAGTCAAGTTTATAGTATTCAAAAGAAAGCAATGCATCATATAAGAACATATTCATGATATCTAGCCACTTACATCAAACTGAGTGATTTAAAAACAAAGAAAACTGTGTGATCAACTGCAGAGGCAACCACTGCCCAGTTCAAGGGCTGATTATTCACCAATCATCAGTCTCACAAATGTGGTATAGTTAAGAGATGCGGATTCAAAATTGTTATTTCTCTTGGAAATGTATAGACTGCATTTGAAACAAAGGGTGTTTTCAACTAAATAATAGCACTAGCACAAGAATTGTCAGTAGTGAAGATAGTCTGGCAAGACTGCTGGTTGAAAGAATACAAAAGAAATAAGGCTTATTAATCCTGGCAAACAATGGCATTCAATTTCTAAGTACCAGCGTACATGTGGCCATCAAGGCGCAACACTAACACATACAAAGAATATCTGACTTGAAAAGAAGGAAGGAAGGCAAGCCTGAAAATGCAATCTACATGACAACAAGTAGTTATTCAAGATGGAATCTGCAAGGGGATAATAGGTTGCCTATCACCACCCCAATTCAAGTAACTTGTTACAGACATTGTCTCTTTACTCCCGACAATTTAACATCAAATGTTCCAACAGCAGGACTGCTATGAATTTGCCATTTTCCTCCAGTTTCAAAATGATGGCCCTGATAAAGAGGAAAAGAGGAAAAGCCCTCCTTCTCCCCTACTCCCACCCAACCTCAACCTCATCCTTAGATAAAATGTCACATAAAATACAGGCACTGGGAAAGAGGCAAGGAGGAGGTCCCCTCTGAATATGTAAGCAATCACTGAGTAGAAATGTATTATTCAGCCCATGCCTGAAAGTTTTCACTCTCTGCTTCTTGCCTAATGCTTTCAGGGAAAGGATATATTTTCATTCCAAAATCATTTCATAACTGCTAAGTCATTGGATCCATTTTAGTTAATTAAACTTAAGGAACATGGAAGTGGATAAAAGTTCATTAAACAGGTACCGGCTGACAGCAAGTCAGAATGCTAATTGAGCTTTTATGTGCAACAAAAGAGGTACAAATGGAAATTCAGTTGTTATTCTAGCAAGAGCTGCACATAAAAGGCCCCAGTGGAGCGGAGGATGCGGAGAGAAAATCGGATTGTAAAAATCTCAGAGATAAAAATCACCTCTATCAAACTTGAAGCCCCATTGCTTTCTGTTCTATTTTGAGAGGTTCCATTTAATAATGCCAACCAGTGATGCAAGGATTGCCGAAGACACATCTGAAGGTATCCTGACTTCGATTCCTGGCCAACAGAAGGCACTTTTGCACTGGCTTTGTAGAGCAAGCAATGGATTTTTTAGTACCTTGGAGCTTTCACACACACACACACACACACACTTCTTTCACCCAGCTAGTGGAAACCAAGCTGCCTCCATGCTAACACCACACCACAAACAACTCCACACTTTCACTTGACCCCTACTTTGATTGTAATGTGTACTGATTAATTTCCCCCAGGTCTGAGAGCTTTTCTTGCTGTTCTGTGGCTGTGCCTTGCAAAAATCCAATCTTACACACTGAATCAGATCTTAGCAATGCATAGAAAATGCAAAGAGAGCTTTTGCCAAGCTTCAATTCAGCAGGCATTATTTGTATTGTATTGTATTGTATTGTATTGTATTGCATTGCATTGCATTGCATTGCATTAAGTTAAGGTAAAGGGACCCCTGACCATTAGGTCCAGTCGTGACCGACTCTGGGGTTGCGGCGCTCATCTCGCTTTATTGACCGAGGGAGCCGGCGTACAGCTTCTGGGTCATGTGGGCAGCATGACTAAGCCGCTTCTGGCGAACCAGAGCAGTGCACGGAAATGCCGTTTACCTTCCCGCCGGAGCGGTACCTATTTATCTACTTGCACTTTGAAGTGCTTTCGAACTGCTAGGTTGGCAGGAGCAGGGACCGAGCAATGGGAGCTCACCTCATCACGGGGATTCGAACCACTGACCTTCTGATCAGCAAGTCCTAGGCTCTGTGGTTTAATCCACAGCGCCACCCATGTCCCTATATTACATTATATTATATTATATTACATTACATTATTAATTATATATTTTTATTTATTGTGTATATTTCATCTTTTGCCCTCAAGGCAAGGGACTCAAGGCAGCTTACAGTTAAAGTAAGGACAGCTAGAAATGTAGGAAGAAACAAAAATCATTTTAGGAAGAAACAAAAATCATTTTAGGAAGAAACAAAACATAATTTAACATTAACAAAATTTCCCTGCAAATAAATCAGGATGAATGCTCAATAAACGGCTCGTCTAGAAGTGCCCTCTCTCTCAAGCACTCTTTTTCTGGAAAAGAAACCTTGCTTTCATTTGAACTTTATTTATGCTCAGTATAGTAACTATCCATGCTTTCCTCCCATTTTTTAACCTTCCCTACTTTGGAGTGCTCCAGTATCACTGAACGTGGGCGTCCTTGGAACTTCCACAAGCTCATTTAAATAACATCAACCTGCTTGATTTAGTTGTCATCTCTCTCCATCCAACTATAAAGTAGCAGATGGTGAGGTGGGTTGGGGCAGTGGTACTCTAGTTTCCCACATCACTGCTGAATACCAGAATGGAAAGGGTGAGGTGGTCGTGAGGTCATTGTGGTGCAAACACACTAGCAGAGCCCACCTAGTATCCCTGTAGGTTCATTTGCACCACACCATCCTCACCATTGCTTCAGCCCTCTCCATTCTGATATGGAGCAGCAACGCAGGAGGTCTGAGTTCAAGAGAGCACCACCACTGCACCTCACGATCCTCATGAAGCCATTAACTAGATGATCAACTCATAATTCATTTCCTCTCAATTCTCACCTCGCTGTATTTTAATCATATTTAACAGGATCAACTCACTTCATTCTACCCTCTGAAACTTTTCCCTCAAAAAGAAAAATCCATTTAAAACCTGAGCAGAGACTTCCCTTCTAAATTGTTTCATATGCAGGTCATGATGTATTTATTTATTTTCACCAGGGTGGCTGTTTTGTTTTTTGGTGGCGGAACAGTTCTATGCTGTGACATGCCACAGACACATGAAGGGATTGCAGTTGCTTACCCCTCGCTTCAATCAAAATTTTATATGTTTTCCAGGAGAGCATAAGCTGAATTGTGCCACCTGTTTTGATCTATTAGAACATTCAAATGATTGATCACCACATAGTAAATCACCCCGAAAGGTGGCTTCACAACTTCACACACTACGTACCTCTTCTTTCTTCTTCACTCCATGGAATAATCTTCATCAAGAATTGACCGAAATGGGGCCTTTCGGACTCAAGCAACAGTTTCAGTTTGATGATTATTCCATTTGTTGTCAATCCCTTTGAAAAGTCCAACTCCGCTTAATTTGTTTCGGAATTGTTAACTTTGAAACTTCTGCCTTGCAGTCATTGCGAGCTTTTTAATTAATTATGACAACCTCAGCCTTGTTTATTTTATGCTAAGCTCTTTAAACCAATTTAATTTGCTTTGATGTCCATTAGTTGGTGTGATTTGTCTTGTGACTAATCTGTAACCTAATATCAAACAGAAGTGACAGCTCCAGAACTGCAGTACACGTGATACCCTATGCCACCAACATGTTACATCACTCCATGTCTACAATAACCAAAGTGTAACATGTAGACATCCAAAGCACAGTTGACACTTTTCAATTCCTACGTAACCAGCAAAATAAACCACCAGTGGATGCCTGAGAATGATAATAAAAACTTAGAGTGGAATAGAACATTGTGCTCTTCCAATCGTTCGGTCTACACAAGCACCCCAGCTTGCCAGACTGAACGATCCCGCCTCTCATCCCTCTGCACAATGTTCTGGGAGTTTTCCCACCTACCCAAGCCAAGCCAGGGGGGTTGTGGAGCATGCAGGGGCTGGAGAGTGGGGAACCTCACTGAGCAACTGGAAGTCATTGTACAGGACTTCTGTTGACAGGGCTACTTAGGTGAATTCTGCCCTTAGCTAAGTAGTTTAGACAAATTCAAGAGGATAAGGCTATTGGTGATTATTAGTCATGATGGCTATATACTAGCCCCAGTGCTTCTGAAAATCATAAACTGGGGAACAACAGCTGGAGGGAGCTATTGCCTGCATTTCTTGCTCATGGGCTTCCCAAGAGCCTCTGGTCACTTGGAAACCAGGATGCTGGACTAGAAATGTTTTTGGTCTGCTCCAACAAGTCTCTTCTGAGGTTCTTAAACCTTGACTTTTATCGTGGTCTATACCCCCAGCTAAACAACAGTAGGGGGGGGGAAGATATGATCAATATTTAGGGTATTATTCAAATACATTTTACTCAGAGTAGACTGAAATGAATGAACATGACTAAGTTAGGTCCATCAATTATACTGGGTCCATTCTAAAACTTAGTTGAATGCCACCCTTTGTCTTCCATTTCTAACATCTGCACTACATTTCCATTTCATGTGCCCTTTGCCCTGTCTCTTCCACCCACTTCAAATTACTACGATTCTCTACTTGCTGTTGCTGTTATTGTATGCAAGTACATTTTACAAAGTAGCAATAGCCAAGAAACTGTTTCTGCCTCACTGTGCAATTAGAGGTGGATTCAGAAATTTTGGTGCTGGTGCCACAGAATGGCAAGTAATTATCACTGTGTATTGTTAGGGAAGGAATCAGATTGTGCCTTAAATGAAAGCAATAAATCATTTGGTTTTGACTTGCATTCAGGACCTGAAGATTACATTTCATATTGAAGGGAAAGAAAATATAGTCATTAATACTGTGTTTGCAACACATGCAGATGGGGAACAGCAAACACGGCCTCCAGACACAATATGTTAATGTTGTCCATTCATACTGCGCAAGAGCAAGGCACATAGAGAGGCAGCATGTGCTTGCTGATGATAACGTGCATACACATTTGTCTCAAATGTGCACAGTGGTATTCAGCACCAACCCAAACATGTGGCATATGGCTCACTTGGTAGGTAAAGGCAAAGGTAAAGAACCCCTGGATGGTAAAGTCCAATGAAAGGCGACTATGGGCTTGCAGAATTCATCTCACTTTCAGCGTTTGTCCACAGACAGCTTTCTGGGTCATGTGGCTAGCATGACTAAATCACTTCTGGTGCAATGGAACACCGTGATGGAAGCCTGAGCACATGGAAACACCTTTTACCTTCTCAGTGCAGCAGTACCTATTTATCTACTTGCACTGGTGTGCTTTCAAACTGCTAGGTTGGCAGGAGCTGGGACAGAGCAATGGGAGCTCACTCCATTGCGAGGATTCGAACCGCCAACCTTCCGATGGGCAAGTTCAAGAGGCTTGGTGATTTAGACCACAACGCCACCCATGTCCCATGAAACAATAGTGGTATCCTATGTGAGTTATGTCTGCATGCCCTGAGCAGCTGTTCCACCTGGGCAAGATCTCTGGCATGCACATAGAATGATCTCTGTGTGGCAACAACTTTTTCAGATCTATGCTTTTCCTCAAAGGATCCTGGACTTAAGCATCTATGTATATGAAGTGGCCCTCATGCCATTTACTCAGGAATAGACCCTGCTCTATTGTGGCACATTTGCATGAAATTTAAGTACACCTAGACTTCTCCCCCCTTCATGGATCACTGCCTTGCCATGGCGAAGGGGCTTGAATAACTCAGAGAAGCTATGAGCTATGCCGTGCAGGGCCACCCAAGATGGACATGTCATAGTGGAGAGTTTTGACCAAATGTGATCCACCTGGAGCAGGAACCGGCAAGCCACTCCAGTATCCCTGCCAAGAAAACTCCATGGACAAAGACAAAAGGCATATAAAAGTTATGACGCTGGAAGATGAGCCCCTCAGGTCGGAAGGCGTCCAACATGCTACAGAGGAAGAGCGGAGGACAAGTACAAGTAGATTCAGAGCTGATGAAGCGGCTGTGCCAAAGCCGAAAGGATGCTCAGTTGCGGATATGCCTGGAAGCGAAAGGAAAGTCCAATGCTGTAAAGAAAAATATTGCATAGGAACCTGGAATGTAAGAACCGGAAGACAGAAGTGCCTGGCGTGCTCTGGTCCATGGGGTCATGAAGAGTCGGACACGACTAAACGACTAAACAACAACAACAGACTTCTCCACATTTCAGCTCCCCTCACAATCAAGAATATCACATGCACTCTAACATTCTGCCTGAGCTTCGTTGAGAGAGAGAAATCTCCATGACAGTAAAGGGAAGCATTCTGTCTTCTAATCAATAAAGTGAATTAATTGAATATGTGGTGGATATGCACCCCACAGCTACCTTCAGCTTGCAAGGTTTCATGTGAAATCCTTGCCTTGACCCACAACATCAAATACAATTTCATGCCCTGCTGATATTTCCTTCTAAATTCCTATTGGTAATAAATGATTCCAAAGCTGGGCCTACACAAATAAAATGCATCCATCTGTACAACTCATCCTGTGATTTACAGCATTTGTTTTCCCCCTCTTCTTTGTCTACAATGGATATGCCCATTCCTTGGATGGGTAGCTCCAGTAATTCAAATATATTTTAGTGCTGCTGTTCTCTGCATCTCTCAATAATGGCACACACTTAACGAGAATTAATCTACCTGTAATAACAGTTTACACAGGCATGCAGTGAAGGGAAAGAAAGAATATATATCAATACAACATGGCATTGCTAATGTCTGCCAGTCAGTTAAAAAAAAAGAAGAAGCTTCTAAAAGCAGAGTGTGAAACAACTCAGGATATTATTTTATTTGCTCTTACTTTGTTGCTATTGTACCATCTGTTGACCTGATAAGAATATTAAAGGAAACCTTAACCCTTACTGAATTGTCCCCTGGTATCCTAGCATTCCCATTATGTATCCCTTAAATAATATTCTTATTTCTTATTATTGAACCTGCACCTCTTCTTATTATGATGGTTTTGTTAATTTACTGAAGCAATATTTAATTTTATCAGACAAGATATAGGCATTATAACTACAATTTAAATTAAGAAGATTACCTCACCAACTTATTATGGCATCAGTTGCACTGGAAACAGGGTACAAGTTGAAAAGGATTGCTGGTACAGTCACACAGGGAACCTCTCTCAAACTGAAGAATAGTGGTTGAATGATTATAATAATTACCCAACCAAATTTTCTAAAATTCAGTGCTGCATTTTTAGTGTGGATTTCTCCAGCCATGAATCCAATGTTGCTGTGATTTTGGGTTGTTTCTGGCCATAGAAATAACCCACCAATATATTTTAGGAAGGGCTAATCCAAAATTATGTTCAAGATGTTTGGTTTATTTTTTTTCTGGAAAAGATCATACACCTCTGTAGAGGCTACAGCTAAGGAAATATGGAATTGTTTTGTTTTGATTTTTGGCAACAGAATGGAGTTCATCGACCACTGCCCCTTTGTAGGCTAGAAAATTGTCACTGGATTTTACAGGCAAGGTCAGAGATATGCTTAATTCTGACTACCTTACACAGGTGCCATGATCAGTGCTGCAATTTGCAAGACAACTTTCAGTTTGTATTTCAAATGCAACAGGAGAGAACCTTTCCATCATAGTCTAATTTCTCAAAATATACTTTAGATGTGAAGCTGGACACCGTCTTCCTCATTATGCTCAGGTCAAGCCAGGGTTGCAAATTGTTAAGCCATAAACTCAACACCTCCAAAGCTGCAGAAAAATCACGAGCGACTAGCTCATTAGACATTAAAATGGATTATCTCAAGTGACAGGGGAACCTTGCAGTGAATTGCACTCATCTGCCACCTGACCTCCTGACCTTGCTTTGGTTCTGCAAGGATGCCACCTCTCCTTTTGCCGCTCCTATCTCAAGTACAAATCAGATGGCTAAGCAAGCATCTCACGGTATTACTTCAGGACTGTGCCTTTCAGCTCACGGCTACATTTCTTCTCTACCTCTTACAGCCTATCACTTGCTTTGCCTGCCGCTGACCCCTCTTTCGCAACTGGGGAGCAGATCACAGTGGTATTAGCAAATGTAATCACTTTGCCTCTGGGTGTTAGATCCCATTAAGGAGCTTAGGAATAGCTGGCGTGGACATATTAATGATTAGAGCTTATCAGTACCAAAGCTTATTAATGTCTCATAGAAGCTATTCAAGAAAGGGGGTGGCCAGGGAGCCGTTTAATCTTCATTTTTCCTTGTAGCACGACTGTCGCAGCTTCTTAAACAACACATTGACTCTCTGGGCATGAAGACATCACTTGGTTCCACTATACCACCCTAAATATGTGGGAGATGGTTCTTTGCAGGTGAAATATGCAAAAGCCAGAAGATTCATTGTAGTCTTGGTCAAGATCTTAAAAGGGAAAAGTTCATTTACTTCTGAAGTCAATTTTGTTCTGAAGAAAGGTGGTAGAATAGATGGGTATCCTAAGAAACATCAAACTTTTCCAGAGCATATATTTTGACCCACAACCCAATAAGGCCAAAGTTCATTAGGGAACACAATGTATCAAGCTCTGTTCCTGTCCCACTTCCAGGGAGACACATGGAAGGAGGTTTGCTAGTAGGAACTAGTAGGTCACATCCTTTGTCCCACTGAAGTCAGCAAGGGAATAAATTTAAATGATTTAAGTGGACTGTAAGAATGGACTGTCCATTATATTGTGTCAGTATTAGATATAGAAAACAAATTTGTTTGGTCAGCTTTTTGCAGCACACTTAGCTGGTCCACCATTTGCTTATGGGTCAGAATGCAACCCCCACTCAGATTACACATTTTTGGTGCATGAAAAGTGTGCAAAGGACTTTGACTGCAGCTCTTGACCACAGACTAATGAAGTGCAAACATTTCAGTCAGTTTTGATTAGTGCTGAGGTGAACAGTTATGGGTTTTGACTTTTGTGTGACAGTGGCGAGGGATTTGGATGGTTGTCAAACAAGCACGCAAATTATACAAAAATGAAAACCGTAATTGTAACACTATTTCCCCTCACATACAAAATGCAGTTGTCAAAAGAAGCTGTGCAGGACCCTCCTGTGTGGTGTGTGGCTTGTTGCTGCTTTTTTGCAAGACTCTGGGGAACTATGAACTCTCTGAACACAGCGGTCCAGTGCTTGGGGTTAGGCCCAATATGCACATGTGATTCTTTACTGTCGTTATCTGTCTGAACCTGTTCTTTAAACTTTCCAATACAAGTAACAGGAAACAAGAGCCAGCCTGACTCACCACACATTAACTGTCACCGTCATGTGACTGCTGTGGCTATGACAAATAGCTCCTTCCGTTATCTCACTATCACTCCCAATTAAGCTCACTATCATGGAATTGATCTTCCAGCTGAAAACCGCAAGTGGGAAACAAGAAATCATCAAGATGACAAAAGATGTAAGTCTGAAAAATATATCTCAAGCTCCCGGTTGCTTTGGGAGCCTTCGCCCATGGAGGCTGTGAGTAGCTTAACAAAACAGGATGGATCAAGGCTGCCGGCTTGGATGCTCATCATCTTTCGCAGCGGGCAAAAATATAGCAGCTCTTTCCTAAAATCCAGACACAAGCACATTAACCCTGAAAATTAAGATTTAACTTATTTCTCCCACTATGCTATATATGGGCAATAGCTCGTAGCTGGGTGCACTAAAAGGCCATCTATCACTAATGTGAGATGAAGGGCCCAAAGTGCCTTGTATGAATCTTCTTTGCTCATTTATATATCCTTAAGTTATTATTATTCTTTTAACCAACCCTATCCCAAGGATTCAGGGCTGATAGCAAAGCTCACCACCTTCTTTTTGCTAAAATGCAAAACATGATACTAAAATCCATCACTCATCCTCTTGCAGGAGCTCCCTTGAATTTCATGCCATCCATCAAAAATCAGCAAAAATTAAAACATTTATCCAGGTGTATCAATAGTTCAAGGTACAAGCTTTGAAGAGTCTTCAAGGGGGAAAAGAATGTTATAATTGTGAATCTGGAGCTGAGAATTATTACCTTTCCTGGTGATTCAGTTATGGTGCATGCACTGTACATTCTGGAGAATGCTCTCTTGATTGATATTAGGGCCCTTGCAAGGAAGCAAATGCAGGCTTATGCCCAGGTGAACACTGAAGAGCAAGCAGCAGCCGTCACAGCTACCTCATTAGTGTACCATTATGATTCATGCATCCAAAATCATGCCTTTATTAACTAGTCTTTCTGTCCATTTAACCTTCTCTTTCCCAAACTCCAGTAGTGAGTGGCATTGTGGGCTGCAGGCGCTTACTTGATTTCCTGACAGGTGTGTCACTGATGCTTGTCAGGAAAGCCAAGGGGACTAGCAGGGAAGCGCAGTGCAAATGCATCAGCTGAGCCAATCCAGCACTCCTACCAGTGCACTTGCACCGCATCACCCGCCCTGCCACAGTGCTCTGCCCGGTAAAGACTCTCTTGCAGACAGGTCAAAGAAGCATCTTCACTCCACCCCACCATCTGCTACTGCTCCAGCCTCACTCACTGCAATCTAGCAAACTTACAGTAGTACACTGTACATCAGGGATGAGCCTGTGGCCTTCCAGGTGGTCTTAGACTCCAGATCCCATTAGCCCCAGCCAACATAGCTAATTTCCTTCCTGTTACTCTGAAATGAAGAAGAAGAAGAAGAAGAAGAAGAAGAAGAAGAAGAAGAAGAAGAAGAAGAAGAAGAAGTTACTTATACCCCACCCATCTGGCTGGGCCTCCCCAGCCGCTCTGGGTGGCTTCCAACAGAATATTAAAAACACAATAAAACATCAAACATTAAAAACTTCCCTAAACAGGGCTCCCCTCAGATATCTTCTAAAAGTCAGATGGTTGTTTGTTTCCTTGTCTTTCCATGAACTTGTCTTCATGAAATTCTGAGGAGGAGATTCATAGATCAGATTCTCAATGGTGTCTATGACAGACACACACACACACACACCCCTCAAAAAGGTTAAGAACAACTCTTTTAAATGCTCTTATGCACTTTTAATGCTTTCAGTGCTGCATACTAGAGAATGCTGATAAATTCTGATACAGAATTCTGAGACAAGAAATGAATAAGCAGCAATCCAGACAATGAGTTCAAGGCCACAGACCTCCCTTTTCCAGCGTGGGCAAGGGTGTCAAAAGGATTTGACTCCCTGTAGGTGATAATGTGCTTGTAGTTTAAGCACAGAATATATTACATGAACTCCTGGGTGGGTATATGTATGGGAGTAATCTCCCCAAATACCCTTTTCCCCCTTCCTTTAATAAGAATATTAACTTGTCTCATGAGACAGTAACAGGTTTTATTCTATCTGGGACAGGAATGAGTGAAATTATGGATTTAATTCAAAACACATCTACATCAAAATAACTGATGATATGCCTTTCTATCCTTCATCTATAAAATGCTTGCTAAATGCCAGCTCTGTACATGCAACATTGTCATTTTCCTTTTAGCCTTGCCATGCTGACTTCAAAAAAAGTTCTGTTCCTATGACTGAGGTGATCTAAGAAATCTATAGGCTGAGTTGCATTTGCAATCTGTAACATTTTACTTTCCCCCTTCCATATATTAATGTATGGGCCCTGGCCTTCATTCAAAACCATTTTTGTTTTCTCAATTTCAACTTTAGCCCATTTCATTTCACAGTAACATAAAAGGTTCTCCTCCCCTTTCCCATGAGCCATCAATGAAAAGAAGTCACAGGCTTCACATACTGGACACAAGCTTTACAAACAGATGAGTAAAGAGGGGGGTGATGAGGTGGAAGACTGACTGAAATCCTTTTGTAATATAACGGCTAGGAAAAGTAAGCCTGCAAAAATCAAATGGAACAGAAAGGCTTAAATTGTTTATTTAATCTGCTATGTTCCTCACAACTGTTGATCCTTTGTCCTACTCCTTTGAATTTCCTTTCCATTTTTCTTATTTTGCTTTTGCTTTTTTCTTCTTTTCTTTTTGATGTCGGCAATTCAGATCTGAAAGGACCTTCCAAAAATTGCTCCTGGGAAAAGAAAAACAGAGAATCAATTCTTTCCTCACCCCCCCCCTCATCTTTCCCTCTGCCTCTTATGCACATTCATTAGCAAGCATCATGGCCCAAAATGAGCCAACCTGTATTAACACCTGTGAATTTTTCATTCTGATTAGAAAACAGAAGCTTCTGTGAACATTCACCTTAGCGGTAGGGTAGAAGGCAGTTAAGTGGTATCTAAACTCATAAGAAGCAAAATATGTTGCATCCACAGAAAGCTAGCTGAAAGAAGGAAGGGGGGGAATGCATGGACAGATGTGAGTAATTTCTCACATTTTGGTTTGCTTTTATAAATGAACAGGATGTCCCGTGGAATGTTTTGACAGAAGGACCCCTGCTTTTACACAGCCATCATATCACTGTGATAATTAGCTTTTCATAAAGAAAGTACAAGAACATGTGTCATCTCTTTTTGCTTAAATAATAACCTTGTGGTAAGAACATTTCCACTAAGGTTGGAGGCAATTTTGTTTTCCAGAAACTATACAAACACAAAGCAAAAATATAGAGGCTGTCAAAGAAAGGCCTCATTGTAGGTTGTATCCATAGCTCCATGCAGTGATGCAAGAGGGCTTTCCTCTCTTTCCCCCATGTGCCCCCAAATCTTCTCCAGAGGGCCTCTCAAGCCTCCACAGCTGATTTTGAGGGCTTGGAGGGGGCGACAGGAGAGGCAGAGGAGCACTGCTGTACACAAAGGATTGAAAAACCAAATAGGCCTTCCTCTGGAAAAAGTGAATCCAGGGAACCATCTGTACCTGCAGCCACCTGCTGAAGATTCATGTGTACCCAGCCTCTAGACAGTGAGCAGGGTGACTTGACTGGGCTGATCAAGGGACAAAACAAAGAATTATTCTCACACACAAACAATCCCCTGAAGTCAGCTTGATCAAGCCATGGCTGTTAAGTATAATTGCTTAATTCGCACTGAAATGGAGGATGGTTGTGTGTATTGCTGAAAGGGTTTAACTGGGAGATTCCACCTAAGCTAAAGAAGACCAATAAAAGCTTTCTAAGCTCTGAAATGGGTTGATAATTAACTGTTGTTCACTGCTAGCTAACATGTGTGTGTTTAACCTTAGATCCCATTAGAGGTATTGAATTGCAAATTGCCATCTTGGGGAGTTCGTCTTTGGTTTTTTGTTCCCAGCCAGATTGGGAGTAGGATGTGATCAGATGCCTCTCCAGGAGCTCAAAAAACTTGGGGATTGGAATGCAGGTTAATGGAGCCTGAGAGAGAGCGCTATGATTGTCAGCTCTGATTATAAGTTATTTTATTTCCAAGAAGCTGAGTCTGTGCTGGACATGCACGTGATCTTATGGAACAGTTTGGATGTATCACTTACTTTTGTTTTGTTTTATTTAAAAGAAAGTTCTGCAAGTAAAGATTTGAATAATATCTCATGGGTCTGGGCAATGTTTTATTCCAAAAGGAGTCTATTTTAATGCATCCAGTTGCTTTAAGCTGTGCAATAATGACCACCACAGTCATACCTCAGGTTGAATGTGCTTCGGGATGAGCGCGTTCGAGTTGCACTCCACAGCAACCCAGAAGTAACAGAGCGTGTTACTTCCGGGTTTCACCGCTTGTGCATGTGCAGACGCTCAAAATGACGTCACGGGCATGTGCAGAAGTGCCGAAACGTGACCCATGCACACGCAGATGCGCAGACACGGGTTACGTTTGCTTCTAGAGGCAAACATTTCCAAATCAGCAGAGTTCCTAATATTTCTCTCTGTGTGTCGTGACACTGGTGGTAGCCCAACAACATCCACATTTCTGAAGTCACTGTTCCTCACCACATGCAGATGTCTTTGGTGAGATAAGCAGTTCAATGATTATTTAGTCTCATTTATTAGTATAATGTTCCAGAGACCTCACAGCCATTCCAGATTCTGTTTGAGACAATGGATAGAATCTAATTGTTCTGTTCCACAATTGAAGACTATGGGGTGCAACTGAAAACAAACCAATGGCTCCATTTTTGTGGTCCTCGGTTTATTTCTTGAGCTCCTCATTTTGCATTTTATAGTATTCCACATCTAATGCCCAACTTTTAAAATACTCTTCATCTAGTAAAACTGTGATCTCTTAGTACACACCCTTAAAGCTGCAAGCCCATGGCAGAGACAAATGCCGTGTCTTGGAAGCAGACTGCAAAACAGAACAACACAGACAACAGATAATAATCAATCAATACTGTATTAAAAGCATTCTCTACTCGAAAATTCTGTAGACAGCCTAAATGTGAACCAACGGAAACACTTTCATATGGGATGCATGTGTGAGCAGGCAGGCCACTGCATTCTGAGATTCAATTATATCCCTTGCCATTCAATGAAAGGGATTAGTCTCCCATCCCCATGAAGGTTGGAGGAGGAGAAGGCAAATTTCACCCCGAGCTGCCAAAAACCTTGGATGACAAATGGTGATTTAAACAGTCTCTCCAGAACTTTTAAAGAGAGTTTAATTCAAATGAAAAGACCCAATAAATAATCTCCCACTGCTGACTTTCAAATCTTCACACTAGAGCTGCTGAATTTTTCAGCGGGAAGTTTCCATTACTGTTAGAAATTACATGTTTTACATTTAACATTCATCTGTTTCTGCTGATTTCCAGGAAAATACCCATTCTTTAATAAGCCCTTTAGGAAGATGGGCCTATGGTCCCTGAGTGGCTGTCCCAGAGCCACTTGGAGCACTGGAACATCTTCTGTGAAAGCAGAAAGAGAGAGTGCTCAAACTCTGGAGATGGAGATCCAACAGGGACTCAGCTGTGAGATGCTGGACTAGATGGGCCATTGGCCTGATTCAGCAGGCTCTTCCTACATTCTTATGTAGGAATTCAAGGTAGCGTGCATGCTCCTCTGCCTCTCTCTTTTATCTTCACAACAACCCTGTGATACCTCACTAAGGGTTAGGCTGAGAGATAGTGACTGGCCCACATTCACCCCACAGGCTTCAGAGCTAAATGGGGATTTGAACCCTGGTCCTAATCCAGCACTCTAACCACTACACTCTCCCTGGTCTCTCCAATTAGATAGCTTATGATATCAGGGCTATAGGGTAAGACCCCTATCTGAGACCCTGGAGAACCAATGTTGGCTAGAACAGGTGGTGCTCAGGCCTCAACACACACTAGGCTACCTGTTTATCAGGGCTGACCCCAAATGAAAAGAAGCAATTCTGTGTACACATAAAGCCCATTTAAAGTGCATTACTTCCCCCAAAGAATCTCGGAGGTTCAATTCTCAACACCCTTCACAAACTACAGTTCCCTTGATTCTATATGTTTAAAATACACGGTACAGAGATGCCTGGTCATTTCACCAAAATGTTTAGCCTCAAATTACTGGCTCGATTTCACAAAATTTAGTAGAATCGTTTTTTTCCTGCCAGCCCTAATGACTTTCCACTCAGCTAAACTCACATCTGATCCAGACTGTTGGTATAAATCAATCTTTTAACTTCATTGATAGCACAACTTGAACAGTCAACAACTAACAAGTGCAGAGGATCAAACATTGTAGAAGAAGGATGAACAGACATTGAATCAGACTGAGCTAGAAGAGGTGGGATGGAACAGATGAAAGGACAACACAGGGCTAGCCCCGCCAGGCCACTACAGAAAAATTGTAGGGAGAACAAAGTCACTAGGGAAGCTTTTCTCATTCTGAGAAGAACTGGTCTAAAACAGTATTAGAAATATTAAAGGTAAAGGTACCCCTGCCTGTACGGGCCAGTCGTGACCGACTCTGGGGTTGCGTGCTCATCTCGCTTAAGAGGCCGGGAGCCAGCGCTGTCTGAAGACACTTCCGGGTCACATGGCCAGCGTGACGAAGCTGCTCTGGCGAGCCAGCACCAGCGCAGCGCACGGAAATGCCGTTTACCTTCCCGCTATAAAGCGGTACCTATTTATCTACTTGCACTTAGGGGTGCTTTCGAACTGCTAGATGGGCAGGAGCTGGGACCGAATGACGGGAGCTCACCCCGCCACGGGGATTCGAACTGCCGACCATACGATCGGCAAGTCCTAGGCACTGAGGTTTTACCCACAGCGCCACCCGCGTCCCCTATTAGAAATATTAGGCAGCAGCAAACCAATCAACATATGATAGCAGGGGAAAAAAGGCCTGATCAAATCTTTTAAACTTTGCTTGGATTTAATTTGTGTGATTTCAGCCAACCTGCCTTCAACCACACTTGGTTGAATTTATAAGAGAACAAGGGAGGCATTCATGATGAGTTCTGGCACCTCTTTTTCTCAAAAAAACGCACTTCGCTTGTGGCTTTTTTTCTCTTACTGAATCTTCTAGTGGATGAGCATGATCAATGAAAGTAATTTCATGGAGAATCCCATGGGAACACATTTGGAAGGGGCCAGTATGCCTCTGAATACCTGTTGCTAGGAATCACAGGTGAGGCGTGTGGTGATGCCCTCAGGTTCTGCTTGCTTGCTTTCCATAGGAATCTGGTTGACCACTGTGTGAACAGAATGCTGGAAAAGACGGGCCTTTGGCCCAATCCAGCAGGGTTCATCTTGTGTTCATTAAGGAAATTTTAGCCCTGGGGGCACAGAACCATCCAGGTAAAGCACATTTCTTCCTCTCCATCCTGGAATTATGATTCCTTCTTGAAAGATGACCGCTGTAAGGTAGGAAGAAGGCAGCATCTGATCAGAGTGAACCAAGGACACAGAGATCTAGACGATCCCATGAGAATCAGTGATCCACCCAACCTTTCTGCCTTTTTCAGGAATCTATTCCCTGCTATCTCTCCTGCATTATGATGACAGGGGTGAAGGGGTGAGCAGAGGATTGTTGTATCCTATGTGTTGCAGTTCATCTGCTTAAAGAGGAGCTTGAAAAAGACATGGAAAGGAACATTTCTCAGAAAATGGCTGGGCACTTTGACTAAGGAGATGAAGCTCCAAGAATGGATGGAGATTGTTATAACATCATCAAAATAGGCAGTAGATGCTGCAGTGAGGAATGCATTCAGTAGGCATCAGGCTTCAAAATCCTGAACAGAGGATCACAGGTACCAGCACCCTGGAAAATTGGGATAACAAGAATTGTGGCAGAGAAAAGGTTTCTGTGATTTCCTGAGTTTCAGCTCCTTGCTCCTGCTCTGTTCACTTATAGAACAAGGAAAAGGGGGTACAGTGTTATTAAAAAGCCCCCCTATGAATGCCACAGATGTGGTGCAAGGACAGAAAAACCATTTTTATTTTTTGCCCAGAACAACAAGGTAGCTTGAGCTGGCCCCAATTGTTAATTCCACTGTTGCCTTTTTGGACAGACCCTGCTGGTGCTGTTTAAGTAAAAGAAGAATTTGATCCTAGTGAAAATAGCTATAAACATGTCCTGCACATTAAAAAAAATCGGGGAGGAAGGCACCCAAACTAGGTGACACCAAGGGCCATGCTGACAATGTGCCAGGAGATCAAGAGCCACGCCTCATTTACATATAAATTGCAAGCATCTTTTATCAAATATAAATGCACGCAATCATAATGCACCATTTCCTCGACCCTGGTTCTCCATTCTGTGATGAATGCAAATTGTTTGCATTTTAATTTTGCATCTGCCCAGCTCTTGTCTTCCTGGTGCCTCTGCTGGAAGCATGGGGGGTGGGAGGGAAGAGTTTGGGGTGAAATATTCAGGTAAGCTTGCACACAGAAGTAAGTTCACAAACTCTTTCAAAAAAGATCTGGTGCCTGGGCAAGATCAAGGGGGGAACAAAGGGGTCCCTAAAAAAATCTCTTATTATCTTACAATTATTGCTAAGTGGCTACAACTTCCCTGCAACAAACCAATACCATCCAAACATGGAATCAGGCCACTGCAGAACCACATACAGCAATCTATGGCTGTCTCAGGAACTTAGAAGACATCATAAAAAGCTTCTATCCATTTCAAAGATGGGGAAAGCATAGATTGGGACTGGTTTCAAGAGCAATAATGTTCAAGTGAATCATTTATAAAGAACTCAAAACGTATGTCTGACAGATCACTCACGAAATGTTAGTTCACCCACCCACCATAGTTCAAGTGTCACATATTATGAGGAAGGCATTGTAGAAAACAATGACATAGTATACAGAGCAGAACACCAAGGCTAAGACTAGACACTTGGTGAGACCATGGCAAAAAATAGATGCAAAGCAATTGCAGTGCAGGTAATTTGAGAATTACCTGTAGTGCTGGCTACAGGAACTAGTCACAGGTATGCATTATATAAAGTCAAGGACTGGAACCAAACATACACACACGTCACACACGCTCTCAAGCAGAGATGTGTAGATTTATATGGCCTATACACAACACACTCTCACAGGACAAAATTAAGAAACAACACAGAGACTCATACTCTTGCATACACTTTCATGGGCAGCAGATAAGGGATTCTGACTCAGCCTTACAACCCAGGAAGCTGTGGTCCTCTGCATTCTGCTGATTCAGTGCCCACCTGCCTACATCAAACTAGACAGCTGCCTCAACAACCAGAAGCAGGTATAGGACACAAAGTAACCCTGACCCTGTTCAGGGTTTCAGTTTGACTGCCAATGGCACCACAGAACTCTCCCAAAGCACTACCTTGGGTTAACTGACCCAGGTGGGAACTTGAAAGGGAGCTTGGGATTAATCGAAGCTCAAAACACCATTCCAGGATAGATATGTGAATTTCAGCACAGGAACCTGATGGATAGCCGCAGAGTTCTCACCCAGAAGGCGTCGTGTTCCAAATGGCCTCCTACCAGCAACTTTGAAGTTTACGCTGGAGTCACTTGATGGTTTATATACATCAAGTTCCCAGATGTTTGGACTGGGCTCTGCTTATGTAGTTTCTCCACATGTGGCTTAAGGAGCAAATATATAACAAAGGAGTTTGACAAATGGCACCTAACACCACATTACAAAATTGAAAACTGGATAAATGGGATAGCATGCCCAGGCAAAACAGAGACAGAAAACCTGGAATTAAATGAATGCATAAATATATTTGGTTGGGGGAACATGACATAGCTTGGAATGCGCTCGAGAGATTAAGACTGGTTCTTTTATATGTTGTTGTTTCAAACAGCCCTTTTAGTATGCAAATACTTGTCTCAGTCACTTTTGCAATTACCTAGAATATTGGCAATTCCTTATAACTGTTGTTCTTACTAGCATTTTTAAAAGAGGAATGAAGGTCGAAAGGTCCCGACTTTCCCAAGGCTGCTTAGCCAGTCTTTGCAGATGGAATCTAGGGCTGCCCCTTGTGGGAGTTCATTTTGAAAGGTCGGGTATGAGTTGTATGAAAAAATGAATATGAACATGAACCCACATTTCCAGGTCCAAACTCAAGGCTGTATTTACTGTAGATGCTCAGAGAGGGAAGATGAACAGGCCCAGGGAAGGAGGAGGAGAATGAAAGTCAAGGCTCTCCGGCTATCAGCAATGCACCCCCTGCTGGTGTGGCTGTCTTAGTAGATGCCTAACAATGGTAATCCCCTGATGGTGGCCAATGACTTACTTGAGGGTCAGATTAACAAGGAATCTTTTCCTCCTTCTTATAAAACACTTCCATATTTTACAGCTTTCGGATATGCTTAATGGAACCAATGTAAGCTGGTAAATAAGGAGTGTGGGCTCAATTAAGAGTCTTCCCAAAGCTGTCAAATGCAGAAGTCTGCTATATGAAGGAGAAAAACCAAGCCTTTGTTAATTTGGCACAAAAATAAGCCCAGAGTCATCATGGCCATAGCTCAATGGAAGAGTACATGCTTTGCGTGAAGAAGGTTCCAGGTTTAATCCCCAGCATTTCCAGGCAAGGCAAGATTTTTGTCTCAAACCCTGGATATCTAAAGCCAATCAGCATCAACAATACTGAGCTACATGAACCAATGGTCTGACTCAGTATAAGCCAGTTTCCTATGTTCTCTCATATGTGTTTGTCTGCCTCCCTGAACTCTATGGCCTTGTTCCTCCTCTTCCTCCTTCTCTCCTGTTTGTTCACCTGCCTTTAAAACATGCAGGCCACAACAAGAGTGAAAAGAGTAAGAAGCTACCAGATGTCTTGCCACCGCCTCCTTCTCAGTAGTGGCACAGCTTGGACCCAAAGAAATAGACAGTGGGTGGACAGCAGCAACAATAGTGAGGGGGAGGCGGGCACTCTCAAGGCACCAAGTTCCAGGGTTGTATTAAAATAAGTTCTGCTTAGAGTAGACCCATTGAAATGAATGGACCTAGGTTAGTCACGTAAATAGATTTCAACAGTGAGTAAGCCTAGCATTGGCTAGAACCCCAAGTGTTCGAGGACCTGGACCTGACTTTGCATTCTGCAATAAGGAAAACTGTTATGTACTGAGCTTGGATCCTAGAACAATAGGCAGGTAAGATCCTAGAAGGCAGCAACCTGATTGGTCTGCAGGAACAGCCCAATGCAGCTCCAGGAGGAAGTGAATCAGCAACCTGATTGGCCTGCAGGAACAGTCCAATCAGGCTCCAGGAGGGGAGATGAATCAGCCAACCACATGGGACATGGGACCCATTGTGTAAATAATGTATATATAGCCAGAGGTTTTGGGAGAAAGCACTCACTCACTGTTTACCATGAGCTGAAATAAAGAACATGAAATCAACACTCAACTCCGAGTATATTTCAAAAACATACCTCAGATTCTGCCATAATATTTTGCTAGCATTTATCTCATACAATCCTGCATTATCTTGGCCTGCTAAGATGCACGCAGCTCCTCAGCAATGCATTGTAACCTGCCAGAAACTTAATATACCTCCTGCTTGTTGCAGTCCCCAGTCAACCAAAACAAGATACAGTAGTACCTTGGTTCTCGAGCTTAATCCATTCTGGGAGTCCATTCGGCTTCCAAAAAACATTTGCAAACTGGAAGACTTACTTCAGGGTTTGTGGCGTTCGGGAGCTGATTTGTTCGACAACTAAGCCATTTGAGAAGCAAGGTACCACTGTGCATATTTCAGCTCCTGGTAGGCCACTCTACATACTAGTAGAGTGCTTTTGGGTGATGGGTCATAAACTATAATGTTTCTCATGTTCTCATAGAATTTGAATCAGAAGGAGACTCTAGGGGAAGAGTCTTAGAAATCCACTGAAATCAGACACGCATCATCTTGTCACTGCTTGCCATATAGTAAGATCCCAAATTGTAATCAATCTTCCAAACGCTGAGAAATGTTATCTCCTTTTCCAGGTTCTAATTTGCTCAATATTATTTTGCACATGTTCTCTTTTCCACTGCCACTTGAGAATTGTGGCATGGAGGCAGGGCAAGTGAGCCTGTTGTCTAGGCAACCACACAAGACTCGCTTTCATGCTGCATACCTAATGCCAGGAGGACAGGATTAGTAGCAGATATCATCCATCCCCTACCACCACTGCTGCACATGTCACAGCTTTACTCCTCTGTCAGCCAGCCCAGGCTGCTTGGTTTGGCCAGGGGGATCAGATCAGTGGGAACCATCTGATCCTACACCACCAAGACCAGAGAATCCACCCCCAGTAAAGGCAAGCATGACATAAGTCTGACTAAAATCACACATGACCCAAAACCCCAAAGGATACATAGATGCCTTGGAAAGGATGCAACTTTAATAAATTGTTGTCATCTAGGAGTTGCATTCCCCAAACATTGGCATTTGCTTTTGTAAAGGACATCCCAATTACATGACACAGAACACAAACCCTACCCTTGGGCAGTACATCAGTTTCTCAAGCTGCCATGCAAAGCAAAGGACACCATGTCTGATGAATGTGGGTTGCACAGGTATAGAAGTGGGGGGAGGGGTTCTATCTCTTAAAAGTTCATAAAGAATTGTGAGTAGGTCACTGATATAATGGGGCAGAGACTCCTGTCCCTCAATAAAACACCCCGTGAGCAGCTAAAATTTGCATTGCAACTGCATTACAGTAGTACCTTGGTTTACAAACTTAAACTGTTCCGGAAGTCTGTTCTTAAACCAAAACCGTTCTTAAACCGAGGCATGCTTTACCTAATGAGGTCTCCCGCTGCCGGTGCCCTTCCACCGTTCAGATTCCATTCTTCTTTTCTTTTCTTTTTTCAAATTTTGTTATTAATTTTCCAAATTTATAACAGATACAACAACACAAACAAAAACCTCCCCCTTCCCCTTTTCTCTCTTTCTTGCCCTTTTTTCTTTCTCTTTTGTCCCTCCACTCTTTTCTTCTTCCTTTTTTAAAAGAATCTGCGGACCCATTTCAATCTACATTTCTCCTTTCCTACAAACCCAGCTCTTTCCTTTCTCTTTGGCAGGCATGGTCTACCATGTGCACCGAGAGATGAAACATTGGCTCTTGGCGTTGTTTTCCGAGCCTGGCTTTGGATCCTCACTTAATAGCTTCCCAGTGTTTGTAGAAAACTTGTTGTGTGGAACTGTTGGCAAGAATGGATGAAATAACATCCAAAGAACAATCCAAACACAAAGCAATGAATAAAATGGCATCTACTGGAAGAGCAGACGATGCACAACAGCCTGTATGTCAACGGTTAAGGGCTTCTCCAGAGTGCTCAGGGCTGCTGGGCAGGGAAGGAAGCTAAGACAGCCTTTTCCAGTACTTCCAGTATGCTTTCTGCAGACCTGTAGAACTATGGCAGTTCCCAATGCTCTACATACACATTATTGGTAGAACTAAGGGAAAGTGCCTATGGATGGTCCGATAGATAAAGAGAAGCATGGCACTCCCAGGACTCACAAAAACTAATAGCTGGAAATATCCTTAGGTAAGGGGTGCATTTACACATGAGCTGGGAAATGGTTTAGGGATATTCTGGGCAATTCTGGCTAATAAGAATTTGCCCTTAAATTGACTTAAATGAGGCTACATAGATTAATATGGCCTCGGCTCAATATACCTGAAGGAGCGTCTCCACCCCCATCGTTCAGCCTGGGCACTGAGGTCCTTCTCTGAGGGTCTTCTGCTGGTTCCCTCACTGCGAGAAGTGAAGTTACAGGGAACTAGGCAGACGGCCTTCTTGGTAGTGGCATCCTCCCTGTGAAACTCCCTCCCTTTGGATGTCAAGGAGATAAAGAACTACATAACTTTTAGAAGGCATCTGAAGGCAATCCTGTTTCAGGAAATTTTTAATGTTTGATGTTTCACTATGTTTTTATATATGCTGTAAGCCACCCAAAGAGGCTGGGGTATAAATATTATTATTAGTAGTAGTAGTAGTAGTTTGCAAACAGGTTCTATTTATGCAACAAAGTTCTAAAAAAAAGGTCAAGAAAGAGGGAAAGAAACACCATACAAATAAAAATAATACAGGATCCATCCTCATTTAAAACATTGAAAATCCGTAATTTGCACATTGAAATAGCCCATATGTTCTACAAAGATCCACAAATTTATTCCATCTTAAGAAAAATAGGGCATGTCTGTATGCTCCATAAATGTAATATAAAATATTAATTTTGTCATGATTGCATAGTCCCATAGTTATTATACCATTTTTTTATAGGACTATAGCTGTTCTCCTCTTCCCTGCAGTGAAGACTAATTAAGGCTCAGTATACACATGGAGCAGGATGAGGTGGAAGACGCCAAAGGTGATAGATTGTGCCACTTTGGCATAAAGGCAGGGCACTAGATTTCTGAATGCTGCCTAATATTAGGGGAGAAATATCTACAAGTAGACACTGGGTAGGCCAGGATGCTTTCTGCCTAAAGTACTGCTTTTCTGCTTCCAGGAAGCTGAGCTTTGTTTTGTTGTTAGGTAGGAGAGCATTCTGCCTGCTGTCTGAAGTGATATGTTGCATCCCACCACCTCATTCTACTGCACAGGTAAACCAGGAGTAAGGTAATATAGACCTAAACTGACCTGATTCCAAATATTCCAGTTTGTGTTGTCTGGTTTGTGGACTGGGCATGTGGTTAAAAAAGAAGCCGTATCTATCCTGACCTGGATTGGGTTCAATCTGTAATGTGGAAATGCAGTTGCGTAGCTGCGTACTGGCTGGCCCTCATGCAAGCATAGTCTTTTGAGAGAAGAGGCATCTCAAGGATGGGGATGACGACTTGAGTACTTAACAAAAAGCATCCAAGAGTATCTGAGGATACAGGAAAGGACCAAGACCCAGAATACCATTGGGAGCTTTTATGTGTCTGCTCCCCTATAATTTCTGAAAAACAGTCTAGTAAATACCAATTCCCTGGTAATGACTCCCCCAACCAACAAATTTAGGATGACCCTTCTGACATAACCCCCTCCCCAACAGAATTCCCCCCTCAGCCACATCTGTTGCCTAGCCAGACCCTTCATGTAGTCTAACCATGAGACTCCTGCATGATGTGGTTATTGCCCAGGTTGACCCTCCCTCTGAGAAGTCCAGATCAGTGTATGACACCTTGACTATCTGAGCACTTCTTGTCAATGACAGCAGCCCCTGGTCCTGCATAAACAGTACTCAACATGGATCTGCCATTGGCTAATTATGGCTCAATAGTGACAATGCAATAGGATCATGTAATTCATGTTCTTAGACATTCTGACCCAGGACAGGCTATTTGAGGTACCTGGGAGATGAAGAAAATATCAGCAGATTGCACTACTAACACATCCAGTTGTTGAACATATTTTGTAATTAAAGATTCTGTTTCCTCTTGCGAAGACTCCCAGCTCAGTTCTCCACTTAGGCATTTTGTATAATTAATGTTCTTGGATTTGTGTTCTTTTTGTTTTCTTTTTTGCTGCCGGGCTTGTTTAAAAAATTTAATAGGCCTCTAACTGTTGACATAATTGTATGTAATAAATTGTCCTAAAACAGATTTACATGATATTCAGAATGCTCTTAAGCAGTGACCTTTCTTCAGTAAATAACTATAGAAACTCACATAAATCATAATCTCTTATTCAGAATCAGTCCTGGGTTCAGAGATCTCCCCATGACGCAGATCAATTTAGGCAGTTCTGCCACAACGCAAATAGGGTGTTCTGTGATCTGTGGCCTGATGACCCCCATCTGTACCACTAAACAGAACTTTCCCTCTGGACCCTTTTACCAACAAATTCTGAATTTTGATCCTGATCTGTGGGTGGGGCTCCACCCCACCCCTCACTCCAGCACTTAGCTATGAATCCAACCCAATGCCTTTTCCCACCAAAGTTGTGACAATTGCTATGAGGAAGGCAAAACCCACAGAAAGATCCAATATGTCTGAAAGCAAATTCCTTCCTGGCCCCAAATGTGGCGACTGATTAGCCCCACAGCAAAGCCATACATGTGTGCTGCCTGCTTGCAGCCGAAACTTGTGAGGGGGGTGTTGTTCACCAGCCAACCATGTTGCCCACACCAAGCACAGCCAGCATATAAACTGGATTGGCTCTTCCTTCCAAAGGCCATGATTGGCCAGTTCAAACCAAAATGGAGCAGGCAATCCTTAGAGCCCCCTTGGCTGGCCAAGGTCAAAGATGAGCCGCCTGCATGAGCAATGGATCACCCTCCTTCCTGCACTTGGCTCCCTGATGTTGCTCCAGGCCTCAACTTCCATTGTACCTGAAGGAGGTAAGTGGTCTTTACCTGTAGGCCTGTACCCTTCTTTAATAGCTGTGAACCTGTGCTATTCATTTGAACCTGAGTTAGTGGAGTGGGCATGGTGAGAGCATAGTTAAACATTACATCCAGGGATCTAAGGTATCATGTGTGGGTCAAGTCTCCAGACTCCTCCACCTCCTTGGTCTGGGAGAAATCCTGCCAAGGAGCTGTATTCAAAGAGTGTTAATAAAAACCAGTTATCAATATGTGTGTGGAGCCTGATTTTAGTTACTAAGAGTTCAGTCACACTTCAGCTTGCCCCGGCACTTACTCCTGGAGAAATGAGCAAACGTCAAAGGTTTTCTCCAGATTGACATTGGCTGTGATTTAGCACTAAAGAGTGGGCTTTTCAGGGGAAAGCAGTGGGGAAAAGGCAAAAGGCTCAGACCCATGTTTTCTAGGCATGGGGAAAGCGGAAGTTTGGACAAGCCCTAAGGTATAACAGACAACACAGAAGTAGAGGACAGTTAGAGGTAGAAAAAGCAAGTTCAGAAAGTTTGAGAAACTCAGATCATAAAGAATTATTATTGACCAAAAGTTGAGGTAGCCTCAAATTACCTTGTAGGCTTGATATTTGCTAGTGGAACATTTTCATCTTGTACTTTGCTTCAGGGATTGATGGGGAAGAAATCATATCACTTCCCCATTTTTTTAAATGAAAATGTCTTTATCCTATGAGCATGAAGATTTTTCTCTTTTTGCTTTTCTGGGATGCATTAATATTTTAGATGGATAGACTGGGACATATCTTACAAGCATCAGTGAAAAGTCCCTTCAAATTTCCAGATTCTTCCCCCAACTTCTAATATCATAGTGAGCAGTAACAATTAATAAACTAAGTTTATCAGCTCTTATGACAACTCCAACATCCCCTCCTTGATGAGGAGAGCTCAAATTCATAACTTCACTTTTAAAAAAATAACATTTTTTTAAAATGGAACAGGAGTATTTCAAATGATGTTCTGGGGAGTGAAGGGCAGCTTGTTTTTCTATTATTAAAATAAATTATTAAACATGTGATATTAAATGCAAGGAATGATCTAACAAAATCAAAGCATTTCTTATTGCATTTTGCCATGTGCTGTGTAAAGAATTCAGCTCATTCTTTACAGAGCATTGCATAATGCTAGTTGACATAAAGCTGGTTTCAAAACATGTGATGGCTATCTTACATATGCCCTTAAATAATTGATTAACTGGGGGGTTTTGTTTTTCAGTAAAATGTCACCTATTTCTCCATAGAGATTCAACCGGCTAACAAAACTGAACAGAACAAACCTAATCTCCTTTAAAAAAACAACAACAACCAATATGCATTCAAGTCTATAAATGGACCATTTCCAATTCTGCTTAACAAAAATAACACAGAACTGATCCAGCAAAATAAAAAGAGAAAATATGCAATTAACCAAATTTCATTTTTAAAAGCCAGGTCTTCAGCAACTGCTTGAAGCAGTATAGTTATAGTGCCTAATGGACCTCGCCTGGGAAGGCAAACCATAGGAACTGCTGCCAGAAACTAACAGGAAGAAGTCATGCATCAATAATGATGAGAACTAGAGAGTCTACATCAGGTACAAGGTGGATGTTTTTAGACCCCAACTCCCATCTGTGTCCATCGGCCATGCTGGCTGGGACTGATGGGAATTGGAGACCAACTTCAGAAGGACCAGCAGGTGTGCATCCCTGGAACAATCTAGATGACTGCATTGCAGCAACTTGACATATGAATCCATCCAGAAACAAACCAGGAAACATTATAGCTTAGTATGAATCTGAGCATAAGATTTCAATGGTGCCCCGAGGCCCCCAAGCCCTTCCCCAAGTAAATAAGTTCACACTGACATGTAATTTTGGCTTAAGTTAATGAGCAAAATTTAGGCCACAACTTTATTGATTACAGCAAAGTGAGCGGTATTGGCTTAGGCATTGGCAACAGACTATAACTGACTCCTGCCTCTCTGGCTGGTAATCTGAAAGGGTAAACACCAAACGAGGGAGCAACATCGATGAAGATCAACCAAAGCTCACCCCGGGGTTTCTGTGGTCCTGGCATGCTCCTAGCCCCACGTCATGCTGCCACTTTTATAGGCCCCCACCAATCATGCCACCTGCACTGATTGGCTCAAACGGCCTGGTGTGATTGTGGGGCCATACAGACAAGGCCTGGGCCACGGCCAGCACCTTCAACCTGGCGGGGGTTGTCTCAGGGACCCGCGCGCTACCAGGACCCTCGTTAAAGAGGATCCCATTTGATTTAAAAGGTCAGGCCTATACAAAACAGAGCTGGCCCTGTAAGCTAAACCAAAACTAGGAACTGGCATATTTAGTGATTTGGATATAATTTCATTTATAGGATAGGATGGATTAGCATGTACACAGGCATTCTACTTATATGTAATGTTAAGACTTGTTAAGAATATTTCTAATTAAAGCTAGAATTTGAGAAAATGTTTGCTTATTAAGGCTATACACTAGAGGTGGGGAACATTTTTAGCCAGCTCTGTCTGACAGGTGGGCAGGGTAACTGACACCATAAGCTGGACACTCGTTCCAAAGAACATCAGAAATGCTTATCAGGCACAAACAGCTCCATCTTGGAGGACACCAGTCATAAACATGCTGAATGCACAGACAACAAAGATGGCATGCCATGTTTCAATCTTGACTGAGGGCTGAGGGGGAGGTGCAATATTTGGATGTCAATGCCCAGGACAGTGTTTGACGTCAGCACTCTTCCGATGAATTGGGACAGAGTTTTGGAATGCAGAAGGCACTATCTGAGGAAGTGGTCTTAGAGAAGCCTCCATCAGCAAACAGCACACTCTCAAGCAATTGGTCACCCCTTGCCTGAAAGTGACCATGACAATGAATGAATGAATGAATGAATGAATGAAACAAACTTTATTTGCGTCAGCCATCAGCCATAGCAACAAAAGAACATTGCAGTATACACAGAACAAAATAAAAAGTTGATTATATAAAACACAGGTTAGAGTCCTACATCAGCAGTCAAATAGTGGACCTTATTCTTATATGACTATGAATGTTTAGGACAGCTTATTATACACATATAACTAGCTATGCATGTGCTTTAATAAATGTTACAGAAATGGTGCCTAATTGCAATTAGTTGACCTGTCTCTCATTACATGATTTAGAACCCTAGAAGATCAGGATCTAAACTGCAAAGGAGACTCCCTGCTTCAGACATTCAGACAACTCAGGCACAGGAAACAGCATAGGGTGTTCATCCCTGCTCAGATGTTGTTTTTACACATGAGTAGAATGCCTAAATATTTCTCTTACAAACAGCACAATCTTATGTGTAGTTACTCTGCAGTATGTTCCCCTGTGTTCAGAGGCGCTTACTAGCATATATGTGCTTACAGAATTGTAGCCTAAATATATTTTTCTTTTAAAGAGAGAGAGAAAAACTAGATTGTGAATTAGGGCTGTGCACTATACTCCAGAGACAGCTGATGTGATTTTAGTTTTAGTTCTTAAAAAATTTAGACAGAGCCCAAAAAGGAAAGAGCTCCATTATGGCCTTTACACTGCACTCCAATTTTCTCTAAAATGTCATACTGGTTATTATTTTATTTATGCCATTTTGTGTTGGAAATTGAAAGTGAACCCCATCCCAACTATAAAAGCATCCAGAGCTGCTTAAAAATGTCTTTTTAATGTTTTATGATCTAACTTTCTAACTAGTTACTACTTAAAGTTCCGAACAGGTAAGCTCAGGCCATTGCATTTAGTTATTAGAACTTCTTTTCCTCTTCACGCAAGAAAGGCAGAATCTAGAGGAAGAGTCTTAATATTGCCAGATGCTCATGAAGACAGAAATCCTCTTGTCTGAAAAAGTCCACGGAGAGGAGAAATACAGCCCACCTGCAACCATAATCATCTTTCTGCTGTTTACACCTACCTTTACCTTGCAGAATGTGGTCTCATCTAGAGTCATTGTCTATATGACTAGAGTAACCAGATTCAAAGGAAGACATTTGCACCTGCACCTTTGCTCATTGTGCAGAAGAAGCAATATTATGAGGCCCAGCTTTTTCCTCTAACACTACACAACAATCCCTTCTCTCTATACACAACTATGACAAAACACTCCATTATGCTGAATTAGAAGAGGTTCTATTGTTCATTGGAGGTTTTTAAGAAGAGATTGGATGGCCATCTGTCACAAATGCTTTGGTTGTGATTCCTGCATTACAGGGCATTGCATTAGATGATGCTTGGGGTCCCTTTCAATTCTACAATTCTATTATTTTATGATGGGTTTGGGTCCTACCCTGTGGAGCAGGAGAGAAGAAGAGAGATGCTAAGATCTAAACTCTGCTCTGAATGGGTGGGTTGGGATGATGAGCAGCTGCAAGAAGCAAGAGAATGAAAGTGAATTTCTCTTGGGGGATTGGAGTTACTCCCTGTCGTAAACTCCTTGAGCAATCAGGAAGCCTGTCAGCACAGCATCAGCTGGTTTAAATAGAATCTGAGATAATGTCCTGGTCCTTCGCAGGCTCATAAGTAGAGAGGAGTGGACTGTGAAATGGAAACAGCATCCAATAAACTTCCACACAGAAACAGACATGCACAAATTATAGAAGTGTGGCAAAGGGAAGAAATGCAGTTCTGTTTGCATTAGAATGCAAACTTCTTTAAATTGCCCTTCCCGAATCAATCTGTGGACTAAAACACAGCTATCATTTGACATTCACACGTTTTGTAATGCAGTTCTCCAACAAACAGTGTGTACAAAAATGCATAAATGAAGGGGAAAGGTGTGTACACTGATGAATATACAAAAATGCATCATATTTGGATAAATTGCTTTCAAAATAGGTGCATTAGCCAAAACTCCATACCAAAATGCTGACAAATTTTCATGACAATTTTTTTTTAAAAAAAGGAAGAAAGAAATTACCAACTGGAAATGGGGTGAAATGATCAGAAAAAATAAAAACTGAAGATATTTCCCCAATTTTAAGAGTCTGTGTTCCAGTGCATTCTTCTTTGCTTATAATTTCTCCGGAAGTTCATGAAACATCTCCCCAAGGGATTTAAGACTGTGATGATATTATTATCATTATCATCCTTATTGAAGATGTTGCCTTGGTTTTCCTCCATTAAGAAAAAAATCAATGTTCAAGGGTTCTCACATACTAATGTACATACAATGTGATAAAAATAAACAGGAGATTAAAATGTTGCATAAAATAACCCAACAGCAAGCAGTAGGATTCAGCCAAATGCTGGGAAAGCTGTCAGCAGATAAAAATCATGAAGATGTTCTTAGCCAATTTCCCCAGGCAGACATTCTATAAAATGGGCACCACTGCAGAAATTGCCCTGCTTAGTCAGATGATATGTTATTGTTCTGCTTCGTAAGGAACACTTTGTTATTCAATGGTCACATATTCTTATTGAAAATTGTGAGACGTGGGAGTGTTCTCTGAATATATTATAAAAGTATGCTAATGCTCATTGTTCCCCATTATGCTGTCCAAACGCCATGTCACTGTTCCCACTGTGAGCCTTCCACTCTCCATATTCTCTCTCCTTCCTCTTCCCATAGACACATATTTCCGTGTGTGTTTAGGTATGAATATGTAAATGGTCCCTTTCTGATAATTAGGCTGCAACAACCCTGTGGACAGTAAGCCCAGATGAACACAGTGGGACTTAACTTCTGAGTACGCCTGCAGAGGACTGCACTGCGTAACAGATAACATTGAGTTTATGGTGTTAGTACTTAGTTCTAAGGGAAATGAAGCACATTTCTGTGGAAATAATCCCCATTTAATTTTTCCTTGAAGGAAAAGCCACGGTGTATGGTCAGATGCATATTCCAAGTCTGGATTCTAGTCTTGCACCATTTTCCCATCCAAAACCCTCCTCTCCAATTACACTTTGCCTTCATGTTCAATGCAACTAACTTTTGGGTAGGTGTCTAAAGGAATGCATTGTCACTGATTTTTCTAAACATCACCGTGGAAATCCTAGCTGAAAGGCAGCATAGGCATATTTTAAAATAAACTAGGGCTGCACCCCCTGCTCACTGAGCTCGCCAAGCCCCCTTACCTGCCACTCGCTCCCTTTACATCCTGCTCACCTCCTTCCTTTACACCTCACCAAACTGCACCAGCCCCTCCCCTTACATCCCTCAACCCCCTCCCCTACACATCACCCAAACTGCACTCCCCATTCACTTGCAAATTGGCCAAACCAGGCCCCACTTCCCATGCAGCTCTGTCAGTTCTCTCTATTGCCCCTCCTGAAGAGTGCATAGCCTCATCAAGGAAGGGGTAAGGCTTTGAGCACCCTGTGGGACAGACTGAGCAGGAGGAGGCGAAGCTGGAGTCAGTAAGGCAAGACACAGCCTTGCCATCAAGAACCAGGCACCACTTCCTTAGGTGGGATCAGACACACCAGCTCAGGTGTGTGTTTCAACGTGTGGTGGTCCCATCGGGTAAGAGAGTCTTGGAAATAAACTTGCCCTGCCTTGTCTTTAACAGTTTGGCCCCCACAAAGTTGATGGGCATTCCCATTCAAATAGTGTGTGTGCACTGCGTCATGCAAACAATTATGTGGAGCGAGGCTTACCTGGGCTTCCACAAGTTGGCTTATCCAACTTGGCACCCCTGTCTGCATCTACTGCTTTGCTTTCATACCTAGGAATCATGATTGCTGGACCCAGTGCTTCCTGCTGAACTTATACTGTTAGTAGCCTGAATAAAAACCTCTGCCTTACTCTCAAGTATGAGCAGCTGTCATTGTGTTTCGGGATGGGAGCATGACAAGAACAACTGTACTGTAAAAGCAATAAATCCCCACCACCAAAAAAAAATTAGAGTGTAAAAGAAAACAGAAATGGTGGTGTTTTCGTCAGTTGATGTTCAATTGAAGTTTCTGCAAGGAGATGTGATGCCAGGAAGCCGCAGGACACCTGCAGCTTTAGCAATAGGGGCCACTGTAATTAGGTAACACTGACCCTGGGTAACAGGCACTGCTGGGGAGGAAATAACTGCATAGCATGAGCTCGGGGCCTGAGAGACAACCTAAGGACTTGCGCTTGTCATTAACCCCTCGTAATTGCTCTGTGCCCAGTGGGATTGTAAAAAGAAAATGAACCGCTGATAGAATGCATGACAGTGAAAAGTTTTTTTTAAGGGCGGTGACTTTCAGCTGCTACCTGCACTAGTATGAATGGTTAGATCCTCTCCATTCAGTTTCTAATAGCTGGTATGAAAATTTTATCTGATTTTCTACTTCACTCTTTTGAAATATTGAAGGTTGATAAATTATTAAACCAAATGTAAAATGTTACAAATGTGCGTACGTTTCGTAAAGAAGCCTGCTCAGGCAGGCTGCATAATGGGCCTGTTTCTGCCGTGCAAATAAGCTCAAATCAAGCTTCCTTTCTTTTCTCCATCTGTCTCAAGGTCTGACTACTTATTCATGAGACATCCAAGTGCTGTATATTTCCTAAGCTTTCTGCTCCACCTCATTTGATCTCGTTCCCTTCAGCTCTCCAATACTTTTAATGAACTTTCAGGTACTCCGATTTTTTACTCCTTTTTGAAGCACTTGGAAATCAAGCACCAGTTGACTTTGGGAGGACTATCAGCATGTTCCTGTGTAAGGCAGAAATGTAATATAAATATTGTGTTATGTTTTATTAGATCTTATTTTTGTGGTTGTAAGTTTGTTTTCAGTGTGTTGTATTTTAAATTGTTGCAACCTGCCTTGGGACCTTAGCGGGAAAGGCAAGTAATAAATGATGATGGTGATACCACTGTGCTGTTTTGCTAATGTTGGAGAGCTGGCAGTCAACGACACCTTTCTGTTATATCCTTTGGTCCATAGAAGACTCATAAAATTTACATGCATGTGGATGGAGCTTTGCATCCGTATTGGGACACTACTGTCCTGTTTCATCCTTCCTCCACAATAATACAACTTGTTGTTGTTGTTTAGTCATGTCCGACTCTTCATGACCCCATGGACCAGAGCACGCCAGGCACTCCTGTCTTCCACTGCCTCCCGCAGTTTGGTCAGACTCATGTTTGTAGCTTCGAGAACACTGTCCAACCATCTCGTCCTCTGTCATCCCCTTCTTCTTGTGCCCTCAATCTTTCAATCTTTCCCAACATCAGGGTCTTTTCCAGGGAGTCTTCTCTTCTCATGAGGTGGCCAAAGTATTGGAGCCTCAGCTTCACAATCTATCCTTCCAGTGAGCACTCAGGGCTGATTTCCTTAAGAATGGATAGGTTTGATCTTCTTGCAGTCCATGGGACTCTCAAGAGTCTCCTCCAGCACCATAATTCAAAAGCATCAATTCTTCGGCGATCAGCCTTCTTTATGGTTCAGCTCTCACTTCCATACATCACTACTGGGAAAACCATGGCTTTTTACGGACCTTTGTTGGCAAGGTGATGTCTCTGCTTTTTAAGATGCTGTCTTGGTTTGCCATCGCCTTTCTCCCAAGGAGAATACAACTTAGTTCCAGGTAAAACCATGATCTGATCTGAATCATATGATTAGGACACACATTCCTCCAATGGCAGAAAAGGAAAATCACCCCAACTTACTGTAGTGCTCTAGCAGGTTACCTCCTCCCACTTCTTCATCTGCCATTGCAGCAAAATAGGAAGCAGAATAAGGCTGCAGTCCTAGGCACCTGAAATTAAATCCCATTGAGCTCAGTGTGCCTTACATCCAGACAGACATACATAGCAATGTGTTATGAAGGAGCAGGCTAGTGAGGCAAACAGATTGTTGTAGTTGTTGTTGTTGTTGCTGCTGCTGTAAGGGCCATCAAAAGAAATTCTGCAGCCCGGGGGACCACACTGTGAGCACCCCTCATGTCTTCTTCTGCCATCACAGCAGAACAAGAAATAGCTTAAAGGCTCAGTTCAAGAATGGTTCGTTGGTTTGTTCTTTCACTTCTGAAGCCAGCCAATGAAAGGGTATTGGGGGCAAATTGCTTCAGCAGCACATATACTAAATTTGGAATGATATAGGGAAGATTAGCACAAAATACCTGGAGGCATATTGGTGATGGGAAATACCCCTTTCCCAGAGTTCCTTTCTCCCTTCTGCATTGCCCTCTCAATAATAATAATAATAATAATAATAATAATAATAATAATAATTTATTATTTGTACCACTCTGGGGAATTAAAAATACATTAAAACATCAGTCATTAAAAACTTCCCTAAACAGGGCTGCCTTCAGATGTCTTCTAAATGTCAGGTAGTTGTTTTTCTCTGACATCTGAAGGGGTCAGGGTTCCATGGGGTGGGTGCCACTACCAAGAAGGCCCTCTGCCGGGTTCCCTGTAACTTGGCTTCTTGCAGTGAGGGAACCACCAGAAGGCCCTCGGTGCTGGATCTCAGTGTCCGGGCAGAACGATGGGGGTGGAACGCTCCTTCAGGTATACTGGGCCAAGGCCATTTAGGGCTTTAAAGGTCAACACTAACACTTTGAATTGTGCTCAGAAATGTACCGGGAGCCAATGTAGGTCTTTCGAGGCCAGTGTTATGTGGTGTCGGTGGCCACTCCCAGTCACCAGTCTGGCTGCCACATTCTGGATTAGTTGTAGTTTCTGGGTCACCTTCAAAGGTAGCCCCACATAAAGCGTGTTGCAGTAGTTCAAGTGGGAGATAACTAGAGCATGCACCACTCTGGCAAGACAGTCTGCGGGCAGGTAGGGTCTCAGCCTGCATACCAGATGGAGCTGATAAACAGCTGCCCTAGACACAGAATTAACCTGCACCTCCATGGACAGCTATGAGTCCAAAATGACTCCCAGGCTGCACACCTGCTCCTTCAGGGGCACAGTTGCCCCATTCAGGACCAGGGAGTCCCCCACACCTGCCTGCCCCCTGTCCCCCAAAAAGAGTACTTCTGTCTTGTCAGGATTCAACCTCAATGTACAAAGACTCTCTTTCTTTCTTTCTTTCTTTCTTTCTTTCTTTCTTTCTTTCTCTCCCTCTCTCTCTCTCTCTCATACACGCATACACATTCTTCAGGCAAAGCAATTAAAATTATATTATAAATATAATGAGAAGCTGCATCTTCTATCTCCCTCTCTAATAAAGCACATGTGGGTGGGTGCTCTCTGAAGAGAAAGCAAAGATTGGGAAATGTTGCAACTGGGTTGGTTTTATTAGGACTGTTCTATCTGTTTGCTGATTGTTGTGTTCTGAATGGCTCCTTATTGGCTACAGGTTAACAACCTGAGAGAAGGAAGAGCTAATGGAGGAGTGTTCAGTCTTGATGCTCTAACTTTTCAATGGGAGTGAAGGAGACATTGCTTTAAAAATGGTTTCCTTCTAGAAACGGGGGCGGGGGGGGGATTCATGTGTGTGCAGGCTTGTAACTGATTGGCCAGCAGGGAAATGTACGGAAAATGGACACCAGAGAAACTGACTAAATGATCTAAGTGATGACTATATTGCATATAAATATAGATATAGATGATGATATAGATATAGCTATAGCTATAGATATAGATGATATAGATATAGATATAGATATAGATGGGAGAGAGACAGAAAAGACTGGAGGTTCTGTGTTTTTTTCTGGGCAAATTCAGCCCTACCTGACCAAGCTGAAAAACCATCTCTGCGGTGGACATGTCCAGTAGCCTCATTGCAACAGTAGAAGGCAGGCATCAAAGTAAGGGCCGAAATGTAGACGAGAGAAAGGATATTAATTTCTCATTCCCCACACACATCTCAGTCTCTCAGGGTTAGTATTTAAATTCTTAGAACATGGTGTCAGAGTGATTCATTGCTAGTAAAGATCAGTGCATTGCTATAAGGAAATATTGCATAAATTCATATCAATGGGAAGCAACATTCCACTCAAGCCAATTTCTTTGATGGAGAAGGATATCTGGAATTAGTAGAGACTGTCTTGTGTGATGGATAACTTATCAGTGCCACTAGTTGATTTCTTGGAAGGGCTTACAATGTGACAAAAGAGATCAGTTAGGGATATAAGACGAAAGCATTGCTTTCCATTCTGCCCTGCATTTGCTGTATGCACCTCTGTTTCTGTTCTACTGCAGTTCATTTTCCACCAAAACTACATTTTTGTCTTTGTGGCAAAATTAGGTAACTTAGGCAGCTTGTGTAATTAATTATGTAAATTACATAGTTTATGTTGTCATCACATTATTCCACATTATTCATTTCAATGCAATGGAAACACAGTGGGTGGGGGTATAATCAACTGCATATCATTTGCAGACTGAAAACAGTAACAGCGGTCAATAGCAATTGTACTTGCTGGATGGATTTCTGATCCAGACATGGAATGAATAAGCAATGATTGGTAGCTTCCAATCCCATTTCCATTGGAATTATCTGGCCTCCCTTTCACCAATCCATATTTAAGCTGAATGGGGAATGGGGAAACTGGTCAAAACATTTGTGGCCATTTCTTACAATAAATGGCTGATATTTCCTACCTATGCTGTAATATTGTGCTCTTTGTCATTTGCAAAGATGAGGATATATCAGATAAAAAGAGCAAAGGTTAGCAAAGCACTTAAGTCAATAGTCTTCACATTTGACATCAGTTGCTTGTCAAGACTTTCAGCATATTTGTCCAGTGATGAAATTTTCTTCCAAAAGAATCCCATAAAATCTTGTTTCCATGGAGCCACCTTTCATTTCCCTTTTTTCCAGCTCTTGCATTCCCAATCCTATTCATGTTTACACAGGAGCATGTTTTTTGTGTTGTTGTTGTTGTTGTTGTTGTTGTTGTTGTTTGTATTCAACAGGACTTCTAATACATTTGCATGGGATTTTAGCCCAAGTGGGATTTAAATTTAGCGTACATAGGATTGTGCTGTGGGATGATTAACATTTCCTATCCAATTCCCCCTATATTGCTATAAAGAAGTGGCATTTTAAGAGAATAGATGTATTTCCCAATATTGATAAGATACCACTTTCTCAGAATACTATAAGGGGATTGTAGACAGAATTTTAACACACCTATAGCAGAAGAGAGTGAGAGATGCCTATGCTACACCTATATTTTCTCCCCAGTGAGGTTAAGGGCAGTTTCAGATGGAGGGTTTTAGATTGTGACAGGGATAAATGTCTTCTCCCATGGCACCCATTAAAATCAAAGGTTCGCACAAGTGGTTTAAAGTGGTGGTCGGGGGCACCATCTGTTTTAGGTCACAGATAGTCAGCAACTATCTTCAACAGCCAGTTTCGAAAAGAAGAAGGTTTCATTCAATGAACGTGAACAAAATATAATTAGGAATTCTGTTTTGGGTTCATCAGTAACGTGTGCACATTTCAAACACCAGCACCTTGGTGTCACTGAAAATCCTGTTCTGCAGTAATGTTAGATACAATGCACCATGAAGTTTCTGCAAGGTTACAGGTGCCGCTATTAATACTTTGATGACTGTCAGTTCTTTTGTGCCTCCTTCACCTTTTCTCTGTCATAATTATGTCTCTAACAGAGATACCAGAATAGAGACTCAGTAGCGGGAGATTAATAGTACTACTACTGGGAAAGTTGTATTCAGTCTGAAACATCCAGCAGTTTTGAAATTCTATTAGAACATCTCTCTGGTTATAATGCATTCAAGGACCCCAGGCGTGTTGAATGCAGGCAGTGTGGCCTCTACTGAGAGCTAGAAAAAAGGCACCTCATTTTCCAGAGCCTCCTTAAACAGGGTGGGGCTAAGCACAAGTGTTATTTCAATAAAGAGGACAACTTGTGAATCTGTCCTTACAGTTGGGAGCACCCAAATGGCTAGGGCTTGGGCATGCCCAGTTAAGACTTTGGATTTCTTCCCTCAAAATAAGAGGCATTCAGGTCATACCACAAACAGTTTTTGAAACAGCCTTCGCATGCCCCTCAACTGCCCTCATTAAATCAGGACATCCCACTTTGGGGCAGCACAACACCCAAAAATGCAGCACATCGTGCTGTGGCCCTCAAGGACATTCATAGCGTGATCTTGCAAGAATCAAGGAGCCCAAAACCACACATTTTGGAGCACTGAAATCTCACGCAGGTCATGTGACTCAGGTGGGAGCGTGTCACGGAAGACATGTCTCCTGGTTTTCTGTGGCGAGATGTTGGAGGATATGCCCTCAGTTTCAAAAGGGGTGCGTGCTTAGAGTTGCAGAGCTTTTCCACTCAAAAATGGTGGCCCAAGCTTGTTGTTGTTTAGTCGTTTAGTCGTGTCCGACTCTTCGTGACCCCATGGACCAGACACTCCTGTCTTCCACTGCCAGGCACTTCTGTCTTCCACTGCCTCCCACAGTTTGGTCAAACTCATGCTGGTAGCTTCGAGAACACTGTCCAACCATCTCGTCCTCTGTCATCCCCTTCTCCTTGTGCCCTCAATCTTTCCCAACATCAGGGTCTTTTCCAGGGAGTCTTCTCTTCTCATGAGGTGGCCAAAGTATTGGAGTCTCAGCTTCAGGATCTGTCCTTTCAGTGAGCACTCAGGGCTGATTTCCTTAAGAATGGATAGGTTCGATCTTCTTGCAGTCCATGGGACTCTCAAGAGTCTCCTCCAGCACCATAATTCAAAAGCATCCATTCTTTGGCGATCAGCCTTCTTTATGGTCCAGCTCTCACTTCCATACATCACTACTGGGAAAACCATAGCTTTAACTATACGGACCTTTGTTGGCCCAAGCTACTCCTTGTTTTTCTCCACCACTACCTGCTTCATGGCCCAAGCAGGAAACCACACACCCAGCTACTGGCAGACACCATGTTTTCGCAGACAGTGGCAATTCACAATCTTGTCTGGATGGGATTTCCACCCAGCAAAAGTAGCAAGCAAGTAGTGAACACAGATAAGCCTAACATCCTGTGGGATAAACTTTCCCTGACAGCCAAACTAATGATATTAAGCAGCAGCGTTTTCTGCTGTGCACATCTCTGCCTGACCTTATACCAGGATGCTTCCCCCTTTTGACTTTCTTCCTTAAAAAGCCTAATAGATTTTCTTTAGCTTGAGGCAGAGTAAACCTCTACTGGATTGAAGTAATGTAGAAATATTAGAAAAGATTGGGGCTGGGAATTCTTCCCTGCCTCCCCGTTCTCCTTGCAGGGTGATTGGAGGAAAAATGTCTGACCTAAATCTGCCAGACACCTTCAAAAGCGGAAGGATGAAAACGTGTGAGGGGAGCGGTATAATCTGCAAGCCACCCAGCACCAGTGAATAATTGTTATTGGAATGCAAATGCCACGATATTAATCTGAAGGGGAAACAAAATCTGAGCAAGTGTTAAATGATTATAGTTTTACTCTCATATTTCTTCTTCTTTTTTGTCTAGATAGATATTCTGCACTATAAATAAATATTTTCAGATGTAAGCATGCGCCTCATGCACATTACTTTGTTTTAATTTTATTTGAAATTTAAGCGAGAGAGGGAGGGCTAGACTTGAGGGAGAGCTAAATTTCAAACTGGAGCACCACCTACAGCATATTTGGTCAAATTGCAACGGGGGGGGGGGGGAATCCTTTTTGAAAAAGAAAACAAGCAGGTCTAAACACCACCATTTTATTTAATTTGTTTTTAAAACTTTTTTATTAATAGTGTATAAAAAGAATACAAAAAGACACAGAGAAAATACATAAGTATACAAAGACAAACTACCATTTACACATACAAAAAGAACCTTCCCACCCCCATGATATGCTATCACCACGCCTAGCGACTTCCCTCCACTACAGCTTGACTTCCATAAGTTTTGAATTCAGTACCTGTCAGGGAACTGCCATCGGAGCTAGAGGCGGAGGGAAGGTTCCAGAGGGATGCAGGAGAGGGTCCCAGTAGGAAGAGAGGCAGCCCATCTGCTGGGGAAGGAAATCAGCGTAACACCAGTGGAGAAGGGGGGCTCCAAGACTCCTCGCCGGAGACAAGCAGAGAGAGTACGGGTACTCCGCTGCCCACACCCTCCCTGCACAGAAGACTTCCGCGCAGGGAGAGTAGGAGGAGACTTGGCGTCAAACAACTTTTATGCTGGAAAAGGTTCAAGAAACGCCCACTGACGGATTCTGCCAGCGACTGAGACAGTCACGATGCTGGAGGCTGTTCAGTCAGAAAGGGTTTAACCAGGTAACCTCGCCAGCAGTGGCGGCAACTTACGCACGAGCAACCCCTAAATCCATTACAGTACCCAACATTGCAATCTTTTAGGTTTTTTATTTTAAGCTTTGTATAGACTATCTTATTATTATTACTCCCCCCCCCCCGTTCCTTTAGTCTAGGCATATCAGGATGTTCTTCTCTGAACAGTGTTTGTCCATATATTCTTCAAAACATTGCCATTCTTGTCTTAGTTTTTGATTTGACTGCATTCTTATATATGCAGTTAGCTTTGCCATTTCGATAAATTCACTTACTTTATATATCCAGTCATCTTAGGTGGGTATTGACTCATTCTTCCATTTGCTGACAAACGCTATCCTGGTGGCTGCTATGGCATAAAGAAAATTTCATTTCTTTTTTGTGGTATATCTTTCCCCAGTAGGCCTAATAAGAATGCCTGTGATTTCTTTTGTATAGGTATTTTAAAAATGTTTTTAAGTTCTTCAAGTATCATGCCCCAATATGTCTTAGCTTTTTCACAGCTCCACCAGGTATGGAACATTGTTCCCTCCACTTTCCCACATTTCCAGTATAGGTTTGACTTTTGTTTATAAATTTTGGCAAGCTTAGATAGTGTTAGGTACCACCTGAAAAACATTTTCTTGAAATTTTCTTTTATAGTGTAGGCACACGGTGAACCTAATGTCAATGCGCCAGAGTCTTTCCCACTGGTCCAAATAAATCGTGTGGCCGATGTCTTGCGCCCATTTTACTATCACCTCTTTTACTTCTTCTTCTTGGAGGTCCCACTCTACTTAAAGGTTATAAATTTTAGATAGTTTTTTCTTATTATTTTTCAATAGTACTTTATGTAATTTTGATTCTTCTGTGTCAAATCCTCTTTTTATATCTGTTTTTAAAATGCTTTTTAATTGATTATATTGGATCCAATCCAATAAATAATGCCTTATTTCATCAAATTGTTTGAACTTTGGTTGAACTTGTTCTTCTGTCAGCAATTGTCTATAGGTGGCCCATCCGCTTTGCATAAACACCACCATTTATATGGCCGCATTTTGGTGGTTTTGCTTATTGCAATAAATATTCATCCCAACAATGGATTTCCTCTCCTGGTTCCTTAAGGGTGGTCAGAGTTTATTTGGCCTGGTGCTGCCGTTAGAAAGCTGTTTTTGAATGTCCTGGAGGAGCAATAGACTGTCACTTTGTGTGTGTGTGTGTGTGTGTGTGAGAGAGAGAGAGAGAGAGAGAGAGAGATTTTTATCCAAGGGAAAGACACCTTTTAAATTTTCTTCCTCATGAAGAAATAGCACATCAAAATAGCCTTGAGAAATCTACATTTTGACTTAAAGAGTGGAGTGCCATTGCTGTTCTGCATTATGCAGTGAAATGTCTTGGGCCAATACTGGTTGGAATAGGTAGATGAAGCAAGACTGTAGAAATCCTGAAGTGACCACTTAGCAATCTAGAGTAGGACTCAGCAAATGGAGGTCTTGGGTAAAATATGGCCCGTGACCAGTATCACTTTGTCTCACCAAAGGCAGGCAAAGGTCATGCATGGGCTATGAAAATTGGATTTGCTGACAGGGCACTTTGAGGTATTTCATTTGTGATCTCCACTAACTACTCTCTTCTCAAAGTGGCCCTCCAGCAAAATCATTTGCCACCCAATAATCTAGGGCACTTCAGGATCTTGGAATCCATTCCTGCTCCATTTTAAATAAACATCCACGATCAGAGGTGTATCCAAAGCATCCAGCATGAGGTGTATTGTCAAAGCCATATTTCCATGTTTTTCACAGCAAGATAAGGAAAGAAGTAGTGGGTCAACTATTTTCATATTCCAGTGATCATTTGAGGCATTGCTTGAAAAAATGTGAACACTACATGAGAGCAGAGCATGAGAGGACTATCTGGTACCAGACAGCACAGAATAGGGGAATGTTATCAGGATCTAAGCAAAACTTTTCAGAAGAAGCAGATTTTTGAAGAGAGGTTTTTGTGAGGGAAATGAATTGCCTTGAATACAGTTCTGCTGAAAGTGAATTCCACAGGCTTGAGAGAATGTCACTATATGAAGGAACAGATATGGCCATTTAGCAAGCAGTAACTTATTACAGCATGCATATAACTAGTGCCAACGACTGCATAGACCAGCCAAGTCAGTGAGAAGAATTTTAGCACACTTCTGCATCTAATCAGAACTCTGATAAAGTGGGAACAGTGATAAAAACTCCCCTCAGCACTTGAAAGGGTGACTCAGAACTCCCGTCAACCAAGGAGTTGCATGATCAATAACCAAATGTCAAGAGGCTGTATGTTTTCAGCCTGAGGTCCTATGCTAGCCCCATAAGTCTAGAATGCAAAGCAATAAGTTGCTATGGTTATAGGAAGCAACTTTCCTTAGTCAGGGTAAAGAAAGAAAAACAACCGAAACTGCAATGCTAACATGGTTTGGGCATCAAACCAGAACATCAATCACAGAAAGAATCGGCCTTGTAATTAGGCACATGCAAAGTGTCCTTGAATCATATTCTGTGAGTCTTATTGACAGCCATTTGATTTCACTTGAGGAAGCGCCTCAGCACTCATGCAATTTTGGTGAGTTCTGGCAAGAGTGCACCCTGAGACTTTTGCTTTCTTCAATGAGCCTTGGATGGTCTACCTCAGAAAGAGCATGCGGATTCACCCTGACTTAAAATAGTCCCTGCCAGGGGCAGCTTTATCTCTGAATCTTACTTTTTTCACTTAAAAGCTACAAATAAAAATGCTTAGATTCTTAGAAGGCAATCTTCAGTTTCTTCATAATGACCGAAGATAAAAGAACTGACAGGTAATCTATAAATCTACTTCTGGCTAAGGAATGAAGAGATATTAAACCGTGAAAGATCAATTATTTCACTGCTATTTCTCTCACACATTCACATGCTTTGACTAGAGGCTTGCTATATTTTAGAACTGCATCCCAGAATCAGGGGTACTAAACCCCTGTGTTTCTCTGGCTTATTACATCTGGCTGTAAGATTGTCATGGCAATTCAGGCTTATTCATCTAATGCATATGATGCAGCAATGGAACACTTTGCATGCAATGTGGCTATTTCCTCAGATTTATGGATATTTTACATGCACGGACTCCAAAATGTGCAGTTTTTGGGTGCATATGCAATTAAAAATAGATCCTGAGTACCCAGAAAAGCATGTAGTCCAGGGCTGGGGAACCTATGACTCTTCAGAAGTTGTTGGACCAAAGTTCCCATCGGCCCCGGCTGGCATGGACTGTAGTCAGCAGGGGTTGAACTTTGGTCTTTCAGATTTCAGTGGTGCCCTGCATGAGGCCAAAATTTGACATCCCCCTGCCTCTTGTTTTCTGTTCTACTCAATTCATTACATCAAAGTTGTGACACCCTATGGCACCCCTAAGCTCAGTGCCCAGTGTGGCAGAACCAGTTGCACTGCCCTAAATTGTTGGACTATGGAAACCATTGTCCAACAACACTTGGAGGACCATGGGTTCTTCATCCCTTCAGGGTGTTATGCCATGAACCTGCTCACTTGAGGACATTGGACATAGTGGGGGGGGGGTGAATTAAAACTTTTCTTGTGGGATCTACCAGAGAGATTGGACTTATTCTCCAGTGCAGAGGTCTCTGGGAGAACCTACTCAGGAAGATGTAACCTAGGTGAGACATTATTTCCACACACTGTACTTAAGAGTCTTTCCAATCATCCTGACTTTCTTCAAGTTTCTAATATTATTCAGGCATCTAAGCAATGTGGAGAAACACAATAAGCCTACTTTTTATTGGTAAAAACACAAAGGAAGATGCATCAACAAAATGTAGGCAACATGAAAAGGGAAAGAATAGATCATACTTCCAATTTCTCTATTCATTCTCTAACATTTAAAATGTTACTAGGCTGAAAACAGGCATCCATAGACTCACAACTTGATTGAAGCCATGAGAGAGAACATTTTCCTGGGTGGTTGCCTTCCCCTCACCCTCTCCTTTCCAATGCTTATTAACAAAAGCACTGCTCTAACTGTGATAATGAGGAGAGAGGAAAAGTCCATTTGCCAAGAAGGCAATTCTAATTTTTCCAGACTTAACTTCAGTTCTCCACATTTCTGCCGCAATTTGCAAAAATTAAAATATCCTCATGAAAACTTGTCAGCATTATAGTGTGAATTTCTCATAATCAACACATTTTTCTACACTGTTCTGACTGATGTACACATTTTTACAAGCCATTTCTCTTTATATAATGCGTTTGTGTATGTTACTTATACCAATATTTTTGTTTCATGCACTTTTACCTAACATGTGCATGTTTCTAAGTGCTGTTTGATTGGAGAGCTTTATCCCAAAATTCAGCTAAGTGCAGATTAAGAAGGATGGCTATGTTTCGGTTGTCATATTGTTTCAGAAAGTGTGGATTGGATAGATTCACCTTTAAATATGAATCTAATTTCTCCCCAACTTTATTTAAGAGGCAAATATTTTGCTCTGAGACTCTTAGCCAAGCAAAGGTCTTGCTAAATGAGCCCATAATAGTGAGTTTAGCTTCAAAGCTGGATCTGCCAGATCTTAGCATTTTGCCCTCAATCACACAATGTCACACAACAATCAGAAGACTTGTTAGCAATCTTACAGAACCAGCCTTGCCAAACTTTAGCTCATCTGTAGAGAGAACATTTTTGCTTAAATTTTACTTACATATTCTTACAAACATGATGAGATTTAGCTCCCTCCCCCCCCCCCCCATTTGGTTAGTGTGAAGTGTTAAACCATTGCTGCCTTTCAATTGTGGATAATATAATCCAGTATATTGCTTGGGGAGAACTCTGGTCTCTTGGGATGAAAAAAGACCCCATAAATGTACTGCAAGCTGTTATCTAGTTTTCTAAAATGATTCACTTCAGGGATAAGATCTTTTATGCCAACTTTTAGCTCAGGGGAAACTTTTATGACCAGGATATAAACTTCTGAATAGAGAGGGTTTATAATGGAAAAACCACAGTGTATCTATGGGATCAGCTGGAGCAATGCTATTATACAATTTTACAGCCGCCTTTGCTTTAGAGTCCCTAGAACAATGATCTCTCACAAAGTCCAATATTAGAGGGCTGTTTCTAAGATGGCAGGAGTGGAAAAAGAGGCAGTCCTGCATTGCTGGGAGTTCTACCCCCTGTTCAAAGAATCACAGCTAACTGACGATGATTTCCACAAATAAATGGGGAGAGATTCTGAACTTCTTCAATATATAGGTCAAACATCTGAGCATATGGCCCTTGGGGTGTCAGTTTAATTGAGGATTTCCAGTACACTTTTCAGCTCATATGAGATCCCAAAGCAGAGAACATTACACATATACAATAAAACAGCAGTGTTATCAGCACAGAGAATAATATAAATCCAACCAAACTATCACAACAGGAGATTAACAGCTTGCTTTAAAAGAAATGTGTTAAGCTTTTGAATTTGGCAAATGTTGAGAATTAAAGGAATCCATAAGGAATACAGAGTGAGAAGGCTCTCTTAATTATCACAACAACCTAGCCTCAGCCAGAGGAATACCTGAGGCAGAAATTCATTACTAGGCCTCTGTGATTGAAGAAAGTCCTAACACCTTTAGGCCAGAGGTCTTTTAGGTTTGCTATTTGGCTCCTGAGACCAGATTGGCCAACCCAAACCTTTCCATCACCTGATGACATACTATGGCAGTCATGGGTTGGCTAAAGCCAGCAGGGGCGGGCTTTCTAATTTCAATGTCACCCTGTGCAGGGCAAAAATTGGCATGCCCCCTATACCTCTCGCCTTCTGTCCTGCTCAATTGACTGTGTCATAGTTCCTAAACATTTTTATTCACAGACCACATTAAAATTGCTCAGGATCTTGGCGGACCACTTAATCATGTTTCTGCCCATTGTAGCAACTATAATCCCATTCATGGATGCAGTAATCAGACTCTCGGCTCAGTTATTCACCAATGGTTTTATTCCAAATGTCACGGCAATGTCCAACCATAGATCAAGCTACATGGTTCAGAAGTTTGTCACAGACTTCTAAGGTATATTGTATGTGTAAGCTAAGAAGTTTGTCCCTCACACTTGACACAGGACAGGGGGCACAGTCATTTGTGCAGATGTCATCCAGAGCCATGGATCTAGGCAAGCAAGCATGCACTCGTGCAAGTAGGCTGGGTCTGCTCATGCCAATGCAGTCATTGCCTTTGGTGACAGAGGCGGAAGCAACATGGCTGACTCACTAGCTGATCTAAGTCTCAGGCACTTCCCCAGTGGCACCACCTGAATGAAACTCGCTGGTGGTCCACGGATTGGGAACCCCAATCTATACAATAAAACTCATCCGCATATGTAGAACTATTTCAGAATTACTTTCCCTTCATTTCCTATTCTGGCCCTCAGCATGTCTCTTTCCTCCCTTGCCCCCCAATCACTGCTGAGTGCCATCAATCGGCAGCAGCACAACCAAAGCAGAATCACCTGGATAAAATCTGTTTGCTGCAATTTTATGTTCTAGTGCAAATGGACAACCCACAATATTACAGTCTATGAGAAGATCAATAGATTCCTGACAAATTGCAGGACTGCACAGCTAATTTAAAACATATCTAAAAGGTAGATCATGATAATGATAACAACAACAATAATAATAATAAGCTGCAGAATGTGAAGTTGAATGTTTAGGGTGAATTGGCAGCTCACCATTAGATATAGAAGGAATGCAATATTTTTAGGGAGGTTTTACAGACACCTTTATGGTGTGAAATGCACACTAGCCTGAGAAATGCACACTAGTCTTGTGCTACACCAAGAATTTCTGAAACCTTGATTGGCTAGATGAAGCCAGATTTGGGTAATCTTTTAGGGTACTTCACTTATTTGTCTCCCTACTGCCATGCTATCAAATGAAATCAAAGAGCACACTGAATATATATATATGTTAATTAGTCAGTTTTTACTCCACAAATCGAATAAGCTCAACAACAACAAACTAAGCGGCATACTCTTAGATCTAGTGCTGTCACTGGAGGCACAAGGACAATGTCAATCATCTTGCTCAGTGGGTAGTTGTGTGCAGCTATCCATGATAATACCTTTATTTGTCAATTATCTTAAAGCTCTTTACATATGTTATCTAACTCAATAATCCTTAAAGCAATCACGTAAGGGAGGCCATTCCTACTTGTTGTGAATTACCAATGTGAATTGGGGGCAGAAACTAAGAGATGATAGTTTGCTTCAGTTCATGAGCTCTGCATTAGTAACAAATCATGGACTTTCAGATTTATCAGTACTGGGAACTGGGTTTCCAGTAGCGATTTCATGGCTGAGTCGGAATCTGCATTGGGAACATCTCATCATACCTGTAACCACTATCCTGCACCTCTCAGTTTCTTATAATGAGCGGTATCCAACTAAAACATATTCAGAGTAGACTCACTGAAATAAATAGACATGGCTATTCTAAGTCCATTGGTTTCAATGGGTTTACTCTGCACATGACTTAGCTGGGTACAAACCTAAAGTGTGTACCTTTGTAGCTTCTGTGTGTATATTGAATGCAGCCACCAGGAACAATTTAAGCACAGTTAAAACACAAATAGAGGCTTCAAACATGATGGTAGCAAAGCACTTTCCTTTGATGAATATTCATAGCAAATTGATGGGTTTTGTTTTTGCAGTAGTCACTTCATTAGCCAGCACCATTAACAATGCAAAAGTATTTGTGTAAATAAGCGACTGAAGGGTGATGACACTAGAGGCAAGGGATTAACAAATTACCTCAATTGGGTAAACAGATGAGGTAGAGTCACTTTGGAAGGAAGGGGTCCTCTCTGCCTATGCTGCTGTTTATACTAGACTATCTTGGCTGTGAGTCCTGGAAGACCTGCTCTCTGCCTTGAAGGCCTTTTCCCACCTGGCCTGGGTGGCTGGATCCCTGACTGACTCCAGCTGCAAAAACTGAGGCTTCCGAACAGATTCTTGGGCTGGGGTATTGTTTAGGGAGTTTTGTTGCAGGAGGTGTATGTTGCTTGTTGTTGCTGTTATTTTTTGTATATTAATTTTATATATTCTTGTGATATATGCCCTGCTTCTCTCCACCTGGCTTGGGGCGGGGCCTGACAGGCTCCATAAAGGAGTGCTGCTGCTGTTGCTGGGCAGAGAGGGCTCTGTTTTTGTTTTTAAATTTGCTTTTATTTTTTATCTATGTCATTTTAAATTGTGGTTGATATTAATGCTGTATTCTTAGTTTTAGATTTTATGATTTATGAATGGAATTTTTTTCCCATTTGGTTGTGTACTTTCTGATGTGTTTTCTTTATTGTTTATGATTTTTGTTATGCTGGTAATTATGTAAAACTTGTCGTGTTGTAAGCCGCCTTGAGCATTGTTTTAACTATGGAAACGCAGCATACAAATAAAATGATGATGATGATGATGATTTATGTGGAAATTATTCAATTTGGTTGTGTATTTTTAATGTTTTATATTTTTGCATATGTTGCAGATATGTATTATTTTCATGTTGTAAGCTGCCTCAAGGGTGGTTTGAACTGTAGGAAGGTGGCATACAAATAAAATTATGTATGTATGTTCTCTTGCCTAGCGAATAAAAACAGTTTTGGGGCAAGGAACAGTGTCTGTGCTAGCTGTGTTGATCATTTCATGGAGTTCCACAAAACTGGGGTTCTAAAAGTCCAGCAAGACTCCCTAATTCGGGCAAAAGTACTGAACACAATCCAGCCAGGTTTAAGCACCTCTGTGGCCCAGTTCAAACCAGCAAATGTGTTTCGTTGAACAGTGGCAGTGCCTCGCCCTCACGACACAGCTAAAGGAATGTGTGGTGTATGGACTCCACCAAGTTGCCCATACACATAATGGCTCTTTTGTACAGTGGTGTCTGGTGCCCACTGGGACTGACAGGGCAGAAGAGAAGGAAGACCAGCATTAGGTGGAGGCAAAGCCAATGACTGTTGGAGCTAACTCATTCTAGTCTTGTTCCCATCCTCCCAGCTCAGTTTTACGAGGGCAACACTGGGGCTAAGGAAGAAGTTGATAGGCAGTGCTCCCCCTGAACTGGGTGCAAGTAAGAAGACAGGCAGGTAGAGATGACATCAGATGTGGCACAGGTAGTTTGGGAGAAACAACCTTGTAGGTGAAATTGGGATCCCTAGCAGGCCAGCTTTGGCCCTTCTTGTAATGATCTCAGGCAGGCAGGCAAGCAAGCTCCATAAGGATGAATGAGTCTCTGGCAGTTTTATGTATGTTTATTTACAATTTACATCTAGAGAATGGCTCCGGGCCTGCCACCATTAGCTACGAGTTGGTTACTCTGAGTCTCCTCCCCTGTCACAGCACGAAGGGTGCCAAAGTCCCATCCTTCCTCTTTTGCACTTCCATTGTATTTTAACCCTTTCAACTCTTCTGGTTCGGGGAGGAGGTGGGTGGAAAACCTCCGCTCTCAAACGAAGAGCCCTCTGAACACTGTTTCCCTGCTGGTTGCATAGCAAGCCCCTCAATGCTGTCTATCTCTTTCCCTCCCCCTGCCTGTGAACTGTCCGAGTCTGCTGCTCTATCTGAGTCTGGGAACTCTTGGTGAAGGGGAGCCGAGCTAACCCACTCCTGCTCTGTCTGAATTCTTTCATCTCAGATTCAGACTCTGGCTTTCTCTGTACTGACAGTCCTTCATCTCCAGAGCTTGACTCTTCCTCGGCGTTCAATTCAGCCTCATCCCTGACACTGCTGGAGGTTCCCTACCCCTGGTCTAAATTGGTGTATCTTCTAAGGCTGGCAGAATTTTAGCAGAGAAAGCTGGCTAATACGTGGCACTCCACACTGACAACTTGCTTCACATAACCCTATAAGCATGTGGTGGAGGGGTGAAGTGCATGCCCAGCCCCCAGTCCTTCATTGATTCAAACCATTTCACTTGCTCAGTAAGTATATGAAGCAGGCCACAGTTCTATTAATTTCAATCAGAAAGAGCTAGGAATAGGCTTGACTCTCCCACTGAAATAAATGGCCCCTGCAACTGGCCAGATTGCGTCCAATGTTAACAGGTACAAATTAATCCATTTATAGGTCAGTCCGTTGTGGGTCAGTTTGGTGAATAGTGCTTACTTTGCGCCAATCTCTACACACACAATTCAGTTGCCAAGGATCAGAGAATACTGACAGCTACACTTTATTGTGCAATGTGAGCTCCTAATTATAAGCACAAATTGCTCTTCTGGACGTGCCACTATGCAAACAAAGGGCTGTGGAAGGGGGGAACCCACATTCATCATCCAGCAAGTATATGTACAGTGTTTCCTCCTCTGCATCTCTAAAAATGCAATGAGGGAGATGAAATGGAAGGTTCCTCTTTCCCCGCAAAAGATCTGACCCAACTGGTGACACGAAACACATCTTAGGAGGAATAGGTGGTGAATTTCATCACATATGACAGTAGGCAAGTGGTCTTTCAAGGGAATCTTTTGGATCAGAGCCTCACCACTTCAAATTAAAACTTCCTTTCTTCAAAGTTTAGTTTTTGCTAACAGCATTACAAGGCTGGCTTGAAAAGTGGCTTCTTAGGCAGTTCATATGTTGCAACATCAGCACTCCTTACCTGTTTCACATGAAACTGCAAATTACCGGTTTTTACCTTTTAGTTTAGAGGTATTTCTCTTGGGCTACAACAGTGGGTAGCAGTCAATATGGTGCCCTTCAGATACTGTCAGACTCCCATCAGCCCCAGCCATTAAAGCCAATAGCCAGGAAGGATTGAAGTTGTATTCCAACAAGATCTGGAGGACATCACTTTGTTCTACTCCAAAAGAGCCACAAACTGAGCTGCTGTTTTCTATGTATGAGACAAGGCATATCTTGGCTCTGTAGCTATGAGTTCACTCCTGCCTTGGGCTGCATAAAGGATGCAAAAGCTTGAGTGTGAAGCAAAGTTCTCAGCAGGCAACAGTTTTGAAAGGGTATAAGAAGCATCGGGATCCATACTATTCCTTTATCCTTTTTCAGACTGGGGCTGAAGCACTGACCTAATGTGTTGGTTTCATTTTGTAAAAACCCGTGACTTAGTGCAATTGGCACATAATGAAGAACATTTTTCACAGGTAGTGTTTTGTCTAAAAAGAGAGAGCATAAATAGGCAAAGGTCTCTTGCCCTAAATAACATTTTAAAATGCAAATTTGTCAGTGTCATTCCAAGAATTAATGCACTGGCTGATAAGCCCATAATGTCCTCAATTTGCAAATTACGGTTCTTGGTAGGTAATATCCCAGGAGATAAATTCTGAATAAAAAAGCTGGATTAAGTTTTTCCTCATCATAGAAGTTTATTTGAAAACAACTACATTCTATCTTAAGCAGGCCACATAAGTGTGTGGCCTTTTTTGTGTGTGCTTTAGATATTAAAACACCAACACTGTAACAACAGTGGGCTTTGTTTTTCCATAAAATTCACATCAGAATGTACATGAAATATTGGGACTTTGTTGTCTAGGAGACCTTATATATATGCAGAGCTAATACATTGCTTTGCTCAATTTAAAGCTGTAGATTACTCATAGCTAAGCAGCTGAGCATTTAACTGCAATTATCAGCACTATCATCCACATTAAAGAGGGCATATTTCCATTTATACTCCTACTGATAGGAATATGAGGGTGAAAGTAAAAATATCTTGAGGTCATTAAGAGCATGCCATGTCCTCAGAACTCTGAGACGAATATCAGACACACAGCTCTTCCTGAACCTGTCAGTGTTTTTCAGGAGTTTGGGGTATGTTGATTTCATAAAAATTAATGGTCTTTTTCAGTACCATAGCTCAATGCTCCTTTTTTTAGATACATAAAAATTAATCCCAAGTTTTGATACATCTTTCTGCAGAATTAATATCTTAACACACAGGTAATAGGTGGCATGACATTTAATCTCTTTGATTAAATTATATACTAAAAATGTCTTATAAATAAAAGAAACAATGGAGGCAACTTTTAAATTATCTTGATTGTTCTAAAGTGATAGATTTAATGGTTACCAAGGGTGATATTTAGAGCCCATTAGAGCTATAAGAGGGCTCTCTTTTTTTAATTCCACAGTTCTGAAAAGACATCATGGCCTAGGGTAGCTTTACCCACATTACTTTCATTTAATCAGATGAAAACTAAAAGAAAGCTGTAGGGTGTTTCTTTTTCTTTTTCAACCACTACAAATTTCAAACCACCAAGATTACAAATCTGAAATCTGTTTCAAAGGCAGGGCTGCTGCCTCTTGGGCTTCTACCATCCAAGGCAGCTGCCTCAGCCTGCACTGACTGGCAGAAACATTCATAGGTTAGATTTGTAATCTACAAGCAAAAGAAAACATAAATTGTTGTCTTTCAGTGCCTACATAAATAAATTTCACCTATAATCATATCTGAGCTCTGAACTAAGGAAGAGATCTAGATGACAGCTCTTATAGGACAGACATATCTATTATTAATTTTATTTGTTTTTCTCTTTAATCTATTGTGAGAACATTTCACTCCACTACCTAATACTTACTATCAATGCAATTCATAATTTCTGCCATATATTCATGCATTTCCATTGTTGTGATGTGATTTTTAAATACGGTATCCACATATCATCTTACTGTATAGAAAAGGGTTCTACAACTTACAACCCACCAGGGTGACTGTACTCTACCTTCCATGCATTGTATTGTTTCAGGAGACTAACAATCATCACATATCCTCTTCTCCCATTTTGCATCCCAGTGAGAAGTAACTGGGATATACATGATGTGACAGCTCAGTGCTGCGCATGCTTAGTCAGAAATCAGACCCAGTATATTCAGTGGGGCTTCCTCCCTAGTCAGCATGCCTAGAACTGAGTCTTTGATGGCATTTTGGGATACATTGAAGGAACCCAATGGCAGGTTGATAGTATTCAAAGGTTGGGAACCTGAATACTGCAGGATTGTAGTAACGGGATATGTTATGTCACAGTATCATGTTAAACAAATTGCTTCAGACTCTTGAAAGGACACAAAAACAGATCAAGTCATCTTGTGAAATACTAGCAAGTGTAGCAACTAATAGTATCTCAGACAAATTATCTAAGAACACAAATGTAAAGAGACTGGGCAGAGATAGCGAAATGGTAAGTTTGTGTTAGCTCTTATTCCACCTTCCCATTTCTCAATAAATCTTCATCTTATAATTGGTTCACCTGAGACTGAGTGGAAATCAGATTTATTATGGTCTTTCATGAACACACACACATGTGCACACATAGACACTATATAGTAAGCTACTAGGAACTTTGAGTCCTCATATAATCCCTTTTTCACTATACACCATTTCTACACACACACACAAACTGTCATGACTGATGTTTACACTTCGGGTTTGGAGAAAGCAAATGAGGGCCAGGAGATTCATGCTGCAGATGATAAGTTCTTTTATCTAGTAAGGCATTATTTTTTTGTCTTCTCGAGAGAAAAGAAAACAGAACAGCATTCACTATCTAGAGATAGAAGTGATAGTTTTATACTTTTAAAAGGAAATTTGAAAACTGGGCCTGCTTGTTATATTGAACATAAGCTCAATAAGCCATGCAGTGGTTGTAGTACTGTAAAACAAAGGGTTCTCTCTCTGCTATTGCGAGCTCTACTTTTTCAGGTTCCAGATAATGGAATGAGAGTCCTCCATGCATACGGTTACACATGCAAAGAGTATTTCAGATCTTCTAATGAGCACATAGAGATCAGGCACTCACAATCTCTCTCCCCAAGTGCATTCAAAAAAGAACATAGAGGGTTCAGATTGTACGTAGGGAGTCTATGCATATCAAGTGCATGCACAAGGTCCATACATTTTGTGTGGGAGGTCCTTTTTTATTTTAAAACAGCAAGATGATAGTTCCCTCGTGTGCCTTGTCATTTTGGTATGCTCTTCAACAGTAACTGCAATTGTCTATTTGGTAAATCACTTTTACAGGTCTCTCTCTTAGCTTGCTTTCTTAATTCAAGGAAGCCTAAGGCCCAGTTCTATGAGTTGCTTTAAGCAGTAGAAGCACAGTTATATCTTTTTGCAGATATTAAGTATGAATGTTATGTTATCTATTATGCTGTAGACCTCCCTGGGGCCTTTGGACCAAGGACAGTATTTCTTAATAGATAGAATAACTAAATAAATGTACTGCTTAAGCTAAAGGTGACCCGTGCAATCCTCAGCAGCTGTATGTGCTGCTGAGATTAAATTCCATAGCTAAGGCTGGAAGCCTACACAGATTTGTAAAGCTGACACCTCATTTGTTTCTGAGCCCAATTCAAAGTGCTGGTTTTGACCTATAAAGCCTTAAACAGCTCGGGGCCACAATACCTCAACAACTGCCTCTCTCCATATGAACATAACCAGACTCTGAGATCATCCTCTAAGGCCCTTCTTGTGCCTCCTCCATGAGAGATCCAGAGGGTGGCAACATGAGACCAGGCCTTTTCTGCAGTGGCTCCCTGTTTGTGGAGTGCTCTCCGGGGGGGGGGGGGGTTGGCTGGCGCCTTCGTTATACACCCTTAGGCACCAGGTGAAAAAGTTCCTCTTCAACCAGGCCTTTGGCTGATTGACATCTGATGCCCTTTTAAATGTTGTTGGGGGGGTGTATTGGGTTGTTTCAGTCCTTATTTTCCTGTATTTTGTGTTTTTTATAGTGTTATTTTATGTTGTGAACTGTCCTGGGGTCAATGGATAAAGGGCGGTATACAAATTTCATAAACAACAGCAACAGCAACAAATTTATATGGCAATATGCACAAGGTTATATTTTTTTAAAATGCCAACATGTGGAGGGAGGGTAAGCTGGATCAGAGTCATGGTATGGGACAGGAGGGATTTAACCTTTTGCCCTTGTCATGGCCCTTACCAGAATCCCATCATACTACCTACCACACCCGCTATTTATCACGGAAAGAAAGTTCCCATTGATGCTAGTGGATACCCTCCAACATTTCTCCAATGAAAACAGGGACATCCCATTCCATAATGATAATTTATACCCCACACATCTTATTGGGTTGCCTGTACAGTCCCAAAGTGTCTTGGGGTGGTTTTGTTTCTGGCAGGAGCAGACACCATGGTAGGGCCTACCTGACCTCCTGGAAGGTGAGTTGCTACTGCTTCCAGGAGGGGGAAGGTTGCAAATGAAGTAGCCAATCCAATATGGTGCGTTTGCACTATGATGCCTTGCCTGATGCCTTGCCCCTTCCCCTTACCTCCCAGTAAGCATCAATGACTCACCTGATGGGAGGTTAACTACAGGTTAACCAACTCAGGGCCGTCTTTACCCGGGGGTGCAAGGGGTGCGGGGCATCCAGGCGCCGAATTCTGGGGGGCACCCAGCAGCTGCCGCTGAAGCCGCCTAAGCTCTTAACTATTTACCTGTTATGAAATAATAAATAATTTTGATCAAGCTAGAAAAACAAAATACATATATACCTACAGTAGGTATTATCGAAATGTATACCTACAGTTTCACTAAAGAACTTTCGACTTTGTGCGCTCATTTACTAAAAATGTGCCACGCTGCGCCAGCGGCGGCGCTTGTCATTCACAACGACAGTGCTTCTCAGACTAAAGGACAGCACTTGTCATTCTCAACGGCGCAGTGCATGCAAAATTAACTAAATTTGGGGGCCCTGGGCAGATCTTTGCTCCCCGGCAGCACATATGCTAAGGGCTAAACTAAATTTGGGTGGGACATGGGTGGCGCTGTGGGTTAAACCACAGAGCCTAGGACTTGCCGATCAGAAGGTCGGCGGTTCAAATCCCCGTGATGGGGTGAGCTCCTGTTGCTCGGTCCCATCTCCTGCCAACCTAGCAGTTCGAAAGCATGTCAAAGTGCAAGTAGATAAATAGGTACCGCTCCGGCGGGAAGGTAAACGGCATTTCCGTGCACTGCTTTGGTTCACCAGAAGCGGCTTAGTCATGCTGGCCACATGACCCAGAAACTGTATGCCGGCTCCCTTGGCCAATAAAGCAAGATGAGCGCTGCAACCCCAGAGTTGGTCACGACTGGACCTAATGGTCAGGGGTCCCTTAACTTTTTAAAACTAAATTTGGGGGCCCTGGGCAGATCTTTGCACCCCGGCAGCACATATGCTAAAGAGGGCCCTGAACCAACTACAGGTTAACCAACAATGAGAGGTGTTCTTAAGTCTTCACAGCTGCAGCAGCTTAATTTTAATATTCTTTTAATAGTATGGTGTTTTGCCACTCTCTTTTGCATGCCATGTAGTGCATATAATAAAACAAACAGCATTAAATTCTTATCACTCAAAGCAGCCCGCAACCCACAGAAGCTAATGGCAGAACTCCTGTGTATTTGAGCGGATGCAGATTACACTCCCATAACATGAGACTATAAATCATTAGTGAAGATGTCTTCTTCTGAATGCACTCCTGACCCCACATGGGCTTTGCGGGTGCAACCTGGAAATTTATATTCAAATTCAATTTTAAAACATTCATCTACACTGCATCAGTTGGAGAATGGCATCACTCTGGTGTGACTTATCAAGCCATTTATAACTAAGAAACAATGCTCTGTTTTTCCATTGTGCCTGTTCAAAAACCATAAAGGAAAACCAATCTGAGCTGAGGTGCCAGGTTCAAATGATGGATGCCCCCAAGGAAGCCTTGCTTTATTTTGTGAATATTCCATGAGCAGCAATAAGGGGCACTCTTAATGGGATACATTATTCACTGTGGTTTACATTTGCAATTCTGTTTATTTTATTTTACGTACTACCCATTTTCCCCAGGAAAAAATAAATAAATGAAACCAGATCATTTGTTTCCTTTCCTCCACTCACTTAAGGGAGGCATTTCCAATGTTTTTTTAATTGCTTTGTGCATATCAAGAGCCATTAGGCATCACCATCGCTTTGCTGCTTGAGAAGCCAGCGGAACATTGTAGCATATAGCAAAGTAAATAAACCTGATTAGTGTCATTATCTCTGACAATTGCAGAGTCAATAACACCAGAATCACCCATAGAGATACACCCAACAACACTTGAACACAGCCAATAGACATTTCAGGCCAAATATGTCCCAAGCGAAATGCCATTACTAGCTTCAATGGAATTACATCAGCCATGAATTTATCACCTGCAGCTGTCAAACCTAATATGAGCAGAGTATATTTCAGGCATACTTAAAAGCTAAATTAAATGGAAAGAGGTTTTAGGGGGCATTTAAACACTCTGTGGCAGAGCTGAGAATCCATCCCCTAGAGCTTTTGCAAAGCGAATAAGAAGTGGGCAATGAAACCAACTGGAAACTGAAAGAGAAGCTGATCAATCTACTTTCATTGTCTTTTCTGGGTGACATGAAACTGGGCAGGGGGGTGTTGTTGTAACAGAACAATATATATGTAGTTTTAAAAGGAAAGGGTAAAAAAACGAACTTGATTTTTGTTTTTTTGTTTTTTTTAATATAGATTTTTATTGGTTTTACAGCATTTTTTAAACAATACAAACAAATAAAAAGACAAACAAACATGTATAATTTCACAACCTTTTTTCCATAATCTTCGTTTCTCAGACTCCCCCATACCTCCCCTTTCTGCATCCCTGTTTGCAAAATTATTTCAGCAGCTTTTAAGCAATTTTATCAAATATATGTCCTCTTAGTCCTTTCTCTAACTTAATCTTATGTCACTGTTTCCCCTGATTTTTGTCTTACAATCTTGGTATTATCAGAGTCGTATAGAACCTGTCTTTTTAAAAAAACCTATTTTCTTTGAAGTAATGGTTGTGGAAAAAGAAGCTGAAAAATATCTGATGCAGCTGGCCTCCTTCCTGACAGCACATGGGTCACATTTAGTGTCATTTCTCTGATGGCCAGTATGGGCAGTAGCAGGGTATGGGGAGGGGGCAATTCCACCCTCCCAACACTGGCTTCACTGATGCCTCAGTGGGGATGAAAAGAGGCCACAGCAAAGTGATGACTTTGTGACTGTGCTAATAGGAGCACACTTGCCTAACCATGAGCTCAGTTCAAATCACTGGCTTGAGTCTATGCACCCCACCATTCCTTAATTCTAAATGCTCATTTGCCTCCCAACACCAGGGCTATTTTCTCAGGGCGGCCTAAATTTTGACCCCACTGGTATAAAACATGGTATGAAGAGAAAGTTTAAAGTGGGGTTATTGCCAACCTGACTGCAATGAAAACCATATGTAGTTATTAAAACACGTGAAAGATACATCATCACTTGGGTGCAAATCAAATCAGGCAAAGAAAAAAGGTAAAGGACCCCTGACAGTTAAGTCCAGTCGTGGACAACTCTGGGGTTGGGGCGCTCATCTCGCTTTACTGGCCGAGGGAGCTGACATTTGTCTGCAGACAGTTTTTCCGGGTCATGTGGCCAGCATGACTAAGCCGCTTCTGGCGAAACCAGAGCAAAGCACGGAAATGCCGTTTACCTTCCTGCTGGAGTGGTACCTATTTATCTATTCGCACTTTGATGTGCTTTTGAACTGCTAGGTTGGCAGGAGAAGGGACCGAGCAACGGGAGCTCACCCCATTGCGGGGATTCGAACCACCGACCTTCCGATCGTCAAGCCCAAGGCTCAGTTGTTTAGACCACAGCGCCACCCACGTCCCTATGCAGATCAAATCAGGGATTTCCACAAAATAACCTCCCCATTCACAGTTAGCTAACCTTGGACTTTTCGTTCTAAATTTACTCAACTCTGTTTGACATATGCATATTTTCCAAGTAGAAGTATTCAGACTTTCCCAAATCTTTGCTGAAGACTTTCTTTAGTCAGCAGGCCTCCTTTATCAGCATAATTCGTATTAGGCTGTAAATCCTAGACACACCTACTTGGGAGTAAGTGCCATTCAACTCAGTGGGGCATACTTCTGGACCTGCATAGATAGGATAATGATTGTGCTGTTAGTAAGTCAGTGGATGTTCTAAGTCAGTTACTAAATATACTGATGCCTCCAGTTGGAGACCCTGAGGTCATTTCCACCAAACCTTCCTTTGATAAAAAGATCCTGAAGTATCTCTCCAATGTGGCTGTTAAATTCAGTGAGCGGCAAGTCTTAAAGAGCCCCCTGGTCATGGTGCTTGGTAACCTAACCTCCTTTTGTTCTTATATTAACAGGCTAACCAGTTCAGAAATAAAAAGGAAGACACCACAAGACAAAAATACTTCAGAATTTCTTCTGTGCCCTTCCAGAGATCCAATTTACTTCAAATGGAGTCGCACATGAAGACTTCTGAGTGGATTGTGCCATAAGGCTTAGAGGCGCATGAATGTATTGGATTGCATCATCGCTAGTGATGGGTCATAAATTAAGAAACTCCTTGTACTAGGCTCCTGCTGGGTGGACAGAATCCAGATGCACTCAGCGGAAATGGAGAAAGCTAGCTTTGAAGTTTGTTATTAAGCTCTTTTTAAAAACAATACAATCAAAATATGTCTCTTCTCTTCACTTTAAATTATATTAGGAAAGGATGATTGTCAGAAGAAATCACTCGTAACCAAGCAAAAGAGCTATACCTGAAGGTCAGCTGTCAGGCAAAAAAGATCCCTGCTGCAGCTGCCAAAGGGGTGCATCAATTTTGCTAAGCAATGGAGCAATTTCTGTCATGGTAGCACAGAACACTGGCATGGAGTCCTGAGAGAACAGCTTCATTACTTCAGCACAAATGAGAACAACTTCATTACTTTAGCCATTTGTCTTGGCTTTCCGAGGGGTAACTAAGAAGTTCTTTGTGTTGACCTTTGCTGCAATACTAGCTGGAGGCTGGAATATTTATTGTTAATAAGAACCCATCTAATCCAAAGGCATCAAGCGTTCATCTATTTTGGCCATTCTGGTGTTAAATTTAAAAGGGTAGGAAGGATTCCTTGAAAAGCAGGTAGGATGTTAGTATCTGCATTGCTACTGCCGTTACTGTTAGTAGTATTAGGACTTAGGACTGGAGGAGAAAATAAATTTTGTTTGCATTTTAATGAAATATTACCTAATTTAGACTTCTCGGAACAATACATGAACCAAGACCCAGCTATCCTAAATCTGCAATCCTCTGATTTTTGCAGTGTCATTCTCCAGCTAAACAAGGTGTACAAGAAGCATCTTTCAGGGGAAAGCATTGAAATGCATTTATTGGAGGAAACTACATATAAACCCAGTCAGATGGGCAGGGTACTAATTATTATTATTATTATTATTATTATTATTATTATTGTTAATGCAAAAGTGTCTCTATTAGTCAAACTGTATACAAAAAATGTGTTTATTGGGAGAAATTTGCATTAAAGTGCTAAAGAATTTTCATAAGGATTTTTTTTAGAAAAAGAATAATCCCAAATTATTGCAGAAATGCAGAGAACTGAGTTTAAAAGTAGGGGGGGGGGGAGAAACTGAAATAACTGAACTGAGAGATTCATCCAGCTCTACTAATAACTGTACTGCTACCGGTACTATACTTTCCTTACACAAATTTAATTGAATTTCACAGTAAAATCACCAGCCCAAAAAAGGATCAGCTAAAAAAAACACTTATTCCAGTGAAGTGCAATTTTATTTGACAATACTTATGACTTATGACTTTGTTTGACTCATTTATCTGAAACCTGCCTCCTGCAGATTTGCTAAAATTCACTTGAAACTTTAGCCTTAATGGCCAACAATTTTATTATCACATTATCATTTATGGGAAAGAATTGACTTTGTCAGGTTGTTCAGAAAGTCCCACAAAAGTGAAGAATTTACAGCTTCTCGTGATTAGTAACATTATTGTGAGAGACTATAACTCATTCTCTTTCATATGAAAGAATGCATATCTCAGCCATAAGTTGAAGATGGCATATTTAAATTGTGGCTTAAGCATTCACAACTTACTTATTAAAAGAATGTTGCTTTTTTTAGCACGGGGAAACATCAAGAGGCCATTGGTGTGAAATGAAAGTCATGGGCATGTTTGAGGAACAAGCCAATATTTACAATTGAAGAAATGCATCAAGCTCTTCTAGAAAGGCAGGGGGCTAAACCTGCCCTGTAAACCTTTGATCAGCATTTGGCTCCCGAGAGGAAAAGACATAGGAATAAAAGGTCTGCTGGCCACTTTCAGAAGCAAAAGCATCAGACAGTAAGAATTGTTGCTGCTGCTGCTTACAGTCTTGTGATTTGCCATGGAGGCCTGTCATTGCCACAGTTCCTCCTCAAAGTGAGGATGCTAACAAATTAGCAACATGAGGGCCAGCCTGTGTGTGATAAAGCCTTTGCATCTGCTTCACAGCTGTCTGAAAAAAAGTCCTCAACAAAACAGGCAAAATAACAACAACCCAAAAACAAAAGACTTACTCCTTTGGCTGTACCAGACCCCAGGCTGCCCATTAACAGATTAGTAGTATTTATCCATTCCAGTTCTTTGAAATGGCCTTTATGGACATACCATATATACTCGAGTATAAGCCGACTTTTTCAGCACATTTTTTTATACTGAAAAAGCCCCCCTTGGCTTATACTCGAGTGAGGCGGGCAGTGGCGGCGGAGGGATGAGTGGCCCGAAAGGAGCCCTTTCTCACTGCTGGTCCCCCCGCCGCCGCCCCCCTCTCGCAAGGGCAGGCACAGGAGCCACGGTTGGGAGAGGCGCTGCACTGTACCTCTCCCAACTGCGACTCCTGTGCCTGCTCTTGCGAGCGGCAGAGGCGGCGGCGGAGGGACAAGCTGCCCAAAAGCAGCTTCTTCCTCCACTGCTGCCGCTACCACCAGGTTTGTGGTGTGGTGAACCGGCTTATACTCGAGTCAATAAGTTTTCCCAGTTTTTTGTTCTAAAATTAGGTGCCTCAGCTTATATTCGGGTCGGCTTATACCCGAGTATACACGGTAAATTCCAGGTTTCACAATATTTATTTAATATTTGTTCACAGTTGTCATATCCCATCCTCCCTCCACCAGGGGACCAGGGAGGTTAGCAGCATGAATAATAAAGCAAAGCCATATGGTAAGAAAACCATAATTAAAATCACAGCCCGTCACTCAATCAGGGATGAGAAGCAACCAGATCCATGGTGCCACCCCACTAAAAGCCAAATTCATGCCTTGAAAGTGTGGGCAGATATTCATGCCTTTAGCTGTCACTTAACTACTTCTGTTGTGAAGTGTCAGCCAGATGTCTCCTGGGTGGGAGTTCGATAAACATGGCAATGCCACCAAGGATGCCATGTCTTATGTCTCTTACAAACAGGAGTGGGCTGAAACGATCCCTCTTGAGTCCTCAGTTCCCTCGACAGCAACCAGTCCACAGCATTCTGCACCTGCTGCAGTTTTGAGACCATCTTCAACGTTCACTACTTCCATGTAGTTTTTGAACACAATATGGTGTTGTGCCTTTGATATATAGCTCAAAGCAGTTTGAGCCCCACTTAGAGCCTATCTCCTCATTATCATGATCCTTCATGATTGGTATCATCAGCTTGGGAGTCATTAGGAAAAAGGTACCTTTGGCTGATGATCCAAGTAGACAAGAGGACCAGTTACTTATGGCCAGGGATGGGCAAACTTCACTTGCATTAGCTGAGAATTTGCTCTGTTTATGAATTTTCTCAGCAAGCATTCAAAAGCATTCAGCATTTGCTTGCTGAGATAGGAATCATCTCAGTGTTTATGAGCTTTTTCAGGAAGCACTCGGAAAAATCCTAGCCTGTTTTTCTCTTGGCTTTATCATAGTGGTGCATGTGTGAGAACAGTGCTGCGCACATCTACATCATTATATCAAACCCTGAAATTTATAGTTTGATTTCCTCTGCCCTGCACACAATCACACCATTGACGAGTACAGAGTTACTTGGAAACTCAACCCTTTTCCTCCAGACAAACAGCCAGGAACTAGAGGGGTTTTCAGATCTGGATGGGGGAAAAGAAGGTTGCAAAATGTTTGCAAGTACCGATCAAGAGAATCGCTTCAAAGAGAAAAGACACCCACTCAATAAAAGGTTGTTTCATCAAGTGATCTTATCACATAATTCACACCCATAATGAAGAGTTCACACAGTTTCATAGCAATCAGGAAAGGTGCATTTTGTTTTCTCTCAGTTTCACATTTTTCCAATCTTCAGTTCAATTTGCCACATCTCCACATCAGTTCGTTGTTGTTTTTTAAAAAAAGGATCCTCACAAAAATTCATAAGCATTTTGGTGCACATTTCTCCCAACAGACATATGCTTCTATACAATTTTTCCTAATATACTGCATTTTTGTAAGTTACTTTCACTAATATATGCATTTTTTATTCAGACTCTCTCCTAATAACTGCACTTTTGTACACCTTTTTGCTGGAGAACTGCATGTCAAAATTCAGAGATCAGTAAGGCTGCATTCACATGGCCAGGGTTTTTTTCCAGCTTCGCTGACATTTCCCTAACTTAATTTCCACATTATACTTGAGCTTACACACAAATACTTCCAGAAATCTAGCAAAATACGGCAGAGTTTAGCACTAATTTCCATCTGTATTACTCCCCCCCCCAAAAAAAAACTTCTTGCAATGCCATTAACCCAGCAAAGTGACAATAGTTGTGGTGTTATACCATCATACAGTTCCTTCCTGCCATTTTCATGGGGGAATCACAGGGGAACAGAAGCACACATCTGCAGAAGGGGTGGGTGTGGAAGGGGTTGGGAAGCAGCGATATTGTCCAGAGATATGCATTGTTGTCTCGCACCATGCCCACTGCTGCGAATGAAATGCAGCGTAGCATGCCAATATATCAGTCAAAAAGCCACAGTTCCTGCTTCTACCTACAAAGCGGCTGGTCTTATCTACTTCGTCTGTCAAATGCTGACTGCACATGCCCAGAACATTTTGAACCTGAGAAGAATGCCTGGGGGGAAACGATGCTTACTCTAAAATACAGTCAAGCATTATGAGCTGGGCAAACTGTACCTGGTTATTAATTTTATGGCTATTAAAGCTGAGGGAGAAAGCTGCACATTATGCTCCGCTCTGTGATCGTTTCCCCTTGCTTTCATGCAAAGCCACTGCAGCAAGTGGCACTCAAGGATGGCTGGAAGACCAATGGGAGGGAGGGGATGCTTAACTTTTTTCTTGTCCACCGTTTGTCTTCTCAAAAAAATCTCTCACAAACTCACACACAGCTGCTTTGCCATCTGTAGAGAAAAGATGTGAGGCGACTGCCTTCAAAGAAAAGGGGAAAATGGAACAGAAGAGGGGGAAAGGGGAGGTGGTCTCCTCTTTAGCACTCCTCAATGTCAGGGAGACACTGTTCCGAAGAAAGGCCTGCCGCTCAGTAGTAAAGCACATTGCACGAGGAAAGTTCAATCTTCGCATCTCTGTGTGAAACAAAGATCAGCTTGCATGTTTTGGGAAAGGACTCTGCCTCAGATCCTGGATGTCTAGAGCCAGTCACAGTTGACAACGTTCAGTTAGATAGACAAACTGTGCGATGTGGCAGCTTCTTGTGGCTTTTGAGTACGTTGCCTGGGTCAGGTGTGGGGAACCTTTGGCTCTTCAGGTGTTGCTGAACCACAGCTCCCACCAGCCCCACCAAGCCAGGTGACCAGGAATGATGAAAGATGAAGTTCAACAATATCTGGAGGACCAGATACAACTGGCCTAGGTCATGAAGAGAGAGGTGTCAGATATTTTTAGGCACTCATTACCCAAGCATATGATTACCAAGCATATGGAAGAACCATCTATAACACACACTCCCTAGATTTCAATGTGTGATCAGTGACAGTCCAAAGGAGGCCTGCACATATGCACATATACAAGGCACCTTCCGGGGCAATGATAACTCTGAACAACCAGAGTTCCCATTCCTGTGTAGGAAGCTTCCTTCAGAATGTCACTGGAGCGCCGGTGGCAGGGTGTATTCCAGAAAGTCTCTTTACATATTTGGTACCTGCAGGTACTCACAGGTACCAAATGCCTGAACAGTGCTAAAACCTTCCCCGGCCCCAGCAGCTGTTGAAACATCATCCACAGGTGTAGAAATGAGGCCAGGCAGAAAACTCCCCCACAACACATCCAAAATAGGATTGCAGCACTATATAGACAAGTGTTCATTTTAAAATATATTCTTAAATAACACAAAGGTTACTGTAGGTCACTGCTCTAGGTCCTTGTGTTATATGTTTGCATGCATGAGAGTAAAGCCCTGCTCACAAACTATTTATATACTATATAGGCATCATGTCTTCTTCCTCAAAGGGACGTGGGTGGCGCTGTGGTCTAAACCACTGAGCCTAGGGCTTGCTGATCAGAAGGTCGCGGTTCGAATCCCCGTGACGGGGTGAGCTCCCATTGCTCAGTCCCAGCTCCTGCCAACCTAGCAGTTCGAAAGCATGTCAAAATGCAAGTAGATAAATAGGTACCGCTCTGGCAGGAAGGTAAACGGTGTTTCCGTGCGCTGCTCTGGTTCGCCAGAAGTGGCTTAGTCATGCTGGCCACATGACCCAGAAGCTGTACGCTGGCTCCCTCTGCCAATAAAGCGAGATGAGCGCCGCAACCCCAGAGTGGGTCACAACTGGACCTAACGGTCAGGGGTCCCTTTACCTTTACTTTACCTTCTTCCTCAAACAACCATGCATTGTCTATGGTTCTCTGAAATGAAAGGCCAACTGTCCATTGTTTGCAGTTGTCTGAAGTGAAAGGCCAACATGTGGGTTCTAGTACCAGCAGACAGAGCAGGTTGGGCTGGTATTTCTCACCTGGCTTCCTAAGGTGGAGGTGTCATGGAGGTTGGTGATCACAGCAGCAGCAGACTGGCTCCAGGCCAACATTGTGCAGGTGTGCCCATCGCTTCTCCCCCTCCTTGGTTACCAGCAAAAACCTCTCTGCACTGGGATGCCAGGTAAGCAACGCCACCTGCCTCCGCCGGCTGCTACTGGTGCACTCCTATGCACTTTATGATTGGGATGCCTAAACATAACCCCTACCTCAGAAAACTGTAAACAATGGATAGTGGCAGAACTAAATGTGTAGCTTGCATGACAAGCTACATCGGCTGAAACTTCCTTGAATACTAAACTTTTAAAAGTGCAAGATCCCTGGCCTGTTTTGAATCTGGCCACCCTAAATGGCGCTGGGATTAAAAAGTACTTTAGCTGTCAGGGTCAAATCAACTAGACCGTCCTGTTCATAGCCTATCCCTAAATAAGCATAACAAGAGCATGGCAGTTACTTTTCTGCCAAGTAGCCTTTCTCTTTCTGTAACTATTACTTGTGGCATGAGTTTTCCTTAGTGTGTGTGTGTGTGTGTGTGTGTGTGTGTGTGTGTGTTTGTGTGTGCGCGTACGCACGCACGCACAATACTCAGTCAACAGTGTTTTCACCAGTTCTTTAGGTTTTCCTAGTACATGTATTCACACAGACAACCACACCTTGACTACCAACTCACTTGTGTTTTGTGCCATCTTGTGGGGGAATCCTAAATGTGCAGGGCAGAAAGACAGTCTCTGAAATGAGTTCATACCTTTTCTCTTGGTATAAAAAATGGATCAAACAAAAGCTCTAGAAGCTTAAAATGGATGTTTGAACAAATATCTAAATGTCAGAATAGAAAAAAATGAACCATAGATGGTTCAAAGATTTATTATGATGGGCCAGAGGAAAGCCTGTAAAATTGTTAGACGTCTGATCATCTCCTGCATATTATTCCTCCCATTCTCTATAAAACCATTTGTTGTCAGATAATAATGATGATAATAATAATTTATTTCTACCCCACCCATCTGAGGTCACTAATTAGGATGGCTTAAAAGAGGATTAGACAAATTGACAGAGGCAAGACTGGCCCGTATGGGCAGGGGTACCTTTACCTTTACCTTTTAAGGCTATCAGTGGTTACTGGCCACAGTGCCTATATTCTATCTCCACTGTCGGAAGCACTATGCCCCTGAATACCAGCTCATATCCTGCCTGCTGGGCTCCCATGGGGATGGGAATCTGGTTGGCCACTGTGAGAGCAGAATGCTGGACTAGATGAGCCTTTGGCCTGGCACAGCATGGCTCATCTTCTGCTCTTATATGGGCTTTCTAGGTGACAGACAGGCAGGAGCGCATTAATGAGCACCTGGCTGAACCTGGGGAATTTGCCATCTTAATTTGCACAGTGCTTCCAGCATAGTGTCACTCTAGCACATTGTAGGGACTTAACATGGCAGATGTACGGAGATGCTCACTGAAGTATGTGGTGGGGGAGAGGGATTTAAAAGGGTGGACGGGCAGGATAGATAGGCCTTGCCTGTTGGTGCCCTGGGAGCTCCCTGAGAATACCACAGGGTGGTTCTGGCTGCATAAAAGCAGCCTTTTCCCTGCAGAGAATGTTTCTAAAAGTTTGGTTTTTTCCTCCCACAGCAGAAAGAGGAAGAGAAGGCAAACATCCATTATGACATGCAAATTTTTGCGTTGACGAAACGATGCCTATTTTAAATGGAAATCTTTGAACTTCTACCGTGTCCGCACAAAAACAAACAGCTTTTCAATGGTTGAGGGGAGGGAGGGAGAAAGATAATTTTCATGAGAATTCAAACCATTTAAATGGGGATGAATATGGATGAGGACATTTGAACAGATTCCACATTGTATGTCTGTTTCACATCTGCCAAGCAATGGCTAATCCCACTGATTAGGAAGTGTAATGACAAAATGTTTGTACCTGACATATCCCTCCCCCCCTCCTTGGCATCTCTTCAGTATCAAAGGCCTTGTGTGATGACACCATATGTCACTGCCTGCTCAGGATCCTAAGAAAGCAGAACTCCCTAGGAGGTATCCTTTATTGATGCTTGTAGGAAAAACAATTGACTTGGCATCATCCGGCAGCACAGGAGGATGACAAAAGCTTGTGTGGCAAAAGGCAAGGGAAGAATTAATATTTGGGAGAAGGCATCCCTTCGGAAGCATCCTGCAACATTGCATAGAGATGTGACGTCTTGTGTTTTTGGTCACCACTGTTTACCTTTTGTCTCTGTATCCATATGAAATTGATGAAGTGACTCTTAGGGTGGATCTACACATAGGGAGGGGAAACTGCTACAAATAACTCCAAAATTAGATCATTTTAACAACAACAACAACAACATCTTATGGAAAAACACGTATAAAAATTTCTGGTGCCATCTGCTGTTGCATGTTTATAGCATGTTCAAATCGTTGTTTCTTTATTAATGTAGCTGAGTCCAGAGTATGCCACAATAAATATGATAACCTTTAATGCATCAGAATGCAGGGGTGTGTGTGTGTTCAAAAATAAAAGAGATGAGAATGCCATCCAGAAAAGAAAAGAAAACCAGATTTCCTGGGCTATCTTCAAGAACTTTTGCGATATAATGCATACTTTGTAGTCAAGGCTTTGAGAGTGAATCCTGCGGAAAAATCCATACCTGCTGCCTTGCGGGACATCTTCAGGAGAAGAAAAGTCTGAGTAAACCCTACACAAATCAGGACAGTCAGATAGCATCTTGTATGCCTCCTTCTGGCAACTCCTGCAGCCCAGCCTGTGCCAAATGTATTGCTCTGCTTCCCTGAGGCTGAGAGGGCAGCCTAGGCAACCCAGGACCTCCATAAACACTGCCCAGGATTGCACCCTGGAGATGTCACATTGGTGTTGCTACCACAGAAGCAGGAGGCAGCAGTTATGAGTTACTGGTCTCTGCAGCCACAGCAGGCGCTGTGATTCTCCAGCAGTTTGACTTCACCCCAGGAAATGCACTCCATTGTCTCTCAAGGCAGATGGGTACCAACGATCCGAACACGTGGTATGCCATGCTGCAGAAGGTTTGGGTGTAGTGGAGGGGATATGGATGGAGCACGGGCTATTGGGGGGGCTCCAGCACCGGTGGGACACTTTAAGTTGAATAAAATAAATAATAAAATAAAGTGGAGATTCTTAGAATTCTGTCAAACTGAACAGCGGAGACACATAGCTATTCTGGTGTGCCTCTCCCAAGACCATTTTTCCAAGCCTCTGATTTTTTGCTTTCCGTCTGCAAATACTAATTCACCAAGGAAAGCCTTATTAGAGGGAAGATAACTGTGAGAGAGACAGGGGCATCTATAGGCAGACAGATGGGGCAGAATTTGCATGAAGGAGCTTAGATTCAAACTATTTCAAACTATCCTTTATTCTATTCAGATATTTTGCTCTCCCAAGAAGGCTCTTTCCTTTACTCAAAGAGCATCACTTGTGTTCAATTGCACCCACTATAGCTGTACCCTTAAACACCATTATCATCATTTTACATCCCATTTCCCCAAGTCAGAAATGAAAAGGTGCTGATTTCCTCCAAGTATAATTTCAGTCCCATTTTCACTCATTGGGTAAACTAGGAATATCTCTTCGATACTCCTCTATTCCAAACTCACTTTGATGAGCGACAGAAATAAAATTGACTCACTATGAAGAAAGATCCTTCTTTTCACTCCAATTGCTTATGACTGCTTCCCCCAAAGTAGTTAGAATTGGCAGTCCACTTTGGTAGCATGCTTTCATGGGGATAATGACAGTGGTTTCAGATTATGGTTTAATTATAGTCGTGGAGAATAAGGTTCCTAGCATTATAATCAATCATAAAACTGCATGGGGAAATGGCAATTTTCTTTTTTTAATCTAAGAAATGTATATAAGCCATGGAACGGTTGCAGTGGACATACAAGGTTGGTCAGTTGTTAACTCTAACTTTGTGAGCATTTAAGCCATCTTTAGAAATGATTCCCCTGTATTCAGGGAACGCTCTACTCCAAGACCTCAGTCCATTTGGTGACCATCAGAAGGGGAAGCCGCAGTCATGCAGAACTCCCAATTGGTGCGGAAGAACTGCACACTGATATATACCCATGGGTCCCCTTCCCATGTTGGCAGAAGGGGTATGGCTCCAGGGATCAGTGCTAGGATTGGTAATAGTTAGGAAAGTTGAACGAATAAATGTTTGCAATTAGAGCCAAAACAAATTTCCCCCAGTTTTCTTCTTTATGAACATTAATGACAGGTTTTTTTTCTGGGTGTGCCTCACATGCTCAGATGTCCTCCAGATCCTTTTGACATCCTATACTGTACTCATCATTAGAAAACTATGACTACATTTAGGATCCTACACAGAGGACTAAATCAAATCCTGATGGGTATGTGGAACAGTGAGGTTTAGAGATAGTACGGCCACTGAATACCAGCTGCTGGAGAAAGTGGAGAACAACCATGGAAGAGGGCTGTTGCTTTTATGACTGCTTGTGGACCTCCTAGAAATATCTTGGCTGGCAACTGTGAGAAACAGGATGCTGAAAAAGGTAGGCCTTTGGTCTAATCCAGAAGAGTTCTTCATATGTTCTTAGTCACCAATGTAGAACCAATAGGCTTTAAACCAGTTAGTCATAAGGGGTGCTTAACCTTTTCCAGCCTCGGGGCTGCATTCCTTAGTTTATGGGAAACCATCTGAGAGCCACATGCCAGGCTGAGGTTCTCCACCCGCATCTTAGAGAATTCTGCAAGTCGCATTTTGTAAATGGGCTATTGATAACTGTAATTCCAGAGTGTGTTTATAGGACGAGTATTATTTACTGTTTGGTAGATGTTAGGTTTCCTGCAATAAATTGCCACATGAAGAAGGTAGATCAATGTTAAATTAAATCAGCCCACTTCCTAATGACTGTTTGCTTTCCTTATCACTAAAACCCAATAACATAGTTCAACTCAGCCAACGTGGCTGTTACTGCTAGAAGTGTTGTTGTTTTTTTTAAAAAAAAAAAAACACCAAAGAAATATGGGAACACAGGGATTAAGGTCACATTAGAAAACCAGATATTAAATATTTAGGAAAAGAGGGGGGAGAGAAAGTACATGGCCTTTGCATATATCGTTGCAGAAATTTTCCAGTCTGCTAGGCCATAGCAATAAAGACTTCATTTCTTTATGATATGTAACACACTTCTTGTCAAAATTCTGCCCTGCCCAGTCCTAAACCCAGAGGTCTCTTCAGAGGAGGAGCATGGGGAGCACATATCCACCCTTCTAGTCACCCTGGGAAGCCAATGGGTCCAGATAACCCTGCATCAGATCTGGAAATTTCATCAGCTGCTGCCAAGATTCCTGGCTGGCTCTCAGACCCAGACACCCTCATCTCCCCTTGGAACACAGGGGCAGAGAAAATAGGAAACTAAACAGGACCTTCAGAGCCATTGCTGAAATGCCTGGCTAGCTACAGGTGAAACTACTTGGGAGGAGAAGGTGTGGCCCAGCCTCAGGGAGAGTCTCAAAGGCCAGAAATTTGCCTGTGCTTGTACCACACTGGTTCTCTGTTGTGCACTGTTAACTGCCCAAGAATTTTGGGATCAGGTAAGCTAAGCATCACTCATTCATTCAGAAATCAGGGGGAAGAGGTTTATGGCTCCCAAAGGACCTTCTTTTCAACACCCTCAACTCAGCCCATTTACCTTCAAATTAATTTATTTTCCAATAACCCAAGTCGTTTGTAAAGCACAAGACTTTTCCTACCTCTTAATTTCTGCCTAGGAGCCTGTAAAAAGCCAGTATCGGTATCTGCATTTGTCTCAGCAGTCCCTTTGTCATTTTTATAGATCCTCTTCCCTACCCCTCTCTTTTTATATAATGAATGCCAAAATAAATTGAGAGTGTCTGTGATGCATGCAGTAACAAATACAATAGAAGAGGCTCGGACAGTTTCCATTTCACATCGGTGTGCATTCAGTCTTGCATATTATGCACATTAGAAATGCTCCAAACAAGGAAGACAAATGAACACATGATAAACTCCAGGCCATATTGGAGTCTTACTAAGGACACATTTGTGCATGTGTAACATGAAGCATATTGGTTATTAATTCAGTCTGCCACTCTTTTTAATTTGGGTTCATATGTAAAAGACATCACACAGTTGCTTGATAGTTTAATGTCCTGACTTGGGGAAGTATTCAGGCTGTGGTAATCACACTGGAGAATGGTAAGATACTCAAGGAACCATTTTATCTTGGCTAAATATATCAGTCTAGAACGACACACAACTTCTTTATACAGTATTGTTTTTATGTTGATCTTGTACTGATTTTATGCTAGTTGTTTTGCTTTTGTGCTCTTTTTTTTAAAAAAAAATGTTTTGATGGTATTTTACATTCTGCTGATTTATACATTTTGTAAAAACTGGTCGGAGGACCCCTTTGATGGGTGGTGTAAAAACGTTACAAACAAATAAATGTGGTGATACAATGTGTGGCAGCAACACTGTATTTATGACATTCCACTAAATTGTAACAACCACCCACTCACTCTGCTCACACCTCAGAGGTATGAATAATAAATTAAATTAAATAACTATATACTAGCACTGAATTGTGTGGCAATTTGTATTTTTAATGATCGACTGAATTAGTAGGATCCAGTTTATACCAGGAGCAATGCATGATATCAGGAGACCATTGCACACTGATTTATTTTATTTTATTTTATTTGGCTTGATACATTTTTGGACATCTAGTAGATATTGGCTTGCTAATCTTGGGTGGTTGTTCTTCAGACCAGTAGTGACTCTGACCCTCTCTAGGAGGGTCAATTGCCTTGAATGAGAGCCAGTCTTCCCCAGAATTCTGCTAAGCACTGAGACTTGAAAACCAGAAGCTGGCAAGTGGTACACAGTTAAGGAAGCCATGAGGAAAATGTAAGTCTACCTTAGAAGTTGTATCTTCTAGACAGCAGGATCCAAGGATTGCCCAACCAAAACTGTTGCAGTGTGAGGCAAGATTGTGCCCCTTCATTCCACCTGTAGAAGACAACTGGGGGGGGGGTCCTCAGGAGAAAGGAGTGGGGGCCTCCACCATTGTCCCCTATCACCTTCTGCCTGAGGCAGTTGCCTCACTCTGTCTGAAGCAAGCTGGAGCAAGATGGTTCTGCCAGGAACATGAACCATGAAATTATGGTCATGGAGAAAATATCAGAAAATTGCAAAGTACTTATGGTTTACCCAGAAAATCTGAAATGAATTCAGGAAGCATGGACAGAGAAAACATGTGAGACTCTGAATGTGACTTTAGCCATTTTGTCTATGTTTCAGTTTAGGATTCTTCTTGCAGGCAGACTCAATTAAAAAATACCCAGTGTGGTCCACTTTGAAGCATTAGTTGATGCCTGAACTTCACGTTCCCTCAGCCTAGTTATGAAGAAGCAGGAAACTTGCTCAATCAGCTCACAAGGCAGACTTCATTCGAGCTTCAAAACCCTTTACTCCCAATTAGTTCTAGTTTCACTCCACTTGAGGCAAGTAGAATCAGCAGGACTCCTTTGCAACGTTCATTAAATTGCCCACCTGGTTTTGTGAAGTCCAGGTTCCCCATTAAATATCTACCTGTTACCTGCCTCTTTTTATTTCTCAAATAATCATTGGCACTAGCGGGCAGGAGATGTATTTTGAAGCTGGTAAAGGAAAATATGAACACAAGATACAAAATGTGCTTCCCATTACAGCAAGGTAAATATATAGGGCACAAGGTCTTACAAGTCCTAGAACAGGTCCACAGTATTGTTGCACCCCAACCCAATCTCCGAGTGGTGCAAGATTCCACAGGTTCCAGGACCCAGGGTCCATGTTTCCTTTGGGGAAGGAGGCACAGTGAAGGCTGTGGTGTCTTCGTGATACACCATTTATTTACACATTTCATATATACAGCCAAAAGGGTCTTGTTTCTCCCATAGCCACAGCCTTGGATTCAAACAGACATCAAACATTGCTCTCCGACCCTCTCTCCAGTTTGCTGCTTTTTCCTTCTATGTCACACCACTGCTCTAAAACTATCTACTCTAAACTGTGAGAAGTGAGGTTACAAGGCCTTCTAGGTAGTGGCGCCCATCCTGTGGAACACCCTCCCATTAGATGTCAAGGAAATAAACAACTATCTGACTTTTAGAAGACATCTGAAGGCAGCCCTGTTTAGTATTATGTATGAAGGGATGCATTAAACAGTCTCTCCAGTATTGTAGATTTTTGAGGGAATATTTCCTGAGAACTTCCACGGATGCCATAGTGGGCCCACTGGAACCTGCAGGCACCACACTAATATCCTCTGTGATGCAATATCTATGCACAAAAACCTTGGCCTGTGCTCAATCTGTATAGATGTCTAAACTAGCCATAGATCACAAGACTCCAGCCATCTCATCCCAACCCAAAGGAAACCAATCCCCTAAGTACATGCTGCAGCCCTGGTGTTCTCATAGCTCAGAGAACTGGCGTGCAGTCATATAACACTATTTTAAATGTTGGGAAGTGGGGAGGGGATTCCGGCCCTCTTGGAAATTTTATCAATATACGTATGACTGCTAGCGCCTCATTTTTTACCTGACTGAGACTGAAGAGGACAAAGCTGACAGCCAGGGACTGGACTTAAGTTGATGGGGCAGTGCCCATCAGTGATTGGGGCAGTGTGCATCAATCAGCTTCCAATGATTAAATCCATCAGGGCTTTGTGCAGGGCTGCACAGACTACTCCCAGCCAATGCCTCCACCAGCCACAGCCACTGTGAAAAAGGCCTACATGCCTGTGTATACATGGAGCTCCTCCACATGGCAGAAGATCCTATTGGCTCAGGATTTCTATCCATACACACAACATGCATGAAGGAGCTCGATGCATGTACAGTGGTACCTCGGGTTACATACGCTTCAGGTTACAGACTCCACTAACCCAGAAATAGTACCTCGGGTTAAGAACTTTGCTTCAGGATGAGAACAGAAATCGTGCTCCAGCAGCTCGGCGGCAGCAGGAGGCCCCATTAGCTAAAGTGGTGCTTCAGGTTAAGAACAGTTTCAGGTTAAGAACAGACCTGCAGAACGAATTAAGTACGTAACCAGAGGTACCACTGTATATCATGATGTGCCTCAGGCCATTTCCTGGCCACTGGACATGCAGCTGGCAGAAAGCATGGCCAATGGTCTATCAGGCAAGGCTATATTCTCATTGCATCTTCTTTTACGTGAAAGAGCATTTGTCTGGACCCGTCTCTGTGTTGGGCTGTGGTCCCTGGTCACCTGTCTCTGTGTTTCCCTCTCAATCCTCTTTACGCATACTGTTTACTGTAGCCTTGCATAGAAGGCAGCTCATATGTGCTGGGAGAGCTGGGGAGGGGAGGTCCTTTTCTGCCTCGTGTTCCAAGGAATAATGATGTCAAAAGCAGAATATCATTTCAGCTGCAGGCTGGAGGGATGTGAAGCAGCACAAAGGACACTTATCAAATCTCCTGGGGTTCGTTCAACATGTCAGCACAAATGCTCTTGTCAGTCCTCTGGCTTGTGATGCAGATAACCAGAACTGGCAGCCATCAGTGCAAACTGCTCACTTAAAGGGAAAGGAAGAGCTGTCACTGCTCATTTATTTATCTGCTGTGCTTCGGAGCCATAATACCATAGGAGTATTATTAAATCATCGGAGGCAGCCTTAGGATGGAACGAGAGGTGCATGACCTAAACAGTCAGGGAACCCTCTCACCTCCAGCCGCTTATGGCAAGAGAGTATCATGGGGGTTGTGCGATCAGAGGCCTTGTGGGAAGGTGGGTGGCATAAATGCCATTCGCTTTCTAGTACAATCAGTGTAAATGCTGGGTAGAGCAAAGGCACTTCCAGACTGCTGCTATTTTGGGGTGGGCAGTGATGCGAGGTAAGTGGACCAGGGGGAGTAGGCTAGTCTGAGCACAACCCAAAGTGTTGGTGGTGACCTTAAAAGCCTTAAACGGCCTCAGCCCAGTGTACCTGAAGGAGTGTCTCCACCCCCACTGTTCAGCCCGGACACTGAGGTCCAGCTCTGAGGGCCTTCTGGCAGTTCCCTCACTGTGAGAAGTGAAGTTACAGGGAACCAGGCAGAGGGCCTTTTTGGTAGTGGCACCTGCGCTGTGGAACGCCCTCCCACCAGATGTCAAGGAAATAAACAACTATCTGACTTTTAGAAGACATCTGAAGGCAGCCCTGTTTAGGGAAGTTTTTAATGTTTGATGTTTTATTGTGTTTTTAATATCCTGTTGGAAGCCTTACGGAGTGGCTGGGAGGCCCAGATGGGCGGAGGATAAGTAATAAATGATTATTATTATTATTATTATTATTATTATTATTACTATTACTGTTGTTGTTGTTGGCTCCTAAATGTTCCCCCGGCACCTACTTCCCAAAGCCTGAGAAGTTTCTGCCCAGCTTAGGGAGGCATGAGGCTCTGATGGGTCCAAGATCCATTCTGCCATCCGGCTTTTGGAAGGAGGCAGAAGGGCTCCAGCATCCTGTCAGAGCCTTGGTGTCTCCTTCACAAAGCCCAGGACATGTCTGCCTGGCTTAGGGAGGTATGATGCTCACGCGTGCAATGTCAGGGTGTGAGGACAGCGTGCACACAATGTCCCGTCCTGCCCCCCAGTTGCTTTCTGGCCCTAACTATTCCCTACAACAACAACAACAACAACAACAACAACAACAACAGCAAAAATCCTGCACACCACTGGGAGTGGGGTTCAGTTAAAAGGTAAAGGGACCCCTGACCATTAGGTCCAGTCGTGGCCGACACTGGGGTTGCGGCGCTCATCTTGCTTTATTGGCTGAGGGAGCCGGTGTACAGCTTCCGGGTCATGTGGCCAGCATGACTAAGCCACTTCTGGCGAACCAGAGCAGTGCACGGAAATGCCGTTTACCTTCCCGCAGGAGCGGTACCTATTTATCTACTTGCACTTTGACTTGCTTTCGAACTGCTAGGTTGGCAGGAGGGGTTCAGTTATATACTGGCAAATTCAAGCTTCACAATTAAAGTTAATTTGGGGCTCCTGTTCAACAAACTAAAATCCACCATCACCACCTCCCGCCCAAAATTGCACTTTCTGCAATATGAAAAGTGATGGGAGAAATGTGCTGGAAAAGGTGGGATAGTATAAGCTCCCCCCACAAATACATTTGTATTTGCTTTTATTTGCTTTTGTTTTATTATGTATTTTGTATTCTCATTTTGTATTTTTATGTTATGAATTGCCCTGTGATCAGCAGGTGGAGGGCAGTATAAAAATGTAATAAATAAATAAAGAGAATAATAATAGGGATGCTCAATAAATAAATGCTCAATAAATAGGTCATCTGGAAGCACTTGTTCTTTCATAGTTTTCTTTCCTGGTAAATGTGTACAAAATGACAGAACTGGGACAAGGTAGTTATGTACATATTCTGATGATTTCACACATATTTAAGTAAACAATTTGATTATTAAATGGAAACTTTGCCCTTCTCTTACATGTATGCTGAGTATTTTATAAAATAAAACAAATATTGTATCTAAATTAAGAATTAAAAAGGATATAAACAAGGTACATTTGATGGGCTGATACTCTTCTTCAAATGCAGAAGCATCATGTTTGAAGTGGAAACAAACTGCTTCTGAGCACCTTGTGTTTTTAATGTTTAAATAATAATAATTAGCCATTATAGTTCACTGTTAAAGAATGGGCACTTTCACACAGTGAAGAAGCAGGGCAGATTAACCTTCGCTAGATGACTCTTAGGGACACGGGTGGCGCTGTGGGTTAAACCACAGAGCCTAGGACTTGCCGATCAGAAGGTCAGCGGTTCGAATCCCCGCGATGGGGTGAGCTCCCATTGCTCGGTCCCTGCTCCTGCCAACCTAGCAGTTCGAAAGCACATCAAAGTGCAAGTAGATAAATAGGTACCACTCCAGCGGGAAGGTAAGCGGCGTTTCCGTGCGCTGCTCTGGTTTGCCAGAAGCGGCTTAGTCATGCTGGCCACATGACCCGGAAGCTGTACGCCGGCTCCCTCGACCAATAGAGCGAGATGAGCACCGCAACCCCAGAGTCGGTCACGACTGGACCTAATGGTCAGGGGTCCCTTTACCTTTACCTAGATGACTCTTACATAATTTTATTTATTTCACAAAATTTATACACCAGTTGATTACAAAAAAAACCTTAAAGCAGTTTACAAAAAGATAAAACAACCCTACTTTAAAACATACAAAGGTTAAAATACTAAAACAGATTAAAATTACCCAAAATAACCTCTGGGTAAGCTTGCCTAAACAAGAATGTTTTTAGCATGCGCTGAAAAGAGTAAAGTGAAGGCATCTGCTTGATCTCAATAGGCAGGGAGTTCCAAAGTGCACAGATCTTATCAATTTGGAATGGGTATTATCTGGCACCTGTAGTAGCACCAATTCTGCCAATTGAAGCCATCAAGTGTGCATATATGGGTTGAGGCGATCTCTCAGGCAAGCTGGCCCCAAGTTACTTGTCACGGTAGCAAATCAGCAACCAGTGCAGATCTCTGACCGCAGGTGTTATATTCTGACAAAGCTGTCAGAATAAGTCCGTGCAGTGATTTGCAGATGCTGATGAATGAAATGACGCCTTTGCTTCTGTTTCAAACCACAGGCTGCTATGGAAGCCTTCCCCAATCGTTGGCATGTAATTCCTAAGATCTTCCACTTGATGTCCTCATTTACTCTCTTTAGAAATGGGGGAATGGGGAATTCTTTTTTTATATCTATTTAGTTTAAGGAAAGCTGCATTTGAGCAGCTGGATGCCACAAGATTGCTTAGGGTGGCCAGATGCAACAGTGTTTTCTGCCCAATTTGTGAATCTAGAACACGATCCAAGAAAGTTAAGCACTTCCAGGTCTGATTGATTTCAATGGGAAAGCTTAAAATATGCTTGCAGTTCCCTTGCTGAAATCACTGGGACTTCAAAGCTGGAATCCTATACACACTTGCCTTGGGGTAGGGCTGGGTGGATGTTGGTTTCACTCAGTTTCTGATTTTTCCATTCATTTCTTCACAGTTCCACATCATTTTGCAATTACTTTAAAAAATATCCTCGTAAAAATTTAAAAGTAAATAAACAAACCAGTTTTAACAAGGAGGAATAACAGAGTACAAGACAGAAGCTAACACCAAAAATCTAACACAGCACAGCCTTTCCAAACTCCCCTCTCACTGCACTCAAACCTTGTTTTAAAATGCCACTTCCCTCCTTCAGCATCATCCCCCTCCTCGTTCTACTCCAACCTGTTTAAAACAGCCAGTTTCCCCCTCTTACTGTTTCCCCATCCCTCCTTTACTTTGCCCTTGTTTAAAGAAACACATTTCCTCTGTTAGGATATGGTTCTGTTCCACCTTAAAAGGGTACAGGCATGACTGTTGTGTGTCACATGCCTGTTTACTTCCAGCACAGGCTCGCTGGGAACTTCCATTTGTATATAGCTTTTGTGCTATTGCTTTTTGCTTGGACACGAAGGGAAGCAGACATGTTTTTTCCTTTGTTCCTGAACTACGCTGAATAAATGCTGTAAATATGCTTACACATGACTCTGTCCACCACTTCCGTTGTGAGAAGATTTATTCACTCTGCTGATAGAGCATGCTGAGTCTCTAAATGTATCTGAGGCTCGTGTCGCTGTTTGATGCTATTCCAAGGGAGACTGGTGATCGCCTGACTGCTGGCCGGTGGCTGGAGCCAGCTGGTGGCCTGCCTGATGCCCCCGTCTCCCCAGCAGTATCCCAACATCCTCAGTGTACCTCCACTCAGCTTTACTTAAACTTCTGCTGTTGTTTGAAACAGCCACTTTTTTCCTTTCAGTGTCTCTAGCTTCTTGCCGTACTCAAACATCTCACGCTTCCATTCTTCATGGGAAAACCTCAAATTTTCCATAGTACCTTCACACAATGGATTTCACTCTTGGTACCATGTGTTGTCCTCAACATAAAACTTCAAATTCAATGTAGTAATTTAGAACTGATACCTTATTAACAAGCGAACACCCGAGCATGCACAACATCCAGCAACTGGACTTAACCTTCTCTGACGGAACAGGCTAACAAGCTTACGAGCCTATCCATCTTAAAAAATACAGTGACATGGAATTAGGGACAGCATGAAAATTGGGGTAGTCTATGGGTAAGGGGGCGTTGAGAAAAGTAAAGAGGAGGGAAATTGGGGAAGGAAATGAAGGTAAACACAGGAGTCAAAGGATGGTTGCACAAAAGGAGGGAGTACAGTGCTACCTCTGGTTGCGAACGGGATCCATTCCAGAGGCCTGTTCACAACATGAAAAGAGTACAACCTGCAGCGGCGTGTCTGCATATGCTGCAATTTGCTGCTTCTGCGCACACGCAAGTGGCGAAATCCGGAAGTAACCCTTTCCGGTACTTCCAGGTCGCCGCAGGACGTAACCTGAAAGAACATAACATGAAGCAGACGTAACATGAGGTATGACTGTAGTAAGAATGGGCAAAAGGGATGAAGATGAGAGCAGGGGCATGGCAGGGTGACTTCATAGCTGGGCAAAAGGTTATAAGGATACTTGGTAGTTGCAAGTAGGTTACCATGGGGTGGTTTGTGTGCTTGGTGGGGGTCCACAAAATAAGGGGGAAGACATGGTCATCAGGGGGGAGGTGAAAATGGGTGCAAGGTGGGGCTGCAGAACAGATGAGAAGCTTCGGAAATGGAGTTGGGAAGGTGAAAAATGAGGCCAGTAGTTGCATGGGGTTGGAAGGAGATGCTCCAGGGAGTTATTATAGGGGGAATGGCAACAGAGTTGGTGAGAGGAGTGAGCAGGGGTGCAGATCCTAGTCTAATATAAAAGCAGATGGACTTTTCCTAAAGATCAGCATTAAAAAAATTTAAGTTTAACCTATGCATTCAGCAGTAGGAGCTTACTCCCTGGAAACGGCGCATAGGATTGCAATCATGCTGATCCTAATCAAGTGGGTATTGTGCAGTATTCTGCTGCTCTTTGGGTTTGTGTATTTTAAGGACTGACAAAGATGCTCGGCTTTCTAAAGACTCATTAGGGGCATGCCTATGGAGATTGTAATGGCGAGATCCTGAGTTTCAAAACTTGCCACTTGATTCCTGTCTTCTTTTTCACAGCCATCCTAACTAGGAGTATTGCCCTAACTGAACACAGTGGGTCTGAGAAAACAGCCATAGGTTTCTGCTGCATAGCCCTTAGCTTGGACCGGCTGTTCCTTTGTAGTAGGGCATGCAAGATAACCACAAAGTTTTTGAAACTATTTTTCAGCGGCTTATAATTCAGCTTATGTACGTAAAAGCAGTTTTGTAGCATCAGCTTATTTTTAAAATGTGATTTATTTTTTATTGAGGGGTTTCTTGCCTCTTTCAGATACATGCTTTCCTTAGTGAAAGTTAAGATTCAATTGCCATTTAATTTGCCATGTGCACATTTTTGAAGCATCCAGCCTCAGAATGAAGCATTCATGACAAAATAGGTTGTGTGTCCATGCTTGTTGCCTTGCCATGTGTTTGCATCAAGACAATATAAATTCTTCAGCAAGCTCACTGGAGCTAATTGGATTAGAGTTCCGTTACGTTGATCCCATGAAGACATTTGTCCCTGGAGGCCCTTTATGTTAAAAACAAATTATCAGTGGGGCCTTTTTGTAATTAAATTAATGCTTCAACTCACTTCCTCCGTCTTGACACTGAAAGACGGCAGACGTGGCTAGATAAACACAGCCGCCTGTCAACACAGCATATACTATTTGCTTTTGGAGCAGAAATCTGGAAGCCAAGGCCTACATAACTCAGTGTATCTCTTTGTCGATTTAGACAAAAGGATGTGCTTGCTGCTTTCTGTTCCTGATCTGTGGGACCAATGCAACAATTAAGAGTTTGCTAATATAGAGGATGCTGTTTACCCATGGTGACGCTTCTGCCATTTCAGAGTGACCGTGGGCCTGTGCAATAGAACCTTTAGTTAGATTGCAGCCAAGTTTCATGAGCTCATGTGTATGACATTACACTATGTTAGCTAGTGTGATTTGTCCAATATATGTAATATATATATGTAATATATGTCCAATATATGTAATATATATGCCAAAAAGTGGGGAGCATTGTGTGTGTCTGGCGAGCTGGTATGGGGTGCATATTTGCATCGTGCCAGGATCACACACTCCCAAGGCTAGTCCCATTCCCTATTGTGTGGGGGCAGGATCACAAGGGCTGAGGGCTGAACTTAATTGATACCGTGTGGGATTTTCCCCAATCCCCCACTGCCAGGGACCGGACTGAAGAGGAGGGCTGGGAATTGCCCCCTCCTCTCCCCCTCTGCTTCCTTCAGAGGGGGAGGGGAGAGGAAGAATCACCCCACCCCCCAGTAGCTGCAAGAGGAGGAGGAGACAGGATTGAATTACAACAGGATGCTGAACTGCCAAGTTATGAGGTATTGGGAGGAGGAGGAGGAGTTGGAGAACTGAGAGCAGACACATCCTTGGAGAGTCTGGGAACTCCCTCTCCACGGACTCACCAGTCACTTAGAATTCAAGAGCAAAGAGTGCAACATTGATTGACTCCTGAGACCTCCTATAGGGACACAGGGTGTTGCTGGGGAATGAAAGGGAGGGACTCAGAGTGAGCAACGTCACCATGGCGTCCAGAACTAGATTTGTTGCCTTGCTCCACAATTGCTGAATAAAACCATAAATACTGTCAGAGCTGCTTCCAGATCCTAGCTCACAGAGGATCACGCTAGCCAGCGATCATTAAATAAAAGTCTTTATTGAGTTACAGTTTCCATTCTCAATCTGCTGCGTGCAACTCTACGTCTCATGGTTAGATCGGCGAAGCTCCGTCTGAGTCTCCGCCCCTTGTACACCAACTTAATATCCTAGCCCTGCTCCACCTTTTCCGCCTGACTGTTCTTCTCTGGGTCCCTCTGCCCCCCGGGGTCTCTTCCTTCCGGGATTCCTCTGACGCTGACGCTGACCCCCCTGACTCTTCTCCCTCCTTTCAGCGGGCTTTAGGACCTGGCTCCCTTTCCGGGCTGCCTACTGCGCCACCTTCCTGTGCATTTGAACTAGGCGCGCGCGCCCAACCTTCCACCTTCCGTCTGACCGTTTCTTCGCTCCCCGATGGAGGTGTGGCCACTCCTGACTCGTGCCCTCCCCCCTGTTGTGAGCTGCCAGCGCTTGATCCCTGGCGCCCTTCCTCTTCCCTGCTCTCTGGCGGTGACGCTGGTCCCGATTTCCAACTGCTCCCCTCTGAGTCCCCTCTGGCTCTATCTTCCTGGGGTGTCCCCCTAGGCTCCCCCCTTGCCCTGGCCACTGGTGCTCCTTTCTGTGAATCTTCTGATTCACTGGAAAGACTCGGAGATCTCGGGTCGTCGTCATCACTCATCTTTTCTTCTGCCTCCTCCCCCTCGCTCTCTGTTTCCTCCCTTGCCCTTGCCTCTGCTCCTGAACCCCTGACATCCATCCCCCCCTCGAAGCCCCCTCTTCCCCCCTCCCCTCCTTCCGGTGCGGGATCTGGGTGCTGCCGTGTCAGGGGGACGAATGTCGGATACAGTTCGCTTCCCGTGGCGGGCCGCCATCTGAAGTCTTCCGGTTCTTCCTCCCTGCTCTCGTTGACGACGGTCACCTCCGCTTCCATCTCTGTGCCGCCGTGCTCGAAACCCGGGTCGTCCCCGAAAACGTCCATGTCCGTCTCTCCCTCGTTGCCTTCTGGAGACGTTGCTCGTCCTGGACCCTCCAGCCACCTTCTGCGGAACTGCTCCTCTGGTCGATCATCCCACCAATACGAGGGTTCTGAAGCAGATCCCGAGGGTGACCCCTCCGGGGAACGGGCGTCTCGTGTCGGTTCCTCGTCCGAGTCGAACCCCCGGAACGTGCTGGCTGAAAGCGTGGGCGTGAAAAGCCAGTCGTCGAAAAAGTCTGCTGGCATTGGCCTATGTGGGAAGAGGGCATGAAACTCTTCTTTGAGCAGAGGTTCGTCTAAAGCGTAGCCCGGCACCCAGCTGTTGGCACTGGCCGGGGTGCCCTCCTTGGCGAGAAGGTATTCTACCCCCTCTTCCCCCCATCTGGAGTCCAAAATCTCCGTGACTTCGTTGATGCGCTCCTCCCGTGCCACTCCCCCCTGCCCGGTTCTCTCTCGGAGCGGACCCGGTGCCGTTCCTGGTTCCTGAAACCTGTGAGGTGCCTTGTAGGGAGTGAGCACCGATCTGTGGAACACCGGATGCATTCTGGAACCCTCCGGAAGAGCCAGCCTGAAAGCCACCGGGTTGACCTGTTCTTCGACTTGGTAGGGCCCCAGTTGTTTATGCCCTAGTTTCTTCTTCGCCAACGACCTGGCCGGCACTGCGTGGGCTGCTAACCAGACCCAGTCTCCCACATGGATCTCTTCGCCAACCCTTCTGTGTTTGTCCGCTTGTACCTTGTATGCGTGTTTAGCCAGCTCCAGGTGCCGCCGCAGCTGATCGTGGACCTCCTGCAACTCCAACGCGAATGCATCTGCTGTCTGCGGCTCCCCCTCCCCCATTCTTTCCAGTCCCGGGAAGGTTCTGGGGTGCCTCCCGTTGTTGGCGAAGAACGGCGTGACCCCCGTGGACACGTGCTTCGTGTTGTTGTAGGCGAACTCGGCGAGAGGCAGGTAATCCACCCACGTCGCAGGCTGTTGATTCGCATAACATCTCAGGTACTGCTGCATGATGGCATTGACCCGCTCCGCTTGCCCGTTGGTCTGCGGGTGTCTAGCCGACGCCAGGTTGATCTTGACGTTCAGGAAGCCCATCAGCCTCTGCCAGAAGTTCGAGATGAACTGTCGCCCTCGGTCGGACAGAATAGACCGCGGCAGACCGTGAACCTTGAACACGTGGTCTATGAACAGTTTGGCGGTTTGTTCCGCCGTGGCCACCTTCGCACACGGAATGAAATGTGCCATCTTGGAGAACAAGTCCACCACCACAGCCGTCTTGCCCCTCGAGCTGGGCAGATCCGTGACAAAGTCCAGGGCCACTCTCTCCCATGGTTCGAACGGAGTTTGCAGCGGTTCCAGCAGTCCGGCCGGCGGTCTGTGCACTGGTTTGGCCCTCTGGCAGGTGTCACACCTCGCCACGTAGTCCGCGACTTCCCCTCTCATTCCGGGCCACTAGAAGTCTCTGGCGACTAATTCCACCGTCTTCTCCTTGCCAAAGTGCCCGGCAGTGGGCGCGTCGTGCAGCTGCTGCAGTACCTTGGCGCGAAGTTCGTCTCCCGGCACGTAGATGGCCCCTTTACGGATGAGCAAACCATCTCGCAGCTGGAACTCGTTGGTCGCTGCCGTGCCCCTGTGCACCTCTGCCATCTTTGCTTGCGCGAAGGAGTCATCCTGCAACGCTCGTCGCACCGCATCCAGGTCAACTGTTGCCGCCGCGCACGCCCACACTGTCGGTGCGAAGATGTGCATGGCGGCCGCTGGCGTTGCCTCCTCCAGATACTGTGGCTTACGGGAGAGAGCATCCGCCATGATGTTGGTGTCCCCCGGGACATACTCTATTCGGAAGTCGAAATTCGCAAAGAACTCAGCCCAACGTATCTGCCTCTGGTTCAGGAACTGTGCCGTGCGCCAGTGCTCTAGATTCTTGTGGTCCATGCAGACCTGCACCGTGTGCTTGGCGCCGATCAGGAAGTGCCTCCACGCTTTGAACGCTGCATGAATGGCCAGCAACTCCCTGTCCCAGATGGTGTAGTTCTGTTCGGACTTGCTGAGCTTCCTTGAGTAAAATGCTCCCGGCCTCCAAACCCCCTGCGGGTCTTTCTGCAGCAGGACTGCTCCCACGGCTCTGTCCGAAGCGTCTGTCTCCACCCTCATCGGCCTGCTGGGGTTGACATGAAGCAGCTGCTCTTCCGACGCGAAGAGACGCTTGAGTGCCTGAAAGGACTGCTCCGCCTGCTCTGTCCAGATGAACTTCTTTTTCTTGGAGCTGAGCGTGTCCGTGATGGCCGCTGTCTGCATGGCAAAGCCTTTGATAAACTTGCGATAGAAGTTCGCGAAGCCGACAAACCGTTGGACCTCCTTCCGGTTGCGTGGGCTTTTCCAATCCAACACTGCTCGAACCTTGGCGCTGTCCATGGCGAGCCCCTTGTCAGACAACTTGTAGCCCAGGAAATCCACCTCGGTCACGTCGAATTGGCACTTCTCCAGCTTGGCGTAAAGCCTATGTTGCTGTAGCCTGCTCAGCACTTCCTTGACGTGTCTGTCATGCTCCTGCTGCGATTCCGAAAAGATCAGGATGTCATCCAAGAAACAGACGCACGTCTTGTAGAGGAGCCCCGCCAACACGTGATGCATGAAAGCTTGAAAAACGTGGGAACCATTTTGCAATCCAAAAGGCATAACTCTATATTCGTAGGTGCCCAGGGGCGTGAACATGGCTGTCTTCCACTCATCTCCTTCCCGCATGCGAATGAGGTTGTACGCCCCTCGCAGGTCCAACTTGGTGAACACGCTGCCCTTCCGTACCTTTGCGAGGAGGTCGTCGATTCGGGGCATGGGGAAGTCCGATGGCTTGGTCACACTGTTCAAAATGCGATAGTCCACTACAAGTCTTTTTTGGGGCGTGTCCCGCTTCTTAACAAAGAATACCGGACTGCCCCCCGCTGCCTTGGACTCTCGGATGAAACCGCGCTCCAAATTATGATCTATGAACTCTTTGAGTTCCTGCAGTTCGTCCTCAGACATGGAATACAGCTTCCCTTTGGGCAGCGCCGCCCCCGGCAGCAGGTCAATTTTGCAGTCATATGGTCTGTGGGGGGGTAGCCTGTCTGCCTCCTTCTCACAGAAAACCTCCAAAAAGTCTGCGTACTTGTGGGGGACCGCTTGCAGCGTGCCTAGCTGCAGCTGTGACTCCTCTTCCTCTCCTTCCTGCCGGGGCACGATGCAGTGTTCAGCGCAAAAGGAAGAGCCGAAGGTCAGCTGCCTCTGGTACCAAGCCAGCGTCGGGCTGTGCTTGTCCAGCCAACTCATGCCCAATACAATGGGCGTGTCCGATAGTTGAGTGACGTTGAAGCTGATGATTTCCCTGTGATTCCCAAGTCGCATCACCATTGGTGGCGTCTGCTTCACCACTTGCCCCCCTAGCAGCTCCCTGCCATCCACCGTGACAACCTGCAGGGGCAGCGTGGCAGGCAGCAACTGTATGGCGTGCCGGTCGACAAAGTCCTGCCCTATAAAGTCCGCATTGCTTCCTGAGTCAATGGTGATTGGCACGTCCATGGTGATTCCATTGGGCAGCTGGAGAGATGCGGTGAGCTTCACTACTGGTTTGGGCGGGAGGGGGTCCATGGGCTGTAAAATCTCTGGGGACTGCTTCACAGACACGTCTGGCTGGGCCCCAGTGCCTCTTCCTCCAGCCAGACTCCGTCGTTTCCCTGCTGTGGTTCTCCTTGCTGCGTTGCTGCAGTTACCATTGCTGAGGCTGCAGTGTGCTTGTGGAGCCTCTGGGGACACTCTTTCGCCATATGCTGTGGATCATCGCCGATGTAACACTTCCTGTTCCCTCTAGGAGGCTTCGCTTTCACTGGTGCCGGTGCTAGGGCTCTGGCTGCTGACTGAGCCCTTGCACCTCCAACCTCCATAGGTTCCGCTCCTCCTCCTGGCGGAGGCGTGAATTGCGCACGCGCTGCTTCTCTGGGAAGGAAGGAGGAGCCCCTGGCTGGTTCGCGCCCCCCACGCCCTTCGTCCCTGCTCCACGGACGTTCTTCCAGCCGCACCCCCACCGCCAGCGCCCTCTGAACGATCTCCTGCGTGGTCCGGGGTCTCTCCCCCCTCGCAATTTCATCTTTAACCGAGCTGTGCAATCCCTCCCAAAACAGGTCTCTTACTGGAGCCGAATCTCTGTCCCATTCCAGGGCACTGACCAAAGCGAAAAAGCGGGCATGGTACTGCCTTACGCTGGCCCTCCCTTGCTTCAGTCCATGTATCTGCTTCCGAGCAAGATCCACGTCTATGCTTGATAAAAAGCACCCATCCATCGCTTTAATAAAGGCATCCGCATTTTGGAGCGCCGGATCCTTATCTCTCCACAAATTGCGCAGCCATGCTTTAGCATCTCCATGCAAATGGGACATGATGAATCCCACCTTCTCTTGCTCATCTCTAAAGTCGTTGTTCAGCAGTTGCAGTGCACACATTACATCTGCTCTAAAGTTGGGGTACTGTTGCAAATTCCCATCGAAGTGAGAGACCAGACCGCCTGTTCGTCTCCCCAACCCAATCCCCTCCGGTTTGGGTGTCAGTTGCCCTTGCTTCGTAAGCACTTCCAACCTGACCTGGAGATCCCTGTAGGCGGCAGCTGCGTCCTCCTCTCTCTTCCTGGATGCAAGAGCCTCGGCATTCAGTCGTGTCACTGCTTCTCTGAGTTCCGCTATCTGCTGTTCGGCCGTCATGTTGTCTGCCATTCGTGAGCTCGCTAGTAGGCACCCGCTTTCTCTCCTCTCCGCGAGGCTGTAGATGCCCACAATTTGGGGACGGAGCTTACTGTCAGAGCTGCTTCCAGATCCTAGCTCACAGAGGATCACGCTAGCCAGCGATCATTAAATAAAAGTCTTTATTGAGTTACAGTTTCCATTCTCAATCTGCTGCGTGCAACTCTACGTCTCATGGTTAGATCGGCGAAGCTCCGTCTGAGTCTCCGCCCCTTGTACACCAACTTAATATCCTAGCCCTGCTCCACCTTTTCCGCCTGACTGTTCTTCTCTGGGTCCCTCTGCCCCCCGGGGTCTCTTCCTTCCGGGATTCCTCTGACGCTGACGCTGACCCCCCTGACTCTTCTCCCTCCTTTCGGCGGGCTTTAGGACCTGGCTCCCTTTCCGGGCTGCCTACTGCGCCACCTTCCTGTGCATTTGAACTAGGCGCGCGCGCCCAACCTTCCACCTTCCGTCTGACCGTTTCTTCGCTCCCCGATGGAGGTGTGGCCACTCCTGACTCGTGCCCTCCCCCCTGTTGTGAGCTGCCAGCGCTTGATCCCTGGCGCCCTTCCTCTTCCCTGCTCTCTGGCGGTGACGCTGGTCCCGATTTCCAACTGCTCCCCTCTGAGTCCCCTCTGGCTCTATCTTCCTGGGGTGTCCCCCTAGGCTCCCCCCTTGCCCTGGCCACTGGTGCTCCTTTCTGTGAATCTTCTGATTCACTGGAAAGACTCGGAGATCTCGGGTCGTCGTCATCACTCATCTTTTCTTCTGCCTCCTCCCCCTCGCTCTCTGTTTCCTCCCTTGCCCTTGCCTCTGCTCCTGAACCCCTGACAAATACGATCTTCCTTGTTTCTTCTTTGATCCTGGAGGCTACTGGGGGAGGAGCAAATCCATCGAGTCCAACACCCACATTCAAACTGCAACACCATTGATTCAACATGTGCATGCTGCAACATGCCTGCAACCTGTATGATTTTGCACGTGTTTGTCAGGTATTGGGTCTGGCTTTCATGTTCCCTTCCTCTCCCCTTCTAACAAAGCATTATATTACTATAGCAACACTATATATAGATGTTACAGTCAGTGTTAAGATGGTGTCAATGTGCCACTTCACTTTACTGCTTACTGTAATGTGTGCACAGACAATCTGTCAGTGCAAAAACAGTCACATCTTCAAAGCGTAACTTCTTCCAGAAGAAGAAGAATGGGGGTGGAGATATATAAACGTGGCACTAGCTTGCAAGTACAGCGCTGGGCTTTGTATTTAATCTGGAAATCAAGAAAGAGTCGTACATCTAAATAATGTATGGCTAATATAATTATTTTGAAAGCTCTGCAAGAGGGGATGTCAGACTCCTGATGGGTTCACATCAGGGTTTCCTTTCATTATTCGCCTCTCGTTCAATATTGCCCCTTCACTATGGATTGCATTGATTTTGTAATCAAGAAAAGTAGTCATGTGGTGATTTTTCTGCCTGGAAAAGAGGGGGAAATAACAAGGGTGCCACTCTAGGAGAAACTGTTTGGGGAAATTATCTGTAATCAGATGCTTGAGGATGGAAATTAACATTAAGCTAATTTGTTTCCCACAAGAAGGATCAAAATATTATATTTCCTTCTACACAATGATCCAAATAGAAACGTTGAGAATTTGGGCACGGTACATAGGAAAAAACCAGGTTTATACTGAAATTTCTCAGAAAAAACAACACAAACCACTATGTATTAGGGGTCGTTCACACTTCCCCTTGTTCCGTGCCTGAAAAGCATGGGTCCAAGCAGTTTGACCTCTGCCCTGCCACTTCCCCCCAGAAAACATATTTTCCTAAAAACGTTCCATAAAGAAGACCCCACCATTCAATAAGTATCTTGCATAACTCTAGCTTTAAAACCTGCTGGTCTTTATTGTGGGAGTTTATAGAAATAGTGGACATTCGCAGGGAGTCACTGAGGGAGTGGGGGGAGCACAGTTTGGGAGGAGTAAGGCAAATGCCACTAGAAAAACGACTAGTTAACTTGGCTGCTCTGGGACTGCAATCTTTTCTTGGTCTTCTGATCTAGACATTTACCTGCAAAGTTTGGGTAACTGTAACCTTAGCAGAGTTTGCAAGTTCTTGGTTGCTGGACAATGCACAAACTTCTTCCTGACAGGAAGCATTCCAGACAGGGATGTACCATGGGGGAGCTGCTGGGGCGATGGCCCTGGGTGTTTCTGGGGGGTGCTGGGAGGGTGGTATGAGGAGGATGCAACTCCCCCACTGGTTCCAGATGACTTGTTTATTGAGCATCCATCCCAATTTGTTTGCACAAACTTGGTGGGAAGGTTAGATGATGCCACACCAAGCAATTGTTATGCCATACTTTCCAGAACATTTCCTCATCACTTTCCTTATTGTAAAAAGTGTGATTTTGCCGTTCAAACTGAAACAGGTTTGTGGCATAAGAGCATCATATCATCTTTAACTAAGCATCCTGAATTTGCCTGCATGTTACTGAATATCACCTGAAAATAGCAACAGTTTGGAAGCACTCGTAAAGTGGTCAGTCATATGGGAGAGGTGAAGCACTGTGGGGAGCTATCTGCTCTTGCAGTAGTCATGGAAATGGTCACATGACATAGCTGTCAACGTTTCCCTTTTTTAAGGGAAATTCCCTTATTCCGAATAGGATTCCTCGCAAGAAAAGGGAAAAGTTGACAGCTATGTCACATGATCCTTCAGTAATCCAGGCATACCAGTCTCCAATTAAACTTCTAAAAGCAACAATTTGAGAATCCTAAAAGCAATTCCCTACTCTCAAACTAATAATTTCAAGTTTGCCAGGCCAGAACTTTCAGCCACTGGATGCCTGGGCAAACAGGAATGTTTTTAATTCTCTCCTGATGTCAATAGGCAGGGAGTTCCATAGTGTAGCTGCTGCTACGCCAAAATATTGATTTATTACATCATTCCAGTTATACAGGGTCACACACATTAGCTGCTGTTGAAAGCAGGAGAACACTGGCTACTTTACTTTTAGCACCCAATCCTGTGACTCCTATTTGTAGACTTCATGCCTGGTTGTTGCAGCATGCAGAATCTCCTTGCAACAAGTTTCTCCCAGCAACTTCTTCCTCCTACCAGCTTCATTGCCTCTTGATACTGTACTATGCTCCTTCCATTCCTTCACCTGACTCAGTCAGTGTCTGCATCTTGCGATCAGCCACCTTGGCATCAGCAAAGAAACATTTTCCTTCCATCCATCTAACTAGCTTGTGTAAAGGAGCTGCCTCACCATACAAAGCAGAACTTGTGAGCCTCCTGTCTTAACTTTGCACTTGATAGTCCACTGCCCCCCCCTCCAAAAAAACAACACCTGATTTCTGGGTGCTTTCACTCCAACAGGCAAGCATTCTGTAACAAAAGGCAAACACTATGACAATTTATTTAACCAACATGGCTGTTGACTCCCAGCACTCTCCATATTCCAGAGAAGATGAGCCAAGCTAATGTGACAAGGTCAGCGCTTTCACTTGAACTGTGAGGATCAAAACATTAGTCTTTTGGAAAGCTGCAGAAAATGTCAGAAAGGAGAAGAAAATCACTGCACCCTTTTCCTGACATTTCTATGCCAGATACAAACTTCATTTGTTTCCTCTACTGGCTAGTGAATATAATGGCTGGGGACTATAATCATTGGAATGAATTATTATATGCCTATGTTGTGTGTGCATCATCACTATGTATGTTTTGTAGCATGTATTTATTTGTTTGTTACATTTAGGGAAGGTTTTAACGTCTGATGCTGTATTGTTTTTCATATTCAGTTGGAAGCCACTCAGAGTGGCTGGGAAAACCCAGCCAGATGGGCAAGGTATAAATAATAAATTATTATTAATTATTATTATATTATATCTCACCTTTCCTCTAAGGAACTCAAAGGGGTGTCCAGGGTCCTCCCTCTCCCCATTTTATCCTCACAACAACCCTGTGAGGTAGGATATGCTGAGGAACAGCAACTGACCCAAAGTCACCCAGTGAACTTCATGGCTGAGTAGAGACTAGAACCCTGGTCTCCTAGGTCTTAATCCAACACTACACTACTGTGTATGATGGATGGGAGATACTCAGGACATGATACAGTCCACTCAGGGTGCAGAGAATCCTGGGAGAATTCAGTAGGCTTAAGTCTCTCCACCCCATTCAGTCCTCCTTCTTGCCTCAAGTAGCTGTTGAAATCATCCAGAATGTGTAGGGCAACCTTTTCCGACCTGATGCATCAGCCTCGTGTTTTGGATTTCATCTCCCATTATCCATGGGTATTGGTCATGGTTAGGGTTCCAGCCATTACTGGAAGGCACCAGGTTGGAGAGGATTTGAGCAGAAACTCTATCTACTATATCAAACCAGTTGGGGGACAGGGATAAGTAGTGTCAAGTTATGTCTGCCTTCACTTTTGACTGAGTTGTAAATTTTGAACAGGTGTTGTTCATTTTTAACGAAACCAGCTATTCTCACTTGACTGTACCTTTGCATATTGGTTTTAGAAAGCTAATTTCGGTCACTGGAGCATAAACTGGGAAGATGGCTTGCCAAGAGTAACCCACAGATGCATCTTGACAGGTCCTTTGCCTGCTGGGGAGGAAATGGACAGGCCTCTCCTCCCTGCACTTGCCAGCACTCAGCCAATGGGCATTTTCAGCCTGTGGATCTTCCAAGTTCTGTCTTGTGTCACAACTTGCCAGAAGCTAGAATGGGGGAGGTCATCTGGTCTGCCTTCTCTCCTGAGATTCTACAGCTCACTCAGCCTCATTCATTCTGGCAGAGCTTCATAATGGCCTTGTTCCAGCTACAGAGAAGCTGTCAAGCGGCCTCCCCACTCTCTTGAGCAGATATGGGAGATTCAGGCCCATTGCATTCCATCTCTTCAACCATCCACAACAGTCAAGGAGAGATTTGTATGCTGCTAAGGCCAAAAGCAGGGGCTGCCGAGGTCGGTTATCTTGGTTACTCTTATTCCACCTGCTGTGAAATGAAAGTCAGTCTCTTCCACTGTATGCTAGTGGAACTACTAATATCGGAATAATTGTTTCAAAGATGGATGGGTCCTACCATAGGCAACCGATCATAACTGGGCTAGCCATTTGCATACAGAAAACTAAAATTCAAAATGTAATGGTTCTAGGGGTTGCTCGTGCGTAAGCCGGTGCAAACACCTGGCTGGGTTGCCTGAGTGAACCTTTTCTGTCTGAACAGCCACTCACCCGTGGCTGTCTCAATCGCTGGCAGAATCCGTCAGTGGGCATTTCTTAAACTTCTTCCAGCAAAGAAGCTCTTTGACGCCTAGTCTCCTCCTACTCTCTCTGCGCAAAAGCCTTCTGCGCAAGGAGGGCGTAGGCAGCGGAGGACCTCTACTCTCCCCGCTGGTCCTCGGCAAGGAGTCATGGGACCGCCTCGCCGCTTCCCCCATCTGCCCCCCTTCTCCACTGGTGCTACACTGATTCTCTTCCCCAGAAGATGGGCTGCCTCTCCCACTCCCGGGACGCTCTCCGGAATCCCCCTGGATTTTGCTTTCTCCCTCCGGCACTGATGGCAGTTCCCTGACACAAAAGCAAGTGGTTAGAAGTGGCCCAATCTGTACTATGAAATTCTAAAACAGGTTGTCATTTCCAATAATTGACCTCTCCTTCCTTTCTTACTAGGGGGGGGTGGAGAGGGAAAGCATCATAAGGGCAGCATTTGCCCCAGTATTCAAGATCACTGAACAATGGGGATCATAACCAAGTCCCAAGACACAGAGCCAAAACCTACAAACCAACATAGCTTTAGTCTGGTGGCTAGTCAAAGTATCTAATGAAAAAGAAACAGCATGATCCATGTGCAAAGACATTCGGAACACACTCAGCTTCACAATATGTTTTACAGGCATCAGAGGGCCTATTTATTCATTTAGTTAACAAAACTTGTATACTGCTTAATTGTAAATTAAGTCTCCAAGCCAGGGGTAGGCAACCTAAGGCCCAGGGACCGGATGTGGCCCAATCGCCTTCTTAATCCGGCCCGCGGACGGTCCAGGAATCAGCGTGTTTTTACATGAGTAGAATGTGTCCTTTTATTTAAAATGCATCTCTGGGTTATTTGTGGGGCCTGTCTGATGTTTTTACATGAGTAGAATGTGTCCTTTTATTTAAAATGCATCTCTGGGTTATTTGTGGGACATAGGAATTCGTTCATTCCCCCCCCCCCAAAATAATAATAATAATATAATCCAGCCCACCACACGGTCTGAGGGACAGTGGACTGGCCCCCTGCTGAAAAAGGTTGCTGTCCCCTGCTCTAAGCAGTTTACAAATAATACAAAACATACATTAGAATATGGGCCCAAGACCCCTTCCCATCCACCACCAAATCTTCAGTCTACATACCAGAGTGGCGTGTAAATCGGCTTGCAATCTGGAATCCCATGAAAACTTGTTATTCTGAGAATGAACAAATAGGTATTATATTTACGATATAAACAATACATTATGTTACCATGAAAGATGTTTTCCCCACAGGATTCTCTTCTCTTCCCTGTGCTATGTAGCATCTACACGAAGCCGCTGGCAGAGATCATATAGGGCATTCTGTCTGAGATGTCATCAGTATTTGGGTGGCACCCACCTTTTTCTCTTATTTCATCAGATACCGGGGAAGCTGCTGATGTCCAGAATCAGCGTTTGTGCACAGTAGTAGATGGGGGTGAACAAACTGAGATTCAATCTAGACAAGGCGGAGGTTCATCCACCCAAATGAATGGTGTTCCACTCCTTCTGGATGGGCTTGTGCTACTGGATCAAGTTCACAGTCTGAAGGTGCTTATTCAACCAGGCGTTGTTGTCATAGAATTGCAGAGTTGGAAGGGACCACGGGGGATCATCTAGTCCAATCCCATGCAGTGCGGGGATCTTTTTTGTTTAAATGATATTTATTGGAAATTTTTTAGAATTACAAAAAAGAACAAAGCAGAAAAAGAGAAAGAAAAAACAAAGAAAAAACAAACCACATCAAACAATACAAATTCAAAAAACAAAAATACACCACAAACACTCAAAAACAAATCCAACATTCTCAAATCCTTAACTGTCATTACCTTCTTTCTTTGACCTCCTCCTCCTCCCTTTTTTTGTATCCTAGTTGTTAATTGTCGCAGCAAATCCTTTCCATATTTCATAATATTCTGTCATTACATTACCTTAATCTATTTTAATCTTATCTTACTATAAAAAACCTTAAAGCTTAAAACTTAAATCTTATTTTTACCAACTTCTCATAACCATAATATTCTTACATAATTCTTTAAACATTTTTGCTAAAGCCAAATAATTTCATTCCAACATTTTTCTAACATTCATCAATTTTATAAAACAATCCTAGTAATAAAAAAGAAATAATAAAACAATCCAATCTTCATCCAGCGTCCCTTCCTCCTGGTCCCGGGTTTTGTCAGTCCTTTTTATCCCGTCAATCTAGCGCATTAACCTGGTAATCTTATATCCGAGGCCCTTAAGTCGCTTCCATGTCCCTTCCGCGGCTCTTCTTCATATTTATAGCTGTATTTTCCTTTGTCTCCTGCTCCTTTCACTCATGGGAACTCCAGCTTAACAATGTTTTTGACCCTTCTCAACAAATCAGCCCCTTTTCCATAGTCCACACTAAACTGCATGTGGTATTTAAGAACATGTTTCAAAGTCCCTCCAAAATTAAGAGCCCCCACAGCAGTGCGGGGATCTTTTGCTCCATGTGGGGCTGGAACCCACAACCCTGAGACTAAGAGTCTCATGCTCTACAAACTGAGCCATCTGCAGAGCTACCACTCAAGTGGCCTCCATGACTTGAAGCACCTTTTTATCAGCTTTGGCTGATATGCCAGCTGCAGCAGTACCTAGATGGAGATTCGTGGTGTCATGAAAATCGCTTGGCACGCCCATGAAATCATTTACCCCTCTCTGAAAAATATGGAGAGAAATTTCTGTTGCTTTGGGGGGATGTGGCAAAAAGAAATCCCCAAAGTTTTCCAGAGGTTGTGGCTTACTTCTAAATTATGTGCCTGAAGGGGAAAGTTTGTGTCAATGCTGTTGTTTTTACTTTGTAAAAAGTGTTGCAGCAAACTTGCCTTTCCAGTGCCAGATATAGAGACCTTCTGTTTTTACATCCTGCGCTTCTCAATTTATGATTCCTACTGTATTTGTACATCCACATTAACTATTTTATTTATTCCTCTACTGGAAAAAGCCACAAATGTTTGCATTGCTTTCTGCTGCAATTTACATTATATTTTAATATTGAAATCTATTCTTTCTTCTACTTCTTTGTGATCAGCCCAGAGAACATGTGTCACTGGGCAGTGTGACAGATATAGTTAGCAAATAAGCAAACACCTAAAACCCTATTCAGATTCACCAGTAAGATTTCACTTAGTCAAAAAGGGAACTCAGAGGCTGCCTTCTACCAAGTCAAACTATTGGTCTATTGGCCTCAGTATTGTCTCCACTGACTGGCAGCATAGGGTTTCAGATACTCCCCCCCCCCCCCAGCCCTCCTTGAACATGCTGGGGATTGTACCTTGGGCTTTCTGTATGCAAAGCAATTGCACCACCACTGAACTACAGCCCTTGTCCATAAATTATCCCCCAAATAATGGATCCAACTGAGGCTGTGCTTTTGCTCCCATGCTGTGTTTGTCAGTTCCTAAAACTAGAAGCTAATGGTTTGCAAAAAAAAGAAAGAAAACCCCTTAACTTTGAAGGCAGCCAATTTCTATAGCCAGCAAAAACAAATTAAACATTATGGTTTTTGTATGGCATTATTCACTGAGATATTGTTCAAATGTGTCTTGCATCATCTTACAAGATTCTTTCTCGGCCCATGGGATTTGCTGAACAGAGTGCAAGCAAACTGCATGGAAATTTCATCAGTGGGCTACATTAGATATTATCGCTTTTGTTCTCTCTGGATGATTAATTCCCACATCTCCTTTGTCTTGCTACTCACATCGCAGACTAATATGATTCCCCCACCACGATATAGCATGTGTCAATCTAACTAGGGCTTTCAGAGCTTAATGGCAGAAGACTGAAGCAAATCAAATGTATTATCACTATTAAGAACCTCTTGGGATGCATCTCATATGTTTTTAAACCATCACATATTTGGCTGGCTAGAAGCTGAAGCCACCCACACACCAGGGTGGGGGGGGGGGTACATGTAAGGTCAGAAACAGAACGGGTTTATATATCGCTATCTGACAATCTTCACCTCTTCCACAGTAGCCCAGTGCATAACAGGCTGAACACCACCTATCCAGTCTAGGGAATCACCCACTCACAGTGCCTCAGTCTCCTGGATTGAGCTTCAGTTTATTGGTTCTCTGCCAGTCCACTGCCAAGTCCAGACACTGGTCTGGCACATCCACTGCCACAGATGCAAAGGAGAAATGGAGCTGTATTTTATCTTTATATTGTTGTACTCCAAATCCCCAGATAACCCATCTCAGTGGTTTCATGTAGATGTTAAACAGCATGGGGGATAAAACTGATTTATGTGGCACCCCACCTTGGGGGATCTACAGGACCAAACAGCATCACCCAAGCAACACCCCCCTCCCTGGAGATGGCCATGCAAGTAGGACAGCTGCTCCAGTCTGGTCAGTGGTATTTTAAGTTTGTTTTGCATACATTCAAGTTCTAATGGAATTGTCACGTACTGTTCTTTGTGTGTTTCATTGTCATTTAACTCCGGCCTCTATACTTGTTGTCCCTTACACCCGTGCATTCTGAGAAATGCATCTTCATGCACTGACTCTAGACCTCAAAGGCTTTTGCCACAATAAATTTGTCCGTGTTTATGCTGCCACAAGACAGTTGGTTCTCCTCTTCTACAAGGAGCCTATCTAGGTGACTGACAGACTCTGTATGGACCTGAGAAGAACCTGCTGGATCAGGCTAATGACCCATCTAGTCCAGAATCCTGTTCTCACAGCGGCCAACCAGATGCCTGTGGGAAACCAGCAAGCAGGATCCGAGCACAAGAGCACTCTCCCCTCTTGTGGTCCACAGCAGCTGGTGTTCAGAAGCATTACTGCTTCTAACAATGGAGGCAGAACACAGCCATCATGTCTAGTATGCAAGAAACTCATGCTCAGGTGCCTAACAGAGTGCTGCATCTTTCGAAGATGAAATCTGTCTCTTCCCAATGGCCCCTTCATCATCAATGTGTTTCAGGTAGAACAAAATGAGCCTGTTTGTCTATCATCCACCATTTCACTTGAAAACACATTTCTGTGCTTAGAACTCCCCTATTGCCACACCAAGGGCTGCTGATGCTCCAGCCCATCCCATAATCTACATTAAAGGCATGTGCTGCCCACAATGTTCCAACATTGCTTGAACTCTATTTTATTCTTCATACCGCTGCTCCTTGTACGATCTCCTTGTTACATCTGACGGCCACTAGGTGTCGCTGACTTCTTCTCCGCTGGCTTTCACGACTCTCGATGGCAACACAAAAGGAGCGTTCGTGCTCGCCTTAATATTTCTATTCCACGTATGACACTGCGTAGGCCACGGTCAAATGCCACATCTGGTTGTTCAGCAACGTGCCAGGCTCAATCGTAAAGGCAAAAAGCAGGTTCGCTGTTCGTTTCCCCCTGGGACTGTTTGCAGAGGCATTTTTTCTAAAATGAATCACGACATCCCCTTTTCACATGGGCATCTCTCTCTGTGTGTGACTGCTAATGGGATGCAGAGAAAAGAAAACCAGAAGTATTTGTGCAAAGCCATCCAAAGACAAGCACTGCGTAAAAATCGTGACTGTAATGCAGAGCTAAAGGTAAAGGAACCCCCTGACCATTAGGTCCAGTCGCAGACGACTCTGGTATTGCGGCGCTCATCTCGCTTTACTGGCCAAGGGAGCTGGCGTACAGCTTCCGGGTCATGTGGCCAGCATGACTAAGCCGCTTCTGGCGAACCAGAGCAGTGCATGGAAACGCCGTTTACCTTCCTGCCCGAGCGGTACCTATTTATCTACTTGCCCTCTGACGTACTTTTAAACTTCTAGGTTGGCAGGAGCAGGGACCGAGCAATGGGAGCTCACCCCGTCACAGGGATTCAAACTGCCAATCTTCTGATCGGCAAGCCCTAGGCTCTGTGGTTTAACCCACAAGGCCACCTGCGTCCCCTATTGCAGAGTTACATCGGCGTTAATAATCCTAAACCAACCACAAGATCTGGGCAGATCTGATCCCTCCCCATGTAAGTACAGAGGGGCATGTGTAGAAGAAGTGATGCGGGGGTCAGCAGAAGCTCCCATTCCTCCCCCAGCACAACCATGGGCTGAAATGCTGCACACATCAAGATGAATAGGAAGAACAGGACACCAAGTGAACCCTGTGTTGACTCATCCAGAAATGCTCCCAGACAGATTATACGCAAAGCTGAAAGAAATCCAATCAACGGGGCAGGACATTTAGAAAAGTCTAAATATCTAAGTTGTTAAATAAAATATACAGAAGTAAAGCTAGCCAGAATGAAGCAAGAAACTGGAAGAAGTCAGCTTCCACTTCTGTTATTGGCCAGTGTGACATAACGGTTAGAGGGTCAGACTTGGAGTAGGAAACCCCGGGTCCAAATTCCCACTTAGCTGCTAAGTTCACTTGGGCCAGTCACAATCTGTTAGCCTAACCTACCTCCTCACAGGGTTACTGCAAGGACAAACATGGGATGTTGCATTATTCCACCAGTAACAAAGAATTCCCACTTCTGACAAGGCTAGACTGAAGTTTTCCAAAATAGGGATTGTCATGGACATGGGCAGCCAGCTGCCTGTCACACATCATGATAAATCAGATAGTATTTTGCACCAAAGTTCAGATACCTTTTCTTGATACTTATCCTTATATTCTTCTTACTATTTTTAATGTAATCAATTATGAACTGAAGGAGTGAGTGAATGTTTAAATGGATGTTAGCCATCAATAGCTTTCAGCAGTTTAGCTATCTCAAATAAACAGGACTTTGCCTCTGAGAAGGTGAGCTACTTTCCTTGCAAGTTACGAATCAGCAAGGCATGAATTGGCATCAATCGAGGCAGTAGTCTTACAAAAGCATCCTGATAGGGCCAGAGAGCCCTGTAATCATGATGCCAACTTGTCTCGTCAGAGTAAGCAGAGAAAGAGGCTCGGAGCAAATGTGTGGGGGTTTTTTTGCTATCCCTGCCAAACATGTGTGCATGGATGAGAACTCTTGAACAGATAGAACTAATAAATGATTGAAAACTGGTACCGTTGCCAGGGTCCCCTTCCAAACCCAGGCTACATTCATGACATGCCGAGAAGGACAGTGTTTTTGGTTTTTGTATGTGAAAGCACCTTTGCTATGGCTGCAAGTTGGTGTATAAGTCAACAATGGATACAAGCACTGGAGCCCTGAAGGCATATTTACACTGCAAATGTACATCATATTGTACCATTGTAATTGTCATGGCTTCCCTCAAACAATTCCAAGATTGTGTTCCTTAATGATGGTGTTGAGAATTCTCTGTCACCATCCCTCCTGCACACCCGCAGAGAACTACAAGTTCCCAGATAGTCCCTGCTGTGCAGATATGCCAAGTGGCAGGAAAGTGAGTTGGCGCAACGTCTAGTCATCCTGATGCCAAAGGCACAAGTTACGCAGCCAAGGAAAAGCATCCCGTTGGGAGGTTCCCATGTTGTGGTCCACAACATGTTTTGGAAAGTTAATTTTGGATAGAACAAGCACAGGATTTTTGCATTTAAATGAGTACAACTCTGTTAGCACATGACAGCTCAAGTTCCAAAGATTAACTTGACCCAACAATCTCTCCCTCCCCCCTCCATGCAAACAAATCTCACTGCAGCCAACTAAAGACAACCAACCATGCTCTGCCCCCCCCCCCAACCTCTCTCACTGCCAAGGAAATATAATGAATGAATAGAAAGAGAATCTACCCAAGTGACGCTGACACAAAACCTCACACATACACTATGTAAAAGAATGCAAGTTTGCCACCCACTTCTCTCCTCCCCCAACCTTATACTGTATACAGCATCAATGTCTCACATAGGACATACCGTATTTTTCGCTCTATAAGACGCACCAGACAACAAGACACACCTAGTAACTGATTTGTAGAAAAGATACTATGACCTGAAAATAGACAATAGACGTGCTTTTGAAACCCCCAAAAACTTGAATTAAAATTTTGTGTGTGTGAGAGAGAGAGAGAGACTGCATTAACACTCCAACAGATCTCATGTCTCCATTAAGTTCCTGGGGTGCCCCACAAACCATAGCTTTGGATTCAGCCCACAAAGAAAGTCAGCTTTGAGCTCCCAGCATCAGCAAAACTCACCCACATACGCTAACCCTCCTGGCTATGGCTCTCCTTCCTAGGGTGGTAAGGCATCCATCCAGGTGAGGTAGGAAAAGGCCCACCCCACTCCTCCTGGGAGCATCTCCTGTTAATCTCTATAACAACATGGCCATACCTCCAGTTACAGAGATAAGGATATTTAACTGGCCATCAGTTTGACAAAGAAACTAGCTTAACCAGTTCAGCAGTTCCTCAAACCTATGACAATATTTTCTCATTTAAAGCTGGATTTACTTTTTCCATGGAAAATCTGGTGTTTTTCTAAAAAATAAAAAACCCCAGTAACTAGAAATCGTAAATCCAGATGAAGGATGCAATCCTAACCCTGGTTTCAACTAGCCAACATGGAGGACATGAGCACAACTGGCTTTTCCATCTTGTGACACACACACACACACACACACACCCCAGCAACTGATAATGGTTCTGGAGATACTACATAGCCATCATAACTAGAAGCCACTAATGAGCTGGCCTCTGTGATAGATCTAGTAGTATTAATGCTTGGGGGGGGGGGTTGCTGAGGCTGAGAATTCCTGGCCTAGTTAGGCCACCTAAACGTGGCAAAAACGGTATTTAAACCAGGTACCTTCTCAGTTTATTGTTTCAGTTGCTTTCAGCCAGGGCCGGATTTAGGTTTGATGAGGCCCTAAGGTAATGGGGCCCTTTGTATGTCCAGCTGTCCTTTGGCAACAACAAATTGTCACTGTTTTTTGTGTTGAATATATGCTATATGGTAATTTATGGACCTAATAGGTATCTAAAGCTATTTGCACATAACAAAATATGTACATCATAGGAGCCTACACAATACAAAACACTGTTGCTGTATGTAAGTTTTATTTGTTTTTTATCTTATATTTTGGAAATGTACATCCAGGTGTGTGTTTTTTCCCCCCTCCACTCTCAGAGGCAGAGGCAGAATACTTCTGAATACCAGGTGCTGGGCCCTGCCAATGTGGCATGGGATGCTGCGCTCAGATCGTGGGCTTCCCAGCGGCATCTGACCGGCCAGGTGTGAGAACAGGATGCTGCACTGACTAGGTGGGACCCGGCACGGCTCTTCTGGAGTCCTGACGCGCAATGCTAGCCCACAACAACGATGCACTAAAGGCAAGAAGCGTAAGGGGGCGGAATGGATCTTTTCCTCCCATTAAGGAGGAAAAAAAGATGGAGCGAAGGGTGGCCAGGATCAAATAGCAGCGCGTACACAGGGCAGGGATCTGGAAAGCGCAGAGTTGGGAGCGGCGCGTGCCGTTCTTTGGCACCGATGATGGCTAGGGAAGCGCTAGCTTGGCTTTATTTGCGGAATAAAACCGCCGCCCCTCCCTTCTTAACCGTTGCTGGACGATCCCTCCAGCAAGCCCACGTGCAAACAGCCAGGGATCCCAAACGACTGAAGGAGCAGCGCGTCTAATGCCCCCTTAAGGTGCCGCCGCCGCCGCCGCCCCCCAAACGCCTGCACCTTGTAAATCCACCTTAAAAGCCAATTCATGGAGGGAACTGGGGAAGGACCAGACCATTTTCCTGAAGGAGCTGGGTCCGCTCTTTCTGACCCCGATGCCAAAAAGATTGTCTCCGTCTCTGTCCGCCTTAAACAAACCCGTTCAGAAAAATAAAGCCTGCCAATCGCTTTCTTCCCTCCCCGCCGCCTTCCCGCGCGCGTTTGAGCCCATTCTATTTGTAATCGTCCCGGTCGGCCTTTAAAGAACCCCACAGAGAGGTCGCTGTAGCTTTAAGAGGGTAGAGCCGGGCTGATTGGACGCGGACGGGGAGGGGGCAGGAGAAGGCGTGACTGACGGGGAGGGGGCGGTTTCATGACCATCTTCTCCTCGGAGTGCTTTTCCAAAGGGAAGGATTTACTTTGAAGAGAAAGAAGCGCCAACTGGAGCCAGAGAGCGTCTTGTCCTGGGACGGGCGAGGCTTGGGCCAAGCCGGGTGCTGGCGGTGAGTGACTTCTGGGCTGCATAAAGCGCAATCTTTTTTGTTTTGTTTTCCCCCACCGAGAGGCGATGCATGTGAATCTTGAGCAGAGTTCTGCTATCAAAGCTTGCGATTGTCAAACGCTGCACACCCTGTAACTTGAAGATCTCTCATTTCCAGAAATGTAGATCTCTCTTTGTATTAACTAGCCTGGCCAGAGTTATAATTCTACCCCTTCGAAGAGGTGCCAGTGAAGAACTTTGCCTGTGTAGTTCGCCTCTTTCCTGCAAACTATTTTCTGTTCTTTAAATGACTAAATATAGTTCTGTTCGGATGACCTAATTTGTTGGGCGATATAGGGAGAAGCCTCTTTTTTGGTAACTGTTTAGCAGTACAGTTATTCGTGAGCAATAATAATTTATGCAGCATACTTAGGAATGCTCCCCCCCCCCGCGTCGGTTCTGTGTTTACTCAGAAGCATGTCCCATTGTACTAAGTGCGGTTTGTTTCCAAGCTAAATTTGTACAGAACTGCAGCCTCAGTTGATCATAGTATATTTCACATGCCTGACCTTTATGCTTGGACTCTTCTCTGGCTGCTTTTGGAGATTCCTTTCAAGAATATACTTTTTTAAAAAAAAAAAAAAAAAAAAAGGAAAATGCATACACCTCTCTTTTCTAAAAGATCATTGGCTCAAAAACCGAAAGCCTCAGAACTGAAGCTATTGGCCTGAAAGGTACATAATAAAGAGCTGGAAACAAAAACAAAAAGCTGCTTCACAGCAGGGGAAGATGAAGGAAATGAATGAATAGCAAGCTTATACCACAGTAGCATGCACGTTTACTCAGAAATAAGTCTCACTTTGTTCAATGGGACTTGCTCCCAAGTAAGTGGTTCTAGGGTTGCAGCCTTAACGAATATTTTTTTTTGTACACAAAGAACAACTAGCATACAGAATGTAATGTCCTGACTGAAAATCTGGTCTCTAGCTAGGTATGAAACAGATTTCATGCGGAAAAACCCAGTCAGTAGTTAAGCCAATTCATATAAGCAACATAAGGCTGATCTACCAGATTGATTCTGTGTTGTGCAGTGTTGGGTTTGTCCAGAATCTGGCACTGTGGACTTGGCTAAGTGAAAATATGAATAGTTGGAAAGTGGATTACCCCATCTTTGCCCAATTTATTGTAGGAGTTTACAGCCGAAGCCTCTGTTCTTCTGCTCTTAAAGCAAGCCCCTGTCAGTCTTATTCTCAGGAAATTGCAGCCTTAAGAAAGTAACTGATACTGGTCATTGTTAAGAGTTCAGAAGGTGTATCTGTGCTTGACAATGTCAAAACAAGACTAGTTTTTCAGTGCATCAGATGGAATGGACTCTCATCCTCAGAAGCTTTTGTCACAGTAAACTTTTCAGCCTTTTTAAGGAGCTACTTCTTTTGTGTCACGCACAAAGTAATAGACTAATATGGTTATCCCTCTGAGGGTCGAAATGTGAAATGGATGAGGTAAAATAACCTTGTGATGAACTGCTTCTCTCAAAAAGTTGCATGTGACTTGACTCTTTGGCATGTAGCCATGTGACAGCATTGCCACACATCTAGCTTGCAACATTTAGGGCTTCTTTACACGTGATTTTCCTTGTACGTGGGGGGGCGGGGGGAATTAGCACAATGTGTTATGCCTATTCTATGCATTTGCGTCTCCTGCAGTGGCGTGCATGGAAACTGTTGCCCCTTTGTCACAACAACGCTTCAGCCACATTGCAAGTGTAGCTGCAAACTTGAGCCTGTAAGAGGGGAAACTGACTACATACGCCACATCACGGGCATAGCCAGGATTTAGGGGGGGGGCAGAATCAAGTTATCTGCGACACAATATTTTATTTATTTACATGGTTTAGGGGGGCAGCTGCCCTCCCTGCACCCCCATTCACCACATGCCATGTTTGTGCCCGGATTCACTGCTTCCATATTCTCAGCTGCATTAGTTCAGAATGCAAATTGTTGCTAGCCCATTTTGTCACAGGACTAAAAGGCACTTTTGAAACTCGTATTTGTGCCTTGCATGAATGCCTCTGATGCATGGTGGAATATAGAAGAGATATGGAATGTTTGCAAGCATGTTTCCTTTTGTGCAGACAGGGGAGGAGGGCTGGTGAAAAGACGAGAGAGGAGATGGATGGGAGGAACTATAGCCACCTCATCAAACTTGCAGACAGTTCTTGGACCAGTCACTATCCTTAGTTCCACAGTAGCCACTGGTACCCTCCAGCTCCACTCCCATCAGCTAGCATGGCCAATAGTTGGGAATGATAGAAGTTGCCGTCGGCAACATCTGGAGGGCACCATGTTGCTTACCCTTGTTTTAGATTAATCTTTCTCACGCAACTATTGTAAAGTGAAGGAATGGATTTGGAAGAATGGCATAGTATAAGTAAATGAACTTTTAAACCAAGGCTTATTCATAATTTTAAATGCATTGCCTGTTTGTGGCTGGGTTTTTTGTGTTGTTTTTTGTCTAGGAGTCGACATCACTTTCACAAGAAAGTAAAAGTATTATTTTGTGGTGGGGAGAGATTTCTCTGCAGTGATGTGGAATGCCCTCCACTAAGTGGAGCAACCTGAGCCAACACTGATTTAGTCCAAAGTTTTAAGACGTATTTATTTGCTCTGAGTATTCAGTCTGGATTGTTTAACCTGCTCTGCGATTGGCAGATTTTAGCTGCCTTAATTTGCTGTTGCTACATTTAGTAACTCTGCTGTATGGTTGCCTTATTTGTTAACTTAGTATCCATTGAGAGGAATGTGGGTATAAGTATTTTCAATAAATAAAACGCAAAGACTGGAGGATCAGAAGATACATATATCAAGTTGTTTGTATGCCACGTTGCCAGTTTATCCATGTTCAAGGTGGCTTACAACATGAAAATAATAATAATAACTGCAACATAACAAAAGCAGTCATAATCAGTAAACCAAACATCAAAAGTACGCAGACAAACTGAACAATTTCCACATAACTCACAACAAGATCTAAAATAAAGATACCAAAAACCAACAAGAGTGCAACAGCCTCTGTTTTTGTCATTGGAGTCACTCAGGGCTCTGTCATCCCAAGCCGGGTGGGAAAAGGCCAGCAAGGCAAGGAGCAGGTCTTCCAGGACTCACAGCCAAGATGCCTCACACATGCACACAGAGTATCAAGTCTTGGTGAAGAGTCAATTGATACAACTAAATAGATGGTTCATTTTCCCCAAAGACAAGAGATGTATGAAGGAATCCATTGTGAATGCAGTGTGTGACAATCAAGTCAAGCGTGCTGTAGTGGATAGAGTGCTTGACTGGGTTCAACTGCTGATTCAGCCACTAAGCCATACAGTATTTCACTAACCTGGGTCCTCCCAATGTTTTGGACTACAACTCCCATCATCCTTAATCATTGGCCATTCTTCCTGGGACTGATGGGAGTTGTAGTCCAAAATACCTGGTGGTCGCGAAAGGCTGCACTAAACTCCTCAGACAGCCTTGGCCCATTTACTGTGTCCTAGCCTAACCAACTCACTGGGTTGCTGGGCGGATGAATGAGGATAACCTTCCATGGGCTGCCCTGATCTCCCTAAAGGTTAAATAGGACCATATGCCTCACTTGAGTCTTTCTGTGTTCCTATTACTCCCCCACCCCCACCCACACACACACCTACCTTTATCATTGGAACATTCTTGCATGGTAGGTTATTCTTAAGCAAGACCTCCTAGTGAGATTCATGACTTATATAGCTATTAGCTTTCTTGTTTTCACAGGCATTTATGCCTTCATAGTATTGTATGGTGTATGCTTTTATGTTTTCCTTTTTGGCAGCTTGTATTCTACATGTTGCCACCTTTTATTGTTCATTGTGCTATGCCAAAAGCTGTAATCAAGTTTGTAATCTTCTAAGATCTATTGCACTGCCCCACCAAACCAGTTGGACAAAATGTTTCAGATTAAGATACGAGCCCACTTGCCAAATGAGGTCTCCTGATCTCCTCCCACAGGGGTGGGGACCCTGTGAACCTCCAGATCTTGTTGGATGCTTACAAACTATGGATCTTCTTCCCATCTGTTTGGAGGTGGTGTAAGACCCACCTCATCCATTTAGCTCTGGGTTTTTTAATTTTTTAAAAAACTGCTTTTTATAGTTCAAGAAATTCTGTAATGATGTTGTTGTGTTTTCAGTTTTAATTGGATTTTTAAAAAGACATTCACTATGAACAACTCTGAATTGCTGTGAAAGTGGTATAGAAGTATTTTAATTTTTAAAAATGCATTAATGAAATGTATTTCCCTTTTAGGAATCAGTCCCTTGATAATAATAATAATAAAAATGCATGTGTAGTGTTAGAGGGACTCTGTCAGCATCAAAAAGAAGCATATATACCCTAAATATATTCAATACAACATGAAAGGTCCTGACCTTGAAACTGAATCTTCCCATAACATTTGCTGGAAATCGATGGACATTTTAAATGGCTGCAAAAATCCATTTGTGTGGGGCTGGGTTCTAGGATGGATGCAATTAAGAGAAATTAGCAAGGGAAAAGTTAACTGGCAAAGAAGTCCAATTTGCCCACGGCAGTGAAATACTTCTGGCTGCCAGAACTCTCAGTATGGAATAAGGTGTGCTCTACAACTGCAGCTTCTGCTTGGGACTAATGTCAGGCAACTAATGAATAGTTACCATGGGTACACGCACAAAAAGTTGCCGCCCCCTATTATAGGGGGTCATATCCATCAGCCTGGATTTGAGACTGGGGAGGTGCCAGACCATTGTAATGGAGTGGATGAGAACCTATAAGCTGAAGCTGAATCTCAACAAGATGGAGATGCTGTGGTTAGGTGCTTCTCTGGTCTGGGAATTAGGTAGCCCAGCTCTGAACATGGTTACACACACACACACACACACACACACACACACCCATATGTCGTTCAGGAGCACTTTAGATCCTGCTTTGACCCTGGGTGCCCAGTGGTTTGCCAGCTATGACCATTCTTGGACAGAGCCTGGCTAGAGTAATCCACACTCTGATTATCTCTTGGTTGGATTACTGCAATGCACTGTACGTGGGGCTGCCCTTGAAAATGAATCAGCAGCTACCACAGGTATGTTAGTATAGGAATGATGCCTCCATCTTCCTGTCAGATTCATGCCTCTTTTTTCCTGCCTGCTGACCTATGGAGAAAGAGCATCTCATCAGAATTGGCCCCCAAAACATGCTGCCTGCTGAAGGGGTGGCCTGCCAACTATTCTTAAATTTTGGCAAATACAGATAGCTTATGAAATATATACTTTGTGGGTGTTCTAAATACTGAAGGTAGAATTCAACTTCACGCTGTTCCAGTCATTCATGCCTGCAGAAGCATTCCAGCTTGCCAGACAGAACAATGCCCCCCCCCCTCCAATATGCTCTTCTGGGCTTCTCCCAACCACTGCCCCCAGGGCCAATTGCAGGGGGGAGGAAAGCCCCATGATGCAAGTAGAGGTTATTGCACAGGGCTTTTGCTGATGGGGCTGGTTAGGTGAATATTACTAATTTACCTGTCTCCTAGCTTTGGGTATTTTATTTTTCAATTCTGCTAAAGCACACAAGAGTTATCGGTTTTGCTATGTCTAGACAAAGAGGGTTGTGTCTTCAGCTTTGGCATGGTGTGACTTTTGCTGGTGGAGCTGCATTTATTATAACTGCAAAAATGGAGAGGAACAGAAGGAAGTTCACTCCCTCAGATCTGGGTTCCGACCCACTGACTCATACTCTTAACAGCAAGGTCAGAGGTTATCATGCAGCCTATAGAAAGAAGATGGGAGTCTTGTATTACTAGGTTCACAAAGCAACCCTATGCTTGCTTAGTTGGAACAAAGCTCTATAGCTACGGACTGGGGTGCTTGACTATGTGATTTGATCACCCCTGCCTGATCAAGGTAGGCCCTACCCCATCAAGACAAGTTTCGCCCCTCAATTCTGCTTACACTCCAAGTCCTCCTCTGCCTGCTAGCCTATGTCCCTTTCCCCAAAGAGGGATAACTCTGTACAGTTTTCCTCTCATTGCAAGTAGCAGGCATAAGGGAGGGCTGTATTTGGGATTACAGGACAGGGAGAGGGGGGCAAAGGGTTAAAGCCCTCTACCCCAGTGTCATGCACCCCAATCTGCTCTGTGTGCAGGCTGTAAACGATGCAAAGGCAAGCTACACGTAGTTTGACCTTAAGTAATAATGACTCTGATTGAACTTCCGTGTAATCTGTTGCAGAGTGAGATCTTGTCATTCTTATCATCTCAAGAATAGCTTTGGTGACCACACACACACTCACGACTTTATTTGTCCAGGAAGGATGTGAAACCCAATTTCTGTTTACTAGCAGACTTGCGGGCTGATTTCACTTACTCACAGTTTTACAGAGGAAGTGAACATTGCATAAAATAAAACGCCTTTCCCCTTTTTTCCTTACAAGAGAGAGAGAGAGAGATTCTTAAACTGGGTGGAACATCCCAAGAAAGTGAAAGGGGATGGATGAACAACTGATCCGCAATCTGAAACAGCAAAGGGGTTTTGCTTTTTGCTTTTTCTGCCTTTATCGGCCTGAGAAATGCTAACTGTGTGAGGGTGGGGCTGCCAAAGAGACACCAGAGAGACATGAAAAAAAATCAAACCTGATGGGTTCCGTCTGCCCAAGCAGCTGGACGCCAGCCCCGGCCATACGCAGGCTTGTGCTTTTAATTGGCAGCGGTGCATCGTGATGTAAGTGGAGAGCATGGAGATGATGAATCACGCTCGTAACTGGCACAGCGCCTCGCGTGTGCTTCCTAGCAGAAGATGCAGCAACAGGAGGCTAGGACTGCATGGAGCAAGAACTGCTCTGTGTGTGCCTCGGAAACTTCGTGCTATTCCGTGTGGAACAAATAAGTCATTCTTGGGTGTGTTGATGGCTGAATGGGGGGGGGGGGGTAGGTGGGGAATGAGGTGCTCAGCCATGTGATCACCCCCTACCTGAGTTCTTGCAAATAGAATTGAGGCAGGCAAGTATGTGTGTGTGTGCATAATTATTTTCCATCTATATATGTTATGCAAGAAGAATTCAGTTAAAAGCATCCATCACGCCCCATATATCAAAGGGGATATCTATTAATAATACGATCAACTCATTATTCTGAGTTCCCCGGTATCGTAGTTAAAATATGGAACTCACTTCCACAGGAGGCAGTGATGACCTCCAGTTTGGATGGTTTTATAAAAATAAAAAAAAAGACGAGACAAAATCGTGGAGGATAAGTCTGTCAATGGCTGCTAGCCATTCTGGAGACTGTGCTCTACTTCCACGGCTGGAGGTGAAATCCTTCTGAACACCAGTTGCTGGAAATCATGCTATTGTTCTCAGGTGCTGCTTGCTGTTTTCCATTTGGGGCATCTGTGAAAACAGGAAGGGACTACTGCATCTTAAGGGACGCGGGTGGCACTGTGGGTTAAACCACAGAGCCTAGGGCTTGCCGATCAGAAGGTCGGTGGTTTGAATCCCCACGACAGGGTGAGCTCCCATTGCTCGGTCCCTGCTCCTGCCAACCTAGCAGTTCGAAAGCACGCCAAAGTGCAAGTAGACAAATAGGTACCACTCCGGCAGGAAGGTAAACGCCGTTTCCGTGCACTGCTCTGGTTCGCCAGAAGTGGCTTAGCCATGCTGGCCACATGACCTGGAAGCTGTACGCCAGCTCCCTCGGCCAATAAAGCGAGATAAGCGCCGCAACCCCAGAGTCGGTCACGACTGGACCTAATGGTCAGGGGTCCCTTTACCTTTACCTTACTGCATCTTAAAATACCATACTATAGCACCAAATACAATAAAGCCCTTCTCCTTATTTATAATTGATTCATTTTTCAAAATTCAAATTCTGTCTGTACTTGAGGAGTTCCCTGCTGGATCAGACCCAAATCCCAAACTGGTCCCACACCGTCCTGTTTGTCTTTCACTTATTTGGCAACATATAGAAAGCAGCTTCTTAGACTCTAGAGTCTTCCTCTGAGTTGGTCATAGGCTGGATGGACCATAGGTATATTGCAAAGCTAGAAGGAACCCAAGATGTCATCTGGCCAACTCTCCATCCCAAGGCAGAAGTCTCCACATACCAGCCAGACACTTACTTCCCACAGTCCGGTATAACAAATCCAGCTTTCCAACATTTCAGACACAAGCATTTTCCATCCCTGTTATCTGAGATCCCTGCAGCAACACTGATAGTAATATGTCATGCCAGCAAAGTGCAGGATCTGCTCCACAATGGTGTTCAGTGGGGCTTACACAGGTTTGCAGACTGAAGGCGCTTGAGAAGGGTAGATGATTCCTGTTCTTCCAAAGCTGTGTAAAAATGGCAAGCTGCCTCAGCATGAATGCCCTTTCAGTTACTTAAAACAGTCATTTGTGACATTTCAGTGTGACACAACTCTGTGGAAATCTAAATGTGAAAAAAGGAAAAGAAAAAAAGAACAGCTGAGTTTTCCTTATGCAGAGTTTTGGAATCCAATGTATTTGTACTTGATTTCTGAAGATTGGTATGAGCTCTGAAAATAATAAGAGTAGAAGGGTAAGCGAAAGTGTTTTTCTAATCTGTGCTATAATAACACACGTGTGTGTGTGTGTGTGTGTAAGGCAAATCTGATAAGTAATTCACTTTCAAGGCTACAAGGGGATCATATTATCCACAAGCTTGAGAAGGAACTTGAAAGGTTAAGGAAACATCACTCAGAACTATTGCTTTAAAGATCAAAGAGGCCGGACTCCTGTGAAATGCTGAGAAAGTAAAGAACACGAGGGACTGAGTCCCAATTTGAAACAGAACTTGTGCAAAAGCAGGAGATAAGAGAGCAGGCAAAAGCGGGATGGGTTTTGGGACAGCATTTGTCGCAGCAGTTTAGACTTGGTGTGGAAATCTGGCAGGCAATGGGAGAGGAGGGGGGAAAGATCAATCATGCAAAATATGTTCTGTGTCTTTCTTCCGGAGTATCTGCAACGGACTCTTGCAGAAAGACCATCATATCCAGGACCATATTTCAAGAGGTAAAAATGCGGACACAAAAAGTTGTTGAGCTTTTTTAGGGCAATCACTGCCAGAGCCCGGGTTGCCAGAGCCTGAACCCAAACCACCCATGCACACACAAACAAAAAAAATGGAAAACCCAAAATCCAGGGCATTTGCTTTAAAATGTAAAATTTCCTCCAAACGTGCATGTAGGACCCCCAAAAGAGGACATGTCCAGGAATTCCCAGATGTATGGCAACCCTACTTGGAGTCTTACCTATTTGTGACCCATCTATGCTGCCTGTTTTGTGGAAGGCAGCATAACAGTTGAGGCCTTCTGAGCTGGCCACATTGCGTTCCTAAATATGACTGGCAGAGTTGCTACCTCTGATATTACCAGCAGCTACTGGCCATGATAGCTATATTTTACCTGCACTGTCAGAGGTGTTATGTCTCTGAATACCAGTTGCTGGGAATCTCAGGCGGGCAGAGTGCTGTTGTGCAGATTGCAGGCTTCTCACAGACATCTCATCAGCCACTGTGAGAATAGGATTCTGGACTTGATGGACCACTGCCCCCCCCCAAACCCCACATTTTAGAAAGGAATAGGATGCCAATCAGATCAACCCAAGGCTTGGTTAAAAAAGAATGTTTTTGCCTGGTGCCTAAAGGTGTACAATGAAGGCACCAGGCGAACTTCCCTGGTGGGGAGGGGAACTTCCCACAGAGGGGGAGCCACTGCAGGGAAGGCCCGTTCTCGTGTTGCCACCCTCCAGACCTCTCAAGGAGGAGGCACATCAAGGAGGGCCTCAGAAAATGATATCAGGGTCCGAGTAGGTTCATATGGAAAGAGGCAGTACTTGAGGTATTGTGGTCCTGAGCCGTTTAAGCCTTTATAGGTCAAAACCAGTACTTGAATTGGGCTTGGAAACTAATTGGTAGCCAGGGCAGTCCTGCTCTCTACAACATCCTAAGTCTGTTCCATCTTCTCCATTACAGCAGATCAGATATTTGAAGACTGTTGTCACATCTCCCGGCTAAGCACACCCAACTCTTTCAACCATTCCTCATTCAGCTGTTTCCAGAACACTGCCCTGGTCTTCCTCTGGACATGGTTTGAGCAAGGTGTTCTGTATGCAGCAACATGCGGCATGAATCTGCAACCTCCTTTCCTTTTCCTGCCTTGGGATGCCCAGAGAGTTCAGCTGCAGCTGAACTGTTCAATATTCCCTGATATCCAGGCTTGAAACCCTGAGAGGTCTGGGGTTTTGTTTTTTTAAAAAAAGAAAAAATCCTAATAGTTGCGGTGTAACTCAATACAACATTGTAATACAATTTCTCCCTGCCCTCCCCATCAAACCGTGGCAGGATGGGGGTGGGATTTGCTGCAAATTCTTCACAGATGGCATACTTATGTGGGAGTCTGCATTTCAAATATGTTCATGTTCCAGGCTGTTTTAAAAAAAGAAATAGAAAAAAGTGGAGATTTTCTCTCTCTGTGGAAAATAGATCTGACTTTAAAATGCCTCTTCTCTTCCCCCCACCCCCATTCCAATTAAAACAACCATACCCTTTCATTTCTTGCAATACTTAGCTCTAATCTATACTATAGCTATTCCGAAAGGCTGTGTTATAATGTCACTGCCAGATTCAGCTCAGAAATGGTACCTGGTGGAAGGCCAGTTCAAAAACCTTTTTGTGCTTCTTTCAAGAGGTCCAAATGCACCCATGGATGCTAGAATGGGGAGGGGCGCTGAAAGTGTTGCTAAGTTAGTCACTAGATGGACTCAGAAGTTTCTTCTTACTGTTCTTGTTTAGGAGATACAATAATGTTCTTGTCTGTCTTCCCGAGTCGAGCATCCTCTAAGCCTTACATGACAAGAGGACGGAACTTTGACTTGGTGTGCATCGTCTCCTCCCAGTAATGAAAATGCATTATTATTCTTATTATTCATTAAATTTGTGTACAGCCCTTCATCCCCGGATCTCAGGGCGGTTCACAACATAAAATTGCAATATAAAACCCACAAAATACATAGGAAAAATAAAAGCAACAGCAAACCAATAATTCCCCTCCCTCACAACGTATTTAAAAGGGCATTGGATGCCAATCATCCAAAGGTCTGGTTGAAGAGGAACATTTTTTCCTTGCGCCTAAAGATCTATAATCTATAGCTGAACCTCCCTGAGGAGAGCGTTCCACAAATGGAGAGCCACTGCCACCCTCTGGACTTCATGTGGAGGAGGCACACAAAGAAGGGCCTCCGAGGATGATCTCAGGGCCTGAGTAGGTTCATATGGGGAGAGGTGGTCCTTGAGGTATTGCGGTCCTGAGCCATTTAAGCTCAGGTCAAAACCAGCACTTTGAATTGGGCCCGGAAACTAACTGGCAGCCATTGCAATTGGGCCAGGATTGATGTAATATGCTCAAACTGTCTTGACCCAGTGAGCAACCTGGCTGCCGAATTCTGTCCTAGTTGAAGTTTCTGAACCATCTTCAGAGGCAGCCCTACATATAACACATTTCAGTAATCTACCCTAGAATATTAGAAGAGCCCTGCTGGATCAAGCCAGCATCCTGTTCTCACAGTGTCCAGCCAGTTGTCTTCCCAAACTCATCCTTCCAAACTCAGTGCTTTCTTTTTGTTGATGTTCATCACCTTGCGTGTGAGTGTGTCTTTGCTGCCTGTGGTAGCTGTTTAGTTCTAGCATTCATGGCACTTTTATCAAGCTAGGAATACCAGCACCTTCTCTTTTTTTCAGCCAACCCTCCAACTCATACCTTTCACCAGAACTTCCCAGAGAAGGCTACAGAATAAGAAAACAATGCAGTAGAACACAACTCATAACCAGTCAAAAGCAGCTGCTGGAAAGGAGGAGAGTGCTATTGCCCTCATTTTCCATCTGTGGTCTTCCCAGAGACATCTGGGCTGCATAGACCTTTCCATCTGATCCCCCAAGAAACCACTTATGGGCTATTGGCCACACAACTCTACTGTGAAATGTGCACTCTGTTCACTCTTGAGAGACTGTTCCATGAATGTCTATATAGTATATAATTTTGGGTGCTGTTGTCTACTGTCAATAAGCCAAACTTATTAATGAGCAGCATATTGCGTAGAAGGCAGCATGGCAGACCCCAGACATTGGCTGTTTTCCAAGCTACCTGAAAGAATGGTGCAAATAGGCAACAAAGCAGCAGTAATCCTGTTCAAATTTATATTCTCCACAGGAAAAATAGGATGTGGGCTGGGGGAGAAGCAATTTACATTAATCATCATCCTAGAATTATTCTACTGAAGGGTCTTTACAGCTTATGCTATTCTGGCTGTGAATTTAACCTGGCACCGTGTTGTCTGAAGTATAAACTAAGGTTGCAGAAAGGTGCCACAAGAATACCAAGTGAGGAGTATTTTATTACACTCTTATTTTCCCTGAGAGGCCCCCCACATTCCCTCTCCCCAAATCATGCTCTGTGTTGCGTTGTAAAAAGAGGGAGGCAACTCTTTGATGCCAGTCAGCGGAGCCCATGAAGGAAGATGTGGTTTCTTACTCACTTTTTTCCCCATCTAGCAAAACTGTTTTTAATTAAGCATTTGGGATTTGAATTATTAAATAACAGAGCAGTTTCTGTCTGCTTTTGTTCCCTAGCTAATGCGCCTACCAGACCATTATTGACCTATTTTTTAAGAGATTGGATAATGAAAGCAAAATGGGGATGTTTTACAAACATGTGGCAGAGCAACCCTATCCCATTCCATATTTTTAAAAACTGCATGTGCTGGTTGTTTCAGTCAGACCTCCCCACTCCATCTCAATTTCAGCAGGGATATAAATTGCACACTACTCAAGGGACAGCTCTGGTTGCTATAATCTTTTGCCGTGACTATCAACAAGCTATTATCCCAAATTTCTGAGGAATATTTAAACCCCATTTTCTTTAGGAATTCGCTAGGATGTTACTTTAGAATGTTCAGATGTTCACTTCTTATGTGGGTTAAGGTCCCCAGGAGATATTAAAGGTAAAGGTACCCCTGCCCGTACGGGCCAGTCGTGTCCGACTCTAGGGTTGCGTGCTCATCTCGCTTAAGAGGCCGGGAGCCAGCGCTGTCCAAAGACACTTCCAGGTCACGTGGCCAGCGTGACGAAGCTGCTCTGGCGAGCCAGCACCAGCGCAGCGCACGGAAACGCCGTTTACCTTCCCACTATAAAGCAGTACCTATTTATCTACTTGCACTTAGGGGTGCTTTCGAACTGCTAGGTGGGCAGGAGCTGGGACCGAACGATGGGAGCTCACCCCACTGCGGGGATTCGAACCGCCGACCATACGATCGGCAAGTCCTAGGCACTGAGGTTTTACCCACAGCGCCAGGAGATATTACTACATCACAAAACTTGGATGGAGTTGAACGCTAGAACCTGTGTGATAGCTGCACCAATCAACATTGAATTTTTTGGGCTTTCCTCCAGATCAGAAGCAAGCTGAATCTTCTATAGTGCATGGCTTTGAGAAAAATCACACATTTGCCTCTGTTTTTCCAAGTTGTTCTACCAACTCTTATGGCTTTGCCAAATACTTGCCACTCACAGTGTGGTTGTGTTCACTTGGGTTCTCTTTGTTTTGTGGGTCATTTCCCTCATATTGATGAGTCCATATTTGTAAGATGTATACACAGTGCATACCGCTTCCTAGTTCCTGTGTGCCAAATGTGTCTTTTACATGCCAGCAAAATAACAGCTTAACTTCCAATCCAATAAAGATGAAAGGAATTAAATGAACTAATAAGATTGAATTAAATAAAACTGAGCTGTTTTTAATTGGGTTACTACACTCAGAGCCCAACATTCCTCCAAGGAGCTTAGGGTGATATATATACCACCACCATCATCATCATCCATGGTTCTTCCTTCAGCACCCATCCATTTAATCCATACAACAACCTGTGAGGTAGGATAAACTGGGATAGCATCTGGCCCAGTGTCACCTTGTGACAGAGTGGGGACTTGAACCTGGTGTCCCAAGTCTCTTTGCTGTAATCACTACACTACCCTGTCATTACACCTCTTGTAACTGTCATGTTACAAGAAGGGTTGAAAAGTACTTGCACAAGCAATTCCCCTTTTCACACTTTTGTCTTCAAAATATATACGTAAATGGTGTATCTTTTATTACAGGGAAATGCAGTTTCCTCCTTAGTCACTAAAGGTCCATGTTGTGTTATGGAATGCCTTTTACTGTACCTTGGGTTTAAGTTAGGGATGGGCAAAAATGTCAATTTCCATTTCTCCCGGTTTTTCCAACCTTAAGTTCAGTTCTCCACGTTTCCAAATCAGTTTGTGATTTTTCAAAAGTCCTTATGAAAATTCATCAGCATTTTGTTGAGAATTAATTCCTGACATTTTTGTATGCAGTTTTGCCTAATATATGCAATTTTACAAAACAATTTCCACTAATACAATGCATTTCCGTATATTCTTTCCACCAATATATTTGTGTTTATGCATGCTCTACCCTTCTATACACAGTTTTGTACACATTACTTGACTGGAGAAGTGCATTTCAAACTTTGGAGGAGGGATGTCCATTTCAGTTTGCTTATTTTGTTGGAAAGTTCAACTTTTTGAATTTCTCCTCCACCCCTAGTAACTTTGGATCCTTTTCTTTTCTTTTCTTTTCTTTTCTTTTCCTTCCCTTGTTTACTATATAATTTTCACAATCAGCCTCCAGGGACTGGAGTCCTTCCACAAATATAAAATTGTGTTTTTATTTCCATTGGTTAAAATAAATGTGTAGATAATGTTGTTCACTTGGTTTGACAGTGAATACTTGGAGGTACAAAAACTGCTGAATGTGACTAGTGGCTAAATGAAAACATGTTGTGGTAGGCCAAGAGCAATTCCTTTCTTAATCATCCCCCAAGGAGGTTTTGTATAATTTCATGTGTTTGTTTTAAAGGAACTCTGTTTTAAAAGCAGTGGCACGCGTCTCTGTTTCCTTTTGTGCTTTTCTTTTCAGCAGAGAGGATTTTCTGTCCAGGAGCTTGTCAAGAAAATGTCAAGAGTGGGCCTTCTTGGGTTGGTGGTCAAGGTAAAATACATTACACTGTCGACATCCATTAAGGCCAGGAGAAAATAAACCTCTGGAGGCAGATCTTAGCTGTGTTCTTGAAGTTTAGAAGTCTGTTGAAGCACACAAAATTGAATATATGCAGTTTTAGAGTGGGAGGAGAAGTGGATGTCCTTTATACACCTTCATGTGTGCACAATTGTTGAAACAGTTCCACATGCTGGTCCTAAAGGAACCAAAGATTAGGACCTTTTGATGTGAAGAGTATTGTTTTGGTTGGCCCAAAACATTTGGCTGCCTGAAGTAGATGAACACACCCATTCCAAGTTTAGAAGCTGACTGGACTAGGAGTTGAGTTTGTTTTCCATGCTGGTAGGAGCACACCTGAGGATAGTAGGTTTGCTTAGGAGTTGGGTATGCTGCTTTAGACCAAATCAGACCACTGGTCCATCTAACTCAGTACCGTCCACACTGACTGGCAACAACTCCCCAGCGTCTCAGACAGGGGACATTCTCAGCCCAGATGTAGGGGACTGAACCTGGGATTTTCTGTGTACAAGGCAGGTGCTCTGGCTGTCACCCTTCCCCATCCAGCTTTGGAGAGATGGGCAGTCTGTGTGACACGCAAAGAATCAACGCCTTGCTGCTGCCCCTCGTCTCTCTGCCAAATGGTGGCCCAGTCCTCTTTTAGCCCCAGAAGCTGCTGATGCTTTGTCTGCTCAGGAACACACACACATTTTTGCAGCCCCAGATCGACAGCAAAACAGAAAGCAAAGGTTTATTGAGCTCTTGTGGGTCACAAGTTGCAGAGGCCTGCCTTTAGTACAGCAGTCTCTGCTTTCCCTTTAAATGATGGTTCTTAATATTAAATGTGACTCTCTGAGGGCATGTAAGCAGCGTGAAGCCACTTTTCTTTTGTGAACCAACCCCTCTTGCCAATTGGCAGAGGGACCTTGCATTCATAACAATAACAACTTACTGTTACAAAGTATATCCACTGGCAGTGTGTGTGAACTTGTGACGCAAATAGGTTTTTCCTCTATACGGAACCTTCCATGCTCATCCTCAACATGCTGCTTTGAGTCTAGATCCTTTCTACCACTGTGGTGGCTGCGGCTACATGACACTTACGTGAAAACCCACCACATACCGTATTTTTCCATGTATAAGATTTTTTTTACCAAAAAATTAGGTTTAAAATTGGGGCTCATCTTATACATGGGTAGTGCTAAGGGGTGTTTTCTTAATTTGGAGTCCCCCAAAATAGGGGTATCTTATACATGGGGGCGTTTTATACATAGGAAAATATGGTAATTAGGTTATCCATCCCTTTTTTGTCCCTGCACACCCCCCAGGTGAATGAAGAAGGAGAAAAGTAATTGTGATCTTGAGGCAGGATTCAGCTCATGAGTCCCATCAGTGGAAGCCCTCCATGGTGCAATTTCACCTTTCCTCCTCCATGCCCATCTGAAATTGACTATGTGTGGGTCAGGAAAACTGCCAGAGTTGGGGATCTGGTGAGCTAACATGCATGCCCAGACAGAACAATCAACAGCATGATGTTGAATTTCTCCCTTGGTATTTGCACCCACCCACAACATGGGTGTGGGGGTGCACCCCCCGTTGCTGGAAGCACATCCACTCCTTCAGACACAATGGTTGTAATGTAGAATCAACCTGCTCTGATATTTTATTTCTGGATTTAAACTAATTTGTGAAAAAGCTCTTTTGGGGGGACATGCAGTAGGTCTAGATTGTATGTGTGTGCGAAGCAACAAAATCAAGATGGCAGTGTACACTGAATGTTGAATATAATGTTGTGTGTGTGCAGCCCTGTGCTCTAACACCTACTGATAGAACAACAAGCAATCTGTAGTTCTGTTATCTGTGTTTACAGGTGGCTTTTGTTTTACGAAATGCAGCTGCTTAGATTGCAATTTCACAGGAAGGTGGCAATGGTGGCGGTGAAACACATTCAACCCCAGCCATTTTCCTGCCCTCAAATTGTCAGCTCCAGCTGCTTTTCCTCCACCTGTATCTTGGAGATGGAGAACTCTTGTCTTGCACCCGTGTGGCACTAGAGCATGTACCAACAAGCTTCCGACAGGATTTGTGATCCTAGACTGGCCTTTTCTGCGTAGTTCCAAAACTAGTTGTGTGCAGACAAGTCCATATAGGCCTTTCTGACAACTTGGTGATTTGCTGTTTTTGTTTGCTTGTAGTCGACTAAAGTTAAAATGGATTGAAACTTCCTTTGCAACAAGTGTGAGATGCCCTTGAGAGTCTGAGAACAGATGGAAACAGGGAGTCTTGAGCTTAAATAAGAATTACTGCTCTCAGAGCTGAAGGCACCTTTCTCAGCTACAGTTTATGCAAGTGATCAAGCCTGGAGCTGTTGCTAGGCTTTGAAACCTTCCAAGCAGAGTACAGAATTTCAGAGCTTTAGGTGTATGCGCATAAGGAGCTTTGTGCCGTTAAAAATGATTGCGCCTTGTCCCAAAGTAGTGTCTAAATGTGCTCACCTACTATGTTAAAATCCATAATGCAGATCCCCTGCCAAACCACAAAGGGCTAATGAAAGTGTTAATAGATGCACATTTGAGAGCCTGAGTTCAGCTACCAGTCTAGCCGTGGGATCCTGGAACCATTCCTGTAGAATGAAAGGGTAGCTTGGAGGAGGTAGGGAGGGAGTTTACATTTCTGAATCACCTTCCCTGCTTCACATCAAAAACTTCCTGCATGCAGTAAAGCTAGCACACCAGGGAAAGGCCTATACTCAGCAATAATAAATAAAATAAATTCTAAAATACATTTTCCCTTCGCAGGTACAGCCTGGGGTGGGGGGATGAGTTCAGCAAAGTGGAATAAGAACTTGTCTGTGCATGGCACTGATTGGCTGGTGTCTGTGACGTCATTAAGAAATTTCCCCATCCTGGAAGAAGTTTGCATGGGGAAGGGAAGTTGTGTTATTCAGTGAATACATGATAAGTTAATTGATAAGCCTTTGTGTGGCATTAAAAAATATATGAAATAATAGATGCCTGAATTGTATGGGAGAAGCGCTTAGCCGCTGCTCAGTTTGCTGCTTTGCATGCCTGTCATTTTGGTTGTGACACCAGGTCTTGCTGCATGAGCTCTTTTTAAAATATTGCATCTTTACACCCTCCTCCCATAAAGTCCAATAGACATACTACACATATAAAGTCTTCTTTTTTGTGCAACATCCAAAAGAAATATCCAAAATAGTGACAGTTATAACAGTGATCAAAGGCAATTAAGACGTTTCCCCTTGATTTCCTGGTGTTTTGAGGAAGTTTGATCTGGAACAGCCAAGGGTGGTGAACAGGAGGGATTATTAATTCATTTACTAGAAAGCTGTGATTTCCAAGAGGGAACTTGCCCATTTCCAGGGATTGTGCTAAAAGGAAGGGCAGGGGTATTTTGGAATTCCAAGCAATTTCCTCCTTGTGTGGATTAGCTTTCTTTCTGTTACGTCTACATAGGCAGGCATATGGACTTCTCGAGTATCGGATTTCTTTCTCCTGCCTAGTTAATTCAAATCCACCGTGTTGGTGATTACTACTGAAATGAGAATCGCTTCCTTTGCATTAAGTACTTTCATTGAAGGCGGTATTTTTTATTGTTTAAAAAAGGAACAATAATAATTTTCTCCAGGAGCAAAATGGAGAATAATATTTTTTTAAAAAAATAATAATAAAGGAAGAAAGAATAGGGCACAGTGCAGCCAAAGTTAAGCCCTTTTATGTGTCATTTATTTCTGCTGGGAGAGGTCTAAGTGCAAATTTCACCCTCTCATTGAGATGCAAGGAGATTTAAAAAGCACTTAATGAGAAAAGCAATGTGCTGCAATGGCCTGGGTTCTGGACCTGCACACAGGGAACAGTGGGGCCCTCAGGGAACAACTTTGGGGCAGAGGTCTAGGGCCACACTCAACAAGTGGGCCCTGAAATAAGACAGGGCTGGCTTTTGAAAGTTTCCATTTAAAAGCGGGGGCAGTGTGGAGGGAATATAAACACCTACAGGCAATTACCCATTTATTCATGTGTACATGCGACTGCGGGACACGGGTGGCACTGTGGTCTAAACCACTGAGCCTAGGGCTTGCTGATCACAAGGTCAGTGTTTCAAATTCCTGCGACGGGGTGAGCTCCCGTTGCTCGGTCCCTTCTCCTGCCAACCTAGCAGTTCGAAAGCACATCAAAGTGCAAGTAGATTAATAGGTACCACTCAGGCGGGAAGGTAAACGGTGTTTCCGTGCACTGCTCTGGTTTCGCCAAAAGCGGCTTAGTCTGCGGACAAACATTGGCTCCCTCGGCCAGTAAAGCGAGATGAGCGCCACAACCCCAGAGTCGTTTGTGACTGGACTTAGCTGTCAGGGGTCCTTTTCCTTTACCTTTTTACATGCGACTGCACACATCACCGCAAAACTGGAAGTGGCATGAAAAAGGGCAAAGAAGAGTATGAAAATGGCGTCTAGCCATCCCACAAGCTTTTGCAAGTGCAATCCTAGGAGCCTCTTCTGTCCTCACACTGCAGGTCTCCTGGGAAATCTACAGGCGCTTTTTAGTTTTGCTAATTAACCTATAAGCAGGAGGGGGGTGTGAAATTGCTCTCTCCACTCAGCCCTTTAGCTGCCTGTCTTCTTGGAAAGTTTGCAGCGCCGTGACACTCTGATTCTGCCTACCACAGTAATTTACGGTGACGTGGGTTTGATCACTGAAGCTATAATTTTGTGTTTCCCGAAATAACTGTTAAATGTTCATCAAGGAGCAAAGGCCTTTGGCTGTTCCTTTGTGCAATTCCAGGACTGTGTTTCTTCTTAAACGCACTCCACATAGATGGCAAAGCGAGCAAATGCTTCTCTTTCAGCAGAGATGGAAAGGGCATCAGGTGAAGAGCTCTGGTTCCCTTATGTGAGATTTGGGGGGTAGCGGGGAGAGAACAGCTGGCAACCGTAAAATGAGGTTAAGAATTGCCAGCATCATATGAATCAGCCTTGAAGGGTCATTCACTCTTCACAGGAAAATGTACAGAAGTGTTCTCATTTCAGCCACCAAGTTGACTTGTGAGAATTTTAGAAATGGCGGCAGTGAGAGAGTGGGGGTAGGAGTCATTGCCCTTGTTTCGAAAGTGGAAGGATAAACACATTCTCATTAGAGTTCTCCCCCACCCCCACCCTTTCCCTCATATGCACCCAGGGCTTTGGGGAAAACAAAAGAACAGATTTAGGGAGAGGAGAGGGGGGACGTTTGGGCGCACATGTGTAAATTCTTGCACTAATGGAATGGGGGACTTGGCAATGCTTTGAATATAAGCCATAGGTTTTTTTTAAAAAATAAACCAGCCGAACTTGAATAGTAATTCAAGCCATAGGTAAAGGGAACCCTGACCATTAGGTCCAGTCGTGACCGACTCTGGGGTTGCGCGCTCATCTCGCTTTATTGGCCGAGGGAGCCGGCGTACAGCTTCCGGGTCATGTGGCCAGTATGACTAAGCCGCTTCTGGTGAACCAGAGCAGCGCACGGAAATGCCGTTTACCTTCCTGCCTGAGCAGTACCTATTTATCTACTTGCACTTTGACGTGCTTTTGAACTGCTAGGTGGGCAGGAGCAGGGACCGAGCAACGGGAGCTCACCCCATCGCGGGGATTCGAACTGCCAACCTTCTGATCGGCAAGTCTTAGGCTCTGTGGTTTAACCCACAGTGCCACCCACGTCCCTCATTCAAGCCATAGTTAGGGACGAACAGACCATGTCAGTTTTACACATGTTCACATGTCCATTCTGTCCCATTTTTGCAGTAATTTGTGGTTACTTTTTAAAAAAAGTGAAAACTTACAGTTAAATATATATTCCTCACAATCTTAAAAACATATTTTTTCTCTTGATGTACACAATTTGAAACAGATGTAATCCTAAAATATGTGTTTTTATGCACTTTGCCACCTCTTTGAGCCAAGATCTGCATCTCAAAATTCAGAGGAATCCAAAGGATTGTTGCATTCCACCAATGTATTAGTCTAAGACATTTGAATTTGGTTGGTTCATTTAAATGCAGCCTGAACAAAGTTTTCCACTGTACTTAGCAATGGTTTTCAAACCTTTTGTCCTTCAGGTACATTTTCCACATAGATCTGTCCACTGTGGGTCCCTTTATGTACTTACCTTGAAACCGCTATGGATTACACAGCAAGTTCTGGGGTGCATGTAGGACACATACTTAGTTAACAGATGGGTGTCATTGTCCATTCTTATTCTGAAAGGCAACTCTAAAGTGCCCATTTTCTTATTTCCCGTTTATCCCTGATACCATCCCTGTAGTTCCACTGATTGCTGTATCCTAGACATGTGTTGAGCTGCTGGCAATAACTATAGAACTAGATGGAGACTGTGCCTCTAGGTCTAATGAACAGCTTTCTCATTCACTCCAGCATTCATCCCTGGGTCTGAAACCCTTCATTAATAAGGCTGAAACATCCAGGGAAGCAAAAACCAATATTGATAGTCTATCACTTGGCCTCCCCTTTGCCCACCAGTCTGCTGCAGATGCACATTACAAGGGCAGATTGACAATGAGAGAGAGAGCAAGCTCCGTCTTTCGAGGAAGCTTGCCCCTCTCCATTATTTGTTGTTATTTATTTATTAAATGTATAGTTTAGCCTGACTTTTGTTGTATGATCCCAGGGAGAGTTTCAATGCAATTTAAAAAAAAATCCATTCTAAACAATTAAGAACATTTAAAAAAAAAAATCCACTAACATTCATTCATAAAAACTAGCGGTGTGTCAAAAAATTGTCCTTTTTTAATAATAATAAAAAAAAATTTCCCATCTGTTAATGAAAAAAAAAAAGATTTAATCTGAAAATTCTCAAAGGGTGGAGAGAAAATGCCAGTGACATTCTCATGGATGGGATGCAGAGCTGTGTTGAGCTGACCCTACTTTCAAGGTGGCTGAGGGAGGTCTGTGAGTGTTGTATTGTTCTGCAAATTATCTCTCCAGGGGTCTGTACTCTGCAGCATTCTTAAGTGCTCACCTTCCCTGAAGACCTCAGCTGGATGGTACACCTGACAGCTTTTTGTTGGTTGTTTTAAGTTGAAGTTGTTGGGTTTTTTACTTTTAAAGAAATGCACGTGGAACATTTTGTTGGGTACGTAAAATGCAAAAGGAAAGACTTCCGTTAAACAGTATTAGTGAGTGCACCAATCTTAGGCGTTTGGTAGCCATCCTCCATGGCTTTCCACACTTCCATTAAAGCTCAGGAGAAGATGCCACAAAGTACCGGTAACTCCTCCCATGGTGATTTTTGAGATCAAGAAGGCTGCTGAAGTACAAAAAAAAAAAAAACTCAAGTGGAGAGCATGCGCACCCCACCTTTGGCCACCGTGCAACAAGGCATAATAAAAAAAACCTCATACCCAGTGAATTCTAAAGTACCATTAGAATGAGACCAAAAAACAGAAGCCACATTTGAACTGAAATAAATCTTTTGATAAACTGGAGGGCAGGTTTCAGCCCAGCAACTAATAAAAATCCTCCTTACAGCTCCCAGGTGCAGCTTATGTCCCATAAATGCCCAGGCAAACAGGCAGGTCTTTTCCTGGTGCCAATATGCTGTAAGCTCTGGCACCAGAACTGCTTCCAGGAGAACAATCCACAATGGGGCACCACCACAGAGAAGACCCTACCCTGTGTCACCACCAGGCGAATCTCCCTCAATGGTGTGATAACAAGAAAGGCCTCCCTCTGCCATACCAGCTATAAGGGGTAGGCTGTTATGGGGAGAGACACCTGTTCAGCCATCTAGGCCTCAAGTCATGACTGACCCTCACCAGGTTTACTTCCATCTCTGAGTTCTCCTGATCTCCTCTGGAGCTACCTGCTCCTGTATAAGCTCCCAACCTGAGCTGGAACAACAAGATTTCCTAGGGCTCCAAGCAAAGCTGCCTTGAGCTAGGGAAATGGGCAATGGTTGGTATGTGAGAACCAACCAGAATACGCTGGATACTACAGAATTGCGGACTAGACGAACGTAGGTCTGATTTAGGAAGGAGACCAGCCCCAGGGACCCTGACAATTCCGAAACAGGGGCAGGAAGGTGATGGCTTCTCCTGATTGGTTTAACCCCGATGTTCAGAGGCTTAGTACATCTGGGGACACGTGTCATGAACAAACAAGGTTGCTCTAAATGGCTCACTGGTGATAATTTATCATTTCCATCTCCTGTGCAGTTGGGCTGGGACAGAGAGCAGGTTGGGAGATACAGGTTCGCAATGACTGGGTGTACTGGGTGAGCTCCATGTCCCTAAGGAAAGCCATGTGCAGACCCACCACTGTTGCACTGTTCAGGGATTTAGTGCCTAGTCTGTAACACTGGACGTTTCCCTCTCTTTTTATTATCAGCTTCATGGCCACAATTAAACATCAATAGTGTCCTGTAGCTGCTTCTAAATATGAAAGCTACAGATTTTGAGAGAACCATCTGGAAGAGAGAAGGAGGAACACCGAGGCAGCTCCAGCTGCTGTTGTTGTATCTAAGTGCCCCCCCCCCTTTACAGGTTTCATAACAGGATTAGGCAATTTCAACGTCACACAGGTTACCATGGATACTGTAAATCATTGTCATGAGCAGTTTCTCAGCCGAGGAGTTTATACATACTCAGAAAGGCTTTTCCCCCCCAGATAACTTTTTATTTCTTTTTTCAGCAAGATGAGATGTTTTGGTTCTGAGCTTCATGCTCTCTTCTAAAAGGCATGGACTATGTATTGACTTTGACCAGAAGGGAAAAGAAGAACTGAGGTCTCCCGCCATCTTTTGTCTCCTGTCTCCCCCACTTACAGACCTTGAATCAGGCTTGTCTTGCAAATGAAGCCAAGCTAATCCAAACCTGGATTAGACACTGAAAATTTAGGGGTAGTGCTAAATCCTGGGTGTGGTAATGGGTGAAGGCAAGTAAGCTGAAGTCCAAGTCAGAGAAGACAGAGATCTTTGTGGGAGGTTCATCCTGCCCCGAGTGAGTGGGGTTCCAGCTGTTCTGAAGGAGATTGTGGGGTTATACTTCCCTTATAAGGATCAGGTTTGTAGTTTGCAGATGACAATGAGACACATGTGGTCTCTCTGGAATGGAGAACTCTCTTAGCAACCTAGGATGGGGTGCCAACTATGGCCTTTCCTGGCTTCAGTTGTGTATCCAAGTCCTGGTACCTCCAAGGTGGATTACAACAGCACATGATGCTGCTTTGAAAAGGATCTGGAAACATCAGTTAGCCTAGAATGGAAGCGGCTAACCTGGTGTCTTCCAGATGTCCTTGGACTACAACTCCCATCAGGTGAAGTCGACATGTCCGGTGGCCAGGGATTATGGGAGTTGTGGTCAAAGAACTTCTGGGGAGAACCACATGGGCTACTCCTGGCCTAGAATAAGGCTATGAGATCACTAACTGGGACTGGATGATACAATACAACCCTATTAACACCAGTGCTTTATCAGGCAGGTTACTACAACATGTACCTACTCAGACCTGAAGAGCATCTTGCCAGAGTCTTAAGACATAACATGGGAGGAGGTAGCAAACATATAAATGAGGCTTTGTAGGATGATAGGTGGGAGTGAGTTGCACCATGGCCTTTTGGGAAGGAGAAACATGTAATGGCCATTTCCTCATCTCTGACTTTTATGCCATCCTTAGGGAGACATATGGCTTCCTTGATTCCTTCATAGTACCTGCTCATCTGCATGACTGCTACCTCCTTCTGTGTTTCGTATTAGGCGCTTATGAGAACCAGGTCCATAGCTTTACTACCAGCTACCTTTTTTCAATACCCACCCCACAAATTTCTTTGTTTACCATCTTCTTGTCGAAGAGTTTTGGAGAACTCGAAAGCTTGCATGCTGTTTTGTTGTGACACAAGAATTCTCTCTCTTTTCCAGTTCTAACCTATCGGTACCATGGCTACAAGTGCTGTTCCAAGTGAAAACCTTCCCACGTACAAGTTGGTGGTGGTCGGAGATGGGGGTGTGGGGAAGAGTGCCCTCACCATTCAGTTTTTCCAGAAGATCTTTGTGCCAGACTATGATCCAACTATTGAAGACTCTTACCTGAAGCATACGGAGATAGATGGGCAGTGGGCCATTCTAGATGGTGAGCCACCTATTTTGAATTGATGGGCTTTCATCTGATGCTGCTCAACTTTTGTGTGTGCATAAATTCCATATATCTTATTGATTGCATATGTTATATCTCAGTGTAGATAAATGAGATGCAAGAATCAAGTGGAGCTATTCCGATTTGCCCTTTATTCCATGCAGAGTATATTTATCAACCTGCCTTGGCATTTCTTCTCCAAATGAAAGTTATTTTAATGATAATGATTTAAATCACTGAAGTTTTGGTTTGGGAGATCATGGCCAGAACACACAGGCATTTGGGTCTTTAATGGAGTGTTTTGCCCTGGTATTCAAAAATATGTTTATCTTGCTAGGCAGCGTGCTACAGAGAAAATATAAAAACCACTGAGAGAGAGAGAAAACAATACAACAGACAAAAAGGCACCAGACAGAAGTCAAGCCAAGAACACACACAAAAAGAATGAAACACTTGGATAGAAGTAGATTTTGCTAGAGGCAAGTATAATGTGTAGTTAAACTGTGGAACTCACTGCCACAAGGTGCAGTGGTGGCCACCAACTTTGATGACTTTAAATAAGGATTGGACAAATTCATGGAGGAGAAGGCTATCAATGGCTACTAGGCCTGGCTGGAAGCAATGAAACTTCTGTGCTACACCCTCCCCTAGTTCAAATAAAGAAACTCAGAAGTTCTCTCCTACCTGTTGTTCCAGGAGCGTATTTCAGTACATTAGCATTGTACTGTATTTCTCTCAGTACTGGCTCCCAGACTGAGCAGTGGTATGAAGGTGAGATTGATGGTATTTATTTGTTTGCCATGCTGAGTTCCTGGTTTTTCTTCAAGGACCTGAGAGGGGCATATATGGGATTCAATTCTCACAACTATGCTACGGAACAGGTGAGGCGAAGAGAGAAAGAGAGAATGTGGCTTGATCTAGGTTACTCCATGAGCTTTGTGAAGTGAAGATTTGAACCCACGTCTCCTCAAACACCCTCTTTATTAATCCACTGCACCAGCCCTTCAAAGTGTCCCCAAATTTACACAAACTGAAGCCATTCCTGAAATCGACTCAGCTACAGATTCACATTTTGCATTGTTGTTGTCTTTGCTGTTTTTGCTTCAGATGACATGTGCACTTGAAAAGCAACTCTTACGGGTCTGAAAAGAAATCTGACCCCCTCTTGAACTTTTACTTTTACAAGAGAACAATGTAGGAAAATAAAGGTAACCAAGGCAGGCGCTATTCATAAACTTGTGAATTATTATGCAAGGGATGTTTTTTGATAACCACTACCACTTTCTCTGCACGTAGCTATTTTCATCATTTCTCTCCTGGGGCTGCTTGTCCAGTTGCTCACAAACTCGGTGCATTTGTATACATGCAATGTTTATGCACACACGGCTGGAATCCAAGAATTAATCTTGCTACACTAAATTAATTCCACCTTTGTTTTGAACAGTTTGGATCAAACAACTTGTTTTAGACTCCTGTTTTCTCCCACTGCTGCTGCAACCACCCAACATCTTCTATTTGCTGCTGAATCTGATGCTTACAGAGTATTATTATTATTATTATTATTATTATTTAATTTGCTGGAGGCCAGTCTGGTGCTGGTGCTCCAAATCTGAAGCCAAAGAAAAATGCTTTAACAAGGCAGGCGAACAGAAGTCTCCTGAGCATATTGGCTCACAAGAACCTGAGCACCAGCCCCCCGCAGGCAACCTGTTCATTGAGCCTCCATCCTGATTTGCTTGCACAAAGCTTAAACAGAAGTTAGGCTCCAGCCAATCTTTATTGAGCATTCATTGTGATTTGTGTGCAAGGATGTTAGATGACAATCAGCATTCATCCTGACTTGCTTGCAAGGTGTTTTATATGTCTTCCCATTAATCCTTCATTTGTTCCACACTTTTCACTTTCCTAACTGCAAAAAGTTTTGGGGTTTTTTTCTTTTTTAAAAAAGGGGGGGCTGCAGGGTAGGATTTGTTGCACCAGGGTGACAAATCCATTTTATCAACTTCAACTGTGCAAGTCTAAAGTTGCAGCCTGTACTTGCATCCCTCCTTCAAACCAAGTGTAAGTGTACCTTGGTAAGGTAAAGGTAAAGGGACCCCTGACCATTAGGTCCAGTTGTGACCGACTCTGGGGTTGCGGCACTCATCTCGCTTTATTGGCCAAGGGAGCCGGCGTACAGCTTTCGGGTCATGTGGCCAGCATGACTAAGCCGCTTCTGGCGAACCAGAGCAGGTAAAAAAAATGGGAAAGAAGAGGTGCGGATTTTATTTTGTTTTAAAGGATGCTTGGGAGGTACCTTCACAGTTTTGATTTCTGGCTGGCATTGTAAGCCTACTTGATTGGAAACAAATTCCATCAAAATCCCTGAGACGTGAGCAAATCTGGTTAAGACAAGGCGCTATGCCCACAACACCATAGTCATCCAGGATATTTAGAATTACAATCTTATGCATTTATGCTCTGGTACTAACTGCACAAGTATGTATGCTTCTGTTGGCTCAGAAGTGAATTCCACTTGGGTCAATTTAGCCTTCCCCTAAACAAGTACGTGTAAGCTGGTTGCCTAAATTCTTCCCATAAGTTCTGTCAGCGTTTCTTGCTGTGTTTGTCTTGGCCCACCTCCAGATGTGCTCTTGCTTCACACCAAGATCACGCTGGTTTGTCTGCCTCGCTTCTGCAAAGATCATAAAAAACAGCTTGGGAATAATCTAACCAGAAGGTTGAAGGGCCGGCGATCATTCTGAAAGCATTCATGCTTGCATAGTCGCTGTCACTGAGGAGCTGGTGCCTGGGTTTCTTGTTTTGTTTTAAAATCTTGTTTTGTTTTAAAATCTAAATAAGCTAAACAGTTAGGGTTTTTGCCTCTATTCTTCAGGCCCTTTTTGCACCAAGGTCAGTGAACAGGTTCCTAGTTCTGCCATCTCTTCTTAGCACTCCAAATCCATGCTTCATCAGAAGTGAAATTATTTCTTCCCTTACAGAGGAGAGGGATAGTTTTGAATCCTGATGTTTGCTTTTTTTGTATTAGAATCAATCCCTCCCCTCTCCCCAAAATTAGATCCCTTTCTCTCTTTCTTTGAAGGGGAAAAAGCGTTGGCTGTTTCACACCACCCTCACTGGTTGTAAATCTTCTAAGGATTTCTCGTATCATGTGGTATGCCATCACATCATGGCAAATGCAGAATCAGAGCAACAGATCACAAATTAGCATAGCAGCGATTCAGAAGTGTTGTATGCTACTCTGATATTTTATGATACAGAAATGCAAAGCCTTCCATATTGGTTTTTTGTGTGTGAGCGTATTCCATAACATGTCTTTGACACAACAAAAGTGCATTAGTGATGGATTTACACTGGACCGGCCACAGATCATTTTGCTCTATTATTTGTTCTAAGATGCTTCCCCAACGCTGTGTCATTATTGGTGTCTTGAGGGACGAAAAGTAAACCAAGACATTTGTGGTACAAAAAAAATTTCAGGATTTCAGGAGGATATTATGGGATATACACTAATTAGAAATGGAACAGTACTTCCACTTTGAAATTTTGTAGCCACAGAAAGTATTGAAAGCAAGAACATATATAACCACCCCAATACCATCACGAGCACAAATCATCACAATGCACAACAATGCACAATAAAAATCATATCTGAGGGGCTCTAAATAGATAGTGTAAGTGTATACCTTACATATTGCTTTTTTAATTTTTAATGGGGGGGGGGAGCTAAGATCTAGGGGCCTGAATCTGCCTTTACATTTCACCAAGCAGTGGATACAGTGGACCAGATTCAACTAAGTAGTTGTCCTGGCAGAAGCAAGCACAATGAGTTCTGCTAGCGCATCAGGACTTTTCCCGCTCTTCCCCTCATCCTCCCCAAATCCTATTGGGAGAATTGGGAAAACTCCCAGAACAGTGTACAGTGGGAGGAGAAGGGAGGTCATTCTGTCTGTCAAGCAGAAATGCTTGCACTGACAGAACAATCACCTTAGCATAACATGTTGAACTGTATATCTAGTGAGCAGAGGGCTTTCCATATTTTTCACTCCATAAGACGCACTTTTTCCCTCCTAAAAAGTAAGAGGGAATGTGTGTGTGTCTTATGGAGCGAATGCAGGCTGCGCAGCTATCGCTGAAGCCAGAACAGTAAGAGGGAGAGCTGCCCAGCAATCCCTCTTGCTGTTCTGGCTTCAGTGATAGCTGCGCAAAGCCTCTTCAGCGAAGTGGGAGCATTCCTCCTCCCGCTTTGCTGAAGAGGCTTTGCACTGCTCTGCTGAACCCAGCACAGCAAGAGGGAGAGCTGCGCAGAACCTCTTGTTATGATGCCTTAGCCTGATCATCCCTCCTCCTTCCTCTTCAACAACATTTGATTCAGAATATTTTTTGGTCGGGTGCGTCTTATAGAGCGAAAAATACGGTGACTTTGAAAAACAGAGGTGTAAACTTGCCTGGAGGCCACAGTCTTTGACCTGGAGCCTCTGTGCTCCCTAATCCCAAATATATAGAGGCTGGCTGTGGCTCTATAGTTTGTGGTGGGGGGAAATGCATTCTGTACATGCTCTGAGGCATAAGAACCTCTTTAAGGTTACCAGATCTTTTTCAGTGAATCTGGGGACACTTTTCAACTTCAATGGATTTTGTATGGGGACTGGTTCGTAAATCCGGGGACCGTCCCCAGGAAACGGGGACGTCTGGTAACCTTACTTTAGATATTAAGGAGAAAATGTGGTACACCCTTAAGTGTTGAGATTCCTGCAATGCAGGGGGTTGGACTAGATGACCCTCACAGTCCCTGCTAGCTCTGCAGTAATATGATTCTAACTGTTCCATTTGAAGCTTCAGGGGGCAGGTCAAGTGCTTCCATGTCAAAATCTCCCTGCATATGCAAAGCATTTCAGGATAAAGGCCAAGCTTGGTGCCTTCTCTGGTGTGCTAGTTTTCTAAGTACAGTGGTACCTCAGGTTAAGTACTTAATTCGTTCCGGAGGTCTGTACTTAACCTGAAACTGTTCTGAACCTGAAGCACCACTTTAGCTAATGGGGCCTGCCGCTGCCACTGCGCAATTTCTGTTCTCATCCTGAAGCAAAGTTCTTAACCTGAAGCACTATTTCTGGGTTAGCGGAGTCTGTAACCTGAAGCGTATGTAACCTGAAGCGTATGTAACCCGAGGTACCACTGTAACCCGCTAGCTTGACATGAGGCAGTTTCAAACAACTCCACTTGTATGCATTCAGAGATTGTCATTGTTCCATGAGAAGACTGTACCACGTGCCATCCCTCGGCACTTAAATCCACTCACAAGGTCTGCCGGAGAAACAAGGGCACGATATTAAAAGAAAGCAATTATAGCATAATTCCTTCTCTTTTTTTTCTTCCTGGGCTTTTGGTTTGCTTTTGCTTAATGGCTTTAGAACAGTCATTCAGGAGTAGCCTTGAGGTCATGCCTTTCTCCGTCTGGCAACAAAGAGTTATGGAAAATAACTTTTATAAGAAGGAAAGAATGTTCTCAACCATTCCCCCCCCCCCAAAGGGTGCCTCAGAATTGGACCCACGCAGACTGCAAATATATGGAGCAGGGTTCGCCTTCCCTCCTCCTAGCCAAGGAGAGAAGCTAATGTTTCAGAAGGGGCAGGTTAAAGAATACAAAGACGTTATAATTGTAACAGCAACATTTATTTCACCAAGCGTACACCAAGCATACAGTGGGACTGATGTTTTAAAAAGCAACAACCACCACAGGCCCGTTGGGTTCTCTAGACCAGTATCCTGTTTCTAACAGTGAGTAGCTAAATACTTCTATAAGAACATGAAAGAGCCAAACCTCTGTTGGTTGCCGGGATGGAGGTAGATAGAAGTGGCCTCTGCTCTGCTCTTCACTACAGGTGCTTGAGCATAGTTTATTTTTCAGAAATATACTAGTGCATCTGCCAAAAGTGTACCATGTGAAGCTGCCCTGGGCTTGGTCTCTATGGATTATTCCATGGTCCAGGGACTCCTTTGCTGCCTATGTGTTTAACAAAATGCAGTTACACAAGATACGATGTGACAAAATGCCCTGTCTAGCTTGGTCCTCAAATGCTGGGGTTTGAGTTTTAATATATACAGTCGTATCTTGGTGGTCGAACGCCCTGGAACTCGGACGTTTTGGCTTCCGAACGCCGCAAACCCAGAAGTGATTGTTTCGGTTTGCAAACGTTCTTTGGGAACCCAAATGTCTGGTGGGGCTTCTGCAGCTTCTGATTGGCTGCAGGAGCTTCCCGCAGCCAATCAGAAGCTGTGATTTGGTTTTCAAATGTTTTGGAAGTAGAACGGATTTCTGGAACGGATTCCGTTCAACTTCCAAGATACGGCTGTACATCCGCAATGCAAAGGGAGAAGAAGATTGTCAGAGGGGAATCTTACTGTTGCAAGGCTCAATCCCCCTTTCAGTCTAGTTCTTGGGTTACAATGGGGTGTTCATCAATGCTAAAACTAATAATCTGGGAGACTTCAGCTGTCATCCTAAGCACATCTGCCACCCTCTTTGCGTGTGACTTCACACATGCACTGAACACATGTAGGGGAGTGCTGTACCCCGCTGCCCTGGCTGCACCCTCCCAACATCCAAATGTTGAGCTGGGCATAGCCATAAGGAGCACCTACATGCATGCACCCTTAAACTCTTTTTACCTTTCTTGGTCAGTGTGCAGATGTAGGTAGGGCTGGAAGTGGGGCAGGGTTAGCTATGCACAGCCCCACCTTCCTCCAGCATAGACCTGGCAACGTGTACAAAGGAGGCTTAGCTCTCAAGCAGATATGTTTAGGGCAGGAGAGTCAGGACGGACACACAATTTGGGTGCAGGCCAACTGACCATCTTCTACTTTCTCTATTCCCTTGCCATTCCTAGTTCTGGACACGGCAGGCCAAGAAGAATTCAGCGCAATGAGGGAGCAGTACATGAGGACGGGGGATGGATTCCTCATAGTCTACTCAGTCACAGATAAAGCCAGCTTCGAGCATGTGGACAGGTTCCACCAGCTCATTCTCCGAGTCAAAGACAGGTGAGTGCATTTGAGCTGCAAGTACTCTGAACTCCCATGGATTCTTTTGAGGAGTAAAAATGCCAGAGCCCTCCCTCGAGAGACTGAACTTTTTTGTTTGGCTCTTGACTGAGTGGACATTGAATTGATTTGCATCCTTATCTCCTACATTTTTTATGACTTTATATTTTTATGACCCATCCTTTAACCCATTAGTTATATTTAAAATATCTGCATGCTGCCCTATGGAGATTTTTTAATGAACAGCATTGGTGTTTCTGATGTGGCCATTCAAAACCAGATTCTCTCTAGCCCGGGTCTCTTGTAACAATAAGATGTCATACCCAGTTATAAAATCTTTGAAAGTGACATCCTCAGTTTTATGCTGCCAGCCTGTGTGTAAAGTATGCTTGTTTACATGTTACATTGAACACAAGTACATTTGGGGATGTGACAGAGATGCTGGAGGGAGCAAGGGAGAGAAATGTTCCCTTCAGTGAGTTCCCTGAAGTTGCCTTCGAATCCAAATTCCCCAGTCTCCCAGCAGGCACATGCCTCATCCCACATTGTTCAGGAGTGCCTACTCACCCTCCAGATAAGCTTTTGGGGGGTTACAGGTGACTGCAAGTGCAGGGAGGAAGAATGGAAACTATTTCCTCCTTGAATGTAAATTGCCCTCCCAGCATCCAGTCCACTGACGTTGTCCTATTTTCTGTGGATTGTTTTTATGTGTACCGCTTAGAAATTTGAATAGTTAAGCAGTATATAAACATCATCAATAAATAACATTTATAACCGAGTAGTCAGTCCATACATTCAGCTCCTAGTTGCTGACAATGACCAAGAAGAGAAATTAAGCAGTGTCCTTGCATGTGTGAACCAGGCCAAAGCTCAGATTTCTAGACTGGTTTTAGGTGTCCACTGCAAGTACATTTGCTATTAACATTTGCTATTTAATGCACAAGCAAAAGATAAGAAAAGCCTTGGTAGATCACTACGGCATTCATTCATGATTTGATCAAGCTCTGTTCTTCAATTAAGCAGCAAGTGCTTTGGTTCGTGGTTTCTGTCTTCTTCAGATACTAGAAATAATGTGACACCCAAGAAGCAGGGAGTTTTTGTACTGATGTTCTCTCTTTATTCGCTTCTTCCAGGGAATCTTTTCCAATGATCCTGGTGGCCAACAAAGTAGACTTAATGCATTTGCGAAAAATCACCCGGGAGCAAGGAAAGGAGATGGCAGCAAAGCACAATGTAAGTATTTTGGTTTCTTTCCATGATGTTTTCTTTGACCGTTCAATGACCTGTAAGAGCCTATGGCCTATTGGAAGTACATAGGATGCTAGGTCTGTTCTTCCATCAGCAAAAAAACCACTATATTTTGTATGACTAGGTTGTCTGTTTGCATGCACATGTGCCCATTTGTACACCTAACCCACCAAGTATATGTCTTTTCTAGAATATATGAATATATTTATTTCAGAAATTTCTGTGGTGCCTTCACCAAAAATTTCCACAAGATGGCTTTAAAAAAATAAGGTACAGTGGTACCTCGGGTTACAAACTCCTCAGGTTACAAACACTTCAGGTTACAGACTCTGCTAACCTGGAAGTAGTACCTCAGGTTAAGAACTTTACCTCAGGATGAGAACAGAAATCACATGCCAGCAGCTCGACAGCAGTGGGAGGCCCCATTAGCTAAAGTGGTACCTCAGGTTAAGAACGGTTTCAGGTTAAGAACGGACCTCCGGAACAAATTAAGTTCATAACCAGAGATACCACTGTACTATAAAGGCATTGTATGTATTCTAAAAATATACTATCATTGCTAGGGCTACATCAGCAGCAAATTTCTATATTTCGTATGAATGCTTTTGAATATCCCTTTTCCATGGTCTTCTGTTCTGCTATGTGCTACTGTATTTTATTTGATTATGTTGTGACCCACACTGGGATGTTACAGAATGAAGTGTGGTTTAAAAATGAAGTAGTAATAATAATAATATGGATCTCCTTGTAAGTACATATATATTTTGCAGACAGCCATTCCTTCTCCCCAGGAAACTCTGGGAACTGTAATTTTGAGAGGGGCGGCAAAGCTCTCTCCAAACTACCCATTCCCAAGTTTCTTTACATGAGACTATGTCAGTTAAACTGGTATAAAACTGATGCAAGGTTATAGTGCAACTATGCCACTAGAGAGCACCTTTATCAAGTTATTTTCTGCCATGGAATAGTGTACAACATGTAGCAGAAGAAACCCTGGAACATGTAACCCACCCTCTTCTTGTCCGCATTATCAAGTATTAGTGTGACAAGCTCTATCTGTGAACAGCTCTTTAATCTTTCTGAGCTTCTAGTTATTCAAACTGTCTTCAGGCAGATTGGGGAAATAAAAATGAAACTCTATATTCGGTGCAAGCCACCTTCCTTCTTTGTTATAATGGAATCCCTACTGTCCAATCAAATGTTTTCTTTCTCGTGAATCATTACATAAAACCATTTCCCCAATAATATACATTTTTAAGAGTTACTGGGCCTTTATTTTCCAGATTCCATATATAGAAACCAGTGCAAAGGATCCCCCATTGAATGTTGACAAAGCCTTCCATGATCTTGTTCGAGTAATCAGGTGAGCCATCAGCCTGTTGAGTTGGCCAAATACTGACATGGTTTGCAAGGGTTTAATGAATCTATCATCCACCTGCTAGAAGCAAGAGCTAGTTCATATCTCACTGCTAAATGCCAGTTTTAATATAATGCACTGTTTACATATATATATTTCAGCACACAAATGACCATCTTGGTAGCACAATACTTATCCCAGATCAGCTGTGGAACCATTTGATCTCTCTATCACAGGTGGTCCACATGATCAACTCAAATGGCCCTTGTGAGCTTGGTCAGCCTTGAGTTCTGATGACATGATGTCATCTAAGCTCAACATGCCCCTTCCAGCTCAGGCCATTGTATCACCTGATCCTTGAAGGTTAATGCCTTCTGAGATGGTCTACGGCGGTGACTTTCAAACTTTCTTCTTTTTGAAAACTGGGGGGAGGGGGGGAAATTACCTGCTAGGTAATTTGGGGGCAGGTCCTAAGATCCATGCTCAGTGTTCATTGGGTATCATCCAATCGTCTTAAGCCTCCAATCAAACTTACTGTGCTCCTGGAACATTCTTCTACAGCTGCACCCTGATCAGTAATGGTGGGCAAGGTGCCTTTCAAGGAAGAGGACTCTCTTATGCTGAAACCCTAGAGAAGTTTCAAATAAGCTCCAGGTTTTCTCAGAACCCTTCTTAGAACCACTAGCTCAGGGTAATTGTCCATTTCTAAGACGAGAGGTGCTTAGCTCCAATCTAGCCTGAAAGCTGTTGGACTGGGTGTGGGTGCTTAGCTGGGGGAACGAGAAACCAGCTTGGTAGTACAGCCCCAGAGAAGGTTCTCTGGAATAGAAGAGACTCCTCAGAACTGGAAATACCTGCTTTAAACCATTGAATCTCATGTGCAACAGTGGCCCAATGTAACGTGAACCCATATTCTGCCACATGCAAAATTAGGAAAAGTCCAGTTGGCTTTTATGTAAACAAAAGTCTAAAATATGGGCTTAATGTGCTTCTCCTCTCAACTCTGCCACTTAGCTTGGAAGTTTTCATTACTCTTACTTGTATTACAGTGTCTGGTTTTCCTCTATATCTTATTTTGGCCAAAGTCCAAAAGCACTGGATGTCTTTGTCCATTTATTTAGCTGCCGAGTTGTTTTACTCGCCCATTGAGTGGAAAAAGCACTGCCAGTTCAAGTTGAGAACCCACTGTGGTGGAATGGATGAACCATCAATCTCTCCTGTCTAAACTGGGATTATATTTCCAGTTCGGCTGCAGATTTTCTTCAAGGGGGTTTGTTTGCTGAATTTCTACACAACCTGCCTACTAAAGCTGCAATACTATAATGCTTACCTGGGTATAAGCCCGCTGAACTCAGTGACACCTCTGAACTGGCATGTCTATGAATCTGCTGAAAAATAACTCCACCTGGAAAATGTGCTTCCATGGAAATGGTCAGTTTTACAAGATTTCATGTACAAGAGAGTTGGAAAACATGTTGTGTGATGCCTCTCTCCTCCCCCTGCCTCAACTGAGCTGAGGATATAGGCCTGCAGAAACGCTACCATTATCATGGCCATTTTCCCAAGCAGTGCAGAGAAAGGAGGAATACGTGGCGCTTCCTTCTTCCTTGCAGTCATATCTTTTGCTGATTTATGCCTGTTTCTCAGGAAAGCAGGTGCCACTACCCACTCATCCTAGATCATCTCCTTTGGCAGCAGAAATAGGGAGTGGGTGGTGGTGAGAAGTCGCTTTGGGAGGACAGATGCAAGCTGGAATTGTGCCATGTTGTTTTCAAACCATTTTCCTCATTAGTAAAGCTGGCACTGAGAAGACTCCCTCAGAGCTGAGCTGGTGCAGCCCCCGTCATTTAAATCTTGCGTCAAGGACAGGCGCCCGCACGACACTGTGGCAAATTGGGCAACATCTGGTTCTGCCCAAAGAATCTTCATCATAAGGATGGCGAAGCATCTGGTTGCTCTGGTTTTCCATTTGCTAATTGCCTTCTAGGGGTCAGCAAACTTTTTCAGCAGTCCACTGTCCCTAAGACCTTGTGGGGGGCTGGACTATTTTTTGGGGGGGGAGAATGAACGAATTACTATGCACACCAGGCAGGCCCCCCAAATAACCCACAGATGCATTTTAAAAGGATATATTCCATGCAAGAGCACCAGGTAGGCCAGGCAGTATTGTAGATGATAAAAATTAAAATTATTGGTTTTTTCTTACCTGCACTGATGATAGTCATTGTTTGGATGGGGGGTCCTCGCCTGGGTTTGGGGCTGCATTGTGGCTTGCTGGGCCTCCTGCTGCCGGCACCTCTTCCGCACTTTGAGGGTGGGATGGGGGCCCTCCCGCCAGCAGCGGAGGCCGAATTGCAGCAGCCGCAGCAGCAGCGGAGTGAGTTCTGGACTGCGGGAAGGTCTCCAGAGGCCTTCCCACAGTCCGGAGCTTTCCTGCCGGCAGCGGAGGCCAGATCACCGTGCAGCCAGCGGGGAGAGCACTGGACTGCCCACAGGAGCACCAGGGTGGCGGCGGGAAGATGAGCGGCGTGAAAGGGCTGGCTCCGGAGAGGGGCTGCTTAAAATGGCGCCCAGCCAGCTCAACCCAGCTCCCTTCCTCCTCTAGGCAGGGCAGGGAGAAGCCAGGAGGAGGGAGGGAGGAGGCACCACCGTGGTGTGTGAGAGGGAGGGGGGAAATGGTGCAGTGGGGGAAATGGCGCAGCCCAAACAGAATCCCCACGGACAGTCCGCAAGCCGGATCCTGAAGGCAATTGGGCCTGATCCGGTTCTCGGGCCTTAGTTTGCCAACTCCTGTTACAGGGCATCTCTGCTGTTGAAGTTGATCTGGTAGAGAATGGATCCATGATGCATTTTCATGAGGATCTTTGAAAAAAATGGCAAACTGCTGAAGAAATTAAGATTGAATTTAAAACTGGAATAATGGTAAACCAAGAGAGACCGAAATGGACAGATTCATCCATTCCTAACTTGTGAGTGGCAGTGCCAGATTTACATTCATATAGTAAACCATACCTGAAGCAAGCATCGCTTTTGATCCCCTTGCATGAAAATACCTGTGACAGTTCTGCCCCATTTTGCCAAAATTATGTGTCTGTTTCTGTGTCTGATACAGAACTGAAAGCCTTCCTGTTTTACCATTCCACCTTTGTATTTTTACAGGTAGAATCCCTACCACTTAACCCTTATACAACGATGGTACCTGCTAACCTTATTCCTTTGAACTCTGCTGCCATCATGAAATAAATTCTAAATACTCCCCTGTTCACATATCACTGCACACCCACACACAGTAGCTGGGTCTAGGCACAGGACTGAGGCCACTTCCAGAGGACCTGCTTATTGAGCGATCAGCTTGATTTGCTAGCAGGGAGATTAGGTGACATTGCATCAAAGCAAGTATTATCCCACACTTTCCACTGCATTTTCCCGACACTTTCCTTATTGCCAAAAGTCTGGCATTCTGGGGAAGCAGGCTTGTTGCACAAGACTTCAGTCAACTGTAATTTTGCAACAGGAATTTCTGCTATGTGCTTGAATCCTAACCAAAATTAGTAACAGTCTGGAAGCACCCTAACAGGCTGGGAGACTTAGAATCATAGAAGTTTAGAGTTGGAAGGGATCCCAAGGGTCATCTAGTCCAACCCCCTGCAATGCAGGAATCTCAACTAAAGCATCCCTGACAGGTGGCCATCCAACCTCTGCTTAAAAACCTCCAAGGAAGGAGAGTCCACCACCTCTCGTGGGAGTCTGTTCCACTGCTGAACAGCTTTTACTGTCAGAAAGTTTTTTCAAATGTTTAGTCTGAATCTCATTTCTTGCAACTTGAAGCCATTGGTTTGAGTTCTACCCTCCAGAATTTTAAATTTTAATTTAAAATTCAAACAATTTATTAAAACTTGTTTAGAATGTCATATAACAGGCTTGTCTGAAAGTTAGATGTTTAACGATACTTTGAAATTATCTTCAAAATGATAGTTACTTCTAAAGAAATCTATTTCTTTGTCCTTTGTCCTTTTTTTTTTTTTTTTTAACTAACACCCCTTTTGTTCACAGGCTTTCCAGAGGGTTTTAACCTAAAAGTCTTCCTTCTGGTTAGGGTTCTCTTATCTCCACACACACACGCACGCACGCACGCACACCCCAAACTCACAAGACACAGTTACTAAAGAGGTAACTATGTGTCAGACAGTTTCTTTGCACACTGGCAACTCAAAACCCCCAAACATTTTATTTCTCAGGCCTTGAGAGTAAACTGCAATTCTTTTCTTCTCATGCAGTTAACCAGTTACAAGCCAAACCATTTTTATAGCAGCACAACATTAACTTGCTTAACTTGGGCATCATAAGGGCTGTGTACACACTATTCAAAGCACATGTCCTCCCCGCCTCGAAGAATTATTGTCAATGTGGTTTGTGAATAGTTGCTAGGAGTTGCAACTCAGTAAACTACAGGGCCCATAATTCGAGGGGGGGGCGGAATGTGCTTCAAATGAGCTTTAAAGGTATAGTGTATATACAGCCAATGTTTCTGCAAAAAAGGACTGGGAGCCTCCCAGCCCATATGTGAATGACGTCATGCGGATGCATGGAATCAGAATGTTGGTGACCATTAATTCCATTCTGCACTGAAAATAAAATGCTATAAATATTATCTTCCTCATTTTCATTGTGACTCATAAGAAATTCTGCACATTCAATTGGAATTTCATAGGGATGATGTGGCACCTGTCACTAACATGCTCTGCCGTGTCCTTAAAGACAGGTAGCTGATTTTATCCTGTGAGGGGGGAAAACGTTGACAAAGAAGTAAGTTCCATTAGGCCCAATAGGACATGCTTCCTTATAAGTATGTTTTAAATAGAAAGATCTGTTGCAAGCTTAGGTAATAAGGAGAGCTGCTGTTCTTTGTTTATTTCTTTGCTTTCTGTGAAGCAATGCTGATTTGTAAGCCTCTCTCTTTCTTTGAATATCCCTTTGAATATTTTTTTTCTGTTGAGCTTTTTTTAGGGAGAAAGGGGGACAGCCACTCACCAATAGATCGCTGGGGAAACAAACAGCCTCGCTGAGTAAACTCCGTCTTCAGTTCTGCAGAATTCTATTTTACACTAAGGAAAGGGACCCAGCGATTGACCATGACCAACCAAAACCTCCCGGGGATCTACCAGTAGATCGTGATCGATCTGCTGGGCATCCCTGCATTAATCCATCTCAAAATGGATTTCTGTGCTGCCTTCCCATCTTCATTAACTGTAGGCCTTTAACTGGAATGGGACATCTGGCATTTGTATATGTCCATTATGCCACACTGACCCATTCAGCCAGGAAAGATAATCCAGCCTTGCCTTGCAGTTGTGTTCTCTAGGAAGCTCTGCTAGAATGGAGGCTTTATATGCCTGCCAGCCCCAGTTTTGCACAGAGGAGGCAGCATAGACTCTGCTTCTCCAGCATACAAGCTTTTCAGTCATTGCAAGACTCTTCCGGCTTTTCCTGGCTTGCAGAGAAGGGATGTGAGATAGAAGGAGGATTCAGTGGAAGGGAAAAGCTTGAGAAATGCTGCTGCTCTTGGTGTTACACCTAAACGACATGACACACACTTCAGAACCAGAGCCACAGCCATGCCACACCATAGTGACATTTTGTTCTGCCCTTTCAACAAAATTCTATACAGAAAATACTTACGTTGGCACCTTTCTGCATTCACTGATTTGTACCAAGTCCTATGGGAGGAAATGGCAAAGGTCTACCTTGAGCTGGAAATGGAGGGGGCTATAGATCAGCGACAGAGGGCATCCTTGGAATGGGTGAAGCAAAGAAACCTGTAGCCCTCCAGAGGCTGTTGAACTTCCATCAACTCCAGCCCAGTGTTCAAGGATGAGGAGAGCAACATTCAGTGGCCTGCAGGTTCCCCATCCTGGGGCCAAAGTCTCTTGTTCTTGAGACTAGAGCTGGGTAGAGGAGCCCATCTCTCAACTCACCACATTAGATGCTGTGGGCTTGCAGCCACTAGATGAAACTACCAGCTCCTTTATTATAAGAACACACCTTTTCTATGACATGAATTTTCTCGGCTGTCAAAGTTCAAGACTAGAGACAGAAAATAGTTTTTGAGGGAAATGAAAGTAGTGTGAGTGAGTTGCTGTTCTCCTTGGTTTCTTGCATGTTTCTTACACCTCTGCTCACAACAGGTTTCGAAAGAATAGCAGGAAGGGGGGTGCAGCATAACTATGGCAACCCCATAACTCCTGACCCCAGCGTAGCTGCAGCTTACCTGAATGGAGAGCTGCAGGCCACGAGTGCCAGATTGGCTCTGTTGGTATGTCCATGCAGCCCCACCCAAACCACTGCTCTGCCCCCCCCCCCCCGAGTCCTGTTCAAGTAAGCTGTTGAGAGGGTAGCTCCTCCGTTGGACATGAGTCACTATTGCATACAGGTCATGTGCCTCTTTATACCAACTTTAAAATAAAAATAAAAATCCAAAGCCGCTTCAGAAGGTTGTGAGATCTAGTGGAGAAACAGTGAAGGGGAAGAAGGGATTGATCCACCATCCTCTTCTTTTTTTCACTCTAGGAAATCCATCTCTGTTCCTTGGGAGAGGGAGAGTGAAATAGCTGGGGTCAGAAGGTGGTGCTCAAATACAAAGGATTAAGCAGATGCTATGACAATTTTTTCTTTTTCAAGAGACCAAGTGCACAGAGCAAGCCCTGCCCACTTTTTACACTGAGCGAATTTAGCCACAGCAAGGTCCCCAGTTCAGTCAGGCTCTAATTAGAAAAGTACTTAGCATAATGATTAAAATCTGCTCTCCCTTCAGGGCACAACTCTGTACCAGCTGTTAGGGAGGGAAGTCTGCTTCGCTCCAAGGGCCTCAGAATGCTGGAGACAGAGGAAAGAATTCAGCATCACACTCTTATGATCATTCCATCAGCTCAAGTATTTCTGCTTGCCAGATGGAAAGATCTCCCCCGCTGTGCAGTTCTGGGGGGTTCTCCTTGTGGAGGTGGAAAATAGATCTGACCCACGTGTGGGTAATTAACAAAAAGAATCGGCTGGGCATCTAGATTCAAAACACAGGGCTTTGCACACTTTCCAGTGGGAGAGAGCCCCCAGCATAGTTAAAAACACTGTTAGAATTAACCCGCAGCATAGTGTGGAATATAGGTTGTCAAACCCTTTTGCATATCCCATTTAGTCTTCCTTAAAATGCTTGCCCCCTCTCTCTACCACTCTAGCAATGAACACACCACACCCTGTTAAGTAAGTTTAAAAGCTTTACTTACTAAATCCAAAAGTCTGATTCAAGCATTGTTCCATGCTGCAGCGAGAAGAACACTGGTAGATTGCTCTTGGGTCAAAATACACAATATAGTTTCAAACATGTGGTCTGAACTTTGATTGATTACATGGCACAGAGAGAGAAAGAGAATAAAGGAAAAGAAGCAGGTTAACTTCCTAGTTGTGTCCAGGAAGAGGCTTCTCTATGTTAACCGCTTCATGCACAAAATAGCACTTATGCATAGTTATGTTTGACTGCAATTACCCACACTCCTGACCCTCCAGAGTGGATTTGGAGGAGGAGAAAAGTCCTATTGGACTAGTGGGAGCCCTACTGTTTGCACACCCTGTTAATTGACTCCAGCCCAGAAAGCTCAAGACCTAACTCAATGTACACACACATGCAGGTATGCGTAGTGAAACCCTGTCAACCACTTTTTTTAAAGAGGGAGGAAGCTTTGGCTGTGACCACACCATACATCTAAAGTGCATTCAGGGCACATTCTGCCCCCTCAGACAAAGAATCCCTGGAAGCTGTAGTTAACATCTCACAGAACTCCAGTGCCCAGCATCTTTAGCAAACTACCATTCCCAGGATTCTTAGGGTGGGGAGTTGGAAGTACTATTTACATATGTGATCTCTATGTACCCTTCTTCAAGAGAGATCAGGGAAGCAGGAGGGATTTGTGAGTTGCTTATCCTTTTCTACATTCACCACTTCTTCTTCTTATCATCATCATCATCATCATTAGGACCAATGAGTCTTGGTCCTAATGAACTGTAAACTCAAAGAAACTTACAATTTACTGATCTATGCCAATGGCGCAGATCCAAACACATGTTACTTTTTGGGAAAGAAATCCTTAATGTCCTGAAAGCCTCTTTCTTTTCTTTTCTGTTCAGGCAACAGGTCCCAGAGAAAAGTCAGAAGAAGAAGAGGAAGACCAAGTGGCGTGGGGACCGAGCACCCAGCTCCCACAAACTGCAGTGTGTGATTTTGTGACTGTCTCTCCCATCTTTCTCTCAATCCATTCCAACTTGAACCTAATTTGAAACTCAAAAGGAGGAAGCGGGGGGAAGAATCCAGCCTTGAAGCCCTGTGCCACCTAACTGCAACGTAATGTTTCGAAAACGGCAATCCTTGCACAGAAGGACTCAATGGGGAGCAGAACCTCAAAGGCATTTTTGAAGCGCAGCCAAAAGGCTGCTTGACAAACGGCACAGGGTGGTTTTATTTTAAAAAAAGGAAAAGGAAGAAAAGAAAGCGCCCCCAAAGCAGAGGGCAAACTACTCGGACTTGGGAGTATTTGTGAACATTCACCATCTCGACAATCTTTTGTTTTGTAATGGAGACACAGTGTTCTCGGTTATACTTGCACACATTTCTGGGCACAGCCCGTTTCTATACAGTCATGAATGATTCCATTTTGTACAGTTGTTTGGGGTGGGGGGAGGTGACTGGCAGTCGGAACTTCCTTGCTCAGCAAGTGTGGAGTGAGGAAGAAACAGCAGGGTGTGTGTGTGTGTGTGTGTGTGTGTGTGTGTGTGTTCTTGCACTGTACACTCCCAGAAGTACTTGGCTATGCAGCCAAACTGCAGTTTCATATGAAATTGCATAGATTTGAAGGGAGAAAATGAATTCCAGCTGCTCTGGGGATTCCAGACATTGTGTCAGATCCTGGAGGGCAGCCAGCTCTCCGTCTGTAAAATGCCAGTGAAAGGACGGAGGGGTTTGTTTGTTTGTTTGTTGTCATTGTCCTTCTTATTAATCCCAGTTTGGGGAGGGGGGGCTGTATTTCTGTTAGCAAACTGCCATGAGGGGAGAAAAGGAGAAAAGCAGTCATTTTGCTAATCCTGACAATATTTAAATTAAAACGTTATTTACAAAATAATAAGAGTATGATTGGTTTTAAGAGAGAAACTTTATACTGATGCAAATTGAATACAGTTGTGTGCCTATGCATTTTGGTGTTGAACGGTGAGGGGTGAGGCTCGGTTCAGTTTATTAATTCCTTTGCCTTGCCTTTCATTTATGAAGTCAAATAGTTTTGAGTTTTATTAATGAATGAATGTTTACATACCAGCGCTCCTCCAAGGAGGTCCAAGTAACACACAGGGTTCTTCTCCTTCCTATTTTTATCTTCCCAAGAACCCTGTAAGGTAAGATTGAGAGACAGTGGCTTTGTTTACACTCCCATTAACTGCATTTCCAGTGCTGAGTTTTTAATCTGTGGTCACACAATGCTATCCCAAATGCGTATGTACAGTGGTGCCTCGCAAGACAAAATTAATTCGTTCTGCGAGTTTTTTCGTCTTGCGAATTTTTCGTCTTGCGAAGCACGGTTTCCCATAGGGTATTAACGGTTTTAAGAAAAAGGAAACAAACTTGCAAGACGTTTTCATTTTTCGTCTTGCGAAGCAAGCCCATAGGGAAATTCGTCTTGCGAAGCAACTCAAAAAACGAAAAACTCTTTCGTCTTGCGTGTTTTTCGTCTTGCGAGGCATTCGTCTTGCCAGGTACCACTGTATTTTGGTACAAAATACTGCTGTTCTGCACATTGTTTTTTATTCCAGCTTCACACCAACTGGAGCCCTTTAAGCAGTTCCTAATTTGTCTTTAGCCAAGGTGTGAATAGCTTTGCATAGGATAGAGACATCCCTGTCCTGTCAACCCCCAAAGTGCAGAAACGAACAGGAACAAATCTGAGAATGATGAGGCCCTGCTCGTGTGAACAAGCTAGGAGTGAAAGTGCTCAGGCTTGCAACAGAGGTTGTGTGTGTGTGTGTTTATTTGGCTATGTTCGGAGCAAGAGGAAGAACAAGCATGTGGTAGGTCCTTTGTGTGGAGATGACAGAGAAATGCCGTTGGGTGGCAGGGGGGAAAAGGTGAAACTGCTCAATACCTACTTTGCCTCTGTCTTCACCCAAAGGGAAAGCAATGCCCAACCTGGTGATAACAGAATAAATGATGCAAGGAGGGAGCTGCTGCCCAATATAGGAAAAGAGACAGTAAGGGAATACCTAGCTACATTAAATAAATTCAAATCTCCAGGGCCTGATGAGCTACACCCAAGGGTACTATAGGAACTTAGAACCTCTGTCTAAAATCTTTGAGAATTCTTGGAGAACAGGTGAGGTCCCTGTGGATTGGAGGTGGGTAAATGTTGTCCCTATCTTCAAAAATGGAGGGGGGGGGAAGACCCAGGTAGCTACCAGCCAGTCAGCTTGACATCAGTACTAGGAAAGGTCCTAGAACAGATAATTAAACAGTCAATGAGCACTTAGAAAAGGATGCTGTGATTACCATGTCCCAGCATGGGTTTCTCAAAAACAATTCATGCCTGACTAAGCTCATTTCTTATTTTATAGAGTAACAAGCATGGTGGATCAGGGGAATGCTGTGGACATAGTGTATCTTAATTTCAGTAAGACTTTTGACAAAGTCCCCCACGATATGCTTAGGTGGATTTGTAGCGGGTTGACGTGACCCGAAGAATCCTGGGAACTGTTGTTTGTTCAGGGTACTGGGAATTGTAGCTCAGTGGCAGATAAACTACAGTTCCCAAGAGGGAAACCATGTGCTTTAAAGGTGTGCAATATATACGGTGTGGATGTGACCCATTCCAGGTTTCCTTCTCTTGCTACCCAGTTAAAACCGCTAATCCTCCAGCCAAAAGAGCAATTAACATGCAGTGGCTGTATGGAAGCCACCGTTTTTGGTCTTTGACAATTAGGTTAGGGCAAGGCATTTCTAAGACAGAGTGAGGGTCTCCTGTGCACATTTTGCATCTTAATGGCATGAGTGCCTTTTCTGCTCTCGGCAGCCCCAGCGCCTGAGCTGTGGGAACCAGCCAAAGAGTCTGGGCATAGGCTTCTGGCACAGCACACACTCTTTTCTTGCCTACTTTAGACTGAAAACTGACTTATTCCAAACAAAGACAGCGTTAAGGATGCAACACAACACCAGCAGCAACGAAAAAGCAGGAAATCCAAAATGAGGGCCACTGCACCCTGTTCCAGCTCACACCATTGTGAAGAGGGAAGAAAACACAATGGTGTGAACAGGGCACCCAGCAGGATCCTCCCTTTCCTTTCTGAACTTCCTGCCTTCCATCACTGCTGACTTCCAAGACCTAGTTTCTGAACTGAATGCTCCTCACTGCTATACATTCAAGGTTGATGCTCTCATATATATGTGCCCACAATTCCTGGTTTGACTTTGCCCCCAGAGGCGCACTCCATTGTCTTTTGAGACAGATGGATGCCAACAAAAATTCCTGGAGAAGGGTATTTTCATTTCTGACCATCCTCTTCTTAAGAATCCTGAGTCCTGTGCAAAGATACTTCGTTGAGAGATAGACAGATCTGTAACAATTGGACTCTTTCTAGAATAAAATATAGGTAGGCATTTAATAACCTAATAGGCAAAGGAGAGAGCAGAGGTGAGGAGCCTGCGATCCTGCAGATGGTGCTGGACTTCAGCTGCCACCAAACCCAGCACAGCCAAGAGTCAGGGGTATTGAAAATTTTGTCAAACAGCATGTAGAGAGCCACAGGTTGCCCGTTCCTGAAAGGGTGTGTCTGTAGCAGCAATTTATTTACTGCTGATATTTATAATGGGGAAAGTAGTTTGTGCAGCATCCCAGGTAGAACTAGCTATTTCTTCATTCCCAGGTTTTCTTGCTGAAAAGTGATTCTCAGTATGTTTGCACACTAGGGATGGGTAACTTTTATTATTATTAATACTACTACTATTATAATTGTTATTATTATTTATATTGTGTCATCCATGTGTATTGACAACACAGAAAAGCACCCCTATTGTTGCCTGATTCCAGAATAAATCAGAATCTGTTGCCACATTTAGGGACTTGATCAGATCAGCTGCCAGAGTCTGTGGCCTACCCAACAGCTGTACTGGTTGCTGCTTGCAGAGTTCGGGGAAATGTGAGGATGTCACATCTTGCTTCCCCTCAGTGGCGTAGCATGAGGAGACCACAGAGGAGGTTGTCCTGGGTGCAGAATTTCAGCACCCAGTGCTCCGTGCTTCCGTCGCCGGTCTCTGTTGAAAACGGCTTCTCCATGCAAACCAGGAGGTGATCTCTCCAGATAATGGAACGATTCTTCTGCAGACACCATTAGGCAGTGCATGCATGCTCTGTCCATTTTCCTCCCTCCCACCCCCCCTCCACACGGCCCCGGGCACTGGCAAACCATGCTACGCCACTGCTTCCCCCTGCCCATAAACTCCACAACTTCATGGCAGAGCAAATACAGGTCAGCAGCATCTGTGTGTCTCCACCTAGCTTGAAGTTTGGATCTGAGTGGATCAGGACTGGACTCTGAAACAGTGCATGTGTGGTGTCCACAGTGAAACTGGGTATCCACTAGTATGCCTGGATTGTCCCTCCCTCATCCCCATATGCAGCAGAGCATGTTGGAATGCCCATGTTTCCTTTTGTGGTAGGATGGACAAGTGACCCCTATTCAGCTCTAACAACATGATCCATTCCTCCACTAGGAGCTGCATGAAATGTGCCCTGGCATGGTATGGTACAAGCCTTTGGGATCCATAAGCTCCACAAATGCAAGGGCGAAGTTGTGCTGGCTCTAAGTTACTAAAGTAGTTGGGCAGTGTGTAAAACAGGCTTCCTCAAACTCGGCCCTCCAGATGTTTTGAGACTACAATTCCCATCATCCCTGACCACTGGTCCTGCTAGCTAGGAATCATGGGAGTTGGAGGCTAAAAACATCTGGCGGCCAAGTTTGAGGAAGCCTGCTGTAAAAGAATGACTTATCTTCTGCCTAAATTGAGTTTGAATTATAAATTGGAGTCAGCGGGCGAAAGAGAGAATGTCCTTTTGGCTGCTTGAGCCAAACATCATGTCAGAAAACGAAGCTCCTTTTATCACATGCCCCATTCTTCACTGAACATGATCTGAATGCAGGAAGCATTAACACACTCTGGAATTTCAAATAAGATGCTAACATTTTCTTTTAATTTTTGTCTGGAGATGGAAATATTGCTGGATGTGCTTTTTCACAGCAGCCCAACTGAAAGAGTGGGTGTATTATCAAGAGCGGGTGTGGCACGTGACAAATCCTGCTGTAGCCATAAGAAAATTCCTCCTACAAGAACATTATGCACACATTGTTGACCTACATAGTCCTCTTCAGCTTTTTGCCATCTCTCTCTCTCTCTCTCTCTCTCTCTCTCTCTCTCTCTCTCTCTCTCTCTGTGCCTGCTCTTCTTCACCGACTTCAACTGCAATTATTAATTAATTAATTAATTAAATGAATTCCTAGAGCACCCTTCATCCAAAGAGCACAGAGCAATTTACAATATAAAAGCACCAAAAATACATAACATAGCAACATGCCACAAACAACAACAACCCAACCCCGCCCCCAGTTTAAAAGACCATAGATGGTTTAATTAGCCAGGGAGAAGAGCAATGTTCTTGCCTGGCACCTAAAGATATGTAATGAAGGCGCCAAGTGAGTCTCCCTGGTGAGAGCATTCCACAAATGGGGAGCCATAAAAAAGCCCATTCTCATGTTGCTGCCCTCCAAACCTCTCACATAGGAAGCACATGAAGAAGGGCTCAGATTAAGGTTGCAGGGTCTGGGTTGGTTCATACAGGGAGAGATGGTCCCTGAGGCAATGTGTGTGTCCTTCTCTTCTCTCCTCTCCTCTCCTCTCCACCCAGCCAGATGAAAAGGTTCTATAATGAGGGCTATGACATGTACCACAGCCAGCATCTATGGTTTTCTTTGTCCTCTGTGTGTGTGTGTGTGTTGCAGGCTATCTATTGCAGTGCTGGGCTTCTGTTGCATGAAGGCAAAAATGACCTAATGGAAAGGTTGCAAAGGTCACATTAACATTCTTGTAGATTGACTGAGAGTGCTGAGGTGCATCAGTCTTCTTGCTTTGGCTTTTATACACAAAAAGCCCACCTCTGCTGTTGTTGTTTTTCTAGATGTTTCCTTCTGCTCTGTACTGTCTCCTCCAGCTCATCTATTTTTCCTCCCTAGTCTGCTTTTTAAGACTCCAGAAACTGCGCAGCCCCCCCCCCCCCCAGTTTGCCCAAAGGGCACAAGAAAATTCAGTTCTGCTTTAATTCAGGGAGGAAAACAGGAGATTATCGGCTTGACCTCATGCCATAATAAAACCACTATATACGCAGGCACATCCTTCACATGCAGTTAAGTGTGCATTCATTTGTACTTAAGAGGATTAGTTGCTGGCATTAAATAAATAACCCATCATGAACACCCAATACATGAAATGTTAAGCATGCATCAGCTTGACATTAGCAGCAAAATTAGCAGAAGTAGTATATACAAATAATATTTCAGTTAGGTTTTATGAACTCATGAGCAGGAGGAACTTACACTGTACACTGTACTCAGCTCCAGGAGCTGTTTCCATTAGCATATGCTTGAAAGTGATTTTTTAAAAATACGTATACTCAAGAGGGCATCAAGGTTAAGTGCAACCTGACACATGCTCAGCCCTAATGACAGGCTGTGATGGCGTAATCGTATTTTTCCACTGGAAACAAAGGCTGCGATGCCAATGAAAAGGCCAAGTGGGATAACTTTGTGTCATTAAAAGCATGGGGGAGGCAGGGGGAGGTTCCTATATGCCATTTGCCTCCTGCTGAAACACAACAGGGACGTTCTGCATTTATTCCCCATTTTCTCCATGGAAAGCAAGGATGGGAAAACCTGTGAACCTTCAGATGTTGCTGGACTACAAATCCCATCATCTGTAACATCTGGCCATGCTGGCTGGGGCTTGTGGGAATTAGAGTCTCATGATATCTGGAGGGGGCCACAGAGAAGGAGTCTCAGATATTTGGGGCCTGAGTCACTTAGATATTTAAACACTAATGTGCAGACTTTGAATCAGGCCCAGAAATGAACTGACAACAAAACAGGGGGTAAATGGAACCCTGACCAGCAATCTGGCTGCTACATTTTGGAACAACTGAAGTTTCTGAGTCATATTCAAGAGCAGCCCAAGGCAGTGCTTTTTTTTTCAGGGTACCAGCACCTCTTTTTTGTTGTTGTTAAAAGGTGTTACACTTACTGTAACAACTTCTTGGTGAGTACAGGCACCTGTTTTCCTTTTTTTTTTTTTATATAAGATATTTATTAAGATTTTTTAAAATATTACAATAAAAATGAAAAAAATAACAAAAATACAAAATAAAAATAGTTAAAAACACACAGATTTTCCATTACTTATTTTCCTTTGACTTATTTCCCGGACCTCCTCATACCTCCCTTTTTTGTATTCCACTTCAATCTGTTGGTTCAGCAAATCCTTTAAAAGTAATAATATTAGATTTTTACCTATTTATAACCCTTTTTTCATATTCCCTTAAAGCATTACAGCTGGAAACCACTTAATTACTATCCAACATCATTCTAACATTCATTAATTTTACAATATTTCTGTAGATAATCTTTGAATTTCTTCCAATCTTCTTCCAACGACTCTTCTCCCTGGTCTCGGATTCTGCCAGTCATTTCTGCCAGTTCCATATAGTCCATCAGCTTCATCTGCCATTCTTCCACAGTGGGTAAATCTTGTGTCTTCCAATACTTTGCAATGAGTATTCTTGCTGCTGTTGTGGCATACATAAAAAAAGTTCTGTCCTTCTTTGGCACCAATTGGCCGACTATGCCTAGGAGAAAGGCCTCTGGTTTCTTCAAGAAGGTATGTTTAAATACCTTTTTCAGTTCATTATATATCATTTCCCAGAAAGCCTTAATCCTTGGGCACGTCCACCAAAGGTGAAAGAATGTACCTTCAGTTTTTTTACATTTCCAGCATTTATTGTCGGGCAAATGATAGATTTTTGCAAGCTTGACTGGGGTCATGTACCACCTGTATATCATTTTCATAATATTCTCTCTTAGGGCATTACATGCCGTAAACTTCATACCTGTGGTCCATAACTGTTCCCAGTCAGCAAACATAATATTATGTCCAACATCTTGTGCCCATTTAATCATAGCAGATTTCACCGTTTCATCCTGAATATTCCATTTCAACAGCAAGTTATACATTCTTGACAAATTCTTAGTTTTGGGTTCTAACAGTTCTGTTTCTAATTTTGATTTTTCCACCTGGAAGCCAATTTTCTTGTCCAAATCATATGCCTCCATTATCTGATAATAATGAAGCCAGTCTCGCACTTTATTTTTTAGTTTCTCAAAACTCTGCAGTTTCAGTCTATCTCCATCTTGTTCCAAAATTTCCCAATATTTCGGCCAATTGGCCTCCATATTGAGCCTTTTCAGAGCTTTCGCTTCCATCGGTGACAGCCACCTTGGGGTTTTGTTTTCCAATAAATCCTTGTATCTTATCCAAACATTAAACAGTGCTTTCCTGACAATATGGTTTTTAAATGCTTTATGCGCTTTGACCTTGTCATACCACAGATATGCATGCCATCCAAATACATTGTTAAAACCTTCTAAGTCCAAAATGTCTGTGTTTTCAAGAAGTAGCCATTCTTTCAACCAGCAAAAAGCTGCTGATTCATAGTAAAGTTTAAAGTCTGGCAGGGCAAATCCACCCCTTTCCTTTGCATCAGTTAATATCTTAAATTTTATTCTGGGCTTCTTGCCCTGCCAGACAAATCTAGAAATATCTCTCTGCCACTTCTTGAAACAGTCCATCTTGTCCACAATTTGCAATGTTTGAAACAAAAACAGCATTCTAGGCAATACATTCATTTTTATCACAGCAATACGACCCAACAGTGAAAGCTTCAAATTTGACCAGATTTCTAAATCTTTTTTCACTTCTGTCCAACATTTTTCATAATTATCTTTAAATAAGTTCCCATTTTTGGCTGTCATATTAATCCCCAGGTATTTCACTTTCTTAACCACAGTCAGGCCTGTCTCATTCTGAAACCTCTCTCTTTCAATCGGTGTTAAATTTTTCTCTAAAACCTTAGTTTTTAACTTGTTCAGTTTAAATCCTGCCAGTTGACCAAATTCTTGAATTAGTTCTAAAACCCTTTTAGTACTAGATTCTGGCTCCTGTAACGTCAATACTAAGTCATCTGCAAATGCTCTCAGTTTGTACTGTTTGGCTCCGACCTGTATACCTTTAACCAACCGGTCCCTTCTAATCATATTCAGCAGAACCTCCAGGACCGATATAAAAAGCAGTGGGGAGATTGGGCACCCCTGTCGTGTCCCTTTTTCTATCTTAAATTCTTCCATCACCACATTATTTACAATTAATTTAGCCTTTTGTTCAGAGTATATTGCACCTATACCACAGGCACCTGTTTTCCTAGGGGGAAAGCACTGGTCCTAAGCATGGTGCATTCTAATGATCCAATCTGGAAGTTACCAGAGCATGGAATACAATGGCCTGCTCATCTCTGTCCAAAAAAGGGGAATAGGTAATGAATCAGTTGTAGCTAGAGAAAGGCATTCCTAGCCACTGAGACCGCCTGACCGTGCTGAATCCAGAAGCAACCCCCAAGCTGTGAACCTTCTCCTTCCAGAGGAGTGCAAACCCACCATGAGAAGCCATCTCCCCACCTCCTGGATGTGAGACTGAGTTGTGTGTTATAACACCTCTTCGTTTCACCACCTTCAAGCACTAACACCTCAATCACCTCTCCCGGGTCAAAGCTGGGTGTTCTCTGCCTATTGATGACACCTTACTCCAGATCATGGGTAGGCAAACTAAGGCCCAGCCCAATCGCCTTCTAAATCCAGCCCACGGATGGTCCAGAAATCAGCATGTTTTTACATGAGTAGGACGTGTACTTTTATTTAAAATGCATCTCTGGGTTATTTGTGGGGCATAGGAATTCGTTCTTTTTTTTTCTTTTTCAAAATATAGTCCGGCTCCCCACAAAGTCTGAGGGACAGTGGACCGGTCCCCTGCTAAAAAAGTTTGTCACCGGTATTGAAAGCCGCTGAGGTATCAAGGAGAACGAGCAGGCTCACGCTCCCTCTGTCTCTTCTGGCAAATGTTATCAATCAGGACAACAACCAAGGCAGTTTCAATGTCATGGCCAGATCTGAAGCTGGACTGGAATGGATGCAAGTAGTCAGTTCCTCTGAGCATACCTAAAGTGATACCGCCACCAACTTCTCAAGCACCTTGCACATAAAAAAGTGATATTTGCTACTGGGCAATAGTTGTTTAAGACCCCACCAACATCAGCCTGCCCTTAGCCAGCCTCTGTGTCTGCTTTCATATTGACAACAAGTCCAATGGGTGGAATTGCCTGCCAGCTTCCTCAGTGTTGCTCTTGCATAGAACTCTGCCGGGGAGGAGGATAGGGCAAAACTAGAATTAGCTCTGGCTGCCATTGGCTCTGCTTACTGTCTGTCTCCTTGTCTTCCATCCTCCCAGTCCCAGTGGGCATCAGCCAACAGTGGGAGCCACTGTCAGAGAAGGACTTCCAGGTGGAACTTCACTGTGGTTTATAATTCAGAGAGATTCCTTTCTATGAGACACTAAGTAACCATGTTAAGTAAAGGGTAATGCAGGGAATTGCCTAAAGTCACATGAGACTGTTAGGAGGCAGGAAGGCTTAAGTCTTCTGGACCAATGTACAGATTACAGCTTTCTTTTTTATCAGTCCTTGTTTATAGACACACCCCACAAAAACCCACACTCAGCAGTTTTCATTTTAAAAATTAAGGGTATCATACATAAACACACACCCACACAAGCCTCAAGAGGACTTTGTGTTATCCATGTGTAAATATGGAAAGAGGAAAAAAATGGATTGCATTCTGGCAGAGTCAAGCTACAGATAACCAGAATGATAAGGAGTTTTTCTGTTCCTGCCAGACGTTTTGTACAACTGGATCTTTTTGCTGGAACATTGGATTTGGCAGCCTCACCTCTCAGTCATGTACTCTCAAGCTGCCTGGACGCACTGACCAAGGAAATTGCAGCCTCAAATTACCAAGAAAACACCTGCAGGACAAGCAAATCCCATCAAACATCTCTGTAAGAGTCATGGATATGCCATTCAATAGTACCATTAGCCACTCTGGGCCAAGCAGAACAGGATAGAATACAAATCTGCATACGTGCACAAAAAGATCTGTGTAATGCCCAAGCATACACAAATCACTAAAAGGGAGGGGAAACCTCTCAGTGATTTTAAGTGGTTTATTACTAAATGAACACACCAAGATTGTTGTTGGTTTTTGTCCTTACTCAATGTCTGCCTGCCAGTTCATCTCATTTACCCAGAAGTCATCATTCTACCAGCTTCTTACCATGTGTTGCCTCCAGGACCCACTTCTAGTAGCCAGGCGTGCATCACCTACCTTTGGCCGATTAATTGTGGCTACCCATCTTCCTGATCGATCACTGTCAATTGCCATGGGGTTCACCAGTCCTTTAGCTGTAGAGCCATCCCAGAGCCATGAATAATTCACACCGCTATAGAGCTAATTCAGCACAAAGTCTCCCCATTTCACGGGGTCTTTTCCTGCTTCTGCCAGCTAATAATGCTGGAGGGTTCAAAATAAAGAGCAGGGACCGGGACGTAAATCAAAGAGGCCATTACAGGCAACGTATATCTCATCGTGATTAAGTGGTCCCCTGATTTCTAGAGAAAGATAAGGGCCAAAGAAAAGTAGGTCCCTTGACAGCACTGGGTAATTCTTAAAGATATTCCCCAGTAACTAAAGCATTACTCAGGATAAACCTGACGTACAGATTTTAGGAGCAAAGCCATAGATCTGCCTTTATAAATGAGCTCTGCACAGTGACATCTATTTACAGTGGTTATGAGTGATGAGCTGGAGTCCAAAGATCCATCTGCAGAGTATCATATTGAAGCCAGGCCTCCCTATGGAACCAAGGAGAGAGGGAGAATTGTTCTTCAAGTAAGCACAGGCCTGAGACTTGGACAATCTGCAGGCCCAGACTCAGCCTTGCTCTGCTTGATTTTCTGCAGCAGCCAAGCAAGAGGATGATGACTAAAGCTGACATTAAAAAAGTGTAAACACACACTGGAGGGGGATGTCTAGTGCCTCAACGGGACCAGCCTAATTATTTTCCAGTAACAGGCATTCCCTTAAATTACAACTTGTATTCCAAATAAGTATACAAAGCCCTCTCATTTCTTTCTCGAGTGTGTTCATGGCTTATTAGCAATGTAAAAGAGTTCTCTGGAGTACTCCTTGCTCTTTAAAAGAAAATGTAAGCAAATGCGAAATTCCAGAGGACAATTTTGAACTTGATGGTGTTCACTGTGCTGCAGGAACCTCAGAAACCATCTGGGACATGGAAAAATAGGAAGCCATTATTTTTTATTATTTTTTTATAATTTTTTATTAAAGTTTTGAGCAACAAAGAAAAGAAAAAAGAAAAACATACACCATACATATAACAAAAACACACACACACAAAAACAAAATTCAACAATAAAAGAACAAAAAACATAACAATTAAAAACAGTATCTCTTTTCCATTTCCGTTTTTTAGTTACTTATTTTCTGGACTTCCTCATACCTCCCTCTTTTGTATTCCAATCCAAATTGTTTGTCCAGCAATTTCTTTTCCACTTTTTTAATCCCAATCTTTAGCTTTAATAAAATATTAAAATATATAACTTCAACTTCTTTAAACCTGATCTTTAGTCTTAGTATCATATACCGTTGAGGTTTTTCCTCTTAATATCAAATTTCCATTTCTTTAAACATCTTTAATCCTAATTTTTAATCTTAGTCTTTCATTGGCTTTAACCTGTACAGCTGGAAACCGCTTATTTTCAGTCCAACATCACTCTAACATTCTTTAATTTTACAATGTTTCTGAAGATAGTCTTTGAATTTCTTCCAATCTTCCTCCATCGACTCTTCTCCCTGGTCACGGATTCTACCAGTCATTTCCGCCAATTCCATATGGTCCATAAGTTTCATCTGCCATTCCTCCAGCGTGGGAAGTTCTTGTGTCTTCCAATGCTTTGCAATAAGTATTCTTGCTGCTGTTGTTGCATACATAAAGAAAGTTCTATCCTTTTTTAACACCATTTGGCCGACTATGCCCAGGAGAAAGGCCTCTGGTTTCTTAGGGAAGGTATACTTAAATACCTTTTTTAATTCATTATATATCATTTCCCAGAAAGCCTTAATCTTTGGGCACGTCCACCAAAGGTGAAAAAATGTACCTTCAGTTTCTTTACATTTCCAACATTTGTTATCGGGCAAGTGATAGATTTTTGCAAGCTTGACTGGGGTTATGTACCACCTGTATATCATTTTCATAATATTCTCTCTTAAGGCATTACATGCCGTAAATTTCATACGTGTGGTCCATAACTGTTCCCAGTCAGCGAACATAATATTATGACCAACGTCCTGTGCCCATTTAATCATAGCCGATTTTACCGTTTCATCCTGAGTATTCCATTTCAGCAGCAAGTTATACATTCTTGACAAATTCTTAGTTTTGGGTTCTAACAATTCTGTTTCTAATTTGGATCTTTCCACCTGGAAGCCAATTTTCCTGTCCAATTTAAATGCCTCCATTATCTGATAATAATGAAGCCAGTCTCGCACTTTGTTTTTTAGTTTTTCAAAACTCTGCAATTTCAGTCTATCTCCGTCTTGTTCCAGAATTTCCCAATATTTCGGCCATTTGACCTCCATATTGACCTTTTTCAAGGCTTTCGCTTCCATTGGTGACAGCCACCTTGGGGTTTTGTTTTCTAGCAAATCCTTATATCTTAACCAAACATTAAATAGCACTTTCCTGACAATATGGTTTCTAAATGCTTTATGTGCTTTGACCTTATCATACCATAGATATGCATGCCATCCAAATACATTATTAAAACCTTCCAAGTCCAAAATGTCAGTGTTTTCAAGAAGTAGCCATTCTTTCAACCAGCAAAAAGCTGCTGATTCATAATAAAGTTTAAGGTCTGGCAGGGCAAATCCACCTCTTTCCTTTGCATCTGTTAGTATTTTAAATTTTATTCTAGGCTTCTTGCCCTGCCAGACAAATTTAGAAATATCTTTCTGCCACCTCTTGAAACAATCCATTTTGTCCACAATCTGCAAAGTTTGGAACAAAAACAACATTCTAGGCAATACATTCATTTTTATCGCAGCAATACGGCCCAGCAGTGAAAGCTTCAAATTTGACCAAATTTCTAAATCTTTTTTCACTTCAGACCAGCATTTTTCATAGTTTTCTTTAAATAAGTTCCCATTTTTTGCTGTCATATTAATCCCCGAATATTTATCTTTCTTAACCACTGTTAAACCTGTCTCATTCTGAAACCTCTCTCTTTCAATCGGTGTTAAATTTTTCTCTAAAACCTTGGTTTTTAACTTATTCAATTTAAATCCCGCCACTTGACCAAATTCTTGAATCAGTTCTAAAACCCTTTTAGTACTAGATTCTGGCTAAATAGGAAGCCATTATTAGCTCATCAAGCTGAGGGTTGTCAACACTGACTGACAAGAGCTGTCCAGGGTTTCAGACAAGGGACTTCCCCAGCCCTGCCAGGAGATAACAGAGATTCTTCTCTGAAATGACCTGACAAAAGGCCTTCCTCTGTGCTTTACAAAGAACTTGTTTCATATTTTTTTTAAAGCAATTAAAAATTACTGTTAAAAAGAAACATGAAAAGCAAGTTAATGCAAATCTTTTAAATGTAAATAAAACCAGCAATTTCAAAACAATTCCACATAATCAAATTATATACCAAAAATTCCATGCCTGGGTAGGCTTGCCATAACAAAAAAGTTTTTTAGCAGATGCCGAAAGCAGTATAGTAAAGGTACCTGTCTAATATTAATGTGTAGGACATTCCAATGAGCAGGTGCTGTATATATTTATGTTCTAATGCATGTATCTGCCAACTGTAGAAAACACAAGATGTGTTTTGACAAAGTGTCCTCTAGCCTACAGAGGTTTATGTCACAATAAATCTGCCTGTTTTTAAGTTGCCACAATATTTTTTGAAAATAACAATAATAATTAAAGGTAATATTATATGCATACAAGCACTTTTTTCATACTCATTCTAGATGGGTATCTTCTTTGGAACCCTTAGAGAAGATTCACTGGTCTTTTATGAATTCTGGTTTCATCGTTTAATAGTTTGACTACTTGGCTAATCAGTATCAAGTGTACAGCTTTTCTCAAGTGTTTATGCTTTCTCTTAAAGTTTCTCTTGCTGCATTGCATACAGTAACTAAAATATGCAGTGTGATTATCTAGGTTGTGGGTGTCAGAGGGGGAAAAAATGTCAGCTGCCTGTATTGTACTATATATGAAACTGAACAAAAGCCCTTTTTCTCTTTCTGAATCTGCCAGCCTGTCAATCTGCAGTAAAGAAATAACTAACCACCCACTCTCCTCCATCTCCTTCTTACACATTGTCTTTTTCTTAAAGGAATACATTGTTCAGTTTAAATTTACAAAAGTTGATCTATGTGGAAATGTGCAAGTTAAAGATCTGTATGTCTATATGTTGGGTTGTTTACTGGTGCCCTTACACAGATGGTTGCAGAATCTAAGGAAGCCATGCAGTTTTGACAAAACATAAGTCAAGGTTTCTTTTTAAAGGTCTTTGAATTGTGGTCAGAAACATACTGGGGGCCAGTGTAGATCTCTTAGGACCAGTGTTATATGATCTTGGCGGCCCCTCACAGTCACCAGTCTGGCAGCTGCATTCTGGATTAGTTGTAGTTTCCAAGTCACCTTTAAAGTTAGCCCCATGTAAAGCACATTGCAGTAGTCTAAGCGGGAGGTAACCAAAGTATGTACCACCTTGGCGCAACCATGTGCAGGCTCATAGGGTCTCAGCCGTTGTACCAGATGGAGCTGGTAGACAGCTGCCTTGGACACAGAATTGACCTGCACCTCCATGGACAGCTGTGAGTCCAAAATGACTCCCAGGCTGCACACCTGGTCCTTTAGGGGCACAGTTACCCCATTCAGGACCAGAGAATCCCCCACACCTGCCTACCACTTGTCCCCCAGAAATAGTACTTCTGTCTTGTCAAGATTCAACCTCAATCCATTGACTGCCATTCCCCCCAACCACTTCCAGACACAGGACGTTCACATTTCACTGGTTTCGATTTAAACAAGAGCTAGAGCTGGGTATCATCTGCATACTGGAGAACACCCAACCCAAACCCGCTGATGATCTCTCCTGGTGCTTTCATATAGATGTTAAAAAGCAGAATTGAGTCCAAAATGGGCTCTTCATATCACAATAGAATGATGCGGATAGGCTGTAAGTATGTATGTATATATGTATATATGTATGAATAAACAAGCAAACAAATGCAAAGCTCTCAGTTGCCACAGATGCATCTCAAGCATGTTTTCCAAAGACACCAGGTTTTACTCAGACTACTTTAAACAAAGTCAGGAAAATCTAGTGCATGAAACTGCCTCAGGTAGTATTTCACTTCAAGCAGGAGTGTTTGTACCAGCTGCCACTGTGCCCCTGGGTCTCTGTGAAGTGGGAGCATTGCTTAACTTGAAAGCTTTCCTCTCTCCCCCCCTCCTTAAATACATATTTCCTTTCATTTCAGAAACTGCCTTCTGGGCTCACATTTGCAGTGACAACGCTGTGCTCAGAGGGAATGTGTAGCAGCCGATCGTCTCTAGTAAGAGTTGGCAGATGGGAAGGTAGCAGTATTCTTTTGCTTGACAGAAAAGGGAGTTTAAGTAAAGGAAAACAGATAAATGGTGGGGTCTGGAGAGGGAGGAATCGAAGGCATCCTCTTTTCTAAATTCTCTGCGTTTGCTAGGCACGTGAGTAGCTGCCAGAACACAAGTGGGAGAACGCAATGAGATGAAGAAAAAGAAGCAGTTTAAAGCCCATATTTGTTATGCATACAGATGTACATAATTTCAGCAATGGAAAGCACACGTCCTCCATTTTGTTCACATGACAAATCTTCCCTTTGTCCTTTCAAGACTTAGAGGGCACCTCTGCCAAAAAGTTAGACAGGAACTATTATCTCAAGGGATGCAGGTGGCGCTGTGGGTTAAACCATAGAGCCTAGGACTTGCCGATCAGAAGGTCGGCGGTTCGAATCCCCGCGACGGGGTGAGCTCCCGTTGTTCGGTCCCTGCTCCTGCCAACCTAGCAGTTCGAAAGCATGTCAAAGTGCAAGTAGATAAATAGGTACCGCTCCGGCGGGAAGGTAAACAGCGTTTCTGTGTGCTGCTCTGGTTCACCAGAAGCGGCTTAGTCATGCTGGCCACATGACCCGGAAGCTGTCTGCGGGCAAACGCCGGCTCCCTCGGCCTATAGAGCAAGATGAGCACACAACCCCAGAGTCGGTCATGACTGGACCTAATGGTCAGGGTCCCTTTACCTTTTTATTATCTCAAGAACAGAATAGCAACATGAAACTCACACATTTAAAGTACAGTACATTTCTGAACACACCCCAAGAATCATGGGAACTGTGGTTTTCCTCACAGGGCTCTAGATATTCACATCCTTATCAAACTGCAGTTCCCAAAACTCAGTGAGCGGTGTGTGTGCTTTGGATGTGCTTTAAATGTATAGTGCTTTAAGAGGCATCGCAGGGAGTCGATGACCCCTTGGGACCCCGCCCAACTCTGCAATTCTATGACTCTTAAGTCAAGTGTCACCTAGTATACTGTTAGTTTTATTCATTTAACTTTTACTCAGGGTGGACCTATTGAAAGTAATTACCGTGACTAATGAAGGTTCATTCATTTCAATGGGCATATTCTTCGTAAAAGTTAGTTGAGTACAACACTATTGTGAGCCTATCCATACAGAGGAGAACCTAGCTGTATCCAGTGCAAAGCTGACTGGATAGTACAGTGGTACCTTGGGTTACAGACGCTTCAGGTTACAGACGCTTCGGGTTACAGACTCCTCTAACCCAGAAATATTACCTCGGGTTAAGAACTTTGCTTCAGGATGAGAACAGAAATCGTGCTCCGGCCCGCAGCGGCAGCGGGAGGCCCCATTAGCTAAAGTGGTGCTTCAGGGTAAGAACAGTTTCAGGTTAAGAACGGACCTCCAGAAAGAATTAAGTTCTTAACCCAAGGTACCACTGTACTGGTAATATCATGAACCACCCTCTGGCAGTTTTTCAACATTCAAAAAACAAATTAGGCCTTTATTTTTCAAAAAAAAGAAGGCAGGGGTGAATATATGTTTAATTGAATTAAGCATTCAGTGCTTTAAAACATTGTACAGCAAAGGTCCACAATCTTCCTGAGTGATGGGAACTGAAGCATTGTGAAGCTACAACATTCAGCAGCCTTAACAAAATACAGTTCTCAGGATTCTTGGTGGTGGGGGAGCATCACCGTTAAAGTGATAGGAGTGCTTTAAGTGGATTTGAGCTGGACCTTCAGCAAAATGTTGCAGCGTGGAATGCTCCTGTTCTGTGCTCCACACAACCATGCCTTTTTCCGGGACAATTGTCCCATCCCACCCCTCTAACAGTCAGCATTTTAACTGAGCATGCACAGTCCTCATTGGGCTGGTTTGGATTTCTCACCACCACCCCTTTAAAGGCCCCCCCCCCATCTTTTGTACATCTGCAGATATTTGTGTTCCCCTAATCCTGCTGATCTCTTCCTCTTGTGCATGAATCATGCCTGTTCGGCTACCTAAGGATTGGGGTTCAAAGAATTGAGTTCGCTGATCGTTTATGATGGTCTTGTTAATATACCATGTGTACACTTCTTTCTCAAAGAATCAATCAGCAGCCTTTAATAACTGTTCTCTGAGTTGATAGTTTGTCTCCTGCGAGCTTACTGGTATAATGTTAATATTTAACCTGAAAGATAATTTATGTATTCAATACCAGGATATTACCAATGCCAGAAGCACATAAACCTGTGCATCATCTTTCTCTACAATTATGTTGCCCAGTATATCTTCCTGAACTCCTTTGGGAGAAAGGGTGGTATTTACATTTAGCAAACAAATAAATTAGCCAAATTTATCTGTACCATCTGAAATCTCAATGCATCTGTCTATATGTAGACCTTTCTTAAGGAGGAAACTCCATTGCTGAGCAGAGTAGCTGCTCATCCTTTTCTATCATGACCGAGTTCATGAAACTGGCTGGATACAGAGGAGTGGTGGGAGGCATCAGCTGGGGAATCCCCAAGGGAAATCCCAAGGCAAGAAGGCTCAGAGCCAGGAGATTGGAGGTGGGACAATGATAAGTGATCAGAGGAAGAAGAGGGAGCAGACTGGGAGGAGAAGGTGTTGGAAACTGAAGAGGTAACAGGGTTTAGTGAGCAGGAAGAGACTGTGGCAGAGAGCAGTCCAGAAGCAGAGGCTGGAGAGTAGCGGGGCCGAGAGGCAGCAATGAGTCAGGCTGCTGAAGAAGCCAGGGAGTCTTCTGCTCCTGCTGCGACCAGCTCCCCTGCCCCCTGGTCTTCCAGAACCTGAAGAGGTACGAAGAGGGTGGAGCAAAGACAGACAAGATGCCTCCAATTGCTTGGGAAGGAACTGGGGAGGAGGAGACTTAGAGAACTGTGGAAAAGTGGTGTAGTGGTTAAGAGCAATAGACTTGTAATCTGGGGAACCGGGTTCGCGTCTCCGCTCCTCCACATGGAGCTGCTGGGCTAGTCACACTTGTCTGAAGTTTCTCAGCCCCACTCACCTCACAGAGTGTTTGTTGTGGGGGAGGAAGGGAAAGGAGAATGTTAGCCACTTTGAGACTCCTTAGGGTAGTGATAAAGCGGGATATCAAATCCAAACTACTCTTCTTCTTCTTCTTCTTCTTCTTCTTCTTCCTTGCAACTGCCTTAGTGGGGCGAGAACTATCGGGAAGAGTTGCTTTGTTTCCTAGCTGTCTTGTTTCTTTGAAGAAAGAGTTAACTTCACCGACACCTTGTGAATTATTTCTGACCAGCTCCCAGGCTCTCACCTTGACAATCTAGAACATAATGTATATCTACTTTAATGTTGGTTTGTTTGGTTTGTGAACCACTGGGAGAACTTCTTTATTAGGCAGGCACATAAGTAAAGTTTATTTATTTATTTTTGTTATATCCCACCTTTTGTTTACATCCCACCTTTCCTCCAAGGAGCTCAAGCTGGTGTACCTGTACATGGCTCTCTCCCTCTCCATATTATCCTCACAACAATGCTGGGAAGTAGTTTAGGCTAGGAGATAGTGACTGGCCCAAGGATACCCAGTGAACAGCATGGCTGAGTGGGCATTTGAACCCTGGTCTCCCAGGTCCCAATCTAGGACCCTAACCACTGTATCACACTGGCTCTCTACAGATATATTAGAAAGGATGTAAGGCTGGATTCCTAATCATGCATACTCAGAAGTCCTATGGAATTCTGTGGTGCTTACACACAGAAAAGTGAGGCTCAGATTGCAGCCTTAGTAAATTAATAAGCAAATAGTCAAGGTGAGCCATTTTGGCTGTTGTGTGAAGGGATTTTTTTTTTAATGCGAAAAAATAAAATTCAGTCAGATTTTACTCTTTACATCTGACCAGAAACCAATCAGTTAGTAACATTTTGTCAATGGTTGTGTGATAGGCTAAGCTTCTAAAACTTCCTATCTTGATTCTGAAGCAAGCCCAGAAGCCTCATCCTCAGATTTTACAACATACTCACAGAGGCGGAGCAACCTGCTCCAGTACCCAGAGCGGTGCTCGTCCTGGGCAGCGTGGTGTGCGTCCAAGGGGGCGTAGTGCACATCCCAGGGGGCGGGGCATGTGCCCTGAGGGTGCCGCCAATCGGGGGCAGCATTTGGTTTTCCCCCCTTTGGAATGACACCCGGGGCGCACCACCCCATCCTCCACCCCTGCCTCGGAATGCCCCTGCATACTCATAATCTGAAAAAATGGATTGAAAAATCCAGCAGTTGAAGAAAGGCTCTCTGCTCATGCTCTGAAGCATTCTCTTCTATATTTCCTATGTTCTAAGGCAAGCATTCAAAATAAATGCTGGAGCTGAGCTCTGGCTCATATTAACCTCTGGATGCCGTCCATTTCAATCAGAAACATGCACATCTCTAGCAAATGCATCATGACTAAGAGATGCAAAGAAACTGAATCGTATTTGCATGTAAAGATAGGACTGTAATCTCATTTCCTGGTTCTGTTCTCCAGCACTATTAAGATAAAACGGCATAATCTCTGGCTCCACTTCTCCCTTCGCTACCCGCATCCATCTCTTTCTGAGCTATCCATAAATTAATTCTCTTCTGACTCCTTCTTTTCTTTATTGCAGCAATGAAATCACGCACACATGTGTCATGCCTCCAGACAGCCAGAATATGAATTTAAAAAACCAATATATGGCTCTTCATCAAAACCATTGCACAGACAGGCTAGAAAGGCGTCAGCTTTGTATTAGACAACCTGTAGGGACTCTATTTTCAAGGATACTGCTTTACAACAGAAGACCAGGGCATAGATTAATATATGGGTTTATTAGCACTACAGATTTAAAACAGTTTAATATAGGAATATGTAGGAAGCTGCCTTATTCCATTGGTCATGTAGCTTAGTATGCTCAACACTGACTGACTGGGAGAGGCTCTCCATTGTTTCAGGCAGGAGGAGTTGAACCTGGAAACTTCTGCAAGCAAAAAATGAGCCTTCCTACTGAGCTATGGCCCTTTTGCTCTACTCTGCCTTCTCCTCAGGAAATATTATGAGTGGGGTAAAAAGGTAAAGGTAAAGGACTCCTGACAGTTAAGTCTAGTCACAAATGACTCTGGGGTTGCGGCGCTCATCTCGCTTTACTGGCCGAGGGAGCCAGCGTACAGCTTCTGGGTCATGTGGCCAGCATGACTAAGCCGCTTCTGGCAAAACCAGAGCAGCGTATGGAAACGGTGTTTACCCTCCCGCCGGAGTGTTACCTATTTATCTACTTGCACTTTGACATGCTTTCGAACTGCTAGGTTAGCAGGAGCAGGGACCAAACAACGGGAGCTCACCCCGTCATGGGGATTCGAACCACTGACCTTCTGATCGGCAAGCCCAAGGCTCAGTGGCTTACACTACAGTGCCAATGAGTGGGGCAGAGATCACTAATAAACATTTTCAGAGATTTCAGTTTCATAAACATACATTTTGCATGTGAGTCCATTTATTTTTTTAAAGGAATTATGGATTAGGAAGTGGGTTCAATTATTTCTTCCCATAAAAGCCAGAAATTCATCGCTGATGCATTCTTCCTGCTGGTGAAAGTCAGGCGGTTTGTTGCGTCTGGTACTACTCAGTCTCCTACTTTGAATCAGCTCAGGAAAATTGTCACTTTTGGATGCATTGGAGAGATAAAATTAAGGGAAAGGACTGTGCAGCTCTTCCACAAGTGCTTCTTTCAATGGATTTTCTCTGTAGTTATGTCCTACCCTAATGGAATTCAGAGTTTGACCCAGGGAAGTGACAGTGATTACAGGCTGAATCCAGTGCCACAGGGAGGGATTAGTCTTTCCCTTAGTATTTCAGACAGAGGGCCTGACTGATTGCTTTTCAAAGCTGAAAGATAACCAGCCCTAGTTCATTGTGTTTGGAAATTAAAATGGAAGGTTTGGGAGTGACTGGTGAGTTACAGGCGGCCATTTTGCATTTGGAATGAATGGAAAAGGTGACCAGCAGATGACAGTAAAAGCTGATGGATGAGGTGAACACAAATGTCAGAAAGAACATAAAATGATAATGTCTTTGGGGACTGTCCCAAATTTATCTATCTATCTGTCAATCTATTTATCTATCTTTCATTCCATCCATCTATCCATGACAATAGATAAATTAAACATTGGGTATGGGGTATAAGTACAGTGGTACCTCGGGTTAAGTACTTAATTCATTCCGGAGGTCCGTTCTTAACCTGAAACTGTTCTTAACCTGAAGCACCACTTTAGCTAATGGGGCCTCCCGCTGCTGCCGCACAGCCGGAGCACAATTTCTGTTCTCATCCTGAAGCAAAGTTCTTAACCTGAAGCACTATTTCTGGGTTAGCGGAGTCTGTAACCTGAAACATATGTAACCTGAGGTACCACTGTATTACTATATGCACTGATATTTTATGTAATATTCATCTGTGAAGAGTTTTTTTCGTTCTCTTCTGGATTTTGTGATATATTTTTAAATGATAAATAAAATGTATTTTTATTTTTAAAAATCCAGTGGTTTCTCTGCAAGATGGCATTTGGCAGGCACTCTGGTACTACAAACTTGCTGAAGCTGTGTTGGTGCAAGAAGTGAATTGAATCTTGGAGTGCTTCCACACTGTCACTGTTTTTCAGGTGAGATTCAGTCACACACTGGCAAATTCAAGTTGTGCAATTAACGTCAATTGGACGGCCCTGCACAACAAATCTGCTTCTCCAAAAGACTAGACATTTTGAGATAAGGAGACTAAAGGGGAAATGCACTGGAAAGTGTGAGGTAACACTTGCTGTGGTGCAACATCATTTAATCTCCCTGCAAACAAAACAAGTTGAATACTCAATAAGCAGGTCATCTGGAAATGCCCAATCAGATTAAAGCACAGAAGTGTTGGTGATAGAGCCAGTAGTTGTTAAACAAAGAAAGGGAAGGGATGCAAAACAAGTTAGGGTAAATAGCTCCCTGTGAACATTTTTTTAGCTAATATTATATTTTCCGAAAGGAGTTCTGAGGATTTACAGACAGATTCTGATTGGTCTCATTTTAGGGTAGCTGGTGCACAGTTTTCCAGCACTGCTGATAGGGCATTCAGGCTTCATCCATGAGCACCTGCTTCTCTCAGAGGGCTTCTTAAGGTGACTATGTGGCATGTGAAATGTCACAAAACCAGGAGCTGTACCATTCAGCCAACCTCATAAAAACCTCCACAGTGCTGCAGCACAACTGTGCTCAGGTTTAGGGTGTGAAGTGGAAGGGTTTAAACCAGGGGTGGGGAACCTGTGGCCCTCCAGGTGTTGCTGGGATCCAGCTCCCATCTGCCCCAGCCAGCATGGCCAAAGGCCAGAAGTCCCCCAATTCTGGTTTAAATCCTTCCTCTTACACTGCACTGTTCAAGTTGAGGGCTACAATTCTCCACCAGTTCTAACTGTAACTTTAGGTCCCTGTGGGCCCCTAGCTTGTGCCCACCTATAAAAGATTCCATTTTTGGCCCAAGGGTCTATTCCACTTGGCTGCATGAATACCATTAACCTTATGAGACAATACCTCAGGGAAGCATCCTCACCCCCAAAGCACGGTGTGTGTGTAGGCCTAAGAGATGTTTCTTTCCACCGTATACTGAATCCACCAGTGTTTGCCACGGTGTGGAGAGGGAAATTTCCTCACACATAATGGGCACGCCAATAGGGAGATGCATGTGATTGTTTTCTTATGCACAGCTGTCGCAGGCTATTTGGGAAAGAATGCTTCCTCCTCCCTCAGGAAACAAGTGTCAGAACACTGGTAGACTCAGATTGCCATGAGAAATGTGTATGAGATCAATACCATGTGCGGGTCAGGACTGCTGCTGATGGTGTTACAATGACTCATAACAGCATGGTGAACTGCAGATGGCAAGCGGCGCTTGCATCACAAGTGACCTGTATTCAGGAAGCATTACAGGTCCTCGCTCTTGTCTGTTTATATACATTATTCCTGGGAAGGGTTGAACAAAAGGGTCTTTTCTTTAATTCTTTACTGGCATTTATTACAACTGCCACTTTACTAGATGGGTTCCTGTAGTGGCAAATGGTACATCTACAAATTAAAAGTATTTATGTGCTCCAACGTAGTTTTATTTCTGATTTTTATGGGCATTAATTCATTCTCTGAAAACCAGCTGGAATGAGAAACAGGAATAAGCAGCTTCTTAATTTAGACTCAGGGCTGTTTTTCTTCTAATACTTAACGCATAATACTCAAACCAACAGCTTTATTATACACGCTGCATTTCAGGAAGGCCTATGGAATCAAATAAAACATAAACCGGGGGTGGAAGAGGAATGCCGTCTTAGAAGGAAAAAGACAGCTAAGCTTATGCTGCCAAGGCAGGAATTTGCAATGGGTTCGACACTGCTGAGGCAGAATGAAATGTATACTCTATTTGAAGTATGTGACTTCCCCTAAACTGTAGTTTGTTAAGGTGCAGGGAGCTGTAGCTCTGTGAGGGGGGTAGGCTATGGTTCCCAATATTTTCTCCCATGTACTTTAAATGTATGGTGTGTTCACAGCCTAAACAGTGCTGCAGATCAGTTGCCTAATCCCTGAAGGCAGATGTGCAACTGCAGGGTACTATATATGAACTGCGGGAAGCTGACACACTTGCTAATTCAATAGGTTTGCCAGCCATTGCATTGCATTTCTGATTTTAAAACCTTTCTGCACTCTCCTGGAGTGCCACCACCAGTCAGTGTAGACAATACTAAATGGACCAGGTGTCTGACAGCTTTCTATGTTCCCATGTTCGGACCCTTGTGATATGTGGTCAGGCATCACAAGGATCATTGAGCTTTCTGACAAATAGGAATGCATGATGTGTTGACATGTCTTAAATAGCATGCTAGAGTTTGTGACTTGCTATTCATAAGCAAATAAAACTTGTCACCTAGCTATTGTTTTACACTACAACCTCCCTACACAAAGCATCTCCATGTATGAAAAATAAGCATTTACCATATTGTGTGAATGGCAGGATAAATTTCTCTTCATATTTTGGGTACCATGTTCTGGCTTCGTGCTAGCAATGACCCTGAATTCTTCCATCAAACAGCCAATGCATTACAGCAGCTGCTCAATCTATAGATTTGTCGGTTTTCAAATATCAAGGTTTGGTACAGGTGGTTTTTATTCCTTAGTAAATAGGGAAGGTGGGAAGAAAAGAACCATGTGGGGAGGTGTTTGGGGGTACGTTCAAAAAATAGAACAAATAAATGTCTCCATAAAGAGCACCACGTGCTTAACAATGAAAACTATTCCAAATAAACAAATGGTGTTCACTATCCAAAAAGGGACTCATGCAGCCAGAGTTTTCATACCTCATCATTCATAAGAGCCAACACTTTAATTAATGTGGCAGCAGTCAACAAAGCCTTATGCAGAATAGTGCAGACAGAAGATCAGGCAAAATCCTACATGGACTTTGCTTTCAGTTAATACATAAATATATATTTCCACTAAATGACTAGCTTAGAGCATGTCCTCTAGCACCACCTAGCAGACTGACTGAAAAAGTTACCCCAGTCTGAACAAAAATCAGTACAGTACCATTAAGAAGCACTGTTAGATTTAACGTATCACAGTTTGTTTATGTAAATCTATGGTACAGCTGCATTTGGAAAACTATGCATAGTTTATTTATTTCATTACAGTGATTACAGTGTCCAAAGGGTGCCATACCTAGCAAACCAGCTGTAGCTGGAAATAGGCACTCCTAGCCACAGTGGCCCCTGAAGCCTTCAGTGACAATGTTGGGTCAAGGAGCATTCTTAATCTACAGGCCTGCTTCTTCCACTTCTCAGTCCCCAGTCCTCAGACATGCAACACTTCTGTCTTATCAGGATTCAGCTTTAATACATTGGTCCACAAGCAGCCCATCACCACTTCTAAGAGTAGCACTGCTAATAAATACAACAATGCAAATTAAAGGATCTTTGAAAACTAGGATCTTTAGCCATCACTTTTGTTCATGAGTGTAGTGAGAAACTTGGATCATAGCAAGAAAGATCAAATATTAAAAACATACGTTAATTTTTTATTTGCAAATTTAACTAAGTGAGGGAGGGAAAATATTAAGGGAATATAAACACCTTTTTATGAAAGAAAAAGAAATAATATATGAAAAATAACAAATTTCTTAAAAACCACCAAAGGCTCATATTAAGGCTACAATAACCACCAATACATCCATTCGAACTTAAACATTAATACAGTGATAACTCAGGTTAAGAACTTAATTTGTTCTGGAGGTCCGTTCTTAACCTGAAACTATTCTTAACCAAAGGTACCACTTTAGCTAATGAGGCCTCCCGCTGCCGCCGCACGATTTCTGTTCTCATTCTGAAGCAAAGTTCTTAACCCAAGGTACTATTTCTGGGTTAGCGGAGTCTGTAGCCTGAAGCGTCTGTAACCTGAAACGTCTGTAACCCGAGGTACCACTGTACATGGGGAGTCAATATGGTGCCCTACAGATGTTTTTGCACTCCAACTCCCATCAGCCCCAGCCAGCATGGTAAATGGTAAGGGGTTATGGGAGTTGCAGGCCAACAATAGCAGGTGGCTACATTAGCTACTTCTGGTTTAATATAAGCCCTCCAGTTGTTTATATGGGTATCCACATGAAACAGATGTCTAGGAGTATCTTCCAATGTAGCCAGAATGGTCCTCAAGGCATTGTGTCATAGACAATGGGTGTTTATCCTTCCAGGCTCAAAGTGCAAGTCTCGTAATGACCATAAAATGCTAGCATGAGCCACGTTAGAGAAATCATAAACAGAAGAGAGGACGAGATGGTTGGACAGTCTTCTTGAAGCTATGGACATGTGTTTGACCAAGCTGTGGGAGGCAGAGGAAGACATGAGTTCCCGGCGTGCTCTGGTCCATGGGGGTCACAAAGAGTCAGACACGACTAAATAACAAATCTCAGAAGAGTGTATACAATTTGTAAACAATTTAATATATATTTATTCTAAAGGAAGATCCACAAAAGAGTGGGTAAGAGAGGGGTGGGTTTATTTTGCTGCTCTTTTGCTGTGTGTATCACACCAACAGGTTTTGGCTAATATTAGCCTTCCCAGACATTAGCGCGCTTCATAACTCTCTCCAAAAACCAGTGCATTCCTGGGGAGGAAAGTTAGTTGTAACACACTCGGCCACACCATCATGACAACAGAAGCACAAGCTCCGAGGAAACTGCGTGGCCCAAGAAATAACAAGCGTGCATTTGTTGTGCAAAAGAAAAGGGGGGAAGAAGCCCCCAACAACGACCCTCTTGACTGCGATTAAGGGAACTTAATTGCGATTATTTTGCGAGGCGAGTAGCCTTTATCACCCCCGCCTACCCGCCACACACATAAACACACTTCCTTTTAAAAACCTTAACCCCCTAACAAGGCGGTGCAACAAAGCAGAAGGGCTTGAGAGAGAGCGGGACGCTTCTCGCAGAATGCCTCTCCTGTGAGAGATCTCGCCCAGCCTTGCCATGATCAATGGCTGCTCTGTTCCTCCGAGGCTCCTGGCGGGCTGCGCAGCTGTCCGCGGTAGTAGGCGAGGGCAGCAGGCATGGCAAGCCAGCTCGGCAGCTGCCCAGTCTGCGCCTTTCCTCCGCGCCCCTGGGGCGGCAGGGCGAAGCCAAACGCTGCCTATATGCCTGCAGCTTGGCGGAAACGAGAGGGTTGGGGGGGTGGCTATGAGTCAGGCAGGCCCTCCTTTGCAAGGGCTGCAGGGAGGAGATGAGCAGCGCGGCCCTTCTCGCAAAGAAGCCCCGCCAAGGAGCTGGCTCGTGGGTAACTGGCCCGAGCAACGCGCCCTTGCAAAGGATGATTTGCACATATATATTACTTCGAGGGCACCTCCTTTCTTTTCTCTATCCGTTTGCATTTCAGTTTGCATTTGCAAACTCCCCGAATTTGCATTTCAGCTTTGCTCAATAAACCTCTTCGTGTTGGCTGCCTTGTGGGATATATTATATGCGTCTTCCTCCCCGCTCCATCCTCCAGGACAGGAAAACGGGCTAAGGCAAAATCGAGAACCACAAGAAGAAGACACGTGAAAGGTCCAATTATAGCCCGGCGGTAGGGGGGGGGGGGGCTTCAATTCCTTTTGCAACAGCAGGGGTTCCTCGTCGCCAAGGCAACCCGGAACTCCCGCCGGCTATTTTCTCTTGCTAAGCTTGAGCACGCCGCTTTCTCAGCAGCTGACTTTCTTTACGGCACCCACGTGCGTTTTCCCTTTCCGGTATATTAATTCAAGCTGCTGCTGCTGCTGCGGGTGGAGTGTGGGTAGGTAGAAATGAGTTGGGATTTAACACCGCGTTGCTAAAAGAGGTATTGGCCCATTCTGCTGGTAGGAGATCAGGTCCTTATCCTTAGCGCGTGCCCATTACCAGTGCTTAAAAACGGAGGGGGAGCGTTGTAGTTTTTTGATGCTTTTATGCGCGTTTAATCGTGTTTCAGAATTGCCTCTGTAAATGGAAGGGGTTCAAAACGGAACGAAGCATGGATACAATTAGTTGCAGTTAGATGCAAAATTAGTTAAAATTAGAGGGGGGGTTTCAGGGCCCCCCCCCCCAGCTAAATTCTGCGATCTGCAATTAGTATAGGTTGACTTGTTATCTTGTTGCATGACCTGCTATTTTGGCAAATTAGTGTTTAGGGTGGCATCTGTTTTATGCTATGTCTGTGGTACGCTATAAAAAGCATGGCATTTATACTTACACTGCAATGACATAATAACTGGCCTTGTAGGCAAGGCTTTTTTTCAGCTGGAACTCACCAGAACTCAGTTCCGGCACCTCTCAGGTGGGCACCATTGCCATTTTAAGAGAACAAGGGAGGTATTAATGACAAGTTCCAGCACCTCTTTTTCTAGGAAAAAAAAATAGCACTGCTTGTAGGCATGTATTATTGTTACTTAGGTTGCTTCCAGATGACCAGTCTTGGGCATTCAAAATGATTTGTTTGCAGGAGGTTTCCACAGTGTCGCCTTATTCCAACTTCCTGTCACTTCCCTTATTGCAAAGAGTCTGATTGGGGTGGGGTGGGGAGTAGTGCAATACTGCCAGATTGACAAACACTCAAATTTTGTATGTGATTGAATCCCACCCCCCAAAACAGAAGCAGTCCAGAAGCACCCTTAACATACCATGCATATGTCATAGCTGTCTCTCTGTCATTTTTATCTTCATAAGAACCCTGCAAGGTAGATTAGGCTGAGATACAATCACAGTGAGTTGAATAGAGATTTGAACCTGGATCTCGCAAGTCCTAGCTTGATATCCATTATACCACACTGACTCTCTTTATATCTATTGCCTGAGACTAACTAGCAATAAAGTATTTAGTTATACAGTGGTACCTCCTGTTACATACGCTTCAGGTTACAGACTCCGCTAACCCAGAAATAGTGCTTCAGGTTAAAAACTTTGCTTCAGGATAAGAACAGAAATCGGGCTCTGGCGGCACAGCGGCAGCAGGAGGCTCCATTAGCTAAAGTGGTGCTTCAGGTTAAGCACAGTTTCAGGTTAAGAACGGACCTCCGGAACGAATTAAGTACTTAACCCGAGGTACCACTGTATACACTACACAACAACATCTGGGACCAAGAAAATGAATACTAACTCTGATTTTTGTGAGTGCTCACATCCCTACCTGTGAAATGGGAACTCGGATTTCAGGACAAAAAGTTAATCTTGGAAAATGTATTTAGCATCTGAACACTTGATTTTGTGTTCTGAGCTTCAGCTTTTCCCTGTGCACAATTTCTTGGACAAGTTTTATTTCACTTTTACCACCTTTGAAATGGCTTTTCGATTTGCAGCAGAAAACACTGGGACCAAAGGAGTGGTTTCGAACCCAAACTCTGCCTTGTACTCAGCTTCTTGAGCAATTTACTCTGTCCTTTCTGTTTAGCCAGGCTCCCACTGCCACCATTTTGTGATTAACCAGTCATGGTCCCCCCCCCCCCCCCAGATTCCTGGGAACTGTCTGAGTGTTGTTAGGAGACCCCATTCCCCTCACAATTCTCAGAGGCATTGACTGTTAAACCACTCGGGGAACTGTAGCTCTGTGAGGGGAATAGGGGTGTGCTAACAACTCTTAGCTCCCCTAAGAAACTATACTTCCCAGCACTATTTGGGAAAAGCCACGACCATTTAAAGTGGCATGATACTGTTTTAAATGTATAGCATAGATGGAGCTTATGTGTAAGTCTGCTAATTCATCACTTGTCTTGACATTGAACAGGCCAGCAGCTGAATATGGCAGTTCGGTTCCTTTGTAAGACAGTGGCCATGGTGGAGAGGCACAGGACTGGTTTCCTGGCAGTTTCCTGTGCTGGACTCTTTGGTGCTAACCTGACTTTTCACATCTTTCCTGAGGAGACATTCAGACCATTGTATCAGGCTTGGGTCAAGGGGAAACCAATGGAGCTCTCAGGAAAATTACAGATCCTGTTCCGTGACATCATCAGCGACGTCAGAGTAAAATCAGCAAATCGTTACCAAGCCTTTGTGGCCTACAGCTTCCACCCAGTGAGCGCTGGGCTTCCATGGTTGCCTGCAGGCTGTGTCGTGGGCATTCCTGCCCATTTCAGTGGTGCAGACAGTGATGATAACAGGACTGCCAGCCACGTTGTCGTGATTGAAGGCAAAGAAGTGGACTGGGACAGCACAGAAGGCCTGGCCTTGAAGGAGGCCCTGACCCTTTCTCCGGAGGCTCAGAAGTTTGCCATTGCAAGAGAGCTCATGTACTTGCAAAGCAACGGACCCTTCATATGTGCTGCCGTTGCCCCCGTTTGTTTAGCTGGGACTTGGATTTCTGGGGTAGCCATAAAGCAGCTCCTGGGCTTGTATTCGGGTCCAGTGCTCTTAAGAGGCCTTTACAACGTTGCTGTAATGGCGATTGGGTTTGTGGGCTATTGTCTCTCGTACGACGCTGTGAGTCAGGCAATGGATTACAGGACAGACAGAAATACAGCCACCATTTCCACCAGCTTTGCTAGAGGTGGAGTGGAGTTCTATAATAAAATTCTGTCCCAGAACAAGATTTTCCGCACGCTCATGGGCAAGCGAGGAGAGCAGATATATGCCCCAAGTGGCAATCTTTTCCCAAGATACTGGTTCAGATTAAAGCACGCATCATACACTTCCAGAAGAGACTTGATTATCAATATTTTAAGCATGCCCCAGGCATAGGAGTAGAGGCACTGCTGAATTTTGAGCTTCTAGATTATGTATTCTCTTTGGAACACTGCAGCCTGGTTTCATTTTTCATAGGATTTCATTAGCATTTCCATTATTATTATTTGGGGGGCGGGGAGGAGAAGGGGCTTGATTTTATTTTTTCTCCCTGTCCTGGATGCACTGGTTGTCTTTAAAAATTAAAGCTTCGCTTCAAAGGTTCTGTGTCCTACATGCCTCTAAATTCCATCTTAAAACTCTGAGGGAGTGTTGCTTGCCAAGCACAGAGCTGGAAGAGCTAGTATTCTCTTTATTTTGCATATTATTTTGAATGAACATAAAATGCAGAGGGCAGCATGATGTGCTCTTGTTAATGTAAAGAGTGGGTGGTGTGCAGAGCTGTGGGCAGGTGCAGAACTGCCATGCAACTTGGTGTCTTTAGGAACATCTAAAGAAAAGATGGAGGAAGCAAGTTTCTAGTCCTTGCGGATTATGGAGGAAAGTTTAGCTAAATATTGAATCCATGTGTTGAGAATGCTGAAACTTTCAGCAGAGCCTATGAGGCTACTGGTGCCCTGTATGGTTCCATGTTATTCCCCAGTGTAAACCTGCATCTAGTGTAAATGCTATTCCCCCATTCTGATTCCTTAATGCCAATTGTTATCCTAACCACAATCTTAACATTAACAGCCAGATTCAGTGACCCATTGCACTGTTAGGATAGTCCTACTCTCGTGTAAGGCCCTGGCAGAGACACATGCCCGACTGGCGCGTTCTCTCCCTCCTGGTCGGTTGTTCAGGAGCTTCAAAAACTTTCTTCAGCCCGAACATCACAGCGACTGATACCAAGAAGCATCAGCACACTTAGGGATCCGCAGACTATTCACAGTTTGCGTAACAGAACTCAGTAGCTCAGCATTTTGGCTAATCTACATTTATTTACATATAATACACTCTGAGCATTCTGACTTAGTTCCTTCCTCTTTCTCATCAGACAGCAGAGAGAAAGAACAAAGGACAACAGTCCCACTTTCCGGAACACAGTAATACCAAAACATCCTGTCTCCGTCACTTCCCACTCTGTGGAATGAAAACATACACCATCATGTGATAGACAACAATCCCATGACTGCAAACACAGAGCAGGAATCCTAACATGCACCACTGGAGGCTTGAAAATGTATACACAAATGTGTCCAACACTGCTTGAAATGACTTGGACATTTTAAATATCAACTTTCCATGCATTCCAATCATTGAGTTGTAAAGGACCCTGAGGATCATCTAGTCGAAGCCCCTGCAATGCAGAAATATGTAGCTGTCCTTTATGGGGATCGAACCTGCAACCTTGGGGTCGTCAGCACCATGCTCTAACCAACTGAACTAACCAGGTAGGCGTGTATAGTGCTGAGTGCACAGCTCCCACTACTGTGAGTATGAGGTCCTGCTGAGCCTCTTAGAGAAGTATACAGTGGCCTGCTTCCCAAGGCCCCGCTGCACAACATACTCTTCTGTTTCTCCAAGATCACTGTTGGACAGGACATGTGGCGGCTTGAATGAGTCCTTATGGGATGCCCTCTCGTGGATGCAGAAGGAAATGGATTACGCCCAAAATCTTGCAAGAGTTATGTGTGGTTCAGCAGAAATAATACGTCTGGGATTTCAAAGGCAGAATTGATGTGCTTTGGCATTTTTTTTAAAAAGTAAAAGTAAAAGCTCAACAACTTTCAGGGTGTCCTGGTTTTTACTTTTTTGAAATATGGCAACCCTAGCTGTCCTTAACTGGCATAATGACAGTGATTGGTCCATACTTTACTTGGCCTTTCCTGTGAGTCTTTGATTGACGTGAGAATAAAATTAAGGGTTGTGGGTTTTTGTTCTTAAAAAAAGACACCTCTCTGTTGCGGCTGAAAAACTATTTTAATAAAGAACTGGAAGACTTCACAGTGTTGAAATCAGTGAAAAAGTTATACAGGAATATTGGCTTGCAATTCTGTCAGAAATACATTCCCATGTCATTGAGAGGTAGCAAAAGAAACCACTATTAATTTATTTATATAGAAAGGTCTGGAAGCAAAGGAATTTGCAGTTTTGTTGCACCCCCTGCATCCCATTACAGCAGTTCGCGACATGAGAGGCTGAGTGCATTTCTACACCCTGCTGCAATACATGTGGATGGGCTTCAGCATTATAACTGAGCTCCTGCAGTTCTCATCGCATAATGTGCCCCAGTGAAGCCCACCTTTGCGGTTGAGCTGTGCATCAAAGCAGGAGTCGTACCACCAGCCCCCACCGTGGACATCTGCACAGTTTTGTTTGGTAGATCTGTCATTGTCCTTGTCTTTACAAGAGAACCTCATGTTGTCGTGCATGTTTTTGGCCTTGGAAGAAGTGAGAGAGTCCCCTGCATTACCCTCGTAGGTCCCTAACTTGAGCATATATTCATCGTTCTCATTTCTCAGGACAAAGCTATCGTATTCTGCATATCTATGGTGTCCACCTGCATCTACTAAATTTATTCTGACTTTGTACCATTTCTGCTGGCTTATTAAGGAAATGTACTCGGTGCCCAACCAGTGATCTCCCACCAAGTTACCAAACCCATATTTATAAGTTGTCCAGGTCTCTGACCAGGTGAGTTCAGTGTTGTGGGTGTTGTGTTGGATAACTGTCCACCCATTGCATCCATCCATGTGGCACCAGGCTACGAGCTTGATGGCGTTCTCGGGACGTAATATATAGAGGCCACTCTCTGTGTGGCCTGCCTGGAACATTTCGTCACAGTCCCGCATGTAAGGGATCGCTAGGGAACAAAAGATTGATTGGATGGTGAGTTTCAACACAGCCAAGTTCTCTGCAGCATCCTTGTAGAAATGTGTGCAAGCCTTGTGAGTTTGAATTCCTAGTCAAACAAACATCTGATATGTTGAAATATTTTCTCGTCCTCATAAAGGTAAAGGGACCAGTGACCATTAGGTCCAGTCGTGACCGCCTCTGGGGTTGTAGCGCTCATCTCGCTCTGTAGGCCGAGGGAGCCGGCGTTTGTCCGCAGACAGCTTCCGGGTCATGTGGCCAGCATGACTAAGCCGCTTCTGGCGAACCAGAGCAGCGCACGGAAACGCCGTTTACCTTCCCGCCAGAGCGGTACCTGTTTATCTACTTGCACTTTGACATGCTTTCGAACTGCTAGGTTGGCAGGAGCAGGGACTGAGCAACGGGAGCTCACCCCGTCACGGGGATTCGAACCGCTGACCTTCTGATCGGCAAGTCCTAGGCTCTGTGGTTTAACCCACAGCTACACCCGCCTCCCTATTGCCCTCATAATAATTGCTAATCTGTGACAGACGGAAGTTATATAAGACATTGGGATTGGACTCAAGTTTTTCTTGTCCAGTCCAGCAACATGTTCTCACAGCAGCCAAGCAGGTGCCTTTTGGGAAATGTGCAAACGCCACCTGCCCCCAAGGGCACTCTTCCCTGCAGTGGTTTCTAGCAACGAGTATTATGAAGCATTACAGCCTCTGACAATGGAGGCAGAGCGTAGCTGTATGTTGTTGTTTTATATAGAAAATCAGTGGTATAAGAAAGCGTACTTGCAATAAAGGGTCTTAGTTATAAAGGGTTATGGGGAAAGAGTGAAGGGCGGCAGTGAGAGAGAGGTAAGGCAGGGGGGTTAGCAAACTGAGTTAGGCAGCAGAGGGTCTTGATGTGAGGTGAAGTGAAAACTCAGCTAGTGTGCGATTGAGTTGCCAAAACGGCCAGCGAAGCAGCAGCTATTACTCATCTGCATTTATTCATGTATCTAAAAATGTGACAAATACCATTGCTCGCTGCCTGTTATAGCAGCAAAAACCAATGAACTGAATGCCGTGAGAAGAGCAAATCATTAAGGCTGATGGTATAAAGGATGCCTTTAATGACTCTCTAGTGCTGGATTTCCAGAGAAGCATTCCTTCGCATGGGCCCGATGCCTTCTGCCAACATGCATTCTTATCATCTGTCGGAGTGGCTCACCAGTGGGAATGGCAAAGCTGTTCTTGTGCTTCCTTCACATCTCTTCTTACTGTACTGTGCAAATCACCTCCACTGTCTACTGACTTGTGCCTCTTAGGCCATTCTAACAAGCTTCCCTTCTTCAGCTAACTTGGCCTCCTAAATACAAGCTCTTGAAATCCATGCTGCACCTTCAGAAGATCTCTTGGGCCACTCACTTCAATGGCGCTCCTAATTTTCCAGGAACTCCATGACAGGGACAAAGGGCACTGTGAACACTCTTTAACAAAGTGTGGTACCAGCTTGTTAGGACTGAGCCGTATTTGCTAAGCAAGCCTCAGTTTCATTCAGATTTACACTATTGCATGTGATTGAGATTTTCAGAAATGACATCTCGTGAATTGCCTCACTCTGCATTTAAAGACACAGGGAGAAATGCAAATGTCACACAAAGACAACCGTTCCAACAGGGTGAGCATAAAATGACCCCCCCCCCCCCCGTTTTCTCCCTCTGCATGCTGCTATCTGGGGGGTTCTTCTGATCTGCCCCACAGCCAATTTCAAGGGATGCAATGGGAAAGAGGGGAAGGACCACAACAAAGACCTGTTGTGTAAGTGGAAGCTTCCGCTGATCGGGTCAATTGAATGCCACCCATAAACATTGCGAAGAAATCTGTAGTATGTGAGGTGTGTGTGTGTGAGAGAGAGAGAGAGGGAGAGAGAGAGAGAGAGAGAGAGAGAAGGAAAAACCTACCAGGGACACTCAATGTACATAAATTAAGCAAATAATAACAATGTTCATAGCTTCTCTCAGTGAACATATATTTGTAACAGTATTCCAGCACCATGTCTGAGACTACCTCTGCCAGGGAAGCTGCTGGGCAGTGGGGTGGGCGCTGCGCCAACCGGATCCCTGTTCTGTTTCTTTGGCCCAACTCCTATAATCCCAGATCATTCACCATACTAGCAGGTGTAGGATTGATGGGAGTTATAGCCCAAACTATCTGGAGGGCACCAGGTTGAGGAAGTCTGTAATAATCCATCAATTCTCCCTCTGCCTCTACTCCTAACTACATGAGAGGCTATTCGATGGTGTCTTATTTTAATCATAATAGCTTTGGAATGCTTTTTCATCCAGTCACAAAACCAGAGACCTATATAAATATTTTAAAACAAGAATAGAGGAAGAATTCTTCTTTAGAAAGAGTAGTTTGTAACCGCATAATTCTTGATCTTCAGTGACATGAACCTCTCTGTGATGATGTTATAAAACGCGTTATATAATTCTCAGTGGATACAAACAAAGTATGGAGTATTTTATACAGTGAAGCTGCTGAAATCTGAGTGTACCATTTAAAGTGTGCCTTATAACTCCTCATTAATGAAGGTCACAATTTTATCCATTTAAAGCATTGCCACACATTCTAATATTTGGACATTTGTTAGATACTCAGGAGTTAGCAGGGAAATGTTATCGAAAAACGGAAGACCAATAATCCAATAGGTTATTTAAATGTTTCTTCAGAGATTGTATTTTCAAGTGGCTCAGAAAACGTGGATTCAAGCAACATCATTTGGAAACTAAGAATAAAATTAAGGAAAAAACCCAAACTGAAATTTAAGCACAGCATCTTGAAAATAATTATTGGAAAACCTTCTTTTGATGGGGGCATGGAAAACACTTTTGTGAGGACGAATCCAACAGAACTGAGACTGGGTGTTCAAAGTCATCCCCGTATTCAGTCTGCATTCACTGGAATTCACCAGTTTAGAAAGGAGGAAGAAATAAATCTAGTAGCGTTATTATGGGGGAAGAATTATCTCTCATGTTAGCCAGTCAGTGAGATATTTAGAACAACATGATGAAATTGTGCCCCCCAAATGTTGCTGGACTCCAAATCTCATCAGCCAAAGCCAGCCTGGCCAACGGTCATGAATGATAGGAGCTGGAGTCCAATAACATCTGAAGGTCCACAAATTACCTGCTTTTGCTTTCCAGAATCCTAACTATATCAGAAATGAATGGTTTTCTTGTCTGTTCTTTCCATAACAATTCAGAATGCTAGAGTTCAGAATGCTGGAGTTGTTCTTAATCTTTTTTCTTTTTTAAAAAAAGTTATTTTACATCTCAAACACACACTCCTTAATACTTAACAGCAACACATAGGCGCAATAAACAATAGTGTGACTTCACAAATCATTAAACATAAATTACCTTTTCTTTGCACAATAATTCTCCAGTTCCGAATCTGAGTGACATTCTTGACCAAGTCTAGGTTGACAATTTCGCTGAGTTGTTTCCTCAGTTTTTCCTCATTCAGTGAGCTTGTCACAGGGATCAGAAAAAGAAGAGCAACTGTAGCCAGCAGGACATTGGGGGGATGCATTGTGCAGACAGATATCTGAAAGAGGCCACACGCAAATTAATAATAGATATGAGGCTCCAACACCTCAGATGTAACAGACTGCTTGACAAACTTACAGCACTTTTTGAAGCTAAATTCAAATGGAGAAAGTGCTGCGGCAGATTCTCCATTTATGTTTTATAAGTGGAGATAAGATCCTGGATGACTAACCTTGTTACTAGTTAACTTTAGTATGCAATATTTGCCAGTGCCTCCACCATAACAGCTGCTACACTCCTCAGTGCTGTTGACTTTACTGCCTTTCCTAAATGGAAGTTTATTTGATTGTCCTTTGTAAAGTCAATATAACATGTTCCTCAGTAGCAACAGGTGCATCTTTAAGATGAGACATTCTCTAAGAATTAAATGATAACACGTTGGGTCTTTGTAATGTTGGTGTGTGAGAGAAGACAGAAAATCCTTTGCAGGGAAACGATAGGTTGCCAGTGAATATAAATTTGGATATGGGCATGGCTCAGTGCTAATAGGGGAAGGGATCAGGATTCTGTCTGACCAGATCCTGCAGAGATCTTTTTGGAGGAAGAGATCACCTGGGAGTGGCCAATGACTGCTAGTCATATATAGCAACCTTCCATCATGTTATAGGAGAGGGATCTCCATCCACTCTGCTGAAAGAGCAGCAGCTCTTGGCTCCTCTCTCTCTGAAAACTTTCCACTCCTTCTTTCATTACATAAACTGTGTAACTGAGAAAAGGTGCCTAGTTTGCTTGTTTTTCCTCCTCCCTCCCAATCATTTTTCCTTTTGTGTTGTGTCTTTTAGATTGTAAGGCTGAGGGCAAGGGCTTCCTTACTGCTTGCGTTTGAAAGCCTCTGTGGGAGCCTTTTTCAGCTGACGAGTGAGATAAAAATTGCTTCAGATAAAGTAGTAAGAATAATGGGTGCCAGTAGCCAAGTGGCTAAGGTAGCTGCATAGCTCTTGGAATCTGACTCCTTCCACCTCTTTGAACAATAGACATCCCTAACATTAAATAAGCAATCCATCTGAAAAATAGAAACTCAAAGGATCCTTATACTTGCATCCTGTGTCTGTATCCCAGCCTGGATATTTTTTAGAGGGTTCTTTCAGATTTGTACTGTGTGTGTGAACATGTCAAACTTCCTGGACCACAGCTCTCTGTTTGTGGCATACTTTGGGGCTGGATTCTGTGTGTTGATCTGCTTGAGACTGATGGACAGACTTTCCTGACAGCAAATGATTATAGACGAGAGAGTCCAACCACCTTCTTTCCCCTTTCTTTTTCCTTTTTGGGCAGATTCAGTGGCTTTGTTTTGAGCTTCTGCCTCAAGCAATCCAGTTGTGCTTTAGAAAATCCATGCTCTTTTTTTAGCTCTCTGTAGACCGTACTCTACTGGGTGAGCTATGATTGATTGATTGATTGATTGATTAAAAAGTAAAACAAAATACAGGTCAAGGAGCATCAAATGCAAGTGACAACTGAGCTGCTTGTTCTGCACAATCAATATGCCAAAGCAATATGCCACCTGAGCGGGGAATGCCTGAGCTGCTCTCAGGAAATGTACATAAAATTCATAGTATGGGCCCCTCCAGACATCCTTTTTATTCTGCATTCATGATGACTTGTGCTCATCATGAGGGACTCAGGGTAGTTATATGGAATCCAGTTTTCAATACTGTTTATGCCTGCAAAGATTTTGGTGCAGACATAGAGCTTGCTTTCCAATCACTGCAGGCCCCATAACTTCCTGCTCAGTTCATGCAACTTTTTACACCATAAATGTTCTCTCTCTCTCTGTGTCCTGCTTTTGTTGTGATATATAGCATAAAAGTGCTCTTTCGGATGGCAATAATGCAGTAGCATCGTGGAAGCATCACAAAACAATTAACAGAGCAGAATGATGTGCGGATGGTGCAGTATAAATAAATCCATGACTATATTGCACCAGTGACATGTTGCAGAATGCATTCGCCAAAAAAAGCACCGGTCTGGAAGGGCCCTATGTAAATTCCTTGCTGTGATCTCTGATCCATTGGAAGTTTCAGTTCCCAGGTCTTGCCTCTCCATTGCTTCTTCTCTCCCCTACTGTTCAGTGCCTCCTTATGGCTACATTTCAGACATAATGTTTTTACTTATGGCATAAGAAGAATGGTGTTATGTACTGAGTTGAATAGGATCCAAACTGTAGCAGTCTGATTGGTCCTAGAACAATAGGATCCAAAAGGCAGCAGTCTGATTGGTCCTAGAACAATAGGATTCAGAATGCAGCAGTCTGATTGGTCCTAGAACAATGCAGCAGTATGATTGGTTGGCAGGAACCACCCAATCCTGCTCCAGATAGAAGTGAATCCACAACCTGATTGGCTTACAGTAGAATTCCAGAATTAGCCAATCATGTGCAGCCCATTGTGTAAATAATGTATATAAAGCAGATACTGTGAGGGGACATTTATTCATTCCTCCTCACCACTATGAGCTGAATAAAGAGCATGAAATCACTTTGCGACTCTGAGTATATTTCACTGGCGACGAGGATGGGATCCCGCTGAGCTGACTGCCACACACAGCACCGCAGCACCGCCAACTGCCGCACCGCTGCCTCGCACCGTGTATCCAGGCTTCAGCTCCGGGGCACAAGGAACTCAGAATGGCAGCCAACAGCAGCTTCTCCCCATTCAACCCAGCATCTGGAGACTGGGAAGCGTACGCCTCCCGTTTCACCTTCCTCCTAGAAGCCAAAGGGGTCACCGACGAAGAAGACGCCAAGAAGAGGGCGATATTCTTCAGCGTCTGCGGAGAGGAGACGTTTGAAATCGCCCGGGCTCTCCTTGCGCCTGAAGACGTCGCTACTGTTCCATACAAAACAATAATGGAACAGCTGAAGGGGCACTTTTCGCCGCAGCCCTCAGTGGTGGCTCGTCGAAATGCCTTCTACGCAAAGCGGCAAGCCCCTGGGGAAACCATAACTGGGTTTGTGACCTCTCTCCGCCAAGCCGCCCGGTTCTGCAACTTCTCAGAGCTGGAGAACATGCTTCGTGACCGCCTCGTCGGTGGCCTGAAGGATGAGAAGCTGCAACGGCGCCTCTACGCTAAGAAGGACCTAACGTTCCAGGTCGCTCTGGAGGAGGCCCTGGCAACAGAAGCTGCCGAGAGGTCGACCCAAGAGGCACGGCCGAGCCTGCCATCCCAACCGAGGGTCCACCATGAAGACCTCACCGACGACTCAGGATCCGACAGGGAGGAGGTGCACCGAGTACAGCAGCGCACTCAAGCAGCGCACAGACCACAGCTGCCTCGACGAGAAGGAGGGAACTGCGCAAGCTGCGGGGAGAGTCACGAGAGGAGGACCTGCCGTTTCCGCAACGCAGAGTGCAGGCAGTGCAGAAAATCGGGACACATCGCCCGGGTGTGTCGGGCTCGGCCCACCCGACACCAGGCATCAGATGACCAATCCAAGAGCCCCAGGTCCCGGGGCCCAACGCACCAAGGCAACTCGACGGAGCTCACGGACTTCCAGGTATACCAGTTGCCCCACCCCAACGTAGAGAAAATTTATGTAGAGGTACAGATAGAGGGGGCCCCATGCCGCATGGAGCTTGACACGGGTTCAACTCTATCCATAATCTCGGCAAGGACCTTAAGGAAACTGTGTCCCACTGGGGGTCCCAAACTCAGGCCGGCCCCATTCACCCTCCGGGACTTCCAGAAACGTAAGGTCCCCACAATGGGGGTGGGGACCTTCAGGGTGCAATACCGAGGGCGGACGCGGCAACTGGACTTGCTTGTGGTCAAGGGCCCCTACATTAGCTTACTGGGATTGGCATGGTTTGGACCACTGGGGCTAGCTGTCACCGGGGTGAACCACACTAGCTTACAAGTGGACGTGGACGCCATATGCAAGGAATTTCCAGGGGTTTTCGATGGGAAATTGGGACAGTATACGGGCCCCCCCATTGCGCTACAGCTTGACCCCGCAGTACGACCGGTCAGGCTCAAGGCCCGCCGGGTCCCGTTCGCCTTGAAACCCCGTATAGACGAGGAATTGGACCGACTCGTAGAGCAAGGAGTGCTGGAGCCGGTGCCTAATGCTCCCTGGGAAACCCCAATCGTCACACCCGTCAAGCCTAATGGTTCGGTCCGCATCTGCGCAGACTACAAATGTACCATAAACAAGGCCCTCACGGCCCACGCATACCCAGTGCCAGTGGTCAGCCATGTCCTTGCCACCCTGGCTGGGTCGAAAATTTTTGGCAAGCTGGACTTGGCCCAAGCATATCAACAGCTGCCAGTAGATGAGGCCACAGCAGAGGCACAGACGATTGTGACGCACAGAGGAGCGTTCAGGGTAAAGCGGCTGCAATTCGGTGTCAGCGTGGCACCAGGCATATTCCAGAATATAATGGACTCTCTCCTTAAAGGGATTCCTGGCGTCACCCCCTTCTTCGATGATGTGTTGATTGCCGGCCCCACACCAGAGGAGTTTGAGGACCGCCTCCGCACCGTTCTGCACCGTTTCCAGACGGCGGGTCTCAAGGTGAAGCGGGAAAAATGTCTACTAGGAGTGCCTCAGGTGGACTTTCTGGGATTTATGGTGGACGCAGAAGGGGTCCACCCGACTGGGGACAAGGTACGGGCCATTTGTGATGCCCCAGCGCCCAAGAGCAAGACTGAACTTCAGGCCTTCTTGGGACTATTGAACTTTTACCATTCCTTCCTTCCCCACAAGGCGGCGGTAGCGGAGCCCCTACACAGACTCCTGGACAAGCGGGCCCCTTGGGTGTGGGGCCAGCGCCAGGAGGCCGCATTCCAGGCAGTCAAGGACTTGCTTGTCTCAAACTCGGTCTTGGCACACTTCGACGAGAGGCTGCCGGTGGTGCTAGCATGCGACGCCTCACCCTATGGCATTGGAGCTGTCCTGGGGCACCAACTCCCGGATGGAAGAGAGGTACCGGTGGCGTACTTTTCCCAGACACTCAACACAACCGAGCGGAACTACTCGCAAATCGACAAGGAGGGTCTGGCAATCGTAAAGGGAGTAAAAAAATTCCATGATTTCTTGTACGGGCGGCCCTTCACCGTGGTGACTGACCACAAGCCGTTGCTTGGCTTGTTTGCCCCCGAAAAGCAGACCCCCCAAGTGCTGTCTCCTCGCGTCCTCAGGTGGTCAATTTTCCTTGCCAGCTACCAGTATGCACTGATTCACCGACCTGGGAAGGCGATGGGCCATGCGGACGCCCTCAGCAGGCTACCACTACCGGAAACAGGCCCTGACCCAGCACCTGCACAAGAGGTTATGAGCCTGGAGCTGCTTCCCGACCGCCCCATTCAGGCACAAGAAGTTGCACACCATTCCAAGAAAGATAGGGTCATCTCCCGGGTCCTGGACTGGGTGTGGAGGGGATGGCCCAGCAGCAGCCCCGGGCCAGAATTCGCCGGCTACACAACCCGCAAACATGAACTGTCGGCCCACAAGGGGTGCCTGTTATGGGGAAGCAGAGTCGTTGTTCCCCAGCCCCTCTGCAAAAGGGTCCTCACAGCCCTACACGAGACACATCCAGGGGTAGTAAGAATGAAGGCCCTTGCCAGGAGTTATGTGTGGTGGCCGGGGATCGATGGAGAGATAGAGGCCTGGGTCAAACACTGCCAGGCCTGCCAAGAATCCCGCCCAGATCCCCCAAGGGCCCCAGTCCAGTCCTGGGAGTCCGCCCGAGCACCATGGTCACGCCTGCATGTGGATTTCGCTGGCCCCTTTCAGGGGAAAACATTCTTCATAGTGGTGGACTCCTACACCAAATGGCTGGAAGTCGCACTGGTACCGTCCACTTCCACGTCCGCAGCCATCCGGGTACTACGCAGGCTGTTTGCAACCCACGGGCTCCCTGACACTCTCGTCTCAGACAACGGGACTGCATTTACGTCAGGAGAATTCCAAACCTTCACAGCGCAGAACGCCATCCGCCACATCCGTTCGGCGCCGTTCCACCCTGCCACCAATGGCCAAGCAGAACGCATGGTGCGGACCACCAAGGACACCCTTCGCCGCATGACGCAAGGGGACTGGGAGTACCGCCTTGCCACATTCCTTCTAGCACAGCACAGCACCCCCAGCTCAACGACTGGCCGGAGCCCTGCTGAACTACTAATGGGTCGGCGCCTTGCAATCAGATTGGACCGCCTTCACCCCGATAGAGCTCAGGATGAGGTAGTGGTGGGGGAAGGCAGGAACCCCCGGACCTTCGAGGCCCAGGACCCAGTGTACGCAAAGAATTTTGGGGCAGGCCCAGCATGGGTACCCGCCACAATCACCAGGGTCACTGGCCCCGTGTCGTACGAGGTGCTAACGGATGGGGGGCAATGCTGGCGCCGCCACTGCGACCAGATACGGCGACGATTCCCGGGAGAAAACCAGGAGGAGGACAGGTCAGAGGAGTCCCAAGGGAACAGCGGGGCAGTGAGGCCCATAGAGCAGGAGGGGCCAGCAGGAGAGGCAGAATCAGTAAATACAGAGAGGACCCGTGAGGCCGAAAGGACACCGGAACCAGAACCACGACTGAGCGAGCCGGTTGCACCAGACCAAACAGCCGCATCACAGCCAGCATCCTTGGAACACGAGCCAGAACCCGGAGCCCGGACCAGGGAACACCCCAGGCCACAACGCACACGTAGGCCGCCGGCATACCTTGAGGACTATGAATGCGACCTCCCGGGCAGGACTGGAACTTAGAGGGGAGGGGTGTTATGTACTGAGTTGAATAGGATCCAAACTGTAGCAGTCTGATTGGTCCTAGAACAATAGGATCCAAAAGGCAGCAGTCTGATTGGTCCTAGAACAATAGGATTCAGAATGCAGCAGTCTGATTGGTCCTAGAACAATGCAGCAGTATGATTGGTTGGCAGGAACCACCCAATCCTGCTCCAGATAGAAGTGAATCCACAACCTGATTGGCTTACAGTAGAATTCCAGAATTAGCCAATCATGTGCAGCCCATTGTGTAAATAATGTATATAAAGCAGATACTGTGAGGGGACATTTATTCATTCCTCCTCACCACTATGAGCTGAATAAAGAGCATGAAATCACTTTGCGACTCTGAGTATATTTCAAATGGATTGGCAGTGTTTCTTTTGTAAAGCATCAGTCACATAGCCTAGGTCCGGATAGTTTAATTAAACGTCTAATGTAGCTATTTCAAAATGCAGACCGAAACTTGTTAGAGCCGTTTTTGCAACACACACCTGAGAGGACTGGAAAAAGACAAACACAACTTGTGCATCAGATAAGGCAAATGTAAAACCTGAGCTCAACACACACTCCCAAGAGGAACGCTGGTGCTCAGACGAGAGAGTTTTCCTGTCAGCTTGCATTTCAGGTTTGCTTACACATAATGCTCACTGACTTTTGGATCTGTATTCTTCTGATTATTGTGAGCATCTCTCTCCCTCCATCTCTCCCTCTCCTGGCAACCTTGCCTCCAGAGATGAAATATGCCCAAGATAGTGGAGAGGAGAAAGTTTATCCCAGAAGTTGTGTATAGTGCTGCACACTGATTGCTAGCTAAAGGTTTAGCACGCCATAGGTAAAGGTAAAGGGACCCCTGACCATTAGGTCCAGTCGTGACCGACTCTAGGGTTGCGACGCTCATCTCGCTTTATTGGCCGAGGGAGCTGGTGTTTGTCCGCAGACAGCTTCCGGGTCATGTGGCCAGCATGACTAAGCCGCTTCTGGCAAATCAGAGCAGCGCACGGAAACGCCATTTACCTTCCCGCTGGAGCGCTACCTATTGATCTACTTGCATTTTGACGTGCTTTCAAACTGCTAGGTTGGCAGGAGCACGGACCGAGCAATGGGAGCTCACCCCGTCGCGGAGATTTGAACCACTGACCTTCTGAGCGGCAAGCCCTAGGCTCTGTGGTTTAATCCACAGCGCCACCCACGTCCCTTTAGCACGCCATGCCTGTTGCCTATTCATGATTACAATGACAAGACCCATAATAAAATTCTCAGAATGTTCACCCCAGAGCTAAAATGAAGCTGAAATGGTAAGAAGTGCTACAGGAGGGCTTCCCACAAGGAGGACTGCTTCATGGAGCATTAGCTAGTCTGGAGAAGAGCTCATTGTGGGCAAAGGGACATTTTAAAAATTGAGTGCCCTGCCAGATCAAACAAAAGGTCCCGTCATTTTCAGTAGTAAGGGCCAGATTCAGCTAAATTGTTACACTATTGGAATCCAACGCAATGAGTCCTGCCAATGCAATGTGACTCTCCCCCTTCTTGTCCCCCTGCTGCATCCTCCCCAAATCTTCTTGGGAGGGTTGGAGAACCTCCAGAACAACACACGGAGTGGGGGGGGGAGAGAAAGATCATTCCATCTGGCAAGCAGATGTTGAATTCCACCCTCTGATTTCAACAATGGCCAGCCAGTTGTTTTCAGGGAGTGAAGACAATAGCTTGGATTCAGAAAAGCACTTTTTGGGCTGACCCTGCCACTTCCTCTACATCTATATGATGTATAGAGCTATATCAGGACCACAGCAGGGACAAAAGGCTAAAGCCTTTTGAATACCACAGCCCAGATCTTGCTTGGGTCCTTCTGTACCTACTACTTGTATTTTTCCCATAAAAGACCCAGAATCACACAAAGTCAAATGACATGGAAAACACAACTCTTCGCCTAAGCATAACAGATCATATGATTGTAGCATTGATGCTGCAATCACTATCATAATGCAAATTTGCCATTATTAGATCCTCTTTTCCATTCATCAGTGACTTTGGTTTGGTTAAATTTGACAGTCAGGATGATAAAAAAGCATTTTATAGACTGTACCTGCCCCCCCCCCAAAAAAATTTAAAAATCTCAAATGTGGCCTAGTTTCTCTTAGCAACTGTGAACATGTTTTATTTGTTAACTCTGCAAATATATTAGGTCACACCCATGCCAGGATACAGGACTAAATTAACAAACAAAAAAGCAGTAAAATTCCCTCCATCATAATTCTCATGAAAAATCAGCACCTACATCTATGATTAGTTTGTTCTGCTTGGCTTTTGCTACACTCCCATCATAAATCCAGAGCAAGCAAATAACTCAGCAATTAACATTCCAGCTGCACCTGGACACCAGGAGCAAGGGAAATCGCCTATAGAAAGTTTTGCATTCAGTATATTAATTGCCATGCCTTGTTATCAGTGAAACCATATAGCATAGCTCTTGCTGGAATGTACCACTTCACATTGTGGGTGGAAAATGGAAATGTTGATTGCTTCACATATAAAAAATGAATATGTAGAAAATAGGCATATCTTAAAAATGAGACTAACATCCTTCTGACTTGCTAGCTTTCCATGTTCACTTCTCCATATTCAGAGGCATTAAAAGTAAAATTTCTTTTTTTTATTTATTCAAAAGGTATAATTTTGAATTTTTATTCAAAAGGTATAATTTCAAATATTTATAAAATTTTGCTCAAATATGGGCTTGGACACCAAATGTGTTTAAGAATGTCATGGAACACAGAATGTGACATAACTACTTGGTTGGCCATTTTGGGTGGCGGAGTCCTCCTTTTCATCAGCTAAACACAAATAACTGCCATTAAAGTTGATTCATAAGTGGTACATGACTTCTAGTAAATTATTGTTACTATTATTAATAATAATAAAATTTATATACTACGCTTCATCTGAACATCTTAGGGTGGTTCATAAGATAAAAATACAGGATTAACACAAAATAAATGGTTAAAACAAGCAAACAAACAAAACCAATAACCCCCTCCCACAAACACATTTAAAAGGCCATAGAATATTTAAAATATGCATAAGTCCATCTGCATCAAGATGCTGGAGGGGATGTTTAGAAATTGGACAATACCTCCACCTATGGTGGGGTTGTACTAGAGGGCAAGAATTTTGGGCAACAGTATTCAGAGAAATTGATAATATCTCAAACTGCCACTTTATCCCAACAGCTCTATTAGTCCTTTTGTCTATATTTGACGAGGGCAATCAAAATTTGCACAATAAAGACTTGATAGTGCACCGTTATGTCTGTGCTATAAATAGTTCCAGTTGCTACCTTTCATGCATTCACGTACCTGTGGTTTCTTTCTTTTGACTTTATGTTTGTTTTTGTTCAACAGTGATCTATAATCATATATGGATTATGAAGAATGTCATCAACTCCTTTTTGATAACACTGTAATTTGTAGAAATTTGTACAATCTTTTTAAAAGTTTTTTAAAAATGCAAATTGTTTGTTTGTTTTTAAATGAACTGATTAAAGGTGAGGACTTGTATTTGTGCCATTGCAGTACCATTGACTATGATTAAAAACAATAAGCCAGCTTAAATGCAAGAATCAGACTTTGCACATAAACTCATAACTCTTTTGCACTAGATTCCATACTACCATCTTCCACAATTTCTTGGTATAATTTCATGGCATATTCCTTACTCCAGGAGAATAACAAGACTTGATTTTCTCTATGGATTAGGGTCTTGGCCCAGTGGTAGAGCATCTGCTCTACATGCAGAAGGTCCCAGGTTCAATCCCAGGCATTTCCAGGTAGTCCTGGGAGGGACCCCTGCTTGAAACCCTAGAGCAGGCATGGCCAAACTTGGCTCTCCAGATGTTTTGGGACTACAACTCCCATCATCCCTGACCACTGGTCCTGTTAGCTAGGGATGATGGGAGTTGTAGTCCCAAAACATCTGGAGGGCGAAGTTTGGCCATGCCTGCCCTAGAGAGTCACTCTCAGTCACTATGGACAACGCTAGATGGACCAATGGTTTGAGTCAGTTCTAGGTAGCTTCATGCTTTCCTAAGGCATTTGATTTCAACTTCTGCTATCCACAGTGGAAACTTTGAGCTGTATATTTAATGAGCGGGGCACTACCAGGAGCAACACACAGCATGTGCGTGCATGCCATCTGTTTGCTCTTAAGACGTTATCTTTACTAGAGACCTCAAGTTCTAGAAAGATAGCAGACTTGCGTGGACATATAGACTGTCTGACGGGCCACCTCCTGATGGCAAACACTGTAAATGAAGATTAACTCAAGACTGGAGGAAGAAGGAAGCTGAACAGCAGATCTGGAAAGTACAGAAAGTCATTCTGTACTTTCTGTTTTATACATTGGAACTGGCAAGTGACTAGGCTGCTAACACATTCACACACATTCTTCCTCTAAAAGTGGTGTCACAAGGAAGAACATCTTTCTGCTTTTCATATTGTTGAGGGAATGTGAGGGAGGCAGATGAGATTGTGTATAGGGTTTCTGCTCTTTAAGTCTTTTAATCAAGGATGGCTAACCTCCAGGTGTTGTCGGACTCCTATCAGTCTCAGCCAGCAGGGCCAATGGTCAGGGGTGATGGGAATTGTGTGTGTGTGCGCGCGTGTGTGTGTGTGTATAATTTTATTTTTCTCCAGTTTTCTGTTTTACAATTTAAAATACTCATTTTATCTCCTTAAGATATCAGTGACTTCCCTTCTTCTCTTTCCATGGTTTATTTTATGTATCAAAAATCCCTGCATATTTTACAAGAAATATACCAATCAGTATTCCATTATTGCATCCATCAAAACTTATTTACACTGTTGAATTTATCTTAATGCTGCCAGCATTTTCAGCTGTACACAATTATTTTCCATATATTCAATAAACATTTTCCAATCTTCTTTAAATGTTTGTTCTCTTATTCTATATGTTAAGTCTGCAAGTTGTGCATATTCTGTCAACTTAAGTTGCCACTCTTCTTTGGTTCGGACCTTGCTAGTTTTCCATTTTGGGGCTAACAAAACATGGGCTGCAGTTGCAGTATACATAAATAACCTTTTCTGACACCTGAGAATTTCAGTCTGAATCAGGTTAAAGGTAAAGGGACCCCTGACCATTAGGTCCAGTCGTGACCGACTCTGGGGTTGCGGCGCTCATCTCACTTTATTGGCCGAGGGAGCCGGCGTACAACTTCCGGGTCATGTGGCCAGCATGACTAAGCCGCTTCTGGTGAACCAGAGCAGGACACGGAAACGCTGTTTACCTTCCTGTCAGAGTGGTACCTATTTATCTACTTGCACTTTGACGTGCTTTCGAACTGCTAGGTTGGCAGGAGCAGGGACCGAGCAACGGGAGCTCACCCCATCGCGGGAATTCGAACCGCCAACCTTCTGATCGGCAAGTCCTAGGCTAAATCACATATTGGTGTGGGGAAAGTGCTGGCTAGATTAAGATAGTTATATAAAATAAAGGACAACGAGTGTGACAACTGCAACTGGCTTTCTGGGTCCAGAATAAAATAATAATAATCCAAGAACATTAGAACATAAGAAGAGCATGCTGGATCAAGCCAAGGGCCCATCTAGTCCAGCATCCATTTCTCACAGTGGCCAACCAGATGCCTGTGGGAAACTCACAAGCAGGACTCAAGCATAAGAAAACTCACCACTCCTGTGGTTTCCAGCAAGTGGTATTCAAAAGCAAGACTGCTTCTAACCATGGAGGCAGAGCGCAGCCATCATGGCTAGTGATCATGGCCTTATCGTCACATCACTTTCTTTAATCCCCTTTTGAAGCCATCCAAGTTGGTGGCCATCACTTCCTTCTGTGTGAGTGAGTTCCATAGTTTATTGTGCTATTACTATCAGTGCTTAGCCACATCTGATTCAGGGTTTGGACATGCATCCATTCTTACATATTGTAGTTCTGTTCAACATATTGTACCGTCACTAACAGGCTTTAAGGTCTGGAATATGTTGGTTATAATAACATAGAAAAACAGAGTCACAGGGTCTCACTTCGCCATTCTTTTCTTCTTATAGAAAAGAATATATGGTTTACTAATTTGTGGCTGAATTAGAGCAGCATTCCCCAACCTTGGGCCTCCAGCTGTTTTTCGACTACAACTCCCATAATCCTCAGCTAGCAAGACCAGTGCTCAGGGATGATGGGAATTGTAGTTCGAAAACAGCTGGAGGCCCAAGGTTGGGAAACACTGAATTAGAGCATATGTTTTGATTGATTCAGAAATAAGCAAGAACTTTGACAATAATACACAGTCCAAAACTTTTTTTGCTTTAAATGTTCATATCTACATTTACTTGTGTCAGTGAGGTAAGGGAGACACATAAAAAGTGTGTTGAAATGTACATCCATTATAATATTATTTGCTTATTTCATTTATGAATCACTTCCTATGAAGTACCACAAAGTGATTTCATAATACAATAAATACACACAAATATTTGTTTGTGTGAGAAAGCCCTGCTGAAAACTCGGAGGCTCTGGGCTGATGGCAGCAGCAGGGCCAGTAGTGAAGTAAGTGTGGGGGTCCAAGGGGTGCCATTTGCCAAACCTTCTCCTTGAGACAGTTGCCCCAGTTTGCCTCATCCTAGCACCAGCCCTGTTATTACCCTGGTAGATCAGGGGAATCCTCTTAACATAATATATCTTAATTTTAGCAAGACTTTTAATAAGATCCCCCATTACATTTTTGTTGGCCAATTGGTAAAATGTGGACAAGATGGTGTTACTGTTTGCAGTTGATTAATAGAAACTGAAAGAGTGCTAATTAATGGCTGGTGTTTAACATCTTTATAAATAACTTGGATGAAGGGGTGGAGGGGATGCTCTTTAAACTTGCAGATGACACTAAACTGGGTGTGGTGGTTAAGAGATATCTTAAGAGATAGAAACAGGATACAGGATCTTGACATGATGACGTGGGAAAGGCTCTAAGGGTTTAAGTAAACTGCAAGTTAAACATGATGCAGCAGTGTGATGCGTTGGCAAAGGGCTAATGATATTCTAGAATGTATTGACAGAAGACATCACAGTTTAAGAAGTAATTTGATAAACTGGAATGTGTCCAGAGGAAAGTTGATGGACTATGCCGAAATGGCAAAAATGGCCGGAAGAATCAGAACTCAGGAAGAGCAAAATCTTAATAAGGAATGGGGAAAATTTACAATCTATCTTTCAAACCATGGTAAACAGCTAAAATCATTAGTGGGACTGGAATAACACTTGTAGTTTAATGGTGAATTTTGGACATAATGGAGATGCAAAATATTTGGATTATTGTAAAAGATGCAGGAGGAAAGGACCAACAATAGGACCCACAAAGCGGCAGAGGGAAGTCCAGGAGATTATGTAGAATCTTGTTTCTATATTATATATTGATATCCTATTGTAAAATTTTAATTGGAAAAACCCAAATAAATAAATTTACAAAAAAAAAAGAGAGGAATGTGTCCAGAGGACAGTGACAAAGATTGTGGAGCATCTGGAGCAAACAAACCAGAATGAATGCTCAATAAATAGGTTGCCTAGAGGGGAGGACCATAAAGAAGGCTGATCGCTGAAGAATTGATGCTTTTGAATTATGGTGCTGGAGGAGACTCTTGAGAGTCCCATGGACTGCAAGAAGATCAAACCTATCCATTCTGAAGGAAATCAGCCCCAAGTGCTCACTGGAAAGACAGATCCTGAAGCTGAGACTCCAATACTTTGGCCACCTCATGAGAAGAGAAGACTCCCTGGAAAAGACCCTGATGTTGGGAAAGATGGAGGGCACAAGGAGAAGGGGACGACAGAGGACGAGGTGGTTGGACAGTGTTCTCAAAGCTACAAACATGAGTCTGACCAAACTCCGGGAGGCAGTGGAAGACAGGAGTGCCTGGCGTGCTCTGGTCCATGGGGTCACGAAGAGTCGGACACGATTAAATGACTAAACAACAGAGGGGAGGAACTGAGTCAGAACACTGGTCCATGTAGCTCAGTATTTTCTATGCTGACTGGCAGCAGCTCTCCAGGATTTCAGAGAGGAATCTTTCCCAGCACGACTTAGAGATACCATGGGTTGACGCTGGGACATTCTACATGCAAAGCAGAGGCACTACCCACTGAACTACAGCTCTTTCCCATTCTTGCAGAGTAGAGAGGCAATGTTCTTCATACTCTGGAAGCTAAACCTGTCCTGGCTAACATTTCCCTGTAACTCTGAGCAGGCTACACTTTTCTTCTGCAGACCCAGGATTCCTGCTCATAGTTTATGAGGGGAAGGAAAGAGAGTGCAAGTTCAGCCAGAGAGCCCATAGAGAGTTACTTTCTTCTCTTTTTATGGACTGGCTATATACCAGTAATTCTGCCCCTATTAAGTTAAAAAATGTGCTACTGAAAGAGTCTGATAAAGGTTTCTTAAGAGGAATAAAGGTCTGTGGACAGCAGTTAATTTTGCATGATTGATGAACCACACATGGCTGATAGAGCACATTTTGTATAATGAATATACCAATATGAGTTCTGTCAATGCAGGACAGTTCACATTGCGCCTATTCTTTACATTTGTGCAATATCACTAGAACAGAAAGTTCTCTTTGGCACAGGGAAGTTTGACATAGGTTTATGGAAGGCACAGGAGGAAATTTTCCTGGGAAAGCTCCCCCCCCCCCCATTGCATGAAAATGTGTCTGTTTTTCCTCAAGTGCCATTATATATTGCATTAACATGTAGTGCATTAACTTAATGCAGGAGTGGCTAACATTTTTAGACCTGGAGGCTGCGTTACCACTTTACAACCCCTCTGGGGCCCACATGCCAGCATGCCCAAAATGTGGGCACAGCCACCACAACTACACACATCACATGCACATAGTGACTGGCCTAGGATCCCACAGTGAGGTTCATAGTTGAATGGGGATTTAGTTTAGTCCAGTCATCTAACCACTTAGACCACACTGGAGTTTTCTTTAAGCTTTAGTGTGGTGCAGTTTGTATAGACCGAGGTGGAAATCCCCACTCAGCTATGAATTTTACTGGATGATCTTAGGCTAGTCACTATCTCTCAGTCTAACCTACTTCACGATGTTGTTGAGGGGACAAAAGGGGAGAGAGAGGAGAAACAGGCAGTGCACACCACTTTTAGCTCCATTGAGGAAGCGACGGGGATGGACAGAACTAGGATGAATAAAAAATGTGAGACTGTAAGCCTTCTGGTATGCTAGCTATCGTGCACCACTGAGGTAGTAAGGGGCTGGACTATCTGTAATTTTCAGGTTCAGAAGGTGTCAAACCATAACCCTCAAGAATATTTTTACACCTCTAATTTTAAGAGAAATGCAGTTAAATCTCATACAAGTTTATGCAAATCCAATAGGACCTACTCTCAGGTAAATGTGCATATAAAAGATTCTATTCTTAATATCACATTTGAGAAACAACTTCAAAATCATTCTCCATTTATGCTTGTATAGAGTTTATTTGACAATGAAACAATAGCCATTTCCCTCTCTTTTATTGCAGGTATTTGTAAATCACAAATGAATTTTTGTATTTTTCATTAAAAGCACAGAGATAAAGACATTTCAGCTCTATATGGGTCTTCTCTTTTAAATAAGCTACTACTTTTTCACACTCAGAAATGCGCAATAGAGTATTGTAATTCTCTTGACATCAGCACTGTGATACATAGACTAGATTTTGGCCAAAATGTTTAACAGTTGTTTCAGGTAGGTGGAAAAGAAAGCAGATACCACTGGGAAGTTCTCCTGATAAGCCCCACTGAAAGGAATGGGAGTTGCTTAAGAACACAGCTACTGTGCTCTTATGTAGCTCTCATTCCTTTCAATGAGGGTTTACAACAAATTCCTGGAGAACTATTGTGTCCTAAATCTTGGGGCCTTATAAAAACTACATATTGGTGGTTGGTTTTTGGAGCTGATCTAAAATGAGAGGAAGCCTCTTATAGTGGTGGGAAACAATTCATTAATATCTTGGAGGTATGTTGCAATTTTTCCCATTGGGTCGAATCATGATGTATGCTGATGTACAGGGCATGGCCTCTGAGCACAACCCCCTCCAGCGAATGTCGCCTGTTAGGAGGGCTGAGTAACAGTTATCGTACCACCAGCCGCCACCATTATCTAGTGCACAGTTTGTACTGGCCCTCCGGTCATTATCCTTGTCTTCAGTAGAAAACCTCATGTTGTCATGGGTTCCCCATTCACCTATAGTGGTCAGTGAATCCCCAGCATCCCCTGTATAGTTCCCTAGCCTCAAAGCATAACCACTGTCTTCATCATCCACTTTAAAACTCTGGTATTCAGCGTACTTGGTTTGCCCTTGACTGTTAGTTATGACAAATCGTACAGAGAAGGCGTTCTGGTTGGTTAAGAGGTGCATGTATTCATTGCCAAGCCAGTGGTTTCCCTGCAGGTCCCCAAAGCCATGCTTATAAGACTGCCATGGGTATGACCAGGTTGTCTTTGAGTTGACATTGTTTCTGTGCAAGACCGTCCAGCCGCCCCCATCATACTCCATGTCACAGTAGACCGCCAGCAAGGGAGAGTATTTGGGACGGATGACATACAGGCCGCTTTGCTTCCTGCCACGGAGGTGAGCTGCTCTGCAGTCCCTTGCAATGTATTCTGAAACAGAAGAACCAGACTCCTTGTAAGTACCTTGCAGGCAGAAATAAATAAAACCTACAAGCAATTCAACAAGCTGAGATTTTTGGACTGGTGCTGTGGACCCTTTAATAAGGAACTTATCACCACTGGAGATAAGACATGCTCCAACAATCTGCTCTTTCCGAAGCACGCTTAAGGCCTTTTCCGAATGCATTTTTAAATTGATGACTTGCTGAACGTCTTCTGGTGTTATTTTAACTGTATTATTTCTGGTGTACATTTCATACATTGTTGGTTTTCTGTGTACCCTGCTCTGATTTTTTAATTTATAAAGCAGTTTATAAATCTTTTAAATACCCCTCACTGGCAGTGGCGCCATCACTTTGAGAAAGAGGTCAAGGGCCCCGCTCTGCGGAATAGGCAAGAGGGCTGACTTACAACATGAACATGAAGTAATAAATCCATCATTAAGACCAGTCTAAAATGATCTGGAAGCACCATTGCCAGCTGGCCTCAATTCAGTTCTATTAGGGCTTTGCTACATAACCCCTCCCTTAGCAGACATACCGTAAGCCCTATGGAGACCAGAAGAGATTTGCAATGAGTATCACCAGTGATCATTAGCAGTAGATGGGGGACTTCTCTAGATGCCTAGGCCTACAACTCCCATCAGCTTCCAAGCCAACATGGCCAATGAACTGGGCTGACAGGAGTTGTTTTCCAACAACTTTTGGAGAGTCTACAGCTTCTCCATCCCTGCATCAGGTAGCAATGGCACCTTACCAAATTTCCTCTCTTCTTACATTTTCATTTCATTTGAGTAGCATTTCAGGGCTTTTTGTTACCTTCATAAACGTTTTTTCCAGCATTAATCAGGGAAGCAGTGTCCTTGGTTGTCAGCATATGTTTATTGGCAATTTTTGATAACAGCTCATCCTTGGTTAAAGATGATGAAATGGAAATGAGAACGCAGAAACAAAGAGAAGAGTAAAGTAGCATCTTGGGAACCTGGAGAGGAAAAAGACCAGGCCATGAACAAATAGGTTCAACGCCGCCATCTTCCTAAGGGAACTACAGTGGTACCTCGAGTTACATACACTTCAGGTTACAGACTCCGCTAACCCAGAAATAGTACCTCGGGTTAAGAACTTTGCTTCAGGATGAGAACAGAAATCGTGCTCTGGCAGCGCAGCAGCAGGAGGAGGAGGCCCCATTAGCTAAAGTGGTGCTTCAGGTTAAGAACAGTTTCAGGTTAAGAACAGACCTCTGGAACAAATTAAGTACTTAACCCGGGGTACCACTGTACTGTGAATGACTGCCTTCTGACAAAAGGCCTCTTCCAGTGCAGGAATTAAAATCATTATCTTCTGCGATCTAGTGGCATTTTGTACTCTGTGAACCACTTCCAGATATACCTTCTTATAACAATTTCTGCAACATAACTCAGAGCCAAAAATATGTATAATTAATTTTAAAAAGAAATCAGTAGAAAGGACTAGGAAATAACAGACATTGGAATAAGTTAAGAATCAATGTACACACTTCCATGTACTCTGTATCCAATGTGCTCCCACCACTCGTTTTGGGAAGCCTTGTGCACACAGTCTACAGCTATCCTGTAGCTTTTTTGTCTGTGAGGCACTGTGTTTTGATGCATTCCCTCCCCCACAATAAAACCCCAACTTCAACCAAATTCAGAACCGCTCATCAGATGAAGACATCCCACTAGCGTGGACTTAGATGGGAGACTTGGATAAACATCGAACCATTCTGATACATTCAGCAATGTGCAAATGCTGTTTCAAACACAGTGAAACAGGACAACCTTGCTGCATTGTAAGGCAGTAATGTGTACACAGCCCCAGATGTACAGGATCACATGTATCCTTAGGTCCCCTTGGAAATTTGATGGAATTTTTCTTTTTTGAACCCGAAAATTAATAAAATAAACTGTTAATGCTGGGGACTTTTCCTGAATGCCTAGAAATGGAGTGGTCTGTTACTGTGTGTCAATGATTGTTTCTGCTTAGCATCAGAGATCCGATGAAGCCTTTGCACTTTGATAACTATACAAATGTACTGGTTGAGATTAAAGCCTGGCTTTAGGACTGAAAGCCTGTTTATTTCTGTTTCCTAATTCAAAACTTAATTTCTTTCCTAAATTCTGTACATGGCAACAGAATAATAAAACTGGCTTGGCTAATAGAAGGAGACACTGCTTTTTTGGCGGGGGGGGGGGGCGAGCCACATGTATACTGTGCACTAAAAAAAGAATTCCTTTTGGAAAACTTTAAAATGATCATTGCAACCACCACTCCAAAATGTAGTTGAATTAAGTTTGTTGTGTTTAATTCCCACTGAAATCAATAGGAGTTGAGCAAAGTCCCAAACCCATTTCATTTCAGCAGGACAATTAACTTCAGGCGCATTCCTATACATTTCTACTCAGAAGTATGTCCCATTTAGTTCTATGGGGCTTAGTTCCAGGTATGTGGCTGTAGGTCTAACTTTGCAGCCAACGTACTGGGATGGGGGGTTATTGTTTTGTTTGTTACTATGTTGTGTCTTTTGGTGCTTTTATATTGTAAACCATCCTGTAATCCTTGGATAAAGGGCAGTATTAATGAAATGAATAAATTCATTTATTGTTCCAGATCTGAACACATTTCTGGAGAACAGTTTTAGTTTTCTCAGGGTAAAACCTGAAGTGCTACTGATGCCTTTACACCAATTCAATGGGATATCATGGTGGGACAGAAAAACATGAGGATATCCACTGCAATCAACAACCATACCATGCACCCTTTCTCCCAATAAGACTTAACTGTGCTCTTGCTCCAAATTTTAGCTCCAAAGGTACCAACACTCTTGCCTTGTCATTGGAGCCGATTAAGTAAACCAGACACAGGCTTAGTATCTATATGTTAGTTACCCAATCTATATGTTAGTTACCCAGACACAGGCTTAGTATCTATATGTTAGTTACCCAATCACTGCTGACTATCTAATGAAAATAGTTGCTTACTCAGAATGCAGCACTATTTATATGGACACAGTTCATTTTAAATCTTAAATCTTTGCTTCTTGTTTCTTTGTTTCCATTGTCTTTACCTGTTGTCTGACTGGGTTGTAGGATCCTTAGGCTAGGGACTATCTACCCAAGGTCCCTATTATTTGTGATAATATTGATATACATAACATATTGTATTTGATGCCCAATATGGGTCTCTTCAGACTAGCTGGCAGGCTGGGGTTTTTGAACTTCTCCAAGAATTTGAAAAGTGGCACATAAACCCCGCAATTATATTTTAGAACTTGGGACATAATTTTGACAGTCAACATGTTATTGATCTTAAACATGGCAGTTATGCTCTTTTCAAAGAACAATAGGGGGAGTGAGGTTGTATGTTGTGCCGAAGTTTAACAGCCTGTTTTGAATAAGAAGAACTAAATCTAGTAAGGAGAGAAAATGGAGGTTAGAACTTACCTTTCTTACTGATGCTTCTTAGAGGCAAGATTGCATGATCTGAAGAAGGCTCTTTCAGACAACACAAATGATTTTTATTTTGCTTATATGCTCATACTTTATACTGGGATGGGCAAGCAAAGTAAATAGCTAATTATAGATGTTTGCATAAAGTGTCATTGGGTGCCCAGTCACGCAGGAACAGCTTGTAAATGGGTTACAGAAAAGTAGGGGATATAATCTTAAACAGTTCCTGCTGCTTTGGGGTGTGCCCTACAAACCCTTAAGTACCATAAATGATGTGCAATGGATGAATTATGTTTGCCAAGTAATTTCAACACAGCCAATGGCAACGGGAAAACTTCCTGAAAGATTGAATGCCCACCTATGGCTTTAGCTCAAATGATCCACCTAAAAGTTTGCTCTCTGGGTGGCACAGTTTGGCAACAAGCAGCTATTTTAAGCAAATCTTCAGACGGTTTCCATCTGCTGCACCATTCACCAACCGGAATATAATTAAGGGGCTTCCCTCATGCTCTTCATGAAATCTTTTTTGATTTCAGTCCCTTACAATAAATGGGTGGACGGGCATGTGTGTGCCCATATGTGTGCGCACAGGGTAAACCTCAGATCATCTAGGGATCGTTTCTGTGCAAATCAAAACCCTTACACACATTCAATAGCTTTTCTCACCTCTGAACATTTTTGCTACAGTTTTGGGGGAACATTTATGAAGAGCAAGAGCAAGGGTGGACATTCTAGTTCGAGTTGCCTGAAAACAAACCACATGCAGCAATGCGATGGCATCTTCACCTGGGAGGGTACATCTCTCAGGGAGTGGTAGTGCAGATCTTTTGCATGGAAAAGGTCCCTGATCTAGGTAGGGATAAAAAATACCCCCTACCCCTGTCTGAAATGGTGGAGAGCTGCTGCCAGTCACTGTAAATAGATAAAAGCAGCAGACCACTGGTGTGGTCTAACTTGATATAAGACAACTTCATATACTCTTGTATGACAATGATCTACTCCAGGTATGTCTCCACCGCAGCCTCAAATTGCTTCAATACCTTTTTGTTTCTGTCCCATCTTTGAGGGAACTGCAGCTTGGACTGGGGCGGGAGGAGGCGCAAAAGAGCTGAGAAGAATTCTTGGCATCCTACCAAGTACAGTTAAAGTGTTCTTTGAAGGAAGTGATATAACACAAAAGTAGTTATAGCAGAACAGAAGCTGATTTAAATCAGCACTGCAATCTTCCCCTCACTCCATCTTGGTTTTAAGGTGATGCAGACTTCATGGCTACAACACAAAGCCATTTTTGGCACACATCCTCCTTCGGTCTACCCCCTTTTTTTTGCGCAACATCCATCCATCCTGATAATTCTGAAGAGCTCAGAAGTGTGTTTACTATTTTGGGAACCTGTAGATGATCCTATTAAGATGTTGCCCAGCTGTGGATTGTAGCATTTTTCTTATGGACCTATACAGCTTCCTTTGGTTATTTTTACAAAAAAGAATTCAATAATCTTTCTCATAAGTACTTCATGTATTTCTTAACAGAGATGTGGGTGATGCTGTGGTCTAAACCGCTGAGCCTCTTGGGCTTACCGATTGGAAGGACTTAACCATCCAGTGGTCCTTTACCTTACCTACATATTTCTTAAACAATGATACATACTAAATGATTAATTCAACCACCAAAAGTTCATTTACAATTAAATGGACTATTTACTCTGCCTAGAATATTGTTTTTCTTTCTGCATCATGCTTTATTTACTATTTTTGTACTTTTATGCTGCTTTAACTTTTAGCTTTACTGTATTTTACATTTTGTATATTTTATTGTCATGTGGTCTTGTTTTTTACTGGAGATTATAAGCTCCTTTGTGGAGGAAGTTCCTCAAAAAGTGGGATATATATGGTTTATGCAACAAACAAATAATAAGAGGGTATACATGTTTTATAAGTTCATTGGTATTTTGACTGATTTTACAGTATACATAGTTTATTTAAATGTGTATGTTCACTCTGTGTCAAGCTGCAGTGAATTAAGAATGCTAATTAGAAGCAGGATACACCCACGAAAAACAGTACAAAGTTGCATTAAATGAAGGATGCAATCCCAGACACGCTTCCATGGGAGTAAGTCCCACTGAACACAATAGGACTGATGAGACATAACCAAATTTCAACATTTTTGCTCACGGCACATGTCTGTTTCTTTTAGAGACAACAATGGCTCAGAACGTTCCAGCCGCAGGGGCTGGTTGGGAGATACTGGGCAGATGCAGAGCTGTCTGTCCCATAGGGCTTATGGGCCAGGGCGCTGGCCTCTCAGGGGCATCCCAGAGAGTGGGGGAACTGTGCGGCTTTGCCAGTGGCCTCCCCTTTACCTGCACACCTGCCAGCTGCACCCCGCCAACCATATGGCTGGCGGGTGTGCAGCTTTCTTCTCAAGCCTCCATGGGGATTGCTTTCCCACAGCGGCATGGGGGAGAGTTGCCCCCCCCCCCATGGCTGGCAGTGCGCAGCTTCGCTCCCTCCCCCCACTATCCATAGTAATTTGTGGGCGCTGGGCGGATATTTGCACCCTGGCACCGCATCTGCTAAACACGGCCCTGGGCTTTTCTAGGACGAAAAGGAAGTGTCCCTAATTCAAACAAATTTGTAGCAAATTACAAAGCTCACAGTGAAATTGGGAGGGTGTGAAGTGGTGAATTGTCTACCCTGATCTCCACATTTTAAAAATTCCACTCCTTGGTTCTAATGCAGTGGAAATTAGTTTTACTAACAGCTCCAAGCCTAGATGAGGAAGTCCATTGCTTGCCCCCCCCCCCAAAAAAAAGAATAAAGGGACTTTGGATTCAGTGGATTTGTTTTGCAGCCTTACACCAACTACTACTGCAAAAACCACTAGCAGTTGTATCTTTATGCCCTTGGAACTATCCGTAGGTATACTGGGGGCCTCTGCAGCAGACGTGCCCATGTGCTTGCAAAACCCTTCTCTGCTGGACACACATCTAATCACTCCTAACCCCTTCAAACTAGTGAATTGGGGAGTTAGAATTGCTCCCCCCCCCCTTAGTTATATAAAAATAGAAATGCACCAGTTTGCTAAAATGGGTAAAGTGAATTATCTTTCTTGTGAAGACCAGGAGCTGGATTCCAAAATCTGTGGTGACTTCCTAATTCTTGGCCCCCACTTTTAACAATATAGTACAAAACCAATTGTGCCGCAGTTATAGTTCTTGTCCAGAAAAAATTCCATGTAGTCCTTCACTGACACACATAAAGTTGCCTTTAATTCAGTGCATGATGGAGAGCTGCTCGTTCAGTTTTAAGTAATTATAATCATAGGTTTAACAGGGGTTTTATCCAGTTGATTTAAAACAAGATGTGTGTACATTTTAATTAATAATAATAATAATAATAATAATAATAATAGTACCACTTGGTTTACATTTTAAAAACTCAGTTTAAATTTTTATTCAAAATTTCATTTGTAATTTTATTCAAGTAAAAGGGGGTCTGGTTTTAGTTCCCTTCCCAAGAGCTTATTAAAAGTGACAAAGTAGGTAATCCTACTGATCCTTTGATTCAAGATACATGGGCAGACTCAGTTCATCAAATCCTGCATCTTGCCAGTGTTTTCCCTTCATCTCTGAATCATAAACAGGCATCCCACTCACTCCTTGGAGGAATTCCGTGGAAAAGCATATTTTTTCCAGCTATGCTACAGCACCATAAGCCAAACCCAAGGACATCCTACAGAGCCATGTTCTGCACCTCCATCTCTTTAATTTCTTTCGCTTTCTTTTTGGAAAAAGGGGGGTAAATTAGATATGAGCCACAGAACTGGGTGAGGGGTTAACACTTTCTCCAAGCCAGTGTGGTGTAGTGGTTAAGAGCAGTGGACTTGTAATCTGGTGAACCGGGTTCCCGTCCCCACTCCTCCACATGCAGCTGCTGGGTGACCTTGGGCCTCACTCACCTCACAGAGTGTTTGTTGTGGGGGAGGAAGGGAAAGGAGATTGTTAGCCGCTTTGAGACTCCTTAAGGTAAAGGTAAAGGTACCCCTGCCCGTACGGGCCAGTCATGTCTGACTCTAGGGTTGTGCACCCATCTCACTTAAGAGGCCGGGGGCCAGCGCTGTCCGGAGACACTTCCGGGTCACGTGGCCAGCGTGACGAAGCTGCTCTGGCGAGCCAAAGCCACACACAGAAACACCGTTTACCTTCCCGCTATGAAGCGGTACCTATTTATCTACTTGCACTTAAGAGTGCTATCGAACTGCTAGGTGGGCAGGAGCTGGGACCGAACGACGGGAGCTCACCCCGCCGCGGGGATTCGAACCGCCGACCATACGATCGGCAAGTCCTAGGCGCTGAGGTTTTACCCACAGCGCCACCCGCGTCCTTAGGGTAGTGATAAAGCGGGATATCAAATCCAAACTCTTCTTCTTCTCTTCTCTTCAAGTCATCAGGTGGGAAAATGAATGAGATTGGAACCATGGCATTTGGAGAATGGGATTAAGCTTCCTCCCCACCAAGCAATTTCCCTCCACCTTGAAGCCAATCGCAGATTTTCAGTGTCTCTTCCCAGTTTTGGCCTTTCAAACTAAGCACTTTGCTGAGTCCTGGCTCTTCGACCTGATGAGCTTCTGTTTTTCAGAAGGAATTCTCTGGACCACACTGCCTCCTAGAGGTACTCTTAAAATAGTGCACCACAGCCTAGTGCTAGGATCAAACGGCGTCAAGTTTTCCAACTATGGCAGAAGGAATACAATGCGGGCTTTGCCACGGATGGCAGAAGCTTTGTTTTTCCAGGGCTTATAAATGCAGCAGACAAATGCATCATCATGGTCTAACAGCCAGACCATCTGCATGAACGCTGAGTGCCAAATCTCACCCAGCGCCATTAGCGAGGCTGTGCTATTTAGTTAAAAAAGAAAATGCTGTAAGATCCCGACCCACTAATTGCATCTGACAGAACATTTTCCTTGGTTGAAGGAAAGCAAGCACAGCCCTTTGTTTCTGTGTGGGAGCAAAAATAATCGTCTTATGGCAGCATCTGATGGATTCTGTAGGTTTTTCAAAACCTGTTGCAAATGCAGAAAGAATAATAGAAGGGGATAAGATTAAAAGGGGACACAAGTAATTAATCTTACAGGGGAATGAGCAGTATATTCCTAATACTTGATTCCTCCATTGATTTTTCTATTAGGCTAGGGTATCAAGTGTGTGAACAATTAATGAATCTGCACAGTATGTATTTTTCAATCTGTGGTGGTCATGGTTAGATTTCTTTGTTTAGACATCCTGTGTTGTTCAGTCTGATCCTGGGAGAAGTTGGTACCAGTTTGCTTCATATATATGTGTGGTGTGTGTGTGTGTGTGTGAGAGAGAGAGAGAGAGAGAGAGAGAGAGAGAGAGAGAAAGAACCATATTTCTCCCTAATCATATTGGGAGATAATCTCATCTAGCCTCTTGTATCCAAGCAGGGCTTTCTAAAGAAAATCCATGTTGCCTAAAGATTTATTTGGCTTCTCATGGAAAGCCTCCAGTGGAGGTGGGGGTGGGGAGTCTGTCCTACTCTTGTGGCCAATTTATTCCCTTGACCAATAACTTTTATGGTCTGGTGTTTTCCCCTGTATATTAAATATATGGCGATGTCAAGGGAATGATGCTCTATAGAGAGTACGAGAAGGCAGTGAGTCTACAAGCTAAAATTCTACATAGGAATGAAACAGAAGAAGTGGAGGCAAGGCTTAACAGTCAATAGGAGAAAATGCATTAATTATTATTATTATTTATTTATTGCATTTCTATCCCAAATTGTCTGCAAGGAGCTCAACGTTTAATTCACATAACCACCCAGTGAGGTAGGTTAGGTGGCCCAACATCACCTAATGAGCTTCATGGCTGAGTGGGGATTTGAACCCTGGTCTCCCAACTCCTAGTCTGGCACTACATGTCTGACTGACAGGTCTGATGCAGTCTGTGGCAGAAGAAGAAGAGGCTATTCAGGCAACAGATGGGTCAGTAGATTCCCCACCTTGTTGTCTCAGAACCAGGAGGGGCTTGAAGCAGGAAGAGCAGCGGCGACTTCCATGCAGAAGAAGTCTCAGGTTGCAGAAATACAACCCAACAGGGGACAGTATATAAGCTGGCAGAAGGGCAGGGTCTCACTGTGGCTGTAACTGCTCTGCAGGTGTCATGGGCCAGGAGTCCATTTCACCTGCTGAGCAGCAGCCTGAAGGGGTAGAAGGCAGAATGTCTCCACTGCAGCTGATCAGCTTTCAAGGACAGGAGAAGAAGGCACTGGTGGGAATCAGCTGGCTACAGCATTCTTAAACAGAGCTCTCAGCAGCACTCAGATGCTGGAAATAATGTCTATGGTTCCTGGTCCAACCTTCCTGCTTCCTGCTGGTCCCTTGTCTCTGTGATCATCTGGATCCCCTGACCTCTGGATCCCCTGACTATATGAATTCTGCTCTCAGACAAGGGTTCCTCAGAGACTCCTAGCCCATGCTTGCTCAGCAATGGGGCTACGACAGTAGGACACATATCTGGGGGACAGCTGCCTAATGCTAGAGGCATGTGTGTGCATATTAATCCAGAGCACTGTGGGAGTTGCTGCAAGTGCTTCTTTTGTCAATAAAAAATAAAGTATCAGATTTGTGGCTTTCTTAGCTGGGGTGGGCCAGGAGAGAAGGTCACAAGCACGTTCATAGTGGGATATGAGAGAGGAGGGGAAAGAAAAGGCCAGGGAAGGTTTTGAAGGCAAGCACAAATAGTTGGTTCTGGAGCTGGGAGCAGACCAGAAGGCAGTGTAGGACTATATAAAGGAACTGGTTGGGAGAGGTGTCAGAATAGAAAAAAATGAACCAGGCGTCAATTACAGCAGGCTTCCTCAAACTCGGCCCTCCAGATGTTTTGAGACTACAATTCCCATCATCCCTGACCACTGGTCCTGCTAGCTAGGGATCATGGGAGTTGTAGGCCAAAAACATCTGGAGGGCCGGGTTTAAGGAAGCCTGAATTATAGTAACTCTCTGCTTGCTTGTTGTACCACTGTCTCCAATAATATAGCGAACAATTTCTGCATCCATCTTGTTTGTGACATTTTAATATCTACCGTGTCCTTTCTTGAGCTTCTTTTCAAACTAAACAAAGGTGATGTCTTGGATTTGTCTTCCAATGATGTGCTTGCAAAACCTTCTGCCATCTTTGCCAGTCGCTTTAGAATTTTATTTAGTTTGTCTACACTTGTCCTAGAACATGGGAATAGAAAATGGGTTTTGATAGTATATATCTACATATGCTATGAATATCCATGACATAGTTATACTACACTGCTGAATCACAAACAGTTTATTGTCCATTATAGCAGTCAATTCCTCTCGGCAATGAAGTTATCTAACAAAATATCCCATTTTTGAATGCAACACTTTATTGTCAAATGCACATACAAAGCACATTTCTTGCCAAAGGCTTGCAATATTTAAAAAAAAAAAAACAATTGAGGGACAGGAAGAGGAAGAGGAAAAGCTGATTTAAAAGCAATAACAATATCAATTAAAAGAAACCTAGTAAGTTAACTTCCTTTTCATTCTTTACAGGATAAAATATAGTTCTCCAAATTAACTATTATATCTGGAATCCAAAACGTAGCCTCCAAATTGCTTGTCACCCCTTCATTTTATTTTCATCTGCAATTTCTATGAGCACAGTGGGGCTAAGTCACAAATAAATAAATAAAAGAAACAAACAAGAATACAGCCAAACCTAATCTTTTTTTAGGACCCTATTTGATGCCTCCACCTCAGAGTGGCTGTGAAGTGGCTCCTGGGTCATAAGAAAAGGATTGTTGACCTCTACATCCATACCTCTCCCCTTGCACAGAATGCCAGGCTCCTGTTTGCTCATTTGGTCCGTGTTGCACATCCCAGGCCATTGCATTTGTCCTGGTGGTCTGTGTTGCAGCAGAGAGGTGAAATCTTGTTGGCATAAACCACCGATTCGGAACGACTAGGCCATTGTATTTTCATAGCCACTGGTGTGCTTTCCCAGGGTACTGCTGCCAGTTGGCATCCTCAGTGATGACATGATAGAAGAAAGCAGACAAAGGACAACAGCTGCAGCAAAATCCACATCAGCAACCATTTGGTCAGGCTGCTGTAGTAGCCACTCTACTCTCTGAGTAAGAGGCAGCTCATCATGGCCTGACACGAAGTCAGGTGGTGGTTGGCATTTGCTGCCACCCATCATAAATTCACAGGATGCACACTGCATACAAACTTTTTTTTTTTTTTAAGACTACTGGAATTATTTATGGTGCAAAAATATTCAGGCTGCATTCCAAAGGCACATTTTAAAATAAGTTTATTTGAAATCCATGGGATTTAGTTGTCGCAAGTAACAGGGCTTAGAATTTGGAGCACCGTGCTAAAATATCCAGACCATTTAACTCAAGGGGAGTCCTGTCCAAGTAGTCATGTAACTGCTGCTGCAAAACCTTTTGTGAAGTCTCTTCTGCAGCGGCCTGTCCAGATCTAGAAGGGCAGAAGGGAGATTGGCATCTGCTGGTAGATCTCACTGTGATCTGAAGTAGATCAGCAATGCTTTAGGACTCCCACTTGTTTTAACAAAGGCTGCAACAAAATGACTCACCCACCCCACCTTGATATACTGTGAAATGAAGAAATCTGGGTGGGTGGGTAACCACAGGTGGTTTTTTGTATGGAAGGACTGTGAGCTCAGTTCAGCTGTCATACTCAAATCCCTGTGCTCAGAATTCTTAAATTCTAAGTGAATGTCTTTTGCACTAGTGCCTTCTATTCAATCACTTCATTTTTGAGATTATTTTGAGTGGTGGTGATGTCTCATCAGTTGAAACAGTGTGTGTGTAACCATGCCACTACATGCAGTTTTAATGACTTCCCAACACACTCCACTAAGAGTAAGATCAAAGCTAGGAAATGACATGTTATATATACACTTGGGTGATTCTGCCCAATGAATCTGGAATTCTGCAATCACCCAATCCAAAATGTAGTATTACTACATAGGTATGCTATGCAGTATACTACATAGGGCTTGCACCCACCACCCCAGTTGATGTTTTGCTCTTTGTGATTCTCCAGTGGTTTGACTTCACCCCTGAAGGTGCACTCCAGTGTCGTTTCAGACAGATGGAAGCCAGCAATTATCCTCAGAGCGGAACTTTGTGTTTGTAAAGATGCAACCTCAGAATTTTGTGCAACTGAGAGTGGGCACAGGCAAACATTTTTCAAGTAGTAACTGACCATTGTGCAATTGTAATCACAAAATAAGAAGGATAAGAAAATGGGTTGGGGAAGGGGGGTGAGTTGAATGAATTATTTGCATCTGTCTTTACTACAGAAGATCTAGGGCTGATATCTATGCCTGAACTGACTTTCTCCGTAAGGGACCCTAAAGAACTAAGGTAAATGGTGGTGACAAGAGATGATGAGCTAGACCTTATTGACAGATTTAAAATTAACATCAGGTCCAGATGGGATCCACCTAAGGAATCCAAGTGTGAAATTACTGATCTTCTAAGAAAAACATGTAACTTGTCCCTAAGGTTGGTCTCTGTACTAAAGAACTGGAAAGCAGCCAATGGAATATAAATTTTTAAAGGGGGATGCAGGAAATTACAGGCTGATTAGCTTAATATACTCTGCTTAAATTGATGGAATATATTATTAAAGATGAAATTATCAAGCATACAGAACAGGGGTTGACAGCCTGTGACCCTCCAGCTGTTGGCCTCTGAATCTATCAGCCCCAGCCAGTATAGCCAATGTTGGAGGATATTAGCTGTCCACTATCATCTGGAAGGCTACATGTTGTTCACTACTAATATAGAATAATAAGTCTTGTTAAAGAACAAGGCTGGCTTCTAAAGATTTTTGAGAGTGTCAATAAACATATGGACAGGGGTAGTCTGTTAGACATGGCATACTTGGACTTTTTAAAAGCTTTGACATAGTCCTTTACACTGTAGTAAATTCTGGTAAATGTTTGCCCACATCAACCTTGTTTTTAGGGTACGTTGTTTTTGTCCTTAAGTATGAATATGAGTACTGTACTCATAGGTAAAGGTAAAGGACCCCTGGACAATTGAGTCCAGTCAAAGGCAACTATGGGGTTCATCTCACTTTCAGGCCAAGGGAGCCGGTGTTTGTCCACATATAGCTTTCCGGGTGATGTGGCCAGCATGACTAAACCACTTCTGGTGCAACGGGACACCGTGACGGAAACCAGAGTGTACAGAAATGCCGTTTACCTTCCCACTGCTGTGGTACCCATTTATCTACTTGCACTGGCGTACTTTCAAACTGCTAGGTAGGCAGGAGCTGGGACAGAGCAATGGGAGTTCATTCCATCACGGGGATTTGAACCGCCGACCTTCCAATCGGCAAGCCCAAGAGGCTCAGTGGTTTAGACCACAGCGCCACCCATGCCGCCACTGTGCTCATGAGCAACCATCATTCAAGTATTGTGTACAGCAGGGCTAAAAGTGCACTCATGCAGCTTTCCTATTTGATCCACAAGGCAATTATTTTTGTACTCAAGTATTCAAATTAGAATACAGTACAAAACTTGTCATGAGAACCAGCCCTTAGAGGTGAGACTTCACCAAACAAATGGATTCATGCAGATTTCTTCCTCCATTTTTGCTGTTGCAAAATCCAGCCAACAAAATCAAGGCTATTGTGATAATAGTGTCTTTAGGCAAAATATATAATAGTATTTTGTTTTTCATTTTAAAAATTGAGTCCTTGCTGCTCTTTCCATTCATTGCTTATTACAGACAGCATATACTGTAAGGTGGATGGAATCGTAAGCATTTGCCGTAGATGACAGAGACTAATACTACATCTGTTAAGAATGCTTAATTTCCTTATACAGGACAAAACTGTACCTATGTGTCTCCTATAAAGGGGTGAGCATTGGGTTCCTGTCAGCTCCCTGCCAATTAGCACTGTATTCAATTGGTTAGCAGGTACACGTTCATTCGTAATGATTTCTCTGACTCCACTCCCACCCTGCCCATGGCACTCTAAAGCTCACAGAGCACATCAGAGGTTTTGCAGTCAATACTAAGCGAGGTTAGTTCTTAAAAATTAGTTCAGGAGAAAATCCTATATATTCCATTCAAATCCCCCTGAGGCACTTGCATCCCCTTTTACACAACACAGGGCAGGTTCACTGATTCCCAGCCATCAGAGTGAAACAAACTGCCCTTTGAGTCATGACCTCCAGAAACCAAATAATGTGTAATTTGGGTGTGAAGATGGGATAGCACACATCAGATACTTGCTGGCAGACAGGTGAAGCCTGGAAGGCTTTTTGTGGGGGGCAGGTTTCCTGTACCTTTAATGCATGGCATGGAAAAGTACATATTGGGCAAGTGCCTCTGCAGCCTATGTAATTATTAAAGGCAGAAGGGGCTGGTTGCCACATTTAAGTTTGCAATCTACCACCCTGGTGTGCAGATGACCTCCTCATAATAAGAGCAGGAAGAGAGTCCTGCCCCCAGCAACCCTGGATATAAGGGGAAAGATGAAACACAGAAACACTGAAGAATTAGAACATGTGCAGATTGCCCTTCACCCCCCATACTTGGCCACCCAGCAGAGATCAGCTAGTCCTTAGTTCATTCTGCATCCCACAGAGTTCAGGCTATAGAGGCCAAAATAATTCATTCACGTAACTATAAGTCACCATAAGTCTTGTGAGTGCTGCTCTAAAAGAACTGAATCTCCCAGTGTGATTCCATCGGGATGTAGTTGGCTGGCAGTGGTATTAAAAGGCTACATCTGATGGCACCCTAAGCAAATTTAGCCAAATATTGAAGGCCTGCCAAAGCAGCATCTGCCCAGTAGCCAATAAAGCATTTGTTCTCTGCTCCATTTAATAGAGCAGCGCTTTCAGCTCCGTGAAACAAACGTCTCAAAAGATGGCCCACAATCGCCTTATGGTTTCTGCTGTACAACTTAACAATCGAGGTAATTATCTCTAAGGTACCACAGCTTTCACCCACAATAGCTTTCTTATGTAGAGAAATGAGAGTGTAGCAAATAAAATATTTACTCAAATACAGTACAGTGGTACCTCGAGTTAAGTACTTAATTCAGTCCGTTCTTAACCTAAAACTGTTCTTAACCTGAAGCACCACTTTAGCTAATGGGGCCTCCTGCTGCCGCCATGGCACCAGAGCACGATTTCTGTTCTCATCCTGAAGCAAAGTTCTTAACCCGAGGTACTATTTCTGGGTTAGCGGAGTCTGTAACCTGAAGTGTCTGTAACCTGAAGTGTCTGTAACCCGAGGTACCACTGTATTTATTAAAATAGGCTACTTGGAGTAACATCAGCTCCAAGGAACATCACTGGATGCTTGATCTTCAGTTATGAGTACAAGGAATTAGAAGGGAGGGGAGGATTCCCTCCCCTTTACTTGTTCTTTGCAATGTTGCAACTGGTTCCCCTTTACTAAAAAGCACCTGTGCATAAAACCATATCCCCAATAAGAGTTTGATCTCCCCCTCCAACCCCCACTGAGCTTTGCATTTGGAATCTGGACCAGGCTCTGGGCCACTACAGCATCTCTACAAAAAGGACTGATAACCAAAGACATGGCCATTCAACTGTGATCACCTTTAGACCGTGCACTAAATATTGTGTCATTATACATGCAGAAATGCTACACAGGGGGGCAGAAAGTCTCTGCCGAAGAATGCTGGAATCCGAATCTGTTTTTCTAAAGCACAAAGCACTTATCTCCTGAAAATCTCCAGCAAGGCCACACCCTGAAACATTTCCCTAAGTGGCAGTGTAGGCAAAATTATGCAACACTAGAGAACATAGTTTTCCTTGATCATTTGTATAATGCTAATGACACAGGAGATTTCATTGAATGCAACCCACACTTAGTCATATGTAGGTTGCTTTCTGATATGGGTATAGGAGTGGCTGAATGAGTAAATCCTTTGAACTGAGGAATGTCACATTCCATTGTAGTTACAGATGTGGGGAAATGGGTCTTCTTGGTGGATTATTCCACAGGTTTGAGACTGGCATACAATAGACTTCCATCTGACCTCCTCTCAGTAGTATCATGAAATTTATAACAGCTAATTTGTTCCAGGCATCTGGCCGTTGTTGTACACAGCAGAATAAGTGACCTTGTAGTAATCAGACAGTTGGTATATCTAGTTTAATCCTTTCTCCTCTGTTTCAGGAAAAGATTTTCCCCAGCCCTGCTACCCAAGAATCTTCAAGGGCGAGGTCAGGAACTGAAGTTTGGATTTTATTCATGTGCCCTACACACTCGTAAGCACAGGGGGAACTCCAGCTTCCCCACTCATATTTTATCCAGTCAGCATCATCTCCTGAATCCTTTCCAGTCTTCTATCCTTTTCCCCTGTTTCCTGCATCTTTTCCGTGGTTTTAAAAAGTATCCTCCCCATTCTATTTAATATTAGAACAACAGGAAGGGAGTGGCCGCCGGGACCACATAACACCAGTTCTGAGAGATCTGCATTGGCTCCCAGTACGTTTCCGAGCACAATTCAAAGTGTTGGTGCTGACCTTTAAAGCCCTAAACAGCCTCGGTCCTGTATACCTGAAGAAGCGTCTCCACCCCCATCATTCTGCCCGGACACTGAGATCCAGCGCCAAGGGCCTTCTGGCGGTTCCCTCATTGCGAGAAATGAGGTTACAGGGAACCAGACAGAGGGCCTTCTCGGTAGTGGCGCCTGCCCTGTGGAACGCCCTCCCATCAGATGTCAAGGGAATAAACAACTATTTTACTTTTAAAAGACAACTGAAGGCAGCCCTCTTTAGGGAAGTTTTTAATGTCTGATGCTGTATTGTTTTTAATATTCAGTTGGAAGCCACCCAGAGTAGCTGGGGAAACCCAGCCAGATGGGCGGGTATATAAATAATAAATTATTATTATTATATTATAATATATTATGTGATTAAAAACTAATGGAAGTATTCCACGCCCTTTTTTCATCTGGTTGTATGTATGGCTTGGAGGAAAGCTTTTATTTCTCTTCAGCTGTCTTTAGTACAAAGTAAAGTGTGTGACGCTGAGGTCAGAAAGGAATAATCCAGTGAAACCCAGCAGGGCTCACCTCTGAGTAAACTAGCATGTTTGGTATTTCTCATCGGAGGCAATAAATGCAAAAATGGAAACAGCTCTCTGTTGCTCTTGACTAATCGACACACCCAGTTTTGTGCACTGCCACAAAAATATGCAGGACTGAATTAATCACTCCGATGTTGCAGCAATTGATCTGACTGACAGACATATGGGAACCAGATCTACTGGAACATTGAATGCTTCTGTGGCTCTTAGAACCAGATAATAATTAACAATGGCGGCTTCAATTTGCTAACAAGAACCATCCTTCAGATTACACAGCCATTAATAGTAACCTGTATTTTTGTGAGAGTTCAGGTAGCGATTTTGGTCTTTCCAGTGCACCTGTATGTATGCTATGTCGTATTATGCTCCTTACCTGGAATTCCAACCTCTTGTGAGACTGTCTTTTACTATCTCCTTAAGCCTGTGTTCTTAGGTGCTGCTCTTATCCATTCATCTTCCATGGTATGCTCTTTTACGTAACAATGATCCAGAAGATGTTAGGTGTACAGAGTAGCTAGCATTATGACCAGGCCAGTAAATGTGTGCAGAGATAGGAGTAGGGTGTTTAATATATTTCTTGATAGAGATGATATTATTATTATTATTATTATTATTATTATTATTATTTGGAATTTTAAAATACATAAATACTCAGGTTTAAACAACCACATACTTAAATTGCTTCAGAACCATTTGAGTGATTTAAATCTGCACATATTACTTATCGCCATGCTATACTTCTGCACTGGAACCACATAAAAGCTCATAGAGTTTGTGAAGCTACAATTGTGGTATATGGAAAGTCATTACAATTTGCCTCAGATATTTTTGACTGTATGTGTGCAGGCTTTAACATACCAAGCACAAACGTAATATATGGACCACTGTGATTTCTGCCCTTAGTGTCCAGTCCCAAAGAATAATTCAAAAGCAAATGTTGGTGCTTACGTTATTCAATTGAATTTCGATGTTAGTCCTTACTGTCATAAGGAGCATATGAAGGTAACATGTGAAATGCTATCTTAAACTGAAGATTCAAATTCTGAATTATTTTGGCAAAAAAATAAATAAATCACTAATAGCTGAAGGTCACTTTCAAGTGCTGCAAGAGGATTATAGGCTGAAACGATGGCTAATCTAGCTCAAGAAGAACCATCACTAGTTTGAAAGTAAAGACATTATTCAACCCTCTTCATTATTCTCTTTCCTCTCCTGTGGATTGACATGTGTTGCCATCTTGGCTTGCAACCAGCTTCCCTCAATTTCCTGACTAAACTGCAACAGCAGAGCAACTAACATTGGGGGGAAAGGAACACATTTTCTTTCATGCTCTCTGCCGTTTCCTACTGATGTCAATGATGCCTCACTAAGCCTTGCATGAGAAATACAGTGGAAGACAGATCACAGGATTTGGCTTGGATTCCATCTGGCAGAAGACCAGCACTGTACTGAGTTCACTTCCACCAAACCTACCAACAGGAATTTAAAAAGGTTGGTGCATGAGAATATAAGCAATATAACAATATAACAATATAAGCAAATGGTGTTATTTGAAAATGAAGTTCCACAAAAGCCATTATAGAGCCCTGGCAATTATTATTATTTATTAAATTTGGAGTGTTTCATGTGAGACAACAGGGTTCCAGTGCTACTTGTTGGATGTGGCAGCACCTCCTTCACGTGCACTGCAATTCTGTATACCCCTCAGTTGCTCCAAGGATCTCAAGATGGCATACATTATTCTCCCCCTCCTCACTTTATCTTCACAACAACCCTGTGAGGTGAGTTATGTCAGAAGACAATGACTGGACCAAGGTGAGCTTCATGGCTGAGTTGGAATTTAAACCCAGACTCTAACCACTAACCACTCTAACCACTCTACCATGTTGGTATTGGGCCTAAGTTCAACGAGGCAGGTATCTATAAGGCACCTTGCATGCAGAGATGCTGTTTGAGATATCATCACCTCAAAAAAGTCCACATTTTGCAATCATTTTGGGACAAAACCGATACTATCTCTTTGATTATGAAACACCAGGTGCAAGCTATAAAGGATGACTCATGCTAAAGGTAAGTATTGCCATTATAAGAGAGCATACTATGGGCTAATTTCTTACCAGTAAATTATGCTTCATTTAGTTCCTTAAACTGTGGCTTTCACTGATGCCTGTAATATTCCTTCCTACTTCACACAATAAAAACAAACCATCCCCATCGTCCTACATGAGTTGGAGGAATACCTTCTTCAGCAAGGAGTCTGTTCTTATTGTGCGATTTCCCTGTACAAATTACAATCCTGGAAAATCAGAGTTCCATGCTGCACAGCGAACCAAAATTAGGGTTTTGGTTTTTTGTTTTTTAAAAAGGAGACAGAGCTAGTACACTCATCTTTGCATGTTGATTTAACTCAGAACTAGAGTGCTGTGGCTTCATTATTTATTTACCGTATTTTTTGTTCTATAAGACTCACTTTTTCCCTCCTAAAAAGTAAGGGGAAATGCGTGTGCATCTTATGGAGCGAATGCAGGCTGCGCAGCTATCCCAGAAGCCAGAACAGCAAGAGGGATCGCTGCTTTTGCTGCGCAGCGATCCCTCTTGTTGTTCCGGCTTCTGAGATTCAGAATATATTTTTTAATTTTTTCCTCCTCCAAAAACTAGGTGTGTCTTATGGTCTGGTGCGTCTTATAGAACAAAAAATATGGTACTTACTACAGTTATATCCCACCTTTCCTTCAAGGCGATGTACATACTTGTTGTCCCCATTTTCTCCTCACAACAATCCTGTGAGGTTGGTTAGACTGACTTAGTGACTGGCCCAAGGACACCCAGTGAGTTTCATAGCTGAGATTGCTCGATTGATATCTTAATTTTGTAAACCAGCCTGGGAACCACCAAGCGAATTCCCTTTAGCCTCTGGCTGCGCACAGTCTGCAAAACCAGTTCACGCAAGGTGAACAGAGAACCATTAGAAGAGACTGACCTGCTGTGGTAAGAAAGAGAAAAATATAAGAATCGATAGTTGTGCTCCAGAGCACAGCCTAGCCACCTGTCTCCAACAACAGCAAACCCTAGTAGTAGGAAGAAGCATGCAAGAGTGATTCATCCCCCATTTCCCTTGCAGCTGTCAAACTTTGAAGGTTGAAAGGGGCCCTAAGCACAATAACCACATTTCATGGTCACATTGTTTAGGCCAGCCATGGAGAACCTGTGGCTGTCCAGTTGCTGGTGGTACTTACCTTCCCTGATGGCCAAGCTGTGCGGAGCTAATGGGTCTTCTGAGTCCAAAATATCTGGAGAACCACAAGTACCCCATCCTGGCTTATATTCTTCACATACCTTTTGAGGCTGCAATCTATTTTAGCAAAGCAAATTAGGAATTTCAGCATGCATAACTGCAAGCTAAATATATAACTGATTGTAACTAAGCTTACTCAGAAGTAAGTCCCACTGATTTTATTGGGAGTGCCATCCAAGTTAGTTTTAGGCATTGTAACTGTAAGATTGGTACTGGCCACCCAGGTCTTTGCTGAGTTGGTGCACATGATTCCAAGAGGCTGAGTTACTTTGGGGGAAATGAGGTGTGGAGGAGTCTGCAGTGTCTTTGAAATATGATTTATTGACACATATTTGTACAAGAAGCTTTCAATGGAAAAGAGATTTCGCAGCATTCACATCTCAGCAGGAGCCCATCCTTCACAACAGCTCAGCACTGGTTTCCCAGACACCTCTGTGCCTCTCTCCCAGCCTGCCCAAATGGTTACAGAGGCAGATTTAGGGGATCAGAACCAGTTTGGTCGCATTGGAGCCTCAGCAGAGCCTCAGGGGTGCTGCAACTATAATATAGAATGGAAGGCGAGAGGAGAGGGGTCCCTGAATTTTGGCATCACACAGGGTCCTGCTGAAATCTGAGACTCCAAGGTCCACCACTGATGGTTCTGGTCTTCACAGCAGCTCATGAGAGCTCTCCCCCTTCTCCAACTTCTAAATTTCAGAAGGACACATTTTTCCTGTGTGACAACATGACCTCTGCCTCCTTGGCAACCTCCTCCCCCCAACTCATCAATATTGGACATTGATGAGTTAATGACTTGCTTCCAACAGATTTTGTCATTCTTAATGACTTCTTTCTCAGGTGAGGCCCTGGCATCTTCCCTTCAATACTCATATTACTAAATTCTGCAATTTATTAATTTCTAACATTCACTGTCTCTAGCAGTTATGGGTGCCCTTGCACCCCCAAACTCTGCTACCTCAGATCTGTAACAATATTTTATAGAAACATGATACAATATTGTATCCTACATACTGGCATGGGGGGGGGGGCGAATCTCACATGTGCCTGGTATGAGACCTGTTGGCTCCCCAGAACTCTTACACAACACCTGCCTTGGGAACTGTTTTTTGATCCAAAGGTGACCAAATATTAGCTTTAGAAATAAACCGTAACAGTGACATGTCATGCAAATCCTAAAGTAACTGTAGCTAATGTTAACTATGTTTTGTTTCTGAAGACTGTTTGGTTCAGAAAAGCCATAGCTAATATTAACTACAGTGTGTCAAGTTCAGATGACAAACTAAGCAAGACTGGAAGTCAAAACTTTTGTCCTTCTTGCAGCTGCACCAGAGTAGGAGGCAAAGCACATGAACCTATGGCTCACTGTGGCTTGTTCTCATCATGCTAAATTATTGCCATCCCAACCAGGCAAGTCTCTATAAAGTACAGAGAGGCAAGACAGTATTTTACCTGTTTTATGTGATCTGCACTTCCCAGCCCAATTTAAGGTGCTGAGTGGTCCTAAGTGATTTGGGGGCAAAATGTCTCTTGTTATGTATGCTGACCTGGTTGCATTTTTGTACATTATTTTCAGCTATACATGCATTTTCATGCACACTTCCCCTCAAAATATGCATTTTGGTACTCATGACTTGACCAGAGCACTGCACTGCAAAATTCAGAGAAGTGTGAATTTCAAAGGATTTCTGCATTTCAATTCATGTATTGTTTTGGCAGGTTCACCCTCAGAGGCAAACTGAATTAAATCTGCCCCGCCATCCTTAACAATAGTAACAACACAGTCTGCTCCAATTCCCCACATCTGCCCACCCAGCATTTGTGGGGAACTGCAAGCTGAGCATCGCACAAATAGTGCTGTTGCCACAAGACCCTAAACGTATGACAATATATTCCTGTCCAATGCAGCAAAATACAGGCAATCCTGCTGAGCTCTCTGCACCTTCATTTTAAGGCAGCTGAGTATTTCAAACCCATCACACATAAATATGGAACTAAAGCACCTTTGTCTGTTTAATTTAAATCACTATTCATTACATAGCACACCGCTGTTCCTGGGTTCAAGTTAAATCATGAAGTCCTCATAATTTTACCAAGGATTCTCACATGGCTCCAGAGTCATAATCCTAAGATTTGAATATTGGACATAGGTGCAACTTGGGAATTCTTAAATCAATACTTCTGCACAGTTGAGCCTATCTTTAGGATGTTAAACATGTAGGCTACCTTTGAACTACAACTAATCCAGAATGCGGCAGCTAGACTGGTGACTGGGAGTGGCCACCGAGACCACACAACACCAATCTTGAAAGACCTACATTGGCTCCCAGTATGTTTCCGAGCACAATTCAGAGTGTTGGTGCTGACCTTTAAAGCCCTAAACGGCCTCGGTCCTGTATACCTGAAGGAGCATCTTTACCCCCATCGTTCTGCCCGGACACTGAGGTCCAGTGCCGAGGGCCTTCTGGCGGTTCCCTCGCTGCAAGAAGCCAGGTTACAGGGAACCAGGCATAGGGTCTTCTCGGTAGTGGTGCCCGCCCTGTGGAACGCCCTCCCACCAGATGTCAAAGAAATAAACAACTACCAGACTTTTAGAAGACATCTGAAGACTGCCCTGTTTAGGGAAGCTTTTAATGTTTAACAGACTATTGTATTTTAATATTTTGTTGGAAGCCGCCCAGAGTGGCTGGGGAAACCCAGCCAGATGGGTGGGGTGTAAATAATAAATTTATTATTGTTATTATTATTATTGGCAAGGGCATAATGTGTGGTAGAATAAAGTACCAGGATTTATATATTATTATTAATAATAATATATGCTATTGGGGGGGGGGACCTATGGATCTACTTCCACTGTGTTTTACATAAAAGAGTTTCCCTTCCTATACCTGCTTCCTCAAAAGTCTTAATTCTGAATAGGGCTTATTTCCATATCAGCACGAGCATCATTACAGCATAGGAGAGCAGTCTTACAGATGTTTACTCAAAAGTGAATCCCATGGTGGTTTTTACAGCGTTATACTTGGAAGGAAGAGTTGCAGCTTCACCGCTTAACCCTATGCATGTCTACTCAGAACTCATTCCCAGGGAAGTGTGTCTGCAGGGTGGCAGCCTCAACAGCTTTACGCAAGAATATATTATGGCGATGTTGTAAACACGTCCCGCAAAACAGGCACACAGCTCGCCCGCCTTTGAAATGTACGGTGCCGCTTTTTTTACACGCGATTCTGACTACAAGAAGAAATAATGAGGCTATGCGAGTTCTGCAGCGATTGCACATCACAAATAAATGAAAATTGTGGACAAAACAGCGAAAAAAGAAGGAAAGCTACGACGATCCAAAAGCACAGCCGTAACGAAGGACAATGATCACAAGAAAAGAAGGGCGGGGGAGAGAACTGCGCTAGATCCAAAATAAAAAGCTGGTGAAATGCACAAACTGCGCTTCCAAAAAGAAAAAGAAAAAGAAAAAACACCCGCGACCCGCAAAATAAAAAAGCCCAGGATGAAATTGCCAGCAGGTGTCACTACAGCTCTCATTCAAGCAGCCGCTCTCCTTCCTCAGCCTTTTGTAAGAGCCTCGCGAAATACTGCAAAAATCCACCCTTGGTTGCTCTGAATGAAGCCTCAACTTCGGAGAGGCTTACGGCCGTGACGGGCGCAGTCTCTGCCCTTGCAGCGACGGACGTCCTGGCTAGCCAACCGCCTGCCTCGGAAAGGGAGAAGGGCGGGGCTTCGGCCGGCGCAGCCAACCCCGTCGCGTGATTCGAGCCAGAAGCTAGGCAGCGACAGAGGAGAGGCGAAGGGGCGGGGGCGCGAGAGCGGGCAGAGTTCGGGCGCTTCTCGCGAGAGCTTGCCCCCTTCCCACTTTCCGCTGGGTGACTGCGCAGCTGCCATGTTGGTTGCTATGCTGCTGCCTGTCTGAAGGCAGGCTGGAGGAGAGGAAGGAGGGAGGCAGGCTCTGGGGTGGAGGAGGGGGAGGAAGACGGAGGAGGTGGCGGCGGCGGCAGCTGCTGCTGGTTCTCGGCCCCCCGCTCAGTGCAGGCAGGCAGAGCCCCGGTGTTTAGCTACCGCCTCCCCCCCCCCAGCCTCGGCCCCACGGCTGCAGGAGAAGGAAGAGAGGGGGAAGCCTCCTTGCGGGGCGGGAGGGAGGAAAAGGTCCAGGGGTGCCTTCCCCTCAGGCAGAGAGGGGTGACTGCTGAGACCCCTTTCCCTCTCTCCCCCTCCCTCTATTGGAGGGGGTGCCCAGTGGGTGGGGAGGGGGGGAGGCTGCATTGCCTTCCCCCCTCCCTCCACCTGCTCACCCACCCACCCACCCTTGCCTTTCTGTCTGCGGCAGGAATGTGGGGGGGCTTTGAGTTGAGAGGGGGGCGCTCACTGCAACGGTTGCTGGAGACCCCCATCCTATTCGCTTGCAAGAACTCGACTGAACTGAGCCTTTCCTGCGGGTTAAATTGAGCCTTTTGTGTGTGAGGTGTGTGTGTTGGGGGGCAAGACCCCCTTCCCACCTCCACTTTACCTTTTGGCTTCCCTTTTCTGGGTTGCTCCCTTGCTCCATTATCATCCTCTGGAAGGACGTGGCTGTTATATGAAGGTAAGAGGATATTATTGGGGGTTTCGGTTTTAAGTTTTCAAGTTAAAATGGGGGACTCCCTCTCTTCCAACATTTTTATTTTTTAAATAATAAAATTGTTACATGCTCTCCTTTCAAATGTTGGATGTGTAATATCCCTTAGGTTAAGGATGTAGAGTTAAAAATTACCAGCCCACCCCCTAGATCGCTGTGTGTCTGAGTGCTAAATGTTGGAAGACCCAATAGATGCAGAGGAATGTGTGGCAACAGGAAAGGAGGTGGGTGGGTGAATGACTGTTAAGAGTTGCCAAATCATAATTATCCAAAGTATTGATCTGGGGAGTATAACATTTATTTACAGTTTTGGATTTGTTGAATTATATAGTGTATATGGTGCTTCTTAAAAATGCAATATGCCTTCTTTGAGTGTGCTGTTTGCGCTAGAAAGGGAGTTAAAGCGATGGTAATGTTATTTTAGGTCAAGCTATTTTTCAGTTCAATATTGGTTCACTGAAGATTGGGAAGGTCCTGAAGTAAAGGGGGTCTTTTCCCCCTACCTTTGTTAGTCAAGCTGATGTATTTACAGTAGATGCAGACTGGTAACATTTGTATAAATGATTTCTTAAACCCAAAGGTTGTGTATGGTTGACTGTGTTGTGTTTGCGTTCTATTATGTTAGCTGAAGAAGCAGCAGGATTACGTTATTCTTAGGGGGAGTGGAGCCATGACAAAATTAGGTTGCATGGAGGTGTGTAAGGGTCCTGTCTGGGTTCTTGATTACATCGGTATTTGAAGAAATGCTTTTCTATCACCAAGGCATTCAAATAGGTCCTGAGATCAAAATGTTGCTCTATTGTATTCCATTAATTTTTTTGCAGAATTATGATGTGTGAAGTGTTACGTTACATTTGTATATTTAAAAAAACTGAAAAGGCCAGGCATCAGTTACTTTGAGGTGTATTTCCAAAAGACATTCTGTAAGATAAAAAGTCAAGCTAGAATGTGTTGCATTGTATTTTCAAGGGGTAGTTGCCTGTATAAAAGGTAAAGGGACCCCTGACCGTTAAGTCCAGTCGCGGACGACTCTTGGGGTTGCAGCGCTCATCTGTATGTACAAAAACCGAGGTTCCACTGTAGTATGAATGATCCTGTATCTATCCTGCTTCTAGCAGCACAGTTAAGGGTGCATTACTGTGTGTCAATCTCAAATCAGCCATTCCTATCACTGTATGCATATACTAAATATGCAAGATAGTAACTTTGAAAATAAAGAAATTATAATTAAAGGCTATTGCAGCTTTCTTTTCATTTTGATGTAGTTCCAGATGATCTTAAGAACCCTAGGGTTACACTTCTTTGGGGGGATATGACACCTGACATATCTCATGTAAAACTCTCATTTGTCATCTTCCCTTTGAAAAAGATGTCATGCCAAATCAGATGCCACGGTTTAAAATGCCATTCAGAAGAACAATAAGGATAGTGGTAGTGTTTTCTATCTATTTCTAATTGATTTTGCAACTTGATTTTGCTTTCTGAAATTACTTTTAAAAGTTCATAGCATAGATTCACACTGATGAATTGGGCCAGGGTTTCATATCAATAAGGTGGGGGAGAGCTCAATTGCAAGTTACTTTGTTTCTAAATTAGTGTATACAATTATCTTATTGAAGGGGTTTATGTTATAATAAGCAATTGTTACCTTTTCTATATCTTCTGAATATGCTCTTGTATGTCACCTGCAGAGGAAAGAATGTTCATGAAGGTTTTTCTACTGGCTAGTTTTTAAATGAAATATAGTTTGACATTATCAAATAAAGTAGCAATATTCACATAGAAAGAAAAACAATAGAGTTATATGCATGTAATAAATTAATAAAATTTGCAAAATTTTATTAATTTCTCTTGCTTTTTATGCTTCTGAAATCTTAGGCTTCAGCATCATTCCAGATTGTGAAAATTGGACTTCAAAATAGTTCTTTAGGCATTTCCTCATCTCATGAATTACCCAGTCTAGAATACTGTAGTAGATCTTTTTTTCTTCATCTTTGTTTTGTCAATGGTTAAGTAATGCTTTGTAATGCTGGATGCTAGAGTCAATATTTTCTGATACTGTCAGATGTTTTGTAAGCCAGTAAATCACCAGTGTATTACAATAATATGACTTTGTCAAATGAACATTTCTGCAGCAGCATAGCTTTACTAGCTAGCATGCTGCATAAAGATAACATAGCACTTACTATCATTCTTCTGTCCAATGTACTTTTGGCATCCTTATGCTTAATTTACTTTAGTTCCCCCCCCCCCTTCATACATTTTAATGGAATAACAGATGATAGGCCTATTCAGAAGTCAGTCCCACTGAAGTAAGTGTGCAAAGGACTGCACCCTAAATCCAGAATCTGGTATGTTATACCATCCCTTATGGTAGTATGCATATTTAGAATGTCTCACTTTTTGATTGAAATTCTGTCCTGAATACTTCATTTAGGACCTATCCTGGGTCTTGCATGCCAATCAATAAATGTTTAGTGTCGGCTAAATTAATTTTTGGAAATGCACAGTAGTACATGCCATTTAAAAAGAACATAAAGACATTGAAAGCAGATATGTTGATTGCATGTGTTTATGTTCAGTCACGTGCTACTTCGATCCAATAAGGGGTAATTCATATGTGCAAGCAAGTTTCCATGTACAGGATGCCTCCATTGCATAGTCAAATGGTTGTTGTAGTCAGTGTTAGAAACTCAGGTAGACAAGTTTGGTGCCACATGACACCTGAAAACTAGGTTACGGGTGCACTAACAGAATGTCTAGGTGATTTTATTTATTTATGATGATGATGATGATGATGATTGTATAGCAAGATTACAGAGTTGAAAATGAATGAACTCCAGCCAAAATCTTATGTTAATTTTTCATATGATCTAATCCTCATCTGAAGACCGCAGAAAGCTCCCCTAATATTCTTATGTGGGTCCCTTCTTTTTAGTCTTCAGGGAGTGGTTGTAAGTGGGAAGGCAGAAAAAGGTACTCCATTCCTTCCACTCTGCAAACAAGCTCTTGATTGTCCCTAAACCCCCTTTCCTTCATATTATGTAATCTTTCTGGCACAACAACTAACACTTATTGCAGGCCTACACAACTGATGGCAGAGACATCCACCTTGAGTGACCAGTTTACACAACCTAAGACTTCAGTGTCCCTCAATGACCCCACTCCAAATTTTATTTAGATTTTAAGCACTACTGTGATAGTCTGAGGTAAATTACACTTTAAAATGCACAACTTAAACCGTCATAAACTAACCAGATAGTATATTTCAAATTAAAAGCATATCATACATTATGCCCCACGTACATTAAACAAGGCAACTAAAACTTAACCAAAACATGTTGGGTTTAAAACACAAACAAAAGGTTCTGGAAAGCACAAGCTCAAGGAATGAAGTTTAATCCCCAAATACCTTTCCTTCTCAGCAGATGTTATCTGATATTGCTCCAACTTCCTGGACTCACCAACCATCCTAACACTGGGATGTTACTGGCAAAGACTGTCTCTCCCCACCCCCAATAGGTACACACATAGCTCTTACATGGCACCTAACCCCTACATCCAGTACTAACTTTTGCTTCTGCTAGAAAGCCTTTAGATAAACTCTTAACTGCTTCCCAGTGCAGTATCACTCCCAACATCCATCATGCCTACCCACGTTCCCTTTCTCCTCTCCAAGCTGACTCCTGGAATGCCAACATATCCCTTCCAGGGAGTTATTCCACATGTACCCCCCACCCCCCGAGCTCTTTCTTTCTCACACGTGACAAGGCTTAACACGACAGATGATAGCTCAGTTAGTTAGAGCATGATGCTGATATTGGTTCTGGCAAGTAGTGGTGCCAAGGTTGCAGGTATGGGGCAGCTGCGTATTCCTGCATTTCAGGGAGTTGGACTTGATGATACTCAGTTTCCCTCCCAACTCTACAATTCTATGATCCCTTCATGTTTCTCCAAACCACACTGTCCCCACATTCTGATACTCTTCATTGCTCTTCCTCATGCTCCTTCCATGTTTTGTCATGTCTTCTTGGCACTTTTAATAGTTGCCAGTTTTAAGAGCCTTACCACCCCACCCCACAGAGGTCTGTGCCCCATGGGCCAGTATGGTGTGGCTGCAGCCAGGCTGGGTCCCCGCAAAAGTCCTGGAGCCGGGGGAGGAGGAGCGGACAATGCCACCAAGGCAACCAGAGTGGGGAAAGGAAACCCACTGCAGCCAGCCATAGGGAGCTGAGCTGGGTGAGGAAGTGGATGGAGGCAACGGACATCAGGCGCTCCGAGAGCACCCCACAGAAAAAGAGAAGCGGTGATGACTGGCTGGTGGCACAGAACCAGCTGCCTGGCTCCATCGTCAGAGCCCAGACTGGCCCTGCAATAGGGCAGGGGGAGGGAGGGAGAGAAGCACCTATCCGGGTGGCCTGACCAGTTCAGTGTGGCTGCTGTGAGGTGCCATGCACTTTGGCTCATGCTCATGCTTCCCCAGGGAAACTGGGGAAGTTTCCCTCAGCGGTAACAATTTTACTTGTGAGTAGCACAAGGCGGCATTTTGAGTTCTGCGCTGTCAGCAGTGCCATCCAGGTGACTTACGATATGGTGCAAGCGGGGGTAGTATCTCTCAGCAGCAATTTTACTTGTGTGTTGGGCAGGTCGGCACTTTGACTCTCACACCGCTCACAGCACCACCCAGGTGACTTGCGCTGCAGCAGGCGGGGGGACGACGACGACGTTTTACTCTTGAGTCTCAGGCGCCATACAACATGACCATGATGCAAAATGTCCTTAGCACCCGGGGAGTTTGGATGCTGGTTGTGGTGGTCCAGGATCTCCCTAATTCCATTGCCTTGTCCTGTACAGTCTATTCTGGACGTGATCCAGAAGAATGTGTAGCAGGAGATTGTTCTGCTACTGTTCTTGGGGAACTCCATTCCTTCTGTTGGAAGGAGGGGGACATGGTGCAAACGCCTCCTTCCTGCTATTCGTCTTTTTGGGGTGGGGAGGGGAGAGGACTGCAAGTGCTGCTCTAGTCATAGAACTGTGAATCTATGGATGACTGAAAAACTAATCCCATTGATTTCACTTTGTGGTTTTCGTGCAGCTACAATATAGTGGAAGGATGAGTGAAGACAACAGTGTGCCTGGGGAATGCCAGTGGCTTAAAGCCAAAAGCTCATTTGAAGAAGCTGTGTATACATGGTTATTGCTGGCAACATTTATGTGTCTTTCTGGCTTCACGTATATCTTTTTTTGGGGGGAGGGGGCTAATTTACCTTAGTGGTATTGTAGAAACACCTGTAGCTTCCTGAAAAGCAGAATGAGTGATGTTTTTGTACATGCACATTTCTTTCCCTATCTACTTTTCTGATATATTGGGCTTGGATAAATTTGTATTTAAAAACAGTTGCAGTGCTACAAAAATATTGTGCATAGTTTTGTTGCTCTAGCTTATGTTTACCTTTCTAATTCCCAGATTTTGTAGTTCTTCAAGCTTTGACATTAGCAGGGTAGAACTATCACTTGGTATAGATATAGCTCAAATGCACCATGAACAATGTCTGGATTTTTTTTAACTGACATCACTTTCTAAACATGAAAAAGTCACTTAAGGTTGCATATTGACTAAGGATGTCTTTTTGGTTTTAGCCTCTGTACTGCAAAACTCGTACATGGTGTATGTGGATTTCATTACAGCATCTCCAGTTGGGTCTCTGCTGTAGGCACTCCTACATAAACAGGCTACAGAGATTCCCAATAAGTACTGACTTATGGGGAATCTCTCTGGCTTCTCCTTGTAGGAGATCAGGCTACGCCATAAGTGGCCAGCCTGCAACAAAAGCTAGTAAACCAGTATAGCATGGCCTGCTTGCCTGATACTGGCATGTCATGACTAAGTGCTTGTCTGCCTGTTCATCTGGCTCAAAGAAACAGTAAGAGGCAGAATGTCAAAGGCAAATCAGGTTGCATATGTGCTTCAGTATGTTCATCTAGGATAGCATTATCTCATTGTTGGAGCCTGACTTGTGGCACTTACCCACACTAGTTGGATGGGGATGTTATAGCATTAACATCTAAGATTTGGTAGGATTGGGTGTAAGCTAGCACTGTAAATACATACTTTTGTCTCTGTGTGAAATTTCATTGATTTCTACACATACACATACATGAAGTTGCAAAATATTAAGACGGATTCAAATATTATGTATTTTGGTGCACAAATAGGCATATAACATGTTACTGCAGCAAATGTGTGTCTTATGCATATAGTCATCATGAAACCAGAATGGGCTGCAACTCCTTGTTGTATACACATGCTGGCAAACTAGTATATGGAATGGTCCACACCTAAAGCAGTTAAAGCCATTCCATGAAAATGGTGACTTACACAGATGTGCATTTTTATTCAATATTATATCATTTTTAACAGATCCTAGTAATTTAGAGTCATTGAGTATGATAGTAGGTTGTAAACAATACACGAAACAGCATGAGCTATAAGTTAAAGTACATTTGCTAGGAGCAGTTCTGAATAACCATACAAGGGACCTTGTTTATAGCTGAAATATAACAATTCTGGTGTAGCTAGTAGATTGTGACTATTGTGTTTTAAAGGGGAGGAGCAATTCATTATATCTCAGAAAACTTTGCAATATTATTATTATTATTATATCCTGCCCACTCTGGACGGCTTACAGCATATATAAAAACACAACAAAACATCAAACATTAAAAAACAGAATATTCTACGCAGGCAACAAACCAATAAATCAATGGAAATCAATAATAACAATAATAATAACAGCAATAATAAACAGTTTACAGTTATACCCAAATTAAAATAATCGCCAACCCCAACTAAACATTTAAAGAACCCCAACCCAACAAAAACCCAAAAAAAAGAAACCAAAATTAGAACCCTCTAAAACATTGTAAAACATTTTGGCCATCTGCCCAAACCCAAGAGTTGTTCTAGCAATGTCTCAGTGGCTTTCCAGGAGTCTTTTTTGGCTGTTCAGTGTGAGTCTGGGCCCTGCTTCCTAGGCCAGGTAAAAATGGGCCTTGCAGCAGGGAGCAGTCTTCCTTCCAGCACTCATTGCAGTTGCTGTATTGGCCTTGGAATAAGATATATTATAGTCATATGTGACTAACGCCATTAGTCTAGTTCCTCAATTTGCAGTACAGCTGCGAGGCCCTGTTTTTGGTGATCTGCTGCCCTAGCTACTTGGATTTCTCATCCTGAGTGCTTACATTTTGGTAAGGGATTGGGTGATATACAATATTTTTGATACTAAAGGCTAGGTATGCCAATGGTTGATAACTGGCCATCCTTCTTTTCTGGCTGGTTAAAATTCTTTGTAACTGAGATACTCATAAATTGATCCAGCAAAAGGTATTGCTTAACACTTTTTGTACTTGGCATTATTGGGTTGGATTCAGCTTCTACTTCTGGAAGCTGCCTTAGCCTGATTTTCAGGGCTTCTCCCTTCCCCCTCAGTCCCCATGCCACACCCCATCATTTTCAGCAGGTTCTGCTGACCTCTGGGAGAGGCTTTATAGTTTATAGGGAACTGATAGGGGAGGGGGGAAATCAGGCTAACATTGATTTTTCTCTGAATCCAACACATTCTTGTATTATTAAATTGGCTTAATGTGTATCTTTTACTAACAAATGTTCATATGCTGTAATGTTGCTTTTGTCTAGGCTGGCTGCTTGGCTAAGAAGAGTTTCACACTTCCAAAGTTAAAAGATGGCTTGGATTCTCCAGAAATAATCCATTGAGAGTAATAGTTTGAAACCATTGGCTTTAAACATATATGAAAACACACAATCTGTTGTTGAGGTTACCAGGAATTGATTTATGCCACCCTGCTTCTCACACCAGTCCTTTTCTGATTTTCTCATTTACTAATCATGAGCCTTTGGATTTTCTGTAGCACTTACTGTCCAGGCTCCCCCGCCCAAGCTACAACATGGTTGAACAAGCAAATCTTTCTTTTGAGACAAACAACTGTTCTTTCTTTTTGTACCATGTGCATTCTGGTGCCATCACTGCTTACAAAGTGATGGAAAGTCATCAGTTAGTTTCACCCTGCCTTTACTCAAGCTGCTGTGAAATTGTTGTGTACAGAAATAGTCATGCTGCAAGTGTGCAGCGGGAAACTGAAGAGTGTACTGTGGTATCATGAGGAGGGACAGGGTCACAGAAAGGTGTGGAACTAGGCAGCACAAGTAAGCACAGCTGCTGCCTGTCCCCTAACACTATTTGATGGCATTGCTATAGCTACAGTTCGTATGGCACAGTGATTCATAGGCCACTTGTAATAATGTAGTCTTATTGATTTCAGTGAAAGTGCATCAGAATAAATAGTTTGCGTATGCCAGGGATACCTTGTTAGCTCTTCGCAGATTTTAAAGAGTACAATATAGTGTTGGCCATTTGACTTGCAAAATGAATACAGTAGTCAGTAATTCAGTAAAATACTGGTCAGTTATACTGTACAGTACTTGCAAACAAGGAAGAAGAGGAGACTTCCTGATAGATTTTCTTACACCATCCTCATTTTTCCCACTGGGGTGAGGGAAGCCAGCAGCAACCTTGTATCAGCTGAGCAGGGTGGAGGGAGTCATCTTCAGTACCTTAAGGTAGAAAACATTCATTGTTTTCCCTTTTTCTGATAATGGAGGGTTCAGAAAACTTGACTACCCATAGCAGTTTACCAGTACTACAGTGGTACCTCTGGTTGCGAACGGGATCTGTTCTGGAGGCCCCTTTGCAACATGAGCAGAACACAACCCGTGTCTGCGTGTGCGCGGGTCACGATTTGCCGCTTCTGTGCATACACATGACGTCATTTTGTGCACATGCGTGAGCGGCAAAACCCAGAAGTAACCCATTCCGGTACTTCTGGGTCGCTGCGGGACGGAGCTTGAAAACGTGCAACCTGAAACAAACGTAACATGAGGTATGACTGTATTGCTACTTATCTTAAAATTTTAAATTGTTCTTTTTGTCTATAGAGAAAGTATAGGTTTAAATAATTAGTGAAGACAACTCCCCTGAACTTCAGGTTTAACAATTTTCGCAGTAGAAGGAATTGTAATTATGACTTCGATGAAGAATGATCTGTAGCTGTACAGAGGAATCTGGAAAAAGAATTCTCATGAGTCCTGTGTCAGAATTCACTGTGGGATGTTTTCTTAAACACAGCTCAGTAAAAAGTTGGTTTTTAGGGTTTAGGGTTTTTAGGGTTTTTTAGGGTGATCAGACTCTGCAATAATAAAGCAAATTGAATCTTTTTGACCGTTTGCCAGTAACTTGTGCAGGTGTTGTTGGCAGGTCTGTTGATGCTTTATCAGTGTATGAGGTATATATGTACTGGGAAGAGGAGTTCACGACATCTTTGTATCTCCCCCTCCCCTCACCAAATTAAATAGAAAAGGTGGCTTTATTCACCACTTGGGTTGATTGCTAGTCTTGGGAGTTCTTGGCATCTCCTCATTCTTGAAAGCCTTTTTTTGCTTCTTTACATTTAGCTTTCCAAGTGCTCTACAGCATCTTTTTTTCTGTTATTTCTTTCCTCCCCTCCCCCCCCCATTTGACCTGCCTTGTCTTTCTCACTAAAGAAATAGAAAACATGTTGTGATGTAACTCACCTTTATTGTGTTAGCACACCAGTGACTTGTTAAAATTACTACTTTCCCCTGTGATAAGTAGGTATGATTTGGTAGCTGATTTTTTAAATACTTTGCTTAAGAAGCAAGGTCTATAGTTACATTGTGATTTCTAGGAATATTTTCTGTGAACTTTCTTGCTAGCGAGAAGTTTAGTTGTACTCTCAAGTCACAAGTGAAGTGTTGTTTCAATTCATTCTTCAGTGAATAATCAATGGATTTTTAAGAGGATGCACATCTCTGGAACACTGTCAGACTTATAAATATTTATGATGTGGAGGGAAAGCACAGTGGTTGTGCTAGTAATTTTTAATTGCTTGGCTCATTTTATAGCTTAAAGTCTTCTAATTTCCAACTAATCAGTTAAAATTAAATATTATTGTGGAATACCTTCTCTTCCAAATTTTACAGTGTGCTTTATTATTTCTAGACTGGTCCATTTCGGATTTGTTCCATTGTTTACATGTACTGTTTTGAAGTATGTACAGTCTTAGTGATTCTTCACTTACATGGGAGATATCCAGTTGGTGTCCCTCTGCTGGCAGAAAGCATCTACAAGTTGCATGGGGAGGGTGACAGTCTTCAGCAGTTTCCCTCCCCCATCTGCTCTGGATAGCTGCTCAGCAGATGGAGGTTGGGGCAGGGAACTGCAGGAAGAGAAGGAATTGCCAGACATTGCCTCCTTACCTGTTCCTAGATGCCTTCTATAAGCAAAGGGACACCAACTGGATATCTCCCTATCTGTCATTTCTCTTACTGCAAGATTTCTGGGGATAATAAATTTTGAATAGAGAAGAATAGAATGCTAAAGGTGTCTTTTGGTACATTCAGGATATGTTCTTATTAGGAAGAGCAGTGCTGATATAAACAGTATAAAATTCCCAACTATCTGTATTTGATAGTTGAAAATTGTTTTAGAAATTTGCTCTTACTGCTACTATTAACCCATATGTGCACATCAGCATCTAGGTACACTTCTCTTAAATGAGTCACACTGATTTCACTTTGAAAGAATGGCATTCTAAATAGAAATATCACAATGCATTTATTCATTGCTAGTGCTGATTCCACTAAAATACTATGCAAAATAAATATTCAAGTAAAACTGCAGCAGGTATAATTTATTTATTCAGTTTGGAACCACCCATTAACCCAAAGGTTCGCATCCAAAGCACAGTGTTAATATATAATATTGATATTTCAAGTCCTGATAGGTGATATCTGAAAAAGTAAGTTAGTGCAAGGACTTCTGTCTGTGCAACAGAACTTATTGTTCCTGCATGCCCACTAAATTTGCACTAGGTTTTCTCCAAGCCTTCTGTAGCAGATTTGAAGGGCTTACAGGGAGATGAAAGGGTGTAGTTCCATTTTGCAGAACTATTTTGTTGGGTACTTCCTAATGGGTTGATTATAGAGAAGTGCAGGTATAGTTGGGCTAGTGCAACAGGGCTTTCCTGCCCCTTCTGCTCCACTGCACCCTAAAAATCTCTGGAATGACATGAGACCAATAGCAGAAAGGGAGCTGTAAGAATTCCAGTGATGCAAGCCATCTTTTGCATTCAACCCATTTTGCCTTAAATTCTGGCTTTGGTATTTTTGTGTGTCTTAAAAATATTTATAGATTTGTGTAGAAATCTTAACTTGGTGCATTTTATTGAATTCAGATTAGTTTAAAAATATTATTGGGATTTCATAAGCTAATCACTTTCAGAAATGCTACCCTATCCAGAAAAAAATGCCAAATATATGGCTATTTGTTATGCTTAGTGCTTTTTTTCCTAGCAAAAATGGTGCTGGTACTCACTGTGAAGTTGTTACACTAAGTTTCACACTTTTAACAGTAAGTACCAGATTTAGCCCCAACCCGCTGCACCCCATCTTTTTTCCTCCTTCCACGCCCATTCTGACCAAGAAATACTGAAAGACAAATTATTCCACACCTAGAGACTTACAAGTATAAAGTTGAGACCAACAGGTTGAGACCATACATCAGCCATACCCAAAGTAATGTGCTTCTGCCATCCCTGATCATCTGTCATGCTGGCTAGGGCTGATGGGAGTTCCAATCAAAAACATCTGGATGGCTGAGGAAGGGTACTTTAAGGACATTTATTTCTGTGGGTCTATTCTGACTATGGGTTAGGTGGCTACAACCCACATAAAAGTAATGTATTGGCCAGCAAGGCATTAATTCACAGCTTAAAACTCTCTCTGTAGCGTGTTAATTTAAAAAGAAGTGTCTATGATTTATAGTTAGCATGTCAGTTTATGAAAATGTTAGCGCAGACAGAACAATTATATAAAAAAATACATTTGGGGACAAGAGGAAATTGCGCATATGCCTCAAAATGTGTTAAGCAACAGATTTTTGGATCCTCTTTCAAGAATGCAATATCAGTATCAGTTCATTGGAAGTCTGCTGTTCAAATAAAACTGTTCCAACATAAAGCAACCAATGACTTATCCTAGTATGCACTTGACTTTTCCTAGATTAATACTGGCTCACTCACCTAGTTGCTATCTGTCTTTTTGCATCAATAAAACTAGTAGAGGCATTCTATAAAACATTTGAGGATCTGATGGTCCCACATATGACTAAAATATATAAAGATATTCTAACCTGAGGACCCATTACCATCAATCTGAAAACAATTGAGAATAGAAGCAATCCCCAGACAATACAAGGAACCCCTCAAATGTAGAATCTTACTGTCCAGTTTCCTTACAGTCATACCTTGGGTTAAAGTCGCTTTGGATTAAATCTTTTCAGGTTGCGTCCCATGGCGACCCGGAAGTAATGGAATGGGTTGCTTCCGGGTTTCGCCGCATGCGCAGATGCTCAAAATGACGGCATGCGCATGCGCAGAAGCGGCGAATCACGATACGTGCAGACACGGGTTGCGTTCTGCTCAGGATGTGAATGGGGCTCCAGAACGGATCCCGTTCACATCCAGAGGTACCACTGTATTTTATTTGGATTATAAAATTCTTACAGCAATCATGGTCAACAGAATAAAAAAGGAAAATATATTCACCTGGATCAGGCTGGTTTTGTTCCAGAATGCAAGATTACAGACCCAGTTAGGAAGCTAGTAAACATAACTTATTATAGTAAACAGACCACTTCACTAGCATGCCAATCATTAGATATATTTAAAGCATTTGATTGTGTGGAATCAAAGTAAATTTTTAAAATGGATTTGGCCCTAAATTTACTAAATCATTAGGGAAAATTTACGATATAGCATCTGCCACTATTGGAATAAATAATATAGATTCACCAAAATGTCTTCTTGGCTGTGGGACAAAACAAGGCTGCCTACTATCACTTCTCTTATTTGCTTTAATTTTAGAACCTATAGGAATAAGGCTGTACCAAACTTTAGCTGGAAAGGGGGTAACCATTAGCAGATAGGAATACCTATTCAGACTTTATGCAGATGATATTATTTTATGTACATCTGATCCAATCAATGCTGGCAGGATATTAAGGGATAAATTAGAGGCTTTCCCCACTGTTTCTCAACTTAAAGTAAGTTTTCAAAAAAACAGAAGTAATGCTTTTCCATTCTTCACTACAGAAAGAATTATAATTTCAACTTGGCACATTGTTCAGATGACTCTTTTCTCTTGGATTTGAATTTATTTGCTTCTGTAAAAGGAAATGGCTGCAAGGTGCCTTCGTAGTGTGATTATTACTACAATGACAAATAATGGTTTTTGACTTTATTGGGAAGGGGGGAGAATAAAAATATGAAATGTGCTACATGATAGAGTAGGTAGACCATGGCCATGAAGAGGTTAATGGCAAAAGCAGCTTGTATGGTGAATTTTGAATAGCTTGATTAAAATATGGTGGGAAGTGTTTAAGAGAAATTTGCAAAAAGAAATTTCCATCACAACAAGTTCAAAATATTTATTGCTTTTTAGTATGTGGTATATAAACTGTAAAGTTCATCTTCATAACCAAGGGTGTTGTGAGGTCATTTTTAAAATGAATGATTGGATATGCTTATACTGTTTCTGTCATAGAATCAAGTACTCAGAATAAAATACAGATATACAGATGAAAATGTACAGGTCTTTCTGCATGGCCTGTATATTTTCAAGAAGGCAAATGTTTCTAACGCATTCGTTTCTGCTTAGGTTTTCTTCCTTGTATCTTAATAGATTGTGATGAGGAAGAAAGCAAAGAGAGGGGATAGATTATAATATAGTGCCTGTAATCCAAACACTTTCATCTGAACTAGAGAAATTTCAAGTTAGACTGAGATTAAGACAGGCATGTCCAAAGTCCGTTTCGGGGTCTAATCCGGTCCGTTGGTCGGTTTAATCCTGCTCCTGTGGCAGTTTATTTTTTTGGGTAAAATCCTTTAAAAACCCCATAACTTCAATCTAAAAAAGCTCAACAAACTAACTTCAATTTTTAAAAAAGCTCAACAACTTCAATCCTAAAAATAAGTCAACAACTTTGGTTGGCCCTTTGGCCGGCCCTCACGGCCCTTCACTTCATCAAATCTGGCCCTCTTTGAACACCAGTGGATTAAGAGCTTTATTCTGATCACAACAATTGAATCAGTTAACACATGTGTATAGAGGCCTGGGACTTCATCTAAATATCTAATTCACCTGATATATCCAGTTATATCACTGTTGCTGCTTTCAAGTGATAGTGTTTGATCAAGAATCTAGGGCACAATAACAAATTTTTAAATCAGAAAAAGTATCCCAGGAATTAAGGATATGTGTGGAAATCCCATAGTTGGATTCTACCCCAGATTAAAATGAAACAAAGCAAACAACCCCCACCCATTCTATGTGACAGGGAGATGTCTAAGTGCGAATTCCTGCCCTCGGTATGGTAGTTTGTTTCTTGTAGGTGAATTTAACGGGGGGAGCTTTCAAACACGTGCTTCTTTCACCTGATTTTAAAGCAATGATGAGGGAATTGTTTGGCTTGATTGGTAACTGGGTTTGGCAAAATGTTCTCTGGATTTGTCCCTTCTTTTGTGGCACCTTGACTGCTGTAGTGGCAACAATCAGAGTACTTTTGGATCCCAGGAAATAATGTTTTACAGTCCACCTGATGTCCATGTTAAGGATTCAGACATCTTGAAAACAACATTTATTCGGGCTCCTGGTTGTTGGCATGAGTGTAGAAATGAAGCAAATGACTCTCCAGTGACACTTTGGTACCATTGCCAAGAAAGCTATTAAAATTTCACTTTTGGCTCCCTTTTTGAAACATAGTCAAGCACTGACTTCTGAGTTGCAACCTAAAACGAAAACTTTGGGACACTACTATTCCAAAATGGAGCTGTTGCTGGAAAGTAGTATTACATGCATATTTCTTCTCCATGAATGTTTAGATCAACTTTCAGGTACTGTACTATGTGTAAATCAGCCTATCATAGCTGGTTTTTGTTTTTTAACCAAATACCAGTATCTGATAGCTTTCAGTTTAACCTTTTTATTAGACTTTCTCCACCTGTACAGACATGCACAGTCCATCAGCATACAGATTGCATACAGTCTAGACACCATGAAACATCAAGTTTATCCATCAGAATAATGATATTATTAAAAATAACCCAAAAGGAACATGTATGTGTATGTGGAAAGACATCCTGCTGTATGTATGAATCTTAATGATTTTTTTTAAAAAATGTTATTTAGGTGGCATTTGTCTCTGTTTAGGTTGAGCGATATATACAGAGAACTTTTTTCTTTTCTTTGTACAGAGGAATTGTACAGAGAATTGTGTGTGTACATGTTGGACGGTTTTCTCAATGGAACATTTCAGTCTGAATGTTTGCACAGGTCACAAAGTCACTATACAAATGTCTTTTTTCACAATAAAAGGTTTCTAGGTATTTGCTTAAATTTATTCTTTCTTTTCAACCTATTTACAGTGGTACCTCGGGTTACATACGCTTTAGGTTACATATGCTTCAGGTTACACACTCCGCTAACCTAGAAATAGTGCTTCAGGTTAAGAACTTTGCTTCAGGATAAGAACAGAAATCGGGCTCCGGCGGCACGGCGGCAGCAGGAGGCCCCATTAGCTAAAGTGGTGCTTCAGGTTAAGAACAGTTTCAGGTTAAGTAAGTACTGACCTCTGGAACAAAATAAGTACTTAACCCGAGGTACCACTGTATTTGTTTAGTCATTCCCCACTTCTCCCCCTGACAGGGATTCTGACATTGTATACCTTCACAAGTAACATGTTTAGCAATCCTGAGATACAAATTTGGACTCCTACCATATGAAATAAACTTTTCAAAGTCTTACATTGAAGTCCTAGTTTAAATGATTTTTTTTTTTCCTCTTTGTATTAGAAAGCACATCAAGCACAAGCTGTGATGTATGTTTCCAAGATCATATAGAGTTCACAGTTCATACTAAATCTGTCACTTATCCCTGCTGAAACTAAAGTGATCTTACTATCTTTTGTTTGGTTCTTAGTTTTTTTAATAGTTGGTGAGCAATTGCCTATTGGTTTGTGCCCGTCCCCCGCAATAATTCATGGGATTTAGAATATCTAGTGACATGCAGATATTTAATTACTCAAATTTAAACAATTCCATTCATCCTGTGAAATATTTACTAACATAATTGGGAAACCTTGTAATAATAACAACAGGTTAGATTAGGAACAGCTAAATCTCTTTTTTTACTTGCTCTCTACACCTTCAATTTTCTCTCACCAGTTGAGTTCTTTCAATAATCTATGTTAATGGGAATAAGAAAACTGAACCGTAATTAAAAAAAATTGGGAGAATTGAAGTCTTTATAGTTGAAATTCTAGAATACCAGTATAATTGGATTCTTCTCCACCTATGAAAAAAATTCTCAAGTTTTTGAACAAGGCCATAATTTTATGCATAATAACTGGCATAACAAGTGGGAACTGAAAGTGCACAAATATTTTGAAAGCCCGAAAGGAGGATTTACATATGTCATGTACCATGCATATTGTTTTCAGATTCCCAGCCTTCCTCCAGGATCTCAGGTGGTGATTTTCCATCTCATAACTCTGTGAAATAGGTTAGACTGAGAGGTAATGACTTGCCCAAGGCCACCTACAGAGTTTCATACTGTTCAGGGATTTGAATATGGATTCCCACAAGTTTAACATTAACCACTACATCCCACAGTGTCCCAATGTTATATTGCTCAACAGGAATAATTGAGGAGTAGATTAAAACAGAAAAACCACTCTTTGACTATTTCATAGAACAGGAATCCTATGTAGAGAGAATCATATGCTTAAGTATTATAAACGTTCTCTCACAGCCTTACCTTGTACTGCATGTTTAATGGTAACTACTAAAACAAGAAACCATTTCCCATATGGTAGTGACTCTTGCATGGGAAACTTCATTTGCAAACCAGTCTCAAGATGTTACCTTTGTGTGCAGAATTGGGTAAAATAGTCTGCTGTATTCATTGTTTTTTATCTGCAAGTATCTGAGAAGTGAAGAAAAGCCTGCTGGATCAGCCAAGTGGCCCATTTAATTCAGCACCCACTTCTTATGGTGGCCAACCAGGTGCCTGTGGAAAGCTCTCAACAGCACTCTCCCCTCCTGTGGCCCCTTGCAACCAATATTTAGAAACATGTTGCTTCTGACAGTGTGGGTAGAATATATCCATCATGGCTAGTAACCTCTGATAGCTTTATCCTCCATGAATTTGTCTAATCCTCTTGACACAGCAGGAGCCAGTGTGGTGTTCCACAGATATTGCTTGACTACAACTCACATCATCCCTGACCATTGTCCATGCTGGCTGGGGCTGATGGCAGTTGGAATCCCATCTACGTGTGGGAGGTACCCATTCCCATTTAATGCCATTAAAGCAAATGAAATGGAGCTGCACACTGATCTTTAAAATTGTAAACCACCTTGAGTGCCTTTGGCAGAAAGGTGGTATATACCGTATTTTTCCCTGTATAACACGCAGATTTTTTCTCCTAAAAAGTAAGGGGAAATGTCTGTGCGTGTTATTGAGCAAATGTGTGGTCCCTGGAGCCGACAGGCGCGAGTGAAGGCAAAAATCAGGCAAATATCAATCATCCGGAGAAGGGAAGCCTTGAAAAGAGGAAGCTGCTGCTTTCCTGCATTCTGCCTCAGGGTCTTACTGCCCACCCGCTTCTGTTTGTTACTGTGTTTGCTCAAACGGAACAAAGAGCAGAGAAAACCCCTCCCCTCCAGGCAAGCAGAGGGGAAAGCAGAGCGTCCTTCCTTCTAATTCCTCTCCGTGCTCCGGTGCTGCAACATGCAGGTGGGGGAGAGAGAGAGAGCTGGCTGGCTTGGGTGGGTGCGTGGGGGGAACTTTTGCCTTCCTTTCCTCCCTCCGGTAAAACCCCTCTCCTGCATTCTTAGCCAGCTGCTTCTCCGCACACCCCTCTCGGTGCTCCTTGTCCCTTCTATGTTTTTCCTTCCCTCCCCACTTAAAACGTGGTTACAAAGCACAGATCCACATGGATCCTCAGGATCTTTGCATAGGGTCACCCCAAATTCACCATCAGATCACATAGCAATGATCTGATGCAAAAACAGGGCTGCAATGGTGCAAAAACGTGGTTACAAAGCACAGATCCACATGGATCCTCAGGATCTTTGCATAGGGTCACCACAAATTCACAATCAGATCACATAGCATGTCCATGGCTACAGCCTGCACCAAAAAAATCACGCACCCACTGTTGCCTGGGGCTGCAATGGTACAAAAACGTGGTTACAAAGCATGGATCCACATGGATCCTCAGGATCTTTGCATAGGGTCACCCCAAATTCACCATCAGATCACATAGCATGTCCATGGCTACAGCCTGCACCAAAAAAATCACGCACCCACTGTTGCCTGGGGCTGCAATGGTGCAAAAACGTGGTTACAAAGCACAGATCCACATGGATTCTCAGGATCTTTGCATTGGGCTACCCCAAGCTCACCATCAAATCACATGTCTGTGGCCACAGCATGAAGCACAAAAATGATACATCCACTGTTTCATTCAGAATTTTTTTTTCTTGTTTTCCTCCTCTAAAAACTATGTGCGTGTTATGGTCAGGTGCGTGTTATCAAGTGAAAAATACGGTAAATGGAATTATTAACTGAATGAATGGATGAATCTTCAGTTAACACAGGAAGTTTGAATTTTGTAATGATTGCAATATATGCAGAAATAATGTCACGTGTGTGAAGTGGTTCTTAACTGAAGCGAAAGTATGTGCCTGCGTCAAAATTATATCAACCACTAAATCATAGAAGTATAGGCAGGAAATGCAAGGTTAGGGCACGATCTCTATGCATATTCATTTAGTTACATGAATGGAAAATGGGAGACTAATCTCTATACAGATGTAATGTTCAAAAATTTAAAAATCACAAGATCAGCGAAACCTGACATCTACAGAAATAATAGGCTTTGTTTGTTTGTTCATGGTAAATAGAAATATGGACTGCTTAAAGCACAATGGCAGCAGAAGCACTGTTTCAAGAACTCATGACAACAAAACATCTGTAGCTTAAAATATGCGAATAAAAGCATGGTTTATATCTGAGGCTTCAAATCACTGAATTTGAAGACTTTGGAAGAATAGAACTTGGAACTGGCATTCTAGTCAGTGTCTCGTTATTTAAGCAGACTGCACTAAAAGTGAACATGCCCAACCAAATGTCTTAACTGAGAGCATCATGCAGCAGAACCTAAGATGTAGGTTTATTTTCTTGCTTATTGCCTCCCCCTTTTTGCTTTCTTGTACTCCTATCACTTTCCCCATTACTTTCCAGGTACTGAGTTATGCTTGTTCTCTAGAAGTGCAGAGATAGGGAGGAAACTGCTAGAAAATTAAAATCATGATTATGTTCAAGGGATGTTAATGGAAAGAGCTTAGATCACATTTTTTGATCAACTGAAATGCTAAGTTGCAATCTGAATATTGGCTAATCATATTAAATAACAGGAGATAATTAGTTCTTTTAGTTGTAGCAGGTCCTTGTAGCAAGCAGCTGAAAGGAACAGCAACTTGTTACAGAAATATCTGTGTTTCTGGTCAGGGAAATCTAAGGCAAAATTTATTGAAACCTGAAATGCAGAAATGAGAAAACAGAGGAGTAATTTGTGTTGTTTTTAAAAGAGAATTTAATCCTATCTCTGTACATGTGCATGTCTGTCCTTAACTTTGTTTTCTGTTTGATTTGATTTACAGGTTATAGTTGACAAAATTAATGTTATCCTAAAGCATATACAAAGCTGGCAAATATAAATAGCTATAGAGCCATGTTTACAGAGTAGTTTAATAATAGTCTGACCCTTGGCTGCATGCATGGCAGCTTAGATCAGCATCACACACATTTTAGCCTTGAGTTTTACTCCTCAGGAGAAACCTTGAGCCATGTTGCATTACTTCTGTGCCTTGCCACATGTTGGCAGTCTTCAGAATCTTGAAAATCTGGATTTTATTAAGTATGTAATAACTGTGATTAATATTAAATTAATAATTTTTTAAACACAACAGGCCTGCTTGTCTTTTTAAAGTGAATTTTGAAAGTGTTAAGCAAAAATACAGTAAATGATCTTCATTTAGAGTTGCTTGAATAGAAATTTCTTCATTGTTATATGTCATCCTCTCATGTAATATATCTATACTTTTTGAAAGGCAGGCATTCAAATATATTTATTTCTGTTAAACATCATGTTCCATAGCCTCAAGGAAAATGGTGACCTTATTCTGCTTATTATTTTAGTTTTCTTATTACATACATTTGCATATTAAAAGGTAAAGGGACCCCTGACCATTAGGTCCAGTCGTGACCGACTCTGGGGTTGCGGCGCTCATTTCACTTTATTGGCCATGGGAGCCAGCGTACAGCTTCCGGGTCATGTGGCCAGCATGACTAAGCTGCTTCTGGCAAACCAGAGCAGCACACGGAAACACTGTTTACCTTGCCGCCTGAACGGTACCTATTTATCTACTTGCACTTTGACGTGCTTTCGAACTGCTAGGTTGGCAAGAGCTGGGACTGAGCAATGGGAGCTCACCCCATCGCAGGGATTTGAACCACCGACCTTCTGATCGGCAAGTCCTAGGCTCTGTGGTTTAACCCACAGTGCCACCCGCATCCCTATTTGCATATTATCTTTGCTTAAATATATTTTTCTCATAATGCTGTTTTTCTGTCCTTGGCTTTTAAATGGGTCATTTAACATGGGTTCCAGGGAGCTAAGATCCACGCAGTAAACACTTTTAAAAGAAGCTAAGAAATTTTCATCTTCCAAGTAGCACTTTTATGGGATACGAAATTGCGTGTCCCTCATGTTGCGTGTCCCTCATGTAGTCCTTCCTTCCTTCCTTCCTTCCTTCCTTCCTTCCTTCCTTCCTTCCTTTTGTTTTTGGGGGCATGTTAAGCCCTTATGAAGTAGCTTATGATTATGTTTACCTTCTTTTGACAGAGGAGCAAATTAAGCTCTTATAACTCTTAAACTCGGATATAATTTTAGGATTTCACACAGATTGTATGTATGGTTGTACTTTTCAGAATCCTTATGAATATTTAGTTTGATTGCCATAATATATGCTGAAGAAATGTGCAACATTTGCCTCCCTCTCTATTTCTGTTTCTTCTGTGTGCTGCTTTCTCTTCCCCATCACCTTTTTTATTGGCTGCAGACTTTCCTTCATCTCCCATGTTGAAGGCATACACATATTTGGGCTTCCATCTAAACAGCAGAAAAAAATAACAATTAGCTTTGAAGTCTGTGTGTCTTTTAGCAATATATATATATAATAATTACTTTGGTCCATCTTTCCTTTTAAAAATAAGTATAATCTTTGGCCATTATAAGTACAGTAATAGCAATAAATATATTCATTTCCTAGAGAGATGTATGGAAGAGAGACCTTGCATAATACATGTGGTGTTCCTTCCTTTGGGAGGAAGGCAGGGATATAAATTTAATAACATGGCCACAAAAACATTTAGGTAAAAGAGACCCCTTTTAGTAACACACAAAACATATGTAACCATGTTGTCCTATAAGAAATATATTCAAAAGCTGGATTAGGCCAACACCTTTCTTAGGGCCACCAAAAAGTAACAAATAGTGAGGAAGCTTTTGAGTTTTCCAAAACACTCTTATCAGGCTGCATGTTAAACAAAGCCAGTGGTGAGGTCGGGGAAGAGAAGAAAGTTGCTGCTATGTGTATAACTCAGAATCACTTATGGCAGTGAAGGGGTGAGTACTGTGGGAGTGCACATAACATAGATTTCAGTCCAGATCATGATTTTGCTCTTCTGAAAACAGGCAGTCTCTGCCCAACATGCTTGTTAGGATGTCTGTTTCATTTTACCTTGATTATTCACTATTGATTTTTTTATGGCCATAGCTTTTTTTCTTCAGACAGGAATTGATAAAATTTGCAGGCACACCAGCCCCTCTGGAGTGAATAAGGCTTGGCAAATTATAAACAAATATGTTCAGGGACTTTTGTGCTGGGCAAAGTTTAAAGTTTTAACTTTAAAAAAAAGGAAATTTCTAACTTTATTTTGGGGTAGAATTGAATGACATTTGCAGGCAAGACCAGCCTTCTGAGGGCATGAATCCTCTGGACTGATTTCAGAAGGATAATGGCCGTGGTTTCCTGGAGGGGCAGCGATTACAGTTTTAGGAACCCTCCCCCCCAATCTTATCTTACTTACTGTTCTGTGGACATTGGTCTGAAAATTGCAGACTGGAGGGGTTTTCCTGTGTAAGAAACCTGCCAAATTGTAAGCAAATAGGTTCAAGGAATGTTGTTCTAGATTTTATTGAGGGAGCTCAAAGGGAATCGCTTTCTGGGTGAAATCATTCCCTCTTATTAGAAGTTTGACCTGTTGGACACAACAGAGCTCTAGTGTTTATTCTCCCTTCCTCCAGCATTCATCCCTATCATTGTGTTAAGCTTAGAAACCTTTATTTTCTTTCAGCAGAAGCTTGTCTGTAGTGCTTTGTTCTTATGTTTGGGTCACCAAAGCACCATGGTCCTTGCTTCAATTTGTACCACCTTGTATAGCTCCCACTTCACCTCAGACTAGCCAAAACCCCTTGAGTTGGTACCCCTTTCCCTTGAAATTCCACATTTGCCTGACTCCAGTGTAAACCACTAGTGAACATACAAAGGGTGAGCACATACAAAGGTGAGACTTCTCCAACTATAAATGCTTCTCTGTTAGCAAGTATGTAAGGTACTATACAATATTCTGCAAATAGTTCATAGTAACAGTACAGGGTGCCAACAGCTTATACTTATTTGGGGATGAATGACATCTTGTTTTCTGTAGCATTATCTGATGTGCTAATGCCACAGAACTTAGCTTTTGGGGGTTTCTGCTGTGATAGGTATCACAGATGATACACGTCTCTATTGTTGCTCACAATATATTCATAATTCATAATGAATAAAATGATGATACCTCTGCCTCATCATTTTCTGTCTTACTTATTCCAAACGGTGCCATGAGAGCAGTGACTTATATAAGAAGTATTGAAATAGCTGTTAAACTAAGTTTGCTGTGAAATAACCTTGAAATCCCAATGTGAAGTCCTTGGGTACTTTAGGGCGTGTAAACTTGGCAGCCAAAGAAAGTCAAAACAAACTTTCTTAATGAGTAATTCTAGAAGACTAACCTTGTATGCAGAAGCAGAAAGATCGTGCTGCGGTACCAAAGGACTTGAACATGGTCATCCGTCATCTACATTTTAATTTATTCACTATACTTCTGCTTGTACATGCAAACCTGTCTGCTTGTATTTTATATTTCTGAAGGATAAATATGCTGTAGCATACATGAGGGGAAAGTGTGAACCTCTTCATAAGAAATAATGCAGTAAACAGTTTACATAGCAACAAGGTCTGGGTGTATGGACCACATGGATCAAGTGTACATAGACTGAGTTCTACACTACCACTTTGGGAACATTGAATTAAAAGTATGAATAGCAGGAGCTTGGTACTGCCTTTAGCACAATCTGTTTGGCTACCTGTTGTGTGGTTTCTAAAAATTTCAAAAAATAAAAATAAAAATATGTACACCAGCCAGTTATGATACACATGGAGACTCCTGCAAGCAAAGTGAGCTGACAATAACTTCCATAGATATCTGACTTCATCATCAATAATGGATCCAAAATATACCAAGAAAATAGGATGAGGGAAAATGTAGAATAAACCAAGTTATAGATAATGAAGCACCAAAACAAACACAGCAGCAAATTAAAAATTAAAAATAATGCTTGCTGGCTCATTCCCAACAGAGACAGATTTCTTGTGTACCATACTCTCTTTTTTTCAGCATCCCTAGAAAGCACACTAGTGACTCATAACCTTCCTAGTGTGTCTCCCTCTCGGCTTCCACTGCCCTGAGATCTGATCTCAGCAGCTAAAATGCAGCAACTAGGATTATGCTTACTTCCAGATCAAATGGGCCTTTTGGCAGCTCCAAATGGACCTTTTGGCAGCATGTTGCAAGATACATGTGCCCCAGCTTAAGTCTGTTGCACCATCAGTACAGAGAATTTCATTCAAACATTTGTTCATGTGGCTTATTTTTTTAAGCCTAGACTCACTGCACTATATTGGATAGTAGTTGTTACTTGGTTGCATTTATTTTGACAATATACTTCATGGAATCTTGACACAGTATATCCAAATCTACAGCCTGTGTGCTGCATAACCTTGAACCCTGTAAACAAGAACAAGTTATAGTACAGTTGGACACTACACATTCAAATGAGTGTCACACAGGTCGAGGTTCATGATGGTCATTGCATGTATTTACAGTGGTACCTCGGGTTAAGTACTTAATTTGTTCCGGAGGTCCGTTCTTAACCTGAAACTGTTCTTAACCTGAAGCACCACTTTAGCTAATGGGGCCTCCCGCTGCTGCCGCGCCGCTGCTTTGCAATTTCTGTTCTCATCCTGAAGCAAAGTTCTTAACCTGAGGTAATATTTCTGGGTAGCGAAGTCTGTAACCTGAAGCATATGTAACCTGAAGCGTATATAACCCGGGTTACCACTGTATACACTTAGGACGCTAGCTTTCATATACATACACACACACACATCATTTGTATACTGTCTCTGGGCAGTCTACAACATAAAAATTACATTAAAATAACAAATAAACACAACTATTAAATCAGTCAGTTGCAAACTGAGTAGAATGAGCATTTTCTTAAGTACAAAATTAAATATAGGAGGGACTGAAGGCACAACTGTCTGCTGCATACAGCATTATGTAGTAGAATCCGCCATTACTTTTCTGTACTGTATACATACTCCAGGCAGGTAGAAATTGCTGTGCAGAGCGTTCTAGCTCCAGCTAGTAAACTTTGCCCCTGCTGGCTTTGTGATCACTCGGGTGTTGTGATCTGGAAAAAGAATCAGCTCTTTGCCTTTAAACTGCTCTCTTGCAGGTCCATGAAGGGAAAATAATTCTGTTGAATTTCCAAGGGGCTCTTTCCTGAGCTTTGTGGTTCCCTGCCAACAAGCATCAGTGTAAACTTACGGCGTGTTGACTTTCATTTAAGAAGAATTCAGTGGTGCTTCTTCACAGATGGGTCTTTGTGTGTGAGTGTGTGTGTGTGTATGTGTATGTGCTTAAAAAAGCTTAATTTTAAAATGTAAGTATGAGTTAATTTATGTAGTTTTGAGCTGAATTTAGCATGTTAGAACTGAACTTTTAGTAACTAGGGAGGAAGCTATTGTATTTCTGAAATTATAATGGAGGGATAGCTTTAAACAAATCCTTTTGGAATTATTATGTCAAGGCTACATACAAATTTAAAAAAATGTTTTACTCTTTGCTAATCTAAGTATGGAAGTGTATGGAAGTGAGAGCTGGACCATAAAGAAGGCTGATCGCCGAAAAATTGATGCTTTTGAATTATGGTGCTGGAGGAGACTCTTGAGAGTCCCATGGACTGCAAGAAGATCAAACCTATCCATTCTGAAGGAAATCAGCCCTGAGTGCTCACTGGAAGGACAGATCCTGAAGCTGAGGCTCCAATACTTTGGCCACCTCATGAGAAGAGAAGACTCCCTGGAAAAGACCCTGATGTTGGGAAAGATGGAGGGCACAAGGAGAAGGGGACGACAGAGGATGAGATGGTTGGACAGTGTTCTCGAAGCTACAAACATGAGTCTGACCAAACTGCGGGAGGCAGTGAAAGACAGGAGTGCCTGGCGTGCTCTGGTCCATGGGGTCACGAAGAGTCGGACACGACTAAACGACTAAACAACAACAATCTAAGTTTAAGCATAGGACTAAAAAACTACTTTTGGTATCTGCAATGTATCTCTCTCTCTTTTTTTTAAGAATAATTTTTTATTAACCGACCAATCACATCAAATCAAACCAAATTACATAAATTCCAAATTACACAGCCAAATTTTAAATTTTTGTTGGGGGTACCCATATTTCAAGTTCCGAAGGGGATCCAATCAACTTCTTGCTTCTTGCTGCTGTTTTAATGTCCACAAATCTAACCATATGATGTTCACAGTACTATCCAGTCCTTTCTTATTGTTTTTCCACATCTCTTGTTGTTATTTTCATATATTTTTCCTTTCTCTTTGTGACCTCTGATAGTCTCCAAAGCTGGTTAGAACAGTTTGTAATCCTGCGTGGATATTTTTTTTTTTTTTATCCAGTAGCCATATCCAGACGTTTTCCATATAACATCACTTCCATACATCAAAACAGTCTTAGCGTCATTAATCTTCACCAATCTGCCTCCTTTCTCAAAACCTCTGAGGAGATTCACCAGGAATGCATTCTGAAAACAAGTCCGTTCCTCCTTCCGGTTATAAATCCTTTGGCAAGATGGCGACTCTGAATTAATTGCTGCGCCATTCCAAAAGCTCTTATTGCTTCTCGATCTCCATAAAGCATACTTTTGGTTAAAGTTTATCTCCACACATAGTAAATCACATAGAAGGAAAGTAAAAAAGGCCCCCCCCCCCATTCAGTCCCGTTGCCGACATACCCAGCCTTTGGTGTATCTTCATCGTAAAATATTCCTGTTTCTCCAACCCGTCGTCTTTTTTCGCGGAGGTCACTTAAATTAGCAGACTTCACTCCCCTTCTTCACTTGAAATATGTGCATTTGCTTCTTTTGTAATTAATTATTCCAAATTGCTGCAGCTAGTGCGCGATCAGAGACAGCGTCCAGGAGAGCCGATGTCCACACAGGGGCATTCTGCCTAGTGCCCTCACCCCCTTCTTTCGAATTTGGGGGTGATTTATGGGCACAGCAGGCAAGGGCAGTGTTCCCCATTCCCTTGGGGCAACAAGGGAGGCTGCCTACTCCCATAACAACCTCTTAATTACCTCGTGTGGGTCGGAGAGATGGTATTGTCGGCCATCTTCCAATGCGCCCCTAGTGGCCCCCCCTGCAATGTATCTCTTTATCTTCTTTGAACAACAGATCCACATGCCACATCACAAATTTTCTTGGTTTTCAAAAATGGTTCCCTTATGGCATGGGGGGCTGCTCTTTGAGCAGCAAAAGTTTGAAGACTCCTTGTGCTTATTGAACTAGTACTGTGGTACTCTTGTCCTTATTCTCAGTTTATAACTAGCAGGGAATAAAACCCATTCTTGGTTCTACAGACGTTCTTTTAGCTTCATCTCTATTTAACTTCCTGTGGCAGTTCTGGTTCTTCTCTAGTAAGAGTTCTTTCAGCAAAGCAAAAAATGTACTTAGCCAGTGCAGAACCTTTGATCTACTCTATTGACTTTTATATTTTGTTTGAAGATTAATCTGTAGTTTGGCATGACAAGCTTTGCTTACATTTATATTTATACTGTTTGCGTTATAACTTTATAACCTGCATTTCTGAAAGCTTTTTTAAACTCAGTGACGTTTACTGTTGCAACACTGTAAAACTTTACATTTGGGTACTTGGATTGTGTTTGATGTTACATACACTAAAAGGAGTTAGCTTTCCATGTTCATTATGTTAAGTTTGTTTTATGTCTTCTACACTATTCATAAACCTTTATAAAGCAGTTGTTTGAAGAAATGAGCCCAGTAAGTTTGCAAAATACATATTGGACATAGTACTTGAAAACCTGGTCTCTAGAAAGGTGGCTACTTAAAATTCCACCTTTCAAAATTAGATGTCAAAGCTATAACTTAAATAAAGGAGAGAGGTGGTGCTTAGGATTGCTTTAAACATTAATTTTCTGCTGTGAACTAATGAGGGGAAATCATGAAGTGTGGTGTGGCTTTCATTCTGTTTAGGACACAACTTCATTCTCATTTCCATTATGTTGCATAATATATAATAAATTTAAAAGGATAATTTACATTTTACGAGCACATACAGATTAGAGTGAGATGATTGCCATCAGAACCTCTTGACATATGGCTGTGTATGGTTGTCATAACACATTTCATAAAATCTCCATGGCATTGCTAGCAGCTCTTTCAAAGGTGCACTGCTGCCATGATTTTTTCATAGGTAGATGGGTGGTGTGAGATTTGCTTAAAACAACAGTATGGATCCATCACCATATGGAAGCAGTACTTGGATTTTACACTACATACATGAGGTTGGCCCCTCAAAGACAACTAAGGATTTTACAAAGATTGCCCTGTGATCTGTGCTTTATTTGCTCTTGCCTGCATTTTCCTCCAGAACGTTTGGATCTATTTTACAACGCAGACTTTCTTGACTTAAAAAAATAAATTTTAGAATTTATAATTATGGGTGGCTGTGAGATAATATTGTAATGTTCTTTCCTAAATAAGAAAGGGTCAGGTTAAAGTTGGCACTCAAGGATGGCAGAAATTTGCTAGTTTCAACTTGAAAGGAAAAATACATTTATTCTGTAAAACTAAGTAGAATATATTTGATACACTAATTGGGATTAGCTTTTATTATTAAACCCAACTTCTGAATTATCAAGGGTAAAGTGTTTATGATCTTTGTTCCCCCCTTAAGACGTTGTGTGGACAGTAATGACCGCACGTTTCCGATTGCCTGCTGGCAGAACCTACAATGTACGAGCATCTGAGCTGGCACGAGACAGACAGCATACAGAGGTGGTCTGCAATATTCTTCTTCTGGACAATACTGTACAAGCTTTTAGAGTTAATGTAAGTATAATATTTTAGGAAACATGTTGTATCTCATTTAGAATTGCCTCATAGTAGAGTCCTAGGCTTTAGAAAACATGCTGTTGATTTTGCATATTTATTTAATCAATAGTATACATTAGCCATCCATTTACTTACATTAACATGGTCATTAATTCAGAGTCCTTTCCTAAGGGCCTCCTCTTGTTGTTTTTTTGTTTGTTTTTTTGAAGAGGCTTCTCAGCAGGGAATGGCCTGAGGAGGATGTGGGAAATTCACCTTGCATGAGTGCTGGCACTAGGTACATCCATGTATACAATGTTTTCAAGACTTTGCAGAACACACTATTTTAATAGGAACCTTTGCAACAAATAATATAGCTAAAAATGTTTTCCCTCTTATTATACCTTGAAAATGATTCCTTGCTTAATTAAATACGATGAGACCTAAATAAAGGTCGTTATTAAGCTAGCATAAGAATAAATTTGAATGTTATACATGTTTTATATTAGTACATTCGTACAATTTAGAAATTATTATTTATTATTAAAAAGAGTTTAAAGCAACTTACAGTTACAGAAATAAGGTGGGTCTTAATTCATATCAAGTGTTAAAAGCCAGAGGTCTGTTAAAATGCACTCCTTCGGACATTGTCCCAAAGCATCTTTTACAAAAGACATTTGCAGTACAGTTTATGCAGATTTTCTCAGAAGTCCCACAGTGTTCAACAGGACTTACTCTCAGGGAAGTGCACATATGATTGCTGCCATAATGGTTTATTTTGATTATTGTAACCTTTTTGCATGTATTCAAAACAAAAGCATATAACTACAAATAACTCCATATTTAACATTTTTATTAATGCTCCTTGTATTAAAAATCAAATGGAGGCACTATTCTCCCTGCCCACTGAGTGTTGGATACACATATATTTTAAGGTTGCTTTGCAAATAAGTTTGAGCTTTATGAGTATGTCAGCAGTAGCCAATAATTTAACCTGTCTGTCAGTAATAAACCTACAGAGATGACCTTGATCTTTGCTGAATGGAGGCAGCTTGTGACTGATTTAGACCAATGATGGGTTTTACAGTTAAAACTTAGGAGCTGCTTTATCAAAACACGTGTCCAAATAAAGTATCTTTTTGTAATGAGCAAGCTATAGAAATGCATTAACACAGAGATTTGTGGAAAAACAAAATGCCAAAAGGCTACCCCTCAAATTTACAAAGGAAAAATGTATTGTGAAATAGCTTTTCCGTGTCAAATGTTTCTCAACTTTTTTGGTCCTCGGCATTTATTGTGCACAGAAAGGAAGTTCTGCATAAGTAACTTGGCCAACAGGCCAAAGCATGCAAGGTAGCGTGAAAGGAAGCACATAGTCTGGAATGCGTGAAGGAAACAAAGGAGTGGTTAGGAAGCAAACCTATGTGGTTTCAGAGGTAGAAACATGACTAAAGTATTTTGGGCAGGGGCAGACTTGCTTAGCATTTTTATGGCCACAAGGCTGCATTGTAATATGGTGGCAGTAGACAAGTCATCTGAATTTGAGACATATAGGAACATGTCATCTTTTGAGCAAGCCAAACTTGGCTGTCACATTCAGTTATACTTTGCAAATGAAGACATGTTTAAAATAAATATTTTGAAATATGCATGCTCTTTTTGTTTTTATCAGACAGTTTGTATTCTTGGGCCATGAGTAGCTGACAAGAGAAATTGTATGTCAATCTGGTCCTTTAGCTTTAAGTAAATTAAGAGGTTCTTTTCAGATGCTGTGACTGATAAAATTTCAGGGAACTGTTTTTAGAATTGGCATCACTTTGAAAGTCTCAGCTCCTTGCTTCACTGGCTTTATAACCACAAAAGACAAGGTAAAGCCTGTGCCATGGAAGCATAATGTGTTTCAGAATTCAAAGATCTGAAAGATTCACACTAGGTTTAAAAATGCATAACTGGCATATATATAGTCATGTACCTGCTTTGGTTTCTATAAATGTGAGTTTTCAAAATGAATATCCAAGCCACTCTTCCTAAATTGTAGTCCAAAAATATAAACCAAGAGACAGTGCAGTTGAAAAGTGGAACTGGTCTCTTGTTTACATCATAAAACCTTCCAAAGGACCAGAGTAGAATTCTGGTAAGGTTTGTTTCAGCTTAAACAACAAGAAATTTCTGTATGTGTTATTTGGGAGGAAGGGCAGGATATAAACTGAGTTTAATTATTAATGATGATAGTAATAATAATTCATATCCCACCTTTCCCACAATGATCTCATTGTGGTACACACACACACACATCTTGTTCTTGCAACAGTCTTGTTAGGCAGAGAGAATGACTGACACAAGGTTATCCAGTGAGCATCATGGATGGCAGGAATTTGAACTCTGATCTTTCAGGTCCTAGTCTAACTTTCTCAACTACTTGAGCATACTGGCTTGAAAGTGGGAAGAAGTCAAAGTTGAAATGCAGATTTTCAGGTTAAAGACAATAAAACTTTCCGATTTAAAAGTCTTAAGGTTTTCTCAGAGACCCAGTTTCTGTCTCAATTTTTCCAGGATGGGTAGCGATTAGAAACAAAGTAACCTGCTTTGGTGGTGGTTGAATCATTTTGAAAACATTTTCATTTGCTATTTTCTTCCTACAGAAACATGATCAGGGACAAGCTCTGCTGAATATAGTTTTCAAGCATCTTGATCTGACTGAAAGAGACTATTTTGGTTTACAATTGGCTGATGATTCTACTGATAACCCGGTAAGCTGTGTCTGTTTTCTAAACAAATTCCTCTTTGTTGTTCTCAAAGTTTGAGATTACAAGTTCTACACTTCTAGATGCTTGCGCTAAGTTTAGTTTGCTGAGGGAGAGGCTGATGTTGCAGAGTCATTTGTAGGAGAGCTCTGTTGCAGAACTAAGCACTTACTTACTTAAAAATGATTCAGTAATTTTTTGGAGAGCCTGAAAAACCTGATAAAGTCTCTTGAACCTTACAAGGGATAACTAGGTGTGGCATCCCACTTGAGCAACAGAGTTTTGATTCTGCAAATGGAACTTACCTTTCCTTCTCCCTTACAGCCCCCCATGACCCCCCCCCATTTATGGGGTTGAAAAATCCTCTGTGGATTGGAAGGGTCATGGGGGCTGCATGGTACAGAAGAGGAAGCGCCATCACATTCATTGTCATGACATTGGATCTCACCCAAAATGTTGACACCTCTGCTACAGAAAAAGATGAAGAGAATCTATTCATTTCGCTAGTCTTTCCTTCGCACCCCTAACTTTTGATTAATACATGATAAGTTGCAGATTTGCTTACATGCTCTAGAAGGGATATACTGGAGAGAAAATGATCAGTACAATCATTCAGTATGCCTAACTTGGTTTTATTTCTGTCACTTTTATTTGTGACTAGTGCCTGACATGCAAAGCAATCATATTTACCAGCAGAAGTTTGGATCTTAGGGTATAAATACACGTCATTACCTGGTTCTGTACCAGATATTCTGCAGATATCACAATCCATTGTAATGCTAATGCTAATTGTAGTTTAGTAGCTAGGGAATGTTATTAACTTATCATCTGAAGGCGGGCATTAAATTAAGTTTTAGTCTCCTGGTTCTCTAGAATGGTTTTATATGTTCTTTGACAATACTTCAGATAGTTAATATTTTGCTATAATATAGTGGTTGTAATGGGAACTTTGAATGTCTGGTTTTGTTCCAGCTATTTATAATCATTAAAAAAGCTTATGCAAGATCTTATTTAATCACTTGCAAAGTGATTAGTGATATAAGATGATATATGCTCATAGTATCATACAGAATTTCCAGGGTTCAATGGCCACACCAGAGTGACCTTTTAAAAAAACCCCAAGGCTATCAACCTGCAGAATAGTCACAACTTGCAGACTTGCAGCATTAAGATAAATTCAACAGTGTAAATATGTTTTGATAGATGTAATAATGGAAAACTGATTGGTATAGTTTTTGTAAAATATGCAGGGATATAAAATAAGTAAAATGAACCAGGGAAAGAGAAGAAAGGAAGTCACTGATAATTTAAATATGCAAAATGTTTATCTGAAATTGAAAAACAGAAAATTTAATAAAAATCATAATTTAAAAATCAAGGCTGATTAAAACTGGTAGATCTCTAAGCAGATTTACCCTTCTTCAGTTGTCTTAGTAAGGTTGATAACAATCTGTTGCAAGAAAACTTGGTGATAGTATTTTGTAAATGAATGCTAAATATGCAAGTGTGCTGTATTTTCCTGGTTTTGAATATATTATTTCTCTTTAACTGATTAGAAGTTTGGAGAACCATGCTAAAGTTAAGGCAATGTGTGTCATGGAATTTCTAGAGTTAAAACAAAGCATTTTAGATAGGAGGAAAAAAATAGATGTTAAAATAAGCTTATATGAAGCCCTTTTTTCTTACAAGGAGAATGGTGAAAGAAGTAGGCTTCATTTATTCACTGCATTGAAGAAAATAAAAATTGTATACCAAGACAACTTAAGTAAAATGTTGCATTGAAGTGAAATTCAGATCCGTGCATCAGCGTCTGACAAATAGCAGTTCATAGAAACAGGTCATTCACTGTCCTCTGATATTGGTAGCATTCAAGTGGCAGCTATATAGTGTTCCAGGCAGGTTAATGCCAACTGAATTCAGAAAGGGTTTAGTTGGAAATTGGTAGTGTTGAGGGGAATAGAAAAACAGGGCTGATCCCAGATTTGAGGGGCCCTAGACAAAGTGTATTCTGGTGTGCCCGTTCTACAGTTGATGGTCCTTGCTTGGCTTACTTGGCTGTGACGGCTTTAAGCAGTACCAGACATCCTGGGACCCTGGCAGCTGCCCAAGAACACCAGATGCTAATGCCTGCATTGTGGGAAAGTCATATTCCTGATTTCTGTTGCATCCAGGCTGCTGGACATCCTTCAGAAGGCATAAGCTGAACAACTAAACACTTATTTGTGGGTGCATATTTTTGATCCTATCTGTTCCATCCAGATTGTTAGGCAAGCTTTTTTTTAAAGAGAGAGCGAGTGAGCTGAGAATATCGGCAATCTCTGTGTGTTAAGTGGAATTTTTTTCCGTGGCAAAGACTACATCCCTGCTTCTTGCCCTTAGTTTGATTCTTGTCAGCAAGCTAGCATTGCATTTGGTAGGAACCAGCTTTCTTTGATCTTGTTTTAGTCTTGGTTATTATTATGCCACATAAGGCAGGGTTTTCAACAGGAACAGTTTTCTTTATTATTGTTGGCACGTCCACGTTTCTATTCCTGTTCATTTCCACAACATAAAGCTTTTTTACTGTTGTAATATTTTTACTGTGTTGTAGCATTTACTTCAAATTCTCACAGATTGTAAGAACACTCACAGTACATCATACATTCTTTCCTGTTGCACCATCAGGTGACATGTTAGAACAACGTGGTCCTTTTGTTTACTGGTTCTTATAAGAATAGAGTCATACTGATTGTGCACTAGCTTAGATGACAGATCCTTTGTGATGATAAAGCATCTTTTCCAGCTTGCAGAGCCTAGAAATCAGTGGCCTAGAAAGCAATTCTTGAATGTTGCACATATGGTTGGTAACACACCCCTTGGCTCAGTGTTCATGCTGGCTGTTTCAGAGAGACAGAATTGGGCAAGCTTAGTTTCCTAAAGAAAATATGGCTATTTTAAACAGGATGCATGTGGCCTTTTGTTCTTTCTAATATCAGCCTGCACATCTTTAATAGGTGAAGTCTGGCAACTGATTTTTATTTTCATGCTTGTGACACCATTTATATTAGCTCATTTTCCAAACCCCTGCTATCTCTCCCCTCAGGAATTAGTGAGTGTTTGTGAAGTCTACATCTTTGAGAAAAAGTATAGACACCTTCTTTAATTGTATATGCCAATATATGTTAATACTTGGAGACATACTATATTGAAAGCTTCCCCGAAAACTGCCCGGTTTTGCTCTGTTAACATGTGAATGCTTCTAACCAAAGCCCCTTCCAAATAAAACTACTTAACTTTATTAATCCAAAAACGGGGGTGGGGTGGGGAAGAGATAGTTTCATTTCAGAATTGAAAAACAGTTCTTGGAATAATAATTGGATAAATGGGATATCTCATGCAAGGTGTTAAACTTACTGTATTTTTCGTTCTATAGGACGCACCGGCCCATAGGACGCACCTCGTTTTTTTGGGGGGGGAAATGAATAAAAAAATTTATTCCCCCCCCCCCGCGGCTGCCGCCCCAAGCCTCGCGTGCTTCGGGCTGCAGGCTACCGCCCCAAGCCTCGCGCGCTCGGCGGGACCTCCCACCGGGCGCGCGAGGCTTGCAGACACTCGCCCGAAGCACGGGGAGCCCTCCGGAGGGCTCCCCGTGCTTCGGGCGACAAGCTGCCGCCCGAAGCCTCGCGCGCTCGGCGGGACCTCCTGCCGGGCGCGCAAGGCTTGCAGACACTCGCCCGAAGCACGGGGAGCCCTCCGGAGGGCTCCCCGTGCTTCGGGCGACAGGCTGCCGCCCCAAGCCTCGCGCGCTCGGCGGGACCTCCTGCCGGGCGCGCAAGGCTTGCAGACACTCGCCCGAAGCACGGGGAGCCCTCCGGAGGGCTCCCCGTGCTTCGGGCGACAAGCTGCAGCCCCAAGCCTTGCGCGCTCGGCGGGACCTCCTGCCGGGCGCGCAAGGCTTGCAGACACTCGCCCAAAGCACGGGGAGCCCTCCGGAGGGCTCCCCGTGCTTCGGGCGACAGGCTGCCACCCCAAGCCTTGCGTGCTCGGCGGGACCTCCTGCCGGGCGCGCAAGGCTTGCAGACACTCGCCCGAAGCACGGGGAGCCCTCCGGAGGGCTCCCCGTGCTTCGGGCGACAAGCTGCAGCCCCAAGCCTCGCGCGCTCGACGGGACCTCCTGCCGGGCGCGCAAGGCTTGCAGACACTCGCCCGAAGCACGGGGAGCCCTCCGGAGGGCTCCCCGTGCTTCGGGCGACAAGCTGCAGCCCCAAGCCTTGCGCGCTCGGCGGGACCTCCTGCCGGGCGCGCAAGGCTTGCAGACACTCGCCCGAAGCACGGGGAGCCCTCCGGAGGGCTCCCCGTGCTTCGGGCGACAGGCTGCCGCCCCAAGTCTTGCGCGCTCGGCGGGACCTCCTGCCGGGCGCGCAAGGCTTGCAGACACTCGCCCGAAGCACGGGGAGCCCTCCGGAGGGCTCCCCGTGCTTCGGGCGACAGGCTGCTGCCCCAAGCCTCGCGCGCTCGGCGGGACCTCCTGCCGGGCGCGCAAGGCTTGCGGACACTCGCCGGGGCTGCAGGCTGCTGCCTGCAAGCCTTGTGAGCCCGCGGGAACTCCCACCGGGCTTGCAAGGCTTGCGGATAGCTTCCTGAAGCCTGGAGAGCGAGAGGGGTCGGTGCGCACCGATGCCTCTCGCTCTCCAGGCTTCAGCGAAAGCCTGCATTCGCTCCATAGGACGCACACACATTTCCCCTTCATTTTTGGAGGGGAAAAAGTGCGTCCTATGGAGCGAAAAATACGGTAGCTACAACATCTGGAATTATCTTATCTTATAGGCTACTCATTATGCTCCCTCTAGTGTTGAGTTCAATTGCTAATTTTTATAGTAATGTGACAGATTGTCCTCTAATTCTTAAATAAATTATTTTAAGTGCCAATCGTCACTGCTATAGGGTGTACTAAAAATGTGTAGTGCTCTAAATAGAAGTCTATAAATGTATTTAAGGACTCGGAACAGGGTCCAAAGAGCCCACCTTGGACTAGTCATCAAGGAAAAGTATGTTTTGTATCTAGCAATTGTGACATACGGTAAAAACATACATATGTACATTTGTTTTGTTAAGAGATGTGTTGCAATAATGCTTTGTGTTACTTCAGAAAAACACATAATGAAGTAATCTTTTCATTCCCCCAGAGGTGGCTGGATCCAAACAAGCCAATCAGGAAGCAGTTAAAGAGTGAGCAAAAATATTTTTTATCTATTTTGAATGCAAATGTTCATTAAATAATGATAAATAATTACTAAATCAAAGTTGTAAAAATCTAATATGATATTTTGGTTAATTTTAGGAGGATCTCCTCACAGCTTGAACTTCAGAGTCAAATTTTTTGTAAGCGATCCTAATAAGCTTCAAGAAGAATACACACGGTATCAGTCTCTCTCTTATTTTAATAAGATACTTTGATGTTCATTGCATAGGAGTGTCTGCAATTGATACAAAAATGTGTATACATTTTGATTTCATCTGAGGAAATAGGGATTTTTTTTATTACCAGAATATCCAAAACTGAAAATTATTCTTGATTAGCATGTATTCTGTGTAGCATATATTTTGAACATACTTGAAAACAATTCAGTTGTGTAGTTCATGCCTATATCTGGATTTAGAACTTCTACATGCTCTTGAACCCAAGTCATGCACAATTTGACAAAAAGGCACAGTGTTATAAGTTGCGTTGTGTTGAATATAGTCTGATCCTTACCCACTCATCCCTCCCAACTCCTCGTGCGCTTTAATATCTATATATTAGGGAAAGCTGTTGTTTAAGGGACTAACCAGATGTATGCATGTTTGTTAAACATGGGTTTAACCATTCATTTATAAAGCAGGGTGGAGAGTGCAAGGAAGTAGTGAAATCTTCTACTTCTTCACTTTATCTTATGGTGCTTTCTTGCTTTACAGGTTTTATTCTTTGCCTCCCATGCTCCTAGCATGAAAAGTTAACCCCCACTATTCTTACACTTTATTAAAAATGGGCTTACATCTGATTTTGTCCTCAAATTGCAAGTTAATTATTTTAGGGTAGATAAATATGTGTCCAAAGGCATACTTCAATACTATACTCAAGTGCCTTGCTAATGAAAACCATATTTTTACATTTGAATTAATCTGTTTTTAACATACACTAAGTAATGTAGACCAAAGGTTATTTTTGTTGAACTCTTTGTTCACTGAAGAGTTCAGAGAGCTGTTGCAGCAGTTTTGCGAACGCTGCTTTAAAATCAATTGGTTTTCCAATGCAGAAGTGGTTTGCAATCTACGTTGTAAGTGAAGTTCAGGCAACAACTAATTAAGCTCCTTTTGTATTTGAACACACACAGAGCTGCATTCACTTCATCTGACCCTATCCTCCCCTTGCTCCACAAAAATATCTCCCAGGCAGCAGCGTCTTTCAGCCTATGATTACAACCAAACAGTCTACATACAGAGCAGCTCTAAATTAAGTCCCTGCAAAAGTGTAATGCTACACTTTAAAAAGCACCCCTAATATTTTTAAGTTATAAATAACAGCACTGCAAATAGAGAAGCGATATTGAAGAATACAGTTTGTGTTTTAGCAGTACAGATCACTCTGCAAATCAATGTTGATATAGTTGATGAAATTGGTATATAATTTCCAGAGTTCAACTTCCATCATCATGAAACAAGAAGTTGGGGATTTGGGTATAACTTTTTTTAAATTGTCAGTTTATTTTCATTTACATCCTGGGGAGTTTGAGTAATGCAGAATAGTTGGGAGGACTGATTTATGTGTTACTCGAGGGCTATTTTAATGTAGCTAGAAATCACACCACATAGGGGCACCCACCTGTCAAAATCCCTCCTGCCGCTTTGCAAGTCTTCCCATGCTTCCCCTTCAAACCCAATGTCAGAGGTTTAAAAGAGGAGCATGGGGAGATTTGCAAAGTGCCCTTTGAAGCAGCATCCATTCCATTCTTTAAAGGATGGAGTCGAAGTTGCTTCAAAGGGCACTTTTGTCAAGTGCTTTAAGATGCTTTAACTCTGGTGGATTGCTACTTGGAAAGAAGGCAGAGGGGGGAAAGCTCTCTTCACTTTCCTCATTGCCATACAACTGGTACTATTATGTACTCTAGTATATGTTTGCTTGTCCTCACAGCAACCTGTGCTCTAGTAATCGTCAAACTTGTTTGTCACCCAAACCTTCTCAGAATGCCAAAGAGCAAACCAGGCCCTGCAGCAACAGAGAATGCACTTAGATACGATCTTATTGATAGCCTGCTGCATCTCACAGTTCCATGGCAAGATCAGGCCTTTGACAGGATTGTCATCTCTGTCCCTTGGAAAATCACTCAGAACTGTTGCTGGAAACTTTGATCTGGCCAGCCTAATGCTGCACTGCCATTCACCTCTGCCAGAAAACTGCGGGGAAAAACTACTTTGCAAATTTCCTGCTCCCCTCTTTTCTGCTTTTCAGCACATGTGTGCGTGGACACGCAGACATACAGAGATAGAATAAAGAGGGGGTGGATTGTTCCATCTGCCAAACCCTGAAAGGAATCAATAGGGGTGCCAGGGTAGGGCTTCCTAACTTAATACTCCTGGACTGAGCTTTGGCTCTGAGAATCTGCTCTTCAACTACCAGTTGAGCTATTTGTCATTGCACGCCCACCAAGCCACCCTCATCCATATGTCAGATGGAAGAAGAAAAGAAGAGAGCAGCCTGGATAGGACAGAGGAGAAAGTGTTGTGCATGCAATACGAAGCAGTGGGAGAAAGATAAGGAGCAAGGGGCTGATGAGTGCCACAATTAGAGGCAGAGGCCAAAAGAGACCCAGGAAGAGTTACTAGCAGCACTAGAGAGCCTTGGCTGGTTTGGATCAAGTTCTGAAGACTTCCGTGCTTCATAGCAAAACCTGAAGTCTTCAACATGACTTGATCATTTGTTATTGGTTTGTTTAATATTTTTTAGACTGCTTACACCTGAGTGGTTTAAAACTAAAAACCGTAAAAATCAATAGAATACAAATGAAAATGAAAGTAATAGTGTCAATAGAAGTCCAGAAACATACCACTGAGCAGTGCAATGTAAAAAATAAGTAAATGTCTAAACAAGCAAATGTATTTAATAGGCAGAAACAATGTGTCACAGTTGACTCCCCTTGGCTTCCACGGAGGAGGGTGTTCTTGCACTTTGGTCCTCCAGATGTTGCTGAACTACAACTCCCATCAGCCTTAACCAGCATGACCGAAGGTCAAGACTGATGGGAGTTGCAGTCCAACAGCATCTGGGAGGCCAAAGGTTCCCCATCTACTGCAGAAAAGACCATGTTGATACTAGCCATGGTGCAATGTGCAGGGCTTCCTTTGGTGGTGGTTAATCTATACAGGAAAGACACATACCTTGCTCCTACGTTGTTCGGGGCTTTATATGTTAACAGAACATAGAATGTGCCTTGGTAGCTAATGGGCAACCAGTCCAGTTCTTTCAACACAGATATAATAAGATACCCCACTCATCATGCTAGCTCCTGTGCTGTGTACTAGCTACAATTTCCTAAGGTCACCTTACCTAAAGCACATTGCAGTGCATGGACCTCAGTGGGCAGGGTGTAGTAGCTGAACCAATTGAAGCTGGTGGTGGGTGCTTCATTCCACCAAGGTCAAGTGGAGTTGTAATACCCCAAGAATACCCTCAGATTAAGTACCTGCTCCTCTCGAGAGTGTCCATGTCTGTTCAGAACAAGTGAACAGAATTCCTGTGGCCCGGGAACCACTTACTCATAGGATCTGTGCCTTACCAGGCTCAGTCCACTTCCATCATCCTTTGCAAGTTTGAATGGCAAAGAAAAGTAGGGCACATTGTAAATAAAATTCCAATAAAAATTATTTAAGAAAAGAAAAGTAGGGCACATTGAAAAGCAAGGCTTGCTTCAGGCTCTTCATCCTTCTTTATTGAGAAAGCCTTTTCACCCCACTTGTGGCTGGATGTAAAGATGGCTGGAGCTTGTTTCACTTCATAGCACACCTGGCTGTCCTATACTTTAAAAAAAAATGTTTTTAAAAGGTCACTTGGGGATCCCCTGGACTGGGAGCCTTGGACTTCTGACCTGAAATCCAGCCTTAATGTATCTACTGCCATCTCCTGTTCACTATTGAGAAGCACTCCTGAAAGAAATATTTTGGATCCATGCCTATGAATCCCAAGTGTGAAACCAGGATATGCTTAATCCATACAAGTTTATGCAGGGGGTGGGCACAAACTACTATATAAAAGTAAATTACAAATGCATCGCTTAAGAGTAATTCACAGAGAAAGAGAAATAAAATAACATGGCTGTGTTTGTGGGTAATTGCAATAAAGTGTGTCATTCCACAACCCTTGATTTAGAGGATCAGCTTCCCTTATGGAAGTAGAAGGAAGTCTCTGTAAAGGCCCATAAGATAAAAACACTGCAGTGTCATACCAGAATGTTTGCTACATGGAAATTCATGCCTTTCAGATTTTATCGGTGACTAGAAATACTTTAAAGGTAGATTAGAATTCTAAACCAATTTCAAACCGTCACTTCAGGTAAGACATCTGAGATGCAGGGGCCAGTATTAATACACACTCATCTCACAAGGCCTATTTGCTTGGAGGTACATTTCAATAGATTGTTGGTATTCATGGGTATTATTATTGTTGGAGGCATGCCAGTGTGGCTAATCACATTCTTTTGGCATGGGTTAGAGATGGCAAAATGGAACTTGCAACAAATGTTGCAATAGAGAGGGATGAAGAGATAACAATCAGAAATTGTTTTCTATTAATTTTTAAATATGTCCTATCCCATTAGTTTCAAAATACCACACAGAACAACATTTGTCAATTGAGGCATGAAAATATGATGTAGATGTACCTGAGTCCAATGAATGGATCCTAACCTTTTATTGATTTTATAAATTCTAATGTAAACTGCATGTGTTACAGCAGCACCAAAATATTTGGATTTCTTATGTTTATATGACTTTGAACTCAGTTTAATTTCTGTGTCTTGCTAGCCTGAAATAATGGTATATGGTGAAATGCAGATGCTGAAGTCAAAAGGTGATCTTAATTTTGTTAATTAAAAAAACAATAGTAACTTTGTCAACCTGTTGTACTGTGTTTACTTTTTCTTTAAGGTACCAATATTTTTTGCAAATTAAACAAGACATTCTTACTGGAAGGTAAGATTTGCTTGCCATGAAGACTTGGGAACCCTTGCAGACAGTTATGCAAAATTATTTAGTAATTCAGGGAGAGGGTGGAGATAAATAGTGTGATCGAATGCCTCAATCAAGTTATGAAAATATGTATGTGGCTGCTGACTTCCCACATGCATCCCATGGTAATTGGCAATCCTATAATAAAGCCTATAGAAAAAGGTGTTATGGATATGGTTGCAGTGTTACGGGTTGTGCGTGCAATATTTTATCAATGAATCAGGAACTATGCATGCAATGCCAAATGAGATTTGGATCTGCCTCCCATCCATCTTAAACAGGTGATTAGTGGAGTCAAAGCTGACAGTGCCAGCCATTTATGTAAGCTTTTGTGATTGCATATCTCTAGGTTGGTATCCAGATGTTTAACTCTCTTTGGATACTAATCTAGAAGCATGGTTTCCTTTGTAAAGCAAATATGTAAAAATAACAGCTGGTGTGTTTTTAGTTGTGTCATTACATATTTGCCTGCTTTAAAAGGGAAATCTTGTCTATTTGATGCTTCAGTGTTTTTTTGTTATGTAATTCAAATACATGGGTAAAACTAAGTGGCTCTAAATATTACTGTATTGAAGTGTGTTGGTTATTTTCCCACATAGATTGCCCTGCCCTTATAATACTGCTGCACTCTTGGCTTCCTATGCTGTTCAGTGTAAGTAAAATATAAAAAAAATATGTTCTTATATTATGCTTCTAATTTTCCTGATGTTGTTACTTTTCTTTTGTGTTAAGAAACACTAAACCTTCAGGAAAAATATTTGAATAGACTGTGTTGTGTAAAGCCGATAAATTTATAAAAACAGTTTGTATCTTACCCATGTACAGTAGAATTCTATGCCTATCTACTTAGAAGTAAGCCCTGTTGAGTTCATTGAGGCTTATTCCCAGCTAAGGTAGTATAGGATTGCAGCCATAATATTACCTCTGAAATGTACATTGAAAATATGAAACTGTTCTTTATACCTAACATGTAAAACATATGACAAGATATTGGCAGAGTTTATCATGGCATTTGTCATCAAAATATGTGTGGCTGTTAATGTAAAGATTGAGTGGATTTCCCACCTAAACAGAGTTACGATAAATGTATATACCTTGAAAAACATTTTTCTCTTGGTTATGTTAGCTTATTACTATCAAATTGACATGCTTTGTGAACTATTATTGCTAAGATGGGAATTTAACAACCTCTAAAGCTTCAGTTCTAAAGGGGAGAGGGAAAGAGTACTCAAAGTGGTTATTCCATCACATCTAGCAGTCTGCTGGACTTGCTCTGGCAGGGCGTAGGTAAAGGCACAGCAGCGCATTTCTGCTCCTCTGTCCTTTTTATTTTTCTTGCTTTAACTATTTCCCTATTCTCATGAACATTGGGAGCAAAATTAACCATGCCAGCTCCAGAGATGACATAGCATCCTCCCTGATTTGGGGGTGTGGTGGGGGATTGAGGTGTTTCCTGTTGACCCTACCCATGTTGGAGCTCCAGTGTCAACAGGGCAAAGACTGTGGAAGCTTCTGTGGTGACAGGGAGGAGGCATCCAAGGTTACACCTCTCTCTCTGCCATCCAAGAGTGAGATCCCATACTTCTTACTGGGGAACCCTCCCAGGGACCATAGGATTTTAAGGTTAGGGTGCCTTTGCCCCCCCTTTTTTTAAAGAAGTGATGCATATTGTTGCTTCTGAACAGTTTTTGATAAGATTTTGTATTTTGTCAGCCCTGAGTGCCTCTGTACAACCATTAAAGTGGTAACGGTTTCCACAGTTTAGCAAGAGTTTGCAAGGGTTTTTGGAAAAACAGCTGAAAAATCTAGCATACTGCTAGGTTACAGAACCTGATTTTTGTTTTTGTTTTTGTAGAAAATGCATTGCTTCACATAAAAATATATCACCAGTACAAAAATAAAATTCCTTTTCCAGAAGTAAATCGCATCAACAAAAGTATCCGTATATAATAAAATGGTACATGTGTAATCACACTGCAGTTTGTGTGACCGCCAATAGGAGCCTACCTGACAACTTTTATCTTCCCTGGCAGGCCAAAGATCTGGCCTTTGGGCCAGAAAAGCTTCTTCATCCCAGTCTAAGGGGAAGATGGGTGTAGAGAGGTTTGGCAAACTATAAGGGGGGTAGTGGTATGGAGTAAGAATGTGTGTGGTTTTGGGGAGAAGGTGGCTTTGGTGAGAGGAGGTGGTAGGTGGGGTTGAAGAGTAAACCAAGCAGGGGCAGCAGCCCCTAGTTGTTATGTTTCTTGTAGTCAATCTTGTGGAACTATTTAGTTCTCTAATCTTGAAACTAGAGTGCTTTCAGTTTATACAAACAACATTAGGTGCTTTTGTACAGTTTTAGACTGAAGTTGTTTAATATGTAGTAAAGGCTGGTGGATTAATTATTATTATTTTTACCTTTCTTACACTGCATGGATTGCAAGGTGCTGAAATGGGGCTGTTGCTAAATGGTTTCTCTTAACTTTCAGCTGAACTGGGAGACTACAACCTTTCAGAGAACTTCCCAGGCTACCTCTCAGACTATTCCTTTATTCCCGGCCAGCCTCAAGAGTTTGAAAAAGAAGTGTCCAAACTACATCAGCAGCATATGTAAGCATAAAAGAAAGAAGAAATAAGGTTGCAGTCTGAAGAACTGCATGACCAGTTTAATCTATCCTGAGCTGCTTCTGTGTGTGTAAATTAAAAGTAGCTCCTTACATTATAACCCCAGGTTACTGCATGTGTGTCTCATCCAATCCTTTTGTGGAGAAATGACTCATTTAAGATCAGGTAACTGATACAGAGAGAACTAGTGGAGAAAGATCACTAATACTGTTTAGGTTTTAGACTTAAAATGAATTCATGCTCTCAGAGTACATACATCTGAAAATACACTTTTACAATCATAATTGTATTTTGAATATTAAAACTATATGCTTGGAGGCGTGGTGTGACTGCTCCTCTTTAGCGAGAGAAAAACCAGGCAAGGAAGCAGGGGCAGTTAAACTGCTAATTGCCCTAAAGCCGGTGTAACTCCCTCTTGCTCTTTGGGCTCCAGTAAAAAAAGTTTTTAAATAAGAACCCTCAAGTTACCTTAAATATATTCTAAGCTATTTTATGTTCTTATTTTGTCATTACAGAGGTCTGTCTCCTGCTGAAGCAGAATTTAGTTATCTCAGCACAGCCCGGACCTTAGAACTCTATGGAGTTGAATTGCACTATGCAAGGGTAAGCGTCAGTTGATTAGTATTAATCACGCAAATAAACCCAAAACAAAACATAGCATTGTCTGAATGGTCAATAGTTCTCTTCTTAGAAATTAATTTTTAAAATGTATCATAATATTCAACAAAATTAAAGTAAATCTGATTTCCATAACGTTACTTTGAAAATAATATATAGTTCTCTATTTAATGTTGTTGATGGTGGTGGTATCTGTATGTCTTGAGTGACAATGGGGTGTGGCTCCCGGGGTGAAGTCAAACCACTGGAGCATCACAGCACCTGCTATGGCTGCAGAGACCAGTAACTCATAAATGCTGCCTTCCATGTTCTTTTTGCTGTGTTAGCAGCACTGAAGTGAGCTCTCTGGGGTGCAAGCCTGGGCAGTGTGTATGGAGGTCCTGGACTCCCCAGACGACAAGACTCTTGGCCTCGCTGATGTGGTGCAAAGGAAAAGCAGAGCAATACAAAAGGCACCAGCTTGGCTGCAAGACCTGCCAGAAAGTGGCGTACAAGGCACCATCCAACCACCTTAGCCCTAATTAATTGGACCCATTTCCCCTTCCCTTCTAAGTTTTTTTTTAATTTAAAAATGTATTTCAAGCTTTGTACCCTGCTGTTCAGAGCTGCTTACATACAATCAAAACTAGTCAGTCCCTGGGCGTACAATCTGTACAGTGGTACCTCGGGTTAAGTACTTAATTTGTTCTGGAGGTCTGTACTTAACCTGAAACTGTTCTTAACCTGAAGCACCACTTTAGCTAATGGGGCCTCCTGCTGCCGCTGCACTGCTGCTGCACGATTTCTGTTCTCATCCTGAAGCAAAGTTCTTAACCCAAGGTACTATTTCTGGGTTAGCGGAGTCTGTAACCTGAAGCGTATGTAACCCGAGGTACCACTGTATAGGGGAAAGGGACAGGGAGGGAAGAAGAAAAGCAAAAGCAAAATTTAGGCACTAGTTTCTAAACAGTTCTTCCTATACTAACCAGCTGGCACAATTCAGGTGCAGAAGGTGCCTGATGTTGCTGGACCTCAGCAGAGTGAATGGAATGAGCCTTCCGCTTCCTGTCTCTCCCACTGAGGCAGTCTGATGGAATGGCTGCCTGCAGAGGACAGCTGAAGGGAGAGGAGGCCTCATGGAGCTAGCCTGTCACAGCAGAGCCCATGTCTCATTTTACTCAACCTTTCTTTCTCTGTCCCTGAGGCTCCACACCTCTGTTGTCATTAGTTCTTGTTCCTCAACCACCCACAGAGTGCTAAGGTTCTTAATTCAAGTTGCTTTGTTGCATAAGATTGCTCATTAAGGTTGGGGTACTGAAATAGGGTCATGAGAAATCTTTGCATGGGTGTCTGCTACACTGAAGAGTCCCCTTTTGATTAACAATTATTTCTCATCCATTCTAGCCGTTGCTCTAGTCTGTCTAGTCTCTCCCTTTGTTGCTCTGTTGTATAGTAGAGTTTCTGTACTGAGGAGGGATTGTGGGAGGGCCTCAGGGATGTTGATGGAAGGATCAGGATGCAAGGTGAAGCAAAGTAAAGAGACAGGAAGTGATTGTTGAGGCAACAATGTTTCCTTCCTGTAAACATTCTAGAACTTCATCTTGCATGTTTTCGGGCAATAAGATCTGCAAGATAGCGATATGAGAGAACAGAAGACACATAAGCATTCATTTTTTTCCTGTTCTTTTTTTATAGGATCAAAGTAACAATGAAATTATGATTGGAGTAATGTCGGGAGGCATACTAATTTATAAGAACAGGGTACGAATTAACACCTTTCCATGGTAAGGATGTGTTTAAGGGAAACATTTTGTTTGCCACACACTTTCTTAAATCTGAATAACTTCATCATAAATTGCTAAGTGTACATCAACTCTAAATTAGACACTCTAAAATGTAGCCTTTGATATGTCCAGTGGTGTCTCTTGTGTGGCAATTAGCTTTTGAAAATATCCCTACAAAGTTTGCCGTATAATTGTAATGTGATGATTGTAATGGAAAATTTAGTGCACTTAATTTTTATTCAGCTAGAATATTTTGGATTATCCTTTATCACACTTCCAGAGTTACGATTCAGTATAGCAGTACATGCACTGTCTAGAAAAGACATGTGCACATCCAATTTATTATTCAGTGTATTCTGTATAGGATGTAGGGATGACAGTAAAAAGACTGTATTAAATACTTGGGTCCAAAGAGATGTGGGCAGGGTTCTGTTCATGTAGCAGGGCTTTTCCACCACTTCTTCCTGCTGCTCCCCCAAAAAAATTCACTCCTGAATGGTGGAAATCAGCAGCTCTCTGTCCAAGAGTCACTTGATGTACCTCTGATGTTGAGGAAACCCAGATAACATCTGCTGAGGTGGATCTGTATGTATTAATTTGAAAATCTACATACCGTCTTTCACACTGGCATCAAGACAGTCACAATGTAAGATTAAGTACATTAAAGTTCCATAAAAATATAATAAAACAACAGGCTCCTAACTACTGAACAGAAAAGAATTAGGAACCAGTAAATGCTCAGGGTCTGATTCTTAGGTTTATGTATCCCAGAGGCCACTCTAGAGGCCAACTTTCACAGGTGAAAGAATACTGTTTACCATGCAGTCTTATTTCAAAAGTCCTGAATCTTGCAAAACTTTGTCTTCTTTAATTGATTTTAACTATGGCATTTGAATATTAGACTGAGAATGTTTTGTGTGTGAGCCACAGTGATGTATCTAATTTTATGGTGCTTTCTTACTTACATGCGACAAACTTTTTTTTTTTTTTAGTTAGACAGGGGGAAAGTAACATGTATCATGTATTCCCTGCAGAAACTTACTTGCTCAACCAACAGAGGCTGGGAAGCACTTGTCTAAAGTTCTCATTAGCATACAAAGTTACAGTTACACCCATGCATGGAATCCTATTTAAGACTGCATATGTTTTGCTGATGAAATCATTTGAATGGGGTGAGGTTTATCATGAACAGTGTTTATTTAGCAGCACTGATACTTTTACAGTGTGACAAAAAGCAGAGCCCAGGTACCAAGGAGATTACAATCTAGAATTTGATAAGGAGAAGACCTATGCAGTCAGAGCAGTTGTGCATACTTAAGTTGGTTTTCAAGACCTAAGGGGTTTGTTGAGTCAAAGGTTCACAGAAAAGGGGAATTTGGGGGGAAGATTTGAAAGGAAAGAGAGGCAGCAGCATTTAGGATGGGGGTGGGCAACCTTTTTCTATTGAGGACCACATTCTCACATGGGTAATTATTGGGGGCTGCTTACTGGCAGTGAGTGGAGCTAGAGCAAATAGAGGATGGAGCCAGAGAAAAATGTCTTTCAAAGTAATACATGCTTCAATTTTCACCTCAGCTTAGAATTTTTGTGGGATATCTCCAGCAAGCATAAGAGAATGTGTGTGTCTCTCTCCTCCTTCCCCCCCCCCATGTCCTTTAGATTTTCTCCTAACCTTTCAGATAATATTTCAGGGCAGTGTTAGAGTTGGGCAAAAGTAGTTGAGCTTTCTTTCTTCTTCTTTTTAAGTAAAATTGCCCAAAACAACACTGCCAACATGCATTGCATGCATTCACCCCATTACATGCATTCACTCCATAGCAGTATTCTGGGTATGTCCAGATGTATGGCAACCCTAGGCAGTGTGGGAGGATAGCTCAATTAGTAGAACCTGAGACTCTGAATCCCAGAGTTGTGGGTTTGAGCTCCATGTTGGACAAAAGATTCCTGCATTGCAGGGTTTGGACAAGATGTCCCGCGTGGTTCCAATGCTTCCAACTGATTCTGTGATTGAAACAAATCATACTAAATATTTTCATAACTTGGTTATTCACAGAGCAGTGTGGGAATATAGCTTCTCCTTGGGAGGTTAGAACAGTCCTTCAGGGTGGATTGGTTTGGCCTACTTATTTTATTTGATGTCCCTGGGAAGTGATACAATCTTACAAGGGAGTCAATATTTGGATAGGTGTGATGCTATCTAAGCTGTCTTGTTGGCCACACATGTAGTAAGAACAACTCTGGATCCCAACAATAATTTGATACTTTGATGTGTCGTCATTCATTAATAGCACAGCAAATGTGCTTAAAATAAGGAATGCATACTACACAGAGACTTGCTTTAATTGAACAACTTGATTCTATAATCATGCCTGCTTGATTGCAGGCACACCACTTTCATCATCCATGCTCATCAGTATCTTATCCTTCCTTGACAGCAGCAGCACAATAAATATGTTAAAAGTAATGTCGCAGCAGTAACAACCAATATTGTCATCTTGGTTACAGACAACTCTCCTAACTGTATGTGGAAAGTGCCAATTGTCTTACAGGTGCATCACAATTTCAGTACTGGCAGTGCTTAATCAGTTCCTTGAACCTCTTCCAGAAGTTGCATTCTGATACTCGAGGATTCTTGTATGTGATCTTATCATATGCAAATCTTGTGCAGGAGGAGAAAGATTATTACTCTTGCTTGCATGGCTGAAATCACCCTCATTCTGATAAAAGCCAGACAGGCGCTAGTTTTGCAGCATTTTATTCGATTTTTATGAAACAGATACTCATAAGCTAAGGTTGCTATGTTTTACAAAGGATAAGGGAAATATCCTTTGGCCATTTGCTGAGATTAATTACCCATTCCTCCCCAACCAGGCTCTAGTGAGTTTGAACCTCCCTCCACTTCATTCACTTCATCAATTGTAGCAATCATATATTGGGATCATTAATGTTCAAGGAATATCACTTTCTGATTGTTTTGCCTTTCTGGTGGCTGTTTTGGGGAACTTCATAATAAGCAGAACTGATATTTATCCTCTCCCATGGATCGTAGTGGCATTGGGCAACAAATATGTTTGTCATAACCTGTCCAGATCCCTTTTGGTAGATCCCTTTTGTGCATTTTAAAGAAATATTACAGCATTTTGATTTTTTATTTCACTTAGGTTGAAGATTGTTAAAATTTCTTTTAAGTGCAAGCAGTTTTTTATTCAGCTTAGAAAAGAATTGGTAAGTACTGATATTAACATTTTTATCTGAAGTTGCAAAGTGCTTCACTGTTGTCAGAGGTGGTTTCATGCAAGTTACGTCTTTGGAGCTTCATACATGATAACACTACTTCAGTAGTGTGTTGTTCATTATAGAATTATCTAGTGGCAGATACTACAGTTTAAATGGTCCCTATTTTCTGTCTTGTTTTTTCTTTTGTGTAATTTTTTAAAAAAAACTCTTTTTCCAATAAATATCATTTAAAAAAAAATAAAATAAATAAATGGTCCCTATTTTATGAAATAGTATATTAGATATTTTAAAGTTAGAGTTGTAGTCTGACTACAGACTACAAGGTGTGGAGTATAAGAAATTGCAGCAGCTGCTAGGTGTGACCTTGGGCCAGTCACACTTCTCTGAAGTCTCTCAGCCCCACTCACCTCACAGAGTGTTTGTTGTGGGGGAGGAAGGGAAAGGAGAATGTTAGCCGCTTTGAGACTCCTTCGGGTAGTGATAAAGCGGGATATCAAATCCAAACTCTTCTTCTTCTTCTTTTGCAGACTGAAAATGGGAGGTGCAAATTCTTTTTCTTAAAAGTTCTTAATATAGGGTTGCATGAGTACAGATCCTCACGTGCCTTTGTCTGTGTCTGCATCTGGTGGGGAAAGGGGAAAGGAAGCAGGGATTGAAGGCTGCATTAAGACAGCAATGCTATGATTTGCTTGTCTGCTCACCTCCATCGATTTGCAAGTGCGATTCAGATGTCAATAACAAACAGGTTCCTACCATCATTCTGTGCTATGAGAAAGGCAAAACTCTGGTTCTTAGCTGCCCGTCAAGTAAAACAGCTTCCCACCCCTTCAGTGAGTGGCTTAACAGGTTGCCTTTGGCAAATAAGGTGCAACCATGAAAGAATAAACTGCATGATGTAAGAGAGTTAGCAAGCACAAAGAGCACTAGCCAATGTCTAAATTCAGCTTTATTTACTTTTCTGGAGCTGAGCAGGTAGAATATTCTGGGTTAGTGTGCATCAGCCAATCCTGCCTTAGCACTGGGGGTGAAATTGAAGCACAGAGAGTATTGATTCCTTAAGAAACATAGACTGTGCTGCTGCTTTCTACCTTGCAATCCACTTACCACAGAGTCAGTGTGAAAGGGCTGGAGCGAAGTTTGGCAGGACTGCTATAAAGATTGAAAAACTGTAGTGTAGAGCATCGTAATCTCATTGCAACTCTACACATTTTGTCATGCCATAAGTTAATCACAAGATACAGATGGATGGAAATGTTAGGGAGAAGATGCACACACTGTGTGACTACCCAGATAATACAACAAGCTAATTTTATATAGAAAAATGCCAGAATAGATGGGAGAACTCTTGAACGTGGAGCATGGGACACAGAGGAATGCAATCCAGGTTTTTGGAGGGAAAGTTGAGACAAAGTGTGGAGTATAAGAAATTGCAAGAGAAGAAAGGCAAAGATGGGGATTGTCCACAAGGATTTAAAGAGAAGGGGTAATGAAGGAACATGGCATGTCCTGGTTGCATATTTTAGGCCTTTTGTCAAACTTGCGGGAAACCCTTTTGTTCATTTGGAAGCCTTTCTGAAGTTCAAAGGAATATCAACAATGGTGGACACGTTTCTCTTAAATGTGGATTTCCTAGCACTACTGATGATCTCCTGTAATGAGTAATTTAAGGAAGAAGGTAAATTCAATAGGTTTGGTCAGTGTCATATATGAACTGAGTATGTGTCCTAGAACACAGGATTTTTATGACAGACATGCAGGTGTTCTATAGCGAATAGACCAATATGAAAAGGCTTTATTTAAGGCAGAGGGTTTGAGAACCACCATGGTTAAGAATATTGTCAGTTGTTTTGTTTTGTTTTAATGACTTGGAGTTGATTTAACAGCCAGGAGAGAGAAGGAATAGATCCCTAATTACAGTGTTCCCTAGATAACTGGAAGGTCCTTTTTTCTGGAATATTTGTATGTGTTTTTTGAAAGAGAACATTTCATAAGAACTGTAGCCTCAACTACATTTCAGAATGCAAGGCTAATTTTATTAAATTTAAATCTTTTTGTCCCAGCATGAATCTAGAGAAACGTTACTAGGATTCAACATGGTGAATTATCGAGCGTGTAAAAATTTATGGAAAGCTTGTGTAGAACACCACACTTTTTTCCGGCTAGACAGACCACTACCCCCTCAGAAGAACTTTTTTGCACACTACTTTACTTTGGGTTCAAAGTACCGGTACTGGTAAGTTTGGGCCATATTATATGTTTTATGTAAAAAGAGGGAGGGATATCAGCATTTTGTTAAAGAATAACTTACTGATAGATCAGATGAAGTGCCTATTGATTTTTAAACATTTAATACTCCAGATTTTCATGTTGCTCTACAGCCTGCATAGGCGTCTGGTTAAGTTAGCTTTCTTTACACTGCACTGTGCCAATTTTATTTTGGAAATGTGTGTTTTTCACTATAAAACTGTTGTTTGAAGTATATCCCTGCCTCCCATAATTTTTTTAAAGGCTTAAAATGCTAAGTTCTATTAATATTTGGGGGCAGATACAGAAATGCACCAACTCCATACAGATTGAAGCGAACATGTAGAAAGTGTCCCAGATAGCACACCTTTCCTTTTATAAAGGACAGTCAAACAAATTTCCTGGTGAGAGAAAAGTGAAACCGAGGAAAATAAAATAAAGGAACACAAGGATTGTGAAGAAACAAGAAAAGGACTAGAGAAAACCACAGCATCTTCTATAATGCTATTCTTGCAGGTTCCCTGCTTTCCTTTGGCACAGCATTGAAGAGGAGAGCAGAAGCTTCCACCTCCATTTTAAATTAACCACAGTATAAGAATACATCTCAGCCCTAAACCGTGGCTAATCTTACTAGGATTAGTGAAAGCAAGTCAGCTTCCAAAATTCTGCTTTGAATTTGGCTTGTTTGCATTAAGACTAAATGCAATTTTTTCCTGGGTTTGGATGTTGTAACAAGTTGTAATTAGTCTGAAGCAGATGCAAAAGCCTCAAGGTGATGGGGGGACGGACCGCATGAGCTCAAAGCTCATGACAACTAGCCAGGATGGCTGTGTTCTGCCTTTGAATATTAGTTGCTGGTAATCCCAAGAGCAGGAAGCACTAGTACAACTAATTGCTGCTGTTAAAACAGAATGCTGGACTAGATGGAACTTTGGCCTAATCAAGCACAGTTTTTCTTATCTTTATGTATTCACCAGACAGAAAATCTCTGTTGTTAATCCCTGATTACAGTGTATTACTATTTGACATTTTAAAGACTTGGAGAAATTTTGTGGCCAATGTAGTATCCTTCAGTATCTGATAATAGTGTCAGTTCAGGTGAGAATTGCTTGGCAATTAGTAAAAGTATCCTAGAATATAGAAAGCCCCTGGTTTCATCAGGTCTAACATGCATTCACTGTTAGTCTAGTAATTTTACTGTTGGACTTGGATGCACCGGTGTGCTCATATTTAGGTAAAATATTTTTCCCCACACTTCCACCACTATTTTCTTGACAATCTCAATATTTTATTTCAGCGGGAGAACAGAAGTCCAGTCTGTACAGTATGGTAAAGAAAAGGCAAATAAGGACAGGGTATTTGCCAGGTAAACAGTTTCAAGTTATTTGCATCCTTTACTATTGTCTGTGGATTGTTACAGTAGCTTATTTTACCTGTTTTGAATTCTCGTCTTCCCTCAAAATCAGCAAATTACAATAGCTTTGTGCAGAAATTACTGTGCAGATTTTAATGTATGGTGCAACATACTACAAATTAATTCTGTACCAAAGTGAAATACATTAATATGTTTTCATATTGTATCATCATAATACATATTCCCTTAATGCAAATTCCCTTTTTATGCATACTTTGAATATATAAAGTGTGAAGACAGGCTATGCTTGTCGTAATAGGCCTTCCTTGGTGTCTGTGCGTTCATCGTTATACTGAATCTGTTACAGTGATTGGTCTGAAAATCTGATCAGCTAGGTTTCTGGATCATACAGTGGAACTGTAAACACATGTCTCTACACACATCTGAACCTATTTTCTGTGTTTGGTGGAGTCAGCTCCTTGAGAACAGCAGATGAATGGGAAATTTAGTCTTGTGCTAGGGGGATTTCATGTCTCTGTGGCCACTAGTATTGTTCTAGCCGAAGGACAGGCCATGATTAGTTCCATAGAACTAACATGATTTTCAGTTCACTAGAAACAAGAGTGGATAACTTTGGAGTCTTTGGTCCAGCTACAACAGGGAGCAACAACAGGCCAAGGCAGAGTATTGAGAGAGTGAAGGGGTAGTAGAGAGCAAATAAAAGAATGAGAGTTTGTCCTTCAGTTTCAGAGAGATGCAAGGGGGAAGGAAGGGTGAAATGCATCCTCAGCAGGATAAATCCAAGAGTTGGGGAAAGCGGGTTTTCCCAAACAACATCACTGGGCAGAATGCAGAGGTATCGAAACAGGCAGCAGATTGGGAGCTTCCAAAAAGATCTACATTGGCTCCCTGTAGGCTTCCGAGCACATTAAGTGTTTCTGTTGAACTTTAAAGCCCTCAACTGCTTTGGCTCTGTATACCTGAAGGAGCGTCTCCACCCCCACCATTTAGCCTGGACACTGAGATCTAGCTCCGAGGGTCTTCTGCTGGTTCCCTCACTGCGAAAACTGAAGTTACAGGGAACCAGACAGAGGACCTTCTTAGTAGTGGTGTCCGCCTTGTGGAATTCTCTCCTATCCAATGTCAAGGAAATAAACAACTATTTGAGTTTTAGAAGACATCTGAAGGCAGCCCTGTATTGGGAAAATTTTGATGTTTTATTGTGTTTTTTATATTTTGTTGGGAGCTGCCCAGAGTCAAATGGGCAGCAAATGAATAATTGAATTGAATTAAAGTTGAGCATAGTGTCTGCCTACAAGATTGGAAAACAGAAAACCTGGGTGTCTGCTGAAAGAAGTTTCCCAGAAGGAGAAAAGGACTAGAGGTGTCAAGGCTACTTCTTGAAAAGGGCAATAGGTGCTTTGTGCTGTGTTTTGGTACTAGGTAGAAGATCACAAAAGCACTCAAGGCTCAGGGGGTGGCAAGGTGTTGCCTTGATTGCATTAGGTTTCATTAGGATGCAAGGGAAATTGGCTTTTGCATGTCAAAGCAGCTCATAACCCAGGGCATTTCATGGTTATTTTTTGTTGGGAGCCGCCCAGAGTGGCTGGGGCAACCCAGTCAGATGGGCAGCATATAAATTACTATTATTAGTAATATTATTACATTTTTCCATTTCTGTGGAGGATGGAGGCTAGTTTGGTTAGATTATTTTCATTTTGGCTGGGGCAACCCAGTCAGATGGGCAGCATATAAATTACTATTATTAGTAATATTATTATATTTTTCCATTTCTGTGGAGGATGGAGGCTAGTTTGGTTAGATTATTTTCATTTTGTTTGACAGACCTTGCCTGCTTAGCAACTGTAAACAGAAAAAGAAGAAGCTGAGGGACAAAATGGAACTGATACAGCAACAAAGGCCCATTTCCCAAACACCAGTCTGTGAACTGCAGGCACTATTAAATGTCATCTTCACACAAACTTTGGGTGCATCTGAAGCATGCCTACTCAACAGTTCGAAGGGAATAATTATTTAACTCCTTAAAAGTGTTTAGGATGGTAAACAGAATGACAGCATGAACTTGCTTCTTCAGTTTTCAAGCATTCTGCTGTTTGTACCTTTGCAACTTTTTGGTGCTTAAGCAAATGTTAGACTGGTGCTTGGAGGTATTGGGCTGAATGGGGCAAAAAAAAAAGTGAATAAAGGAGAAGAAACTGAATCCTTAAGAGATAAAAGTGTTGTGTATCCCAAATTCTCACATCTACAAATTAGGAAGATGCCATATTCTGGACAGGTTGTACTCCCATGGAAGGAGCAGGCCTGCAGTTTGTGAGTGCTCCTGGATTCAGCACTGTCAGTGGAGGCTCAGGTGGCCAGGAGTGCCATTTTGTAGCTTCAGCTGGTCCACCAGCTAAAAGACAGAAATGACTTCACCACCATACTCAATGCTCGGGTAACTTCCAGATTGGATTATTGCAGTGTGCTTTATGTGGGGGTGTCCTTGAAGACAACTCAGAAATTTCCATTGGTACAAAATGCAGTGGCTAGATTATGGGCTGTGGTTCCATTAACATCTCACATAACCCCTGTTTTAGAATAACTGCATTGGTTGCCAATTAATTTCTGGGCCCAAGGTGCTCACATTAGTGATTAAATTCCATTAGTGAAAGACCATCTCCTTCCCTACAGTCCCTCTTGGGTGCTATGAGCAGCAGAAGAGAGCCTCTTGGTAGTTCCACAGCCCTCAGAACCTCAGGTGGTGGTGATGTCCCAGGAGGAAGCATTCTTTGTAGTAGAAGCTGCCCACAGAGATGTGTCTTGCAACATCAATATACAACCTTAGGTACATTCTGAAGACACACCTCTTCACCCTGGCTTTTGATACAGGATGTCAGGGAACTGCCATCAGGTCTGAGACGAGAGGGGGAAGGGCAGTTGTGTTATAGGGAACCTCCGAAGATCTTGCGAAGCAGCTCCTCCTCTGGTGAGGAGGAGGAAAGCCCCACCTCCAGTGGAGATGAGGTGATGGGACCAGGGGATGCTAGGGAGAGCCTCAATGCAGAGGCTGAGGAAGCCAGAGAGGAGGGAAGTACCCCTTTGCCAGCGCCCAGTCTGCGCAGTAGGTTTCGGCGCAAGGAAGGAAGGAGAAGGCTGGGGATCACGCGACTGTTATGCTGGGGGAGGTACAAGGACCGGCCACTCCCAGATTCTGCTAGCGACTGAGCCGGACATGAACTTGCGACTCTCTTCACTGTAAATAGTTTGCACTAATAATAAAGCTTGGAAAAGACAGGTTGGAGTCTTGCCTGTTTGCTCTCGAGCAACCACACCACCACCTGACACATGAGAAGTATGTTTTTAGCATACCTTAACCCTTGGTGAGCAAAGCTACCTCTTATTTGAGTGTACCTCTTCACTAATAGTGCATCGCTATCTTAAATCTATTAATCCTCTAAAATACAGTTGAAATTTCAAAGCCAAGACTGGTGTCCCAAGTTGTTTGGAAATTTATTTTGCCCCCTGTACTTGTTAGATAATTTCCCATAACCTAGTTAATGTGCTCCATCGCACATAAATTAAAATCTCTGCAATGTTTTGGGTTACCTAAAAGTAAACCATAGAAATGAAGCAGTTAGTATTTTTTTGACATGGGCACTTATTAGAAGAGGAAGCCCTGGGAAATGTATTGCTGCAATGTGGTGAACGTTTCTTTGAATTGCCACAAAGAACAGGAAGCTTAGGTAACATGCGTAAGTGGGTGGGTCTCCAAGGTTAAAACAGTTAATAATCAAATGTTCAAAATACAGTTTGACAGTTAAATGTTTCTGCTGTGTTGGCTGCTGAGGGGCACTACTACAAATACAACTTTTCACTTGGTAATTAAGGTGAGTGTTTCTAGGAGTTGCAATGTTCCTAGAAAGAGAATTCAAGCTCATTCAACCTACAGAAATCCCTTTTAAATGCAACACGTCTAAAGCCATCAGCATTTGGATGTTTGCATTCTTATAAAGTCTTATTAATCCTTACAGGATTAATTCTTTCCTAGACTACAATAGATAGAGTTGGCAAAGTATTTGCTAAAGTTGTCTATCATACACCTTTTTAATTCTGTTCCCAATCTTTTTTCTTTAAAAGCCTGTGAAAAGTTTATTGTATTTTGCAGTTAGAATCATGTTATAATTGCAAATTATTTTGTTCATTTTAATCTAGAAATCATCTGGCTAAGTCGCAGAGAAGTCTTGCCTATTTAAATTTCATATAGATGTACCTCTCTCTCTCTCTCTCTCTCTCTCTCTCTCTCTCTCTCTCTCTCTCGTCTCTCACAGTTTGTTGTAGAGATGGTTGTTTGTTTCATTAGTCTGGTTGTGTTTCTCTTTTGATAAGAAAAGTACTTTAATGCAGCTGTTTAGTTTAATGTCAGAAACTATGAACTAGTACACATAGTTGCATAAAACATAGTAGTGTGAAACAAAATCTGATTGTCGTTTTTGAGGAAAAGCAAAAAAAGCAGCCGGGAAAGAGAGCAATACTTAATACTTTTCTGCTTGCTTGTGTTTCACTGTCATACCACTTCCACAAACCTTTCTCCTACACACACACACACACAGAGAGAGAGAGAGAGAGAGAGAGAGAGAGAGAGAGAGATGTTTTCCTACTGGAACCTTAATACCCTCCTTGTGGGCCCTGCTCCAAGTGTCTGTGAAGTGAAGTGGGGCAGGTGGCTGCCAAAGAGAGGGCCTTATTGGTAGTGAACTGGCTATAGAATTTACAGCCCCAAATTTAAAACAATCTTACACTGCTTCAGTGCATGGATGTTTTTTTGCTGCCTTCTATTAATTGTTGTTGGCTTTAATTATTATTGTACACTGTGTTTTTAATTTTTTGCCTACCAAATGTTCATTTGATGGGCAGCTATATAAATCTAATAGCAAAGATAAATAAAGTGGCACATCTGAATTCACAGTGATTCAGTATTGTAGTGAGAAAGACTTTGCCACAGCACAAGCTATGATTTGGTTGTTTATATTCATGAGTTTAGTGTTCTGCATCACGTTTCTTTAGGTGCTCTGAAACCCCTTGCACTATTTCGAAGAAATATTTAAATAACAAGTCAGTGTATCAGCCCCTGTATAGGGGAAAGCTAATGCTATTTTCTTGTTCGCTTCAATTCCCAATTAATTTCTTCAGAGAACTTCCAGATACATATTGGTAATTTTTGTATTGTTTTAGATCCCCAAGTAAACCTCTGGCTCGCAGATTGATAAGCGGGATGGACTGGGAGGTTGTCAGCAGGAATTCAATGTCTGATGACAGGTTAGAAACTCAAAGTTTACCATCCCGCTCTCCACCTGGAACCCCTAATCAGTAAGTAAAATTGAATAGTCCCTGAGCCACTAGTTACCTCTTATTTTTATTTTATTAAGGAAGGGAAAGTACTTGAGATCCGGATTTTTGGAGTGATGTGTGTTGAACCATAGTTATTTCCATACTAAGCATTTAAAAAGAAATTGTGAGGCAACACAGAGGCAGATTGACCAAAGTGTATGTTATAATAATCACATATAAAGAAAAACAAACAAACCTTAAATTAAATTATATTGAAGGAAAAACAGTTGTGAGTTTCAGGATGTGCTCCCAGATTGAGCCCTGCACTGGTTGTACCTTCACCCAGACACTATTTTCATTGCATCAGAAAAACAGGCCTGGTTCTAAACCATAGTTTATGGCTATTGAATGGCCTGAGTGAGGCTTGAACTAGCATGCCTGTCTCTCCTTCTTCCTCATTGCCATGAGGAAGGGATTGGAAACATTCATTTCCACATCACAGACTATGGTTAGTTTAAGCTTTGTTTCTGATCCTTGCTAATTTCATAAACCGTATATCAAATGCACTGTAATTTGCATTTCGGATGTAACACAAATTGTTACTTGTTTAAATCGGGAGGTGGATTCTTGCTATCTCCTTCTTGTGGCTGTGCTGAAGGAGAGGGATGTGTGACCAGCCATTCACATAGCACAACACTATGGTTTACATCAGTCTGTGTTACTATTGCAGTGAAACCTCCAGCTCTCTACATCTTGAATGTGTGTGTAGGAAATCTAATGTGACCCAAATGAGAGGGAAGTCATGTTTCTGAGTTAAGTGCTGTGTGTGTGTACATATGACTTCTTTTATAAAAAACTAAACCACAGTGGGGACCTTTCCACATAGGTGGAAAGTCAGGTTGTGTCAGAAGAGGCCTTTTGCCTCCATTTATATCTTGATTGCTGGGTTCCTACAGGAAGAGAAGGCAGGGTGCTGTATCCAGTTCTAGTCCTGCTCAGAGTAGACCCATTGAAGTTAATTGACCTGAAGGTTTGAGCCAGGTAGCCCCACCCTGTTGCTGTTTCCAGGCAGATGCCTATTTATTTGGAGGCTGCTGTGGGTTTAGAGGCAGCAGATAGCAATAATAGGACCATTGGTGGCTTGAAGGTGAATGCCAACTTTATCCTTGCTCCTGTTCCTGCACCTGGAGAACTGCTGCCTGTTGAGGAGTCAGGAATCTGAGCCAGCTAGCCCTGCCCTGGAGAGCAACTGTAAGAACTTTGCTTTGGCTGTTGCTGTTTCTAAGGAGGAAGCAACTGTGTAAGCGGTTGTTTGTGAAGGGCCGCTGTGTCTATGGGGAGGACGCAAATGCAGCTCATGACTGTAGAAAGTGTGATTCATGGTGTGCCTGGGTTACTCCATATTTCGATTTTTTTCCTGGTTTATTTTATTATACTTTTGTATTTGTATTTGCTGTAGTTTTATTGTGTGTTCTTTAGTACTAATCTGTTCAGTGTTTTGGGGGCCTTGACGAAAAAGTGGTATAGAAATAAACTGATGATAACTAACTTGGGTACATGAATTTCAATAGGTCTATTCTATATAGGACTAGCACTGGATTCAACCCAACGATTTTTTATTAGAAGCCTTTATGTTGATATTTGTGAACTTCTTAATAGACAAATATACAAAGTTTTAAAAAACTGTACAGTTATACCTACTACACACTAAAGTTGACTTGTTGGAACAACAGTGGTAATAGTCAGGATTTGTGATGGTCGCTTATTTGTTGATGCATATTTTTTTCTTTCTTCCATGGAAATCTATAATCGGTGTAATATATTTCTATGGTGCTTTAATTCATGCATTTAGGATTACAGGTAGTGGCTTTGATCCAAACCTGGCCTTCTGGAATGGAAGGATTCTTTCTGTCTACAGAAAGCTTTAGATCCTCTGGTGGGGGGTTATGCTGACAAAATGGGGGGAGCAACTGCTGCCAATTTTTTTCATCCCCTGCAGCCTCCCTCCCAGCCCTTGGGATCAGAATTTTGGAGGACACACAGGGCTGCTGGGGGAATGGGTAAAAATCACCACTTTCCTCATCTCCCTTCTACCAGTGATAATGTCTTCTAAACAAGTTTGATTTGGGGGATGTTCCTGCCAGGGGTACTGTGTCCAAGACAGAAGAAATTAGAGGAATAGATAAGTTTTAGAAGCATTTTTTTAAAAAAGCATAAATCATCTAAGTCTTGACAAGCATACCTGCAATTATTGAACAAAGTGTTCTTTTCCTGATTAGTCGCAACTCTGCATTTACTCAAGAGGGAAACCGTTTACGGCCATCTTCAGTTGGGCATCTAGTAGACCATGTGGTTCATCCTTCGCCAAGTGAGGTTTTTGCAAATCACCGATCTCCTTCTTCCACCCAAGCCAACAGTATCATTCTGGAATCATCACCGTAAGCATAGTTTTTATAATGCTTTATTTTATAGCAGAACAACAAAAAAAGGTTTTTAAAGGCTACACCTAAAAATAATCTACATTTTGTGTTTTTAATGTATTTTAGGTTTTGATGTTAGCTGCCCTGAGCCCGGTCCTGGCTGGGGAGGGCAGGGTATAAATAAATAAATTATTATTATTATTATTATTATTATTATTATTATTATTATTATTTAGTTGACAGCCCCATTCTTTAGTGATTACTTTGCAAATGAAAACTGATGTAGCACAATTGTAGCATTTTTAAGAGAAGCATAATATAAATAAACAACATGTTGACAAAGACTTGGCTACAAATCGGGAGTTGCTTGTTCATATTTCACCTAGGCTGTCAGGTAGCCTTAGGCAAGCAATTCTCTGAGCTGCAGCGCACACACGCCCACCTGCTGCCATTAGTACATATTACACCATTAGTAATATGGGAAGAATAATACTATTCTGACTTAAACTGGCATGCTGTAAGGATCTTAGTAATGTACATGAAACCTTGTGTTCCTTACACTGTATACATGTTAAACATGCAGTGAGTAATACTTATTATTTTTTATAACTATTGTCCATCCTGATTCTTGACAGTATAGTTGGCCATAACCAGTGTCAGTTTGTTAGAAGTTCCTGCATTCAGTTCCTGGCATCTCCAGTGGAAGGGAGTTTAATTCGGCCCTAGTTCACATTAAAAATCATATGCCCTATGTGTACAAATAGTTGTGTGGCCATTCCAAATGATTTTTGTCAATTGAAAGGTATGTGTAGTATCTGTAATTTTTTATTCATGAAAGTGGCAGTAGGGAAAAAAAACACATGCATAGCAAGCAATCCAAATGTGTTTTTAAGAATCCTTTTTCTCTCTCTCTGTCAAATATGAAACTATGTTATTTTACACAGCAGTTTATATATATTTAACACAGAGCTTATTAGAGTAGGGGTTTTTCCTTTTTTATTTGATTATGCAAATTGCTGGATGCAGTAATACAGAGGGCTGCTTTGACTGCAAAATAGTCTGCTTTCACATCTATTGTCTAAGCATTCATAAGGAAATTCAAAGCTGACTGGGCAAATATAAAGCAGGCAAGGTTTTGCCCAAAGCTTCATCCCTAGTTCTCACAATTCATTATGGTAACACATTACAGTATATTACACTCACAACCACTGTGTTACTTTACCTAGTTTCAATCGTAGCTTATTACTTCACATAGTCTGTTTATAAACAAATGTATAGTTCCTTTATTGCATTTTTTAAAAAGAAATAACTTTATTGTGACTTTAGTCATGCACATTGTGTTATAACAAAAGTGGGTACTGATCAGGAGTTGGACAGACCACAGATGAAGCTAGGACTTTCTTAGGTAACACTGACTTGTTTTGTGTGAATGAGAACCATTAGTCATTTATCAAATTAATTTTGTATGTTTGTGGATTTCACTGTCCCAATGGTGATTAATGCTGATTTCAAATGTTTGATAGTGATTCAATGACAGCTGCAGTTACTATTAATTTTTATTCAAAATACAAAGTAATAATATAGCAAATCTGTCACATTTGCAAAAGTTCTGTAGAAATTTCCAGTATGGATAAGTACCCAATTAAATTCATGTACTGTAAATTGATTATCCACTTGAATAAGTCACTGATCAGTGCAATTGGGTTTAAGCAACATCAGGTGTTCAAACATGCAATAAATATGGGCTTCCTGCTTCCACATCATGATTGAGGATCTCCTCCTTTCTTATCTGTAAAATTTGTGCCAACTAGTAAGTGGGAGAGTTGAAATTTTAGAATGAAATCCCTTATATAGGACTGCTCTGTGTTTTCAAGAGGCTCAAAGCAACAAATGATTGAGATCTCCTTTGTTGTCCTTAATTTGTCATCTAAGATTTAATTTGGAGGCCTTGTGAATTAAATACTTAAGGGAGAGGTGCATAACATTCTTTTTGAAATGATCCTATATATTAATAGCAAATTCATTCTCTCAGATGTGAACCTTGCCAAAAGACCTCTCCTGTCAAAGAGTAATAGCAGGCTTGGGAAAACCCCAACTTTTGCAGAAGTACGAAGAAGAAAAAAAATAAGTCGGGGAACCATAATTGAGGTTGCAAGCCAATGATGTCCAACGCACCAAAATTCCAAAGTCTTTTTAGTGATAGTTTCTCTTTATTTAGCATGCAGTTTGGAGTTTTAATGAGATTTCTTTTCATTTTGTTTGTAGATCTCAAGAGACCGCTGTAGATGGGCAACCACCTGCACTGCCACCTAAACAATCTAAAAAGAATAGTTGGAACCAAATTCATTATTCACTTTCTCAGCAAGAATTGGATAACCATATCAATGAAACATATGATGATGATTCTTCTTCATCGCCTGAAAAATCTACAGTAAGAAGCTACTTTAAATTTGTTTGTCTAGTTTGAGTCAATATTCTTCGTGGAGGGAGGGGGGAAATTAATCAGTATCAGCAGGTCTGATGGAAGTAGATTCAACTAGAGTGAATTAATAACATATAAATAATGGTCCTCAGGTTCTCTACCCCAGTCCATCATGCTCTTGGTGAAATGGAACGTGAGTCCGAAAAACCGCTTTTAATGTAACTCTTATTTCTAATAGAGCTAAAAGTATAGACACAATGGAAAGCAAATCCTGTGTAACATTTTCATGGTGTAGCTCTGGGATGTTTTATAGCATGTATTAATTTGGAATGGTATTTATTTATTTGATCTATTTATTTTCCATCTGAAAAACCTTTAAGCAGTATAATAGTTATGAGATGTCTTTGCAAAATATTTGCATTAATCATATTCCCAAACTGTATCTTTATAGTACACAATATAATTCCCTTATTTGCACATACCACATACCACATACCCTTTCAGTGAGCCACGCAACTTTCATTATACTTATGCAAACCAAGATGGTAGGTACTTGGAGCACACTTCCTGGTAATGAATGCACTGCTGGTACTTTGGTCATTTTTGCATCAAACAAGTCAGTAGTAAAACCATTATCTTTCAAGAAAATTCCAACAATGTCTCAAGGAAATTGAAACTTGAAGATATCTTCTTATATGAATACTGGTTTTCAAGTAAATGTGTTTTAGGATTAGCTATAAATTTCTAGTCTGTCTGTCCCCCCTCCCCGGCCCGCTGTAACACCTTTCTTTTCTTTCAGTCTTAAACAGTTATGTGCTCATTGTTAATAAGAGACATTAACTAGCTATGCAATAGATGATGAATTATGGATCGCTTGGGGTTTCAGTAGTGCCTAAAGAAATTCAGGTATAGAGAATAAAGCTATGTTTTCATTTACAGCCCAATGGTGGGATTCCCCATGACAATCTCGTTCTGATCAGAATGAGACCAGATGAAAATGGAAGATTTGGTTTCAATGTAAAGGTATGAAGACCTACCCTTTTAATATATCTTTGAATACAGCTCGAGCTGTACGTTCTTTAATTATTGTCCTTTCCTTTAAAGGGTGGATATGATCAGAAGATGCCTGTCATAGTGTCCAGAGTGGCTCCAGGAACACCTGTAAGTTGTCAGAGAAAGTATGCAGTGATGTCTACTTAGATATATTATTTCAGAGTGCTTTTTATTTACTTTGCTTATCCCCTGGCTGTATGTAGCAATCTAATGTTTGAAACATGCCGCTCTCATAAATAGTCTTAGAAAAGGACTCTAATAGAGAATCTCCAGTGCCTTAATATAGAAGAATTCATGATTTGCTGTAGTATATATCTGATCAAAGATAATTTTCCTATCCTTCACTTTTCTCCTACAATATATCATGTAGAGGTTGAAAAATCCTGTTTGTGTGTGTCGTGCTCTTCTTCCCAAAAAGTGTATATTGGCATATTTAAAGCTTAGTTTAAATTGAAAAATGAGATCTTTTAATTCGCAGAGATAATAATTGTTTATAGGATAAAAAAAATGGAAAATTTAACTTTATCTTATCCATGACAAAATGGTTGCACTGCCAGAATTCGGGTTAAACCAAAGTTCATAAATTATTTATCAAGTCCGAGTCTTTATTTTTTCATATATTCAGACCCTAGTGATTAAATCTTCAGATCAGAACCACCACAGTATCTTGATACTGAGTTCTTCGTTTCTTAAAAACAAGACAGCAAGCCCTATTTGTAATATCCACTGCATTAAACACTTGTTTCATGTTGCAGGCAGATGTTTGTGTTCCTCGTTTGAATGAAGGAGATCAGGTTGTACTGATCAATGGCAGGGATATATCAGAACATACCCATGATCAAGTTGTTATGTTTATTAAAGCTAGCTGTGAGCGGCACTCAGGGGAGCTTGTGCTCCTAGTTCGACCCAATGGTGAGTAATTTTATCAGTGGAAAGCATGCTTGCTTTCTGCTGTTTTACCATGTTCCTTTCACGGCATTTGTTGTGTCTCCTACTATCCTTATACTGGCTATACATTTTCTACAACTGTGTAAAATACCAGAGAGAGGGTCATGTTAAATGAAAGTAGTCAAAGCATCTTTTAACAAACATTGTATGACACAAGCTTTTGTGGACTCAAGCCCACTTCATCAGATGCATGAAGAGCAATCTTAGTTAATATGTATGTTAAGAAGAAGATTGTAAGGTGGGCATTGAGTGGTAATGAGATTTTAAAAATGTAGTCAGTGATAAAATACAAAGTTTCCCTGTACTAACAACAAGAATCCAGTAATTATTTCCTCACTTCCACATTCCCTTCCCCAATGCCCTTATCACTCTTGTTAGGTATAAGAGGGGTACACAAGTGACATAGCCTCATATACCATATGGAATTTCATTGGCTGACCTTAAATTCTAGTATTACGAAAGAGGAAGTAATAGTTTTCTGTCTGCTTTCTCTGTGCTGTTCAGGGTGTTATACGTGTCTTGTCATGTATTTTGTTACTCACCTTTTTCCTAAGCTAAGAAAGCCAAACATTTTAGCTTTTCCTCATAGGGAAATTGTTTCAACATCATTGATCAGTTGAGTTCCCTTTTCTGTTTCTTTTCTTACTCAGATAATTAGTTTTTATTTTAATTGGATGGCCAGAACACAAAATTTCAAATTCAAGCACACCATGGATTTAAGATACTAGTGGACTTATTTTCATTCTTTCTTAATTTCTTTCCTTTGCCAATTTATTTCAGTCATCGTTTTCTCGTTAGTCACTACTAATTCAGACTCCACCTGTGCATATGAAACTAGTGTTTCTCCTGACCTCCCCCCTTGTTTATCTTTCTACTCTTAACTTACATTGAATCTGATTTGCTATTTTGTTGCCTATTTAACTACTCTGTAGAGATTCTACTGGAGTAACTCCACCTGGGTTTTCAGCAGCACTAATAGCTTGGTGTCATCTTCGTACTTGGCCATCCTGTCTTCAAATCATTTTTCAAGAGGCTAAATAGCACAAGGAACCCCCATTTCCCTCTACAGTGATACCTCGGTTTACGAACTTAATCTGTTCCGGAAGTCCATTCTTAAACCGAAACCATTCTTAAACCGAGGTGTGCTTTCCCTAATGAGGCCTCCCGCTGCCGGTGCCCTTCCACCATTCGGATTCCATTCTTAGACCAAGGTAAAGTTCTCAAACTGGGACACTACTTCCGGTTTTGCAGAGTTCATAAACCAATCATTCATAAACAGGACTGTTCTTAAACCGAGGTACCACTGTATTGTGAAAATTCCTGAATTTTGCTTGTAGCTCTTCAACCAGTTAGATTCCTAAGAGGAATTGTCCTTGTATCCTATGACATAGTCGTTTACTCAGGGCCCTTTGTGAGCAACTTAAAAAAACAACTGTTTGGAGGTCCAAATATATAATGTCTGCCAAAGTCTAATATTTGTTTGATACACTCAGAACATTCTGAAAAGCTTGGTGTAGTAAGAGAAGTCTTTTGTAGTTGTCAGAGGTATTCTCAATTAGCAATCTTAGTTCTGTATGTCTTAATCATGTGAACTCTTAACAATGTTGTCCACCAATTTATGTGGGACAGATTAAACTAATGAACCTGTAATTTCCTGGGTTTCAGATTTCTGGCATAGTTACTGATTTTAGTGAGTAGCATATTTCCCCCATTCAGGTTCTAGAGAACCCTTGAATTTTTGTCACCCACACTCAGAGACAGGTTGGTTTTTAAGTATTCAGTTATCCCCTAGAGTTACCTTGTATCTTAGTTCTTCAGATTCCCTCCCCTACAAAAAAAAATATCATTTGGGTGTGTCTGTCTTAACTTATTCACAGTGAAGAACAGCATAAAGTTCATTTAGCGTCTCAGCAGTCTTTCTGTTCTCTCCATAATAAATCATTTCACACATTGTCATCTAATGGTCTGACTTCCTGTCTTGCTCATTTCCTGCTTCTGATGTATTTATAGAATTTTTTGCTGTAATGTTTTTGTAGCAATATAATCTTCAACATAATATTTTTGCTTGTCTTATCAGCTTGAATTATTCTTACCAAAGTTTGTAGTCCTTAATTTTTCTATCGTGGGCAAAACTTTTTAAAGCATGCCTTTTTATATAGTATCTTGGTCTCTGTTTTTTAACTCGTGTTCTAAAACTAGCAGTCCTAGGCACACTTCTTTGGGGGAATTGGTCTCATTTAACTTAGTGGGACTTACACTAACAAGGAAATGATGAATTGGATCTGACTGTAGGTGTCACAGTTGTAGCTTTCTTACAAGCCTCTCCTGATGGTTGGGAAACCTTGTTTTATGGAATGTGGTGCAAGAAACGGAGGAAAAGCTCATGGAAGCTGCCAAAAATCAGACACTGAGGTGTGTTCTACATTTATGGAAGACGCCTCTGCCTGATTTTCAGGGATTTTCGCTGAACCTTAGAAAAGACTTTTTGGAGGCTGTTTGGAAAGGATGAGGTGGAAAAGTAATCTTTCAGCTACTTCTGTGGGATGGTGCTAAAGCTCCAGCTCTATCTGTTTTTGCATGCAGTCAGTAAACATTTATTATGGAGGTATTTGCACAGGTTACTGTGCAAGTGCAAAATAAGAACCATGTAGCAAAGAAATAGGATAAATAAAAGTTCTTAAGCAGAACAATTGAAACTGGCATAAAAACCTTATTCTTTTTTTAAAAAAAATCATATATATTTTTAGTTCACCTTTATTGCATCCTAGTCCCAGAAAATAAATTAAGTAGCTGTTTTGATTTAACTTGCCAAGCTGATGGGCTCTCTATGTTGATTGTCGTATTAGTTTAAATAAAAGACCTTGAAATTGAGAATTTAGCAGACAGCCATGATTTCCTCCTCCGATTTTTTTGCAGATTTATTTTAGTTACAAGCTTTACTAATAAAATATGTTTGTATTCGGCAAATACTGTCTGGCATGTATGTATATAACACATGTTGTTTCCGGGCAAGAAATGAATGCAGGGTGATTGTTAAGTCATAACAGCATGCATTCTAGTAAAAAATAAATAAATGGCCTTTTCCATCCTTAATTAACAATCACACCACTGGATAATAAAATGTAAAGCCAAATGTTTTCCAGGTACAAAGGAGAAGGATACCAGAGTTTTTTAATTGATTTAAATGTGTGGATTGATATTACATAAACAAATTCAATCTAATACATTTTGTATCAATAAACCTCTTGTTAAAATTGTAGCTAGCTTGGGGTTTTAGCTCTCTGGTGCAGGGTGTTTTGACAGGAGTTCGTTTCCCATGATGTGATCGCACAGTAGTGGGAGAAGAAAGCAACCACCTAGATCAGTTGCTTGGAATTTTTGCACTCAAGCACACCCCATCATGCCGAAAAGATCCATGCATGCGTGTTTCCTTCATGTGCTGTCCCTGGTCCTGAATGGGGGCAACTGTGCCCCTGAATGACCAGGTGTGCAGCCGTGGAGTCATTTTGGACTCTATGGAGGCACAGGTCAATTCTGTGTCCAGGGCAGCTGTCTACCAGCTCCATCTGGCAAATACTGTCCAGCACTGGCATACTGGTGCATGCTCTGGTTATCTCCTGCTTGGACTACTGCAGTGCATACTACCTGGGGATACCTTTGAAGGTGACTTGGAAACTACAACTAATCCAGAATGCTGCAACTAGACTGGTGACTGGGAGTGGCTGCCAAGACTATATAACACTGGTCCTGAAAGACCTGCATTGGCCCCCAGTATGTTTCTGAGCACAATTCAAAGTGTTGCTGCTGATCTTTAAAGCCCCAAACTGCCTTGGCTCTGTATACCTGAAGCAGCATCTCCACTCTCATCATTTAGCCTGGACACTGAGATCTAGCTTTGAGGGTCTTCTGCTGGTTCCCTCACCGTAAGAATGTGAGATTCCAGGGAACTAGGCAGAGGGCTTTCTCGGTAGTGGCGCCCACCCTGTGGAATACCCTCCCATCAGGTGTCAAGGAGATAAACAACTATGTGACTTTTAGAAGACATCTGAAGGCTGCCCTGTATCAGGAATTTTTTTATGTCTGATGTTTTACAATTTTTTGTATGTGCTGTAAGCCACCCAGAGTGACTGGGGAAACCCAACCAGATGGGTGTGGTATGGATAATAACATTATTATTAATTTATTAATATTAATGTTATTTAATGTAAATTAATGGATGAAGCAGCTGTCCGCAGTTTTGCAGAGTTCTCTTCCTCAGTAATTATGCTACGTCTTGTTTATTGCAGCTGTTTATGATGTGGTAGAAGAAAAGCTGGAGAGTGAGCCAGACTTCCAGTACATCCCTGAGAAGTCCCCACTAGATGGTGCCCACCAGGATGATATTGCTCTGAGGGAATCAATGTTTCAACTAGCAGAGGGGCTTATCACGGGAACTGTCCTGGCTCAGTTTGATGTAAGTATTGTATTTCCTGGGGAGTGTGTGCTTCTTGGTTTGCTTTCCAGCTGAAAATCCTTTTCTCTTGGGGCTAGGAGATAACCTATAGCTAGATCCACAGTACTTTGATTAGGTCAAGCAGTATAATGGCAAACGGTTTGCATTCCTCCCTTGCCTCTTTTCTTCCTTCCCTCATAAACATTTGTGGGCTCCATTTAAAAATCAGTGTTATCTAATATCTGTTTTTCTGAGTGAAGTTGAGCCTTTCTTAATAGCTATAGGCAAACTCCTTCTTTGTGCTTCCTGGTCAGCTATTGCATCTGTTTCCCGTCAGTACCATGGCCCAATAAGAGTATGTGGGGTAAAACGCTCCTCAATTACTATTACATACAGCTTTCATTTCTAAAATGTGTGTAGTGCTAACCATATAGCCAGAGCTGTAATCCCAAACGCACTAGATAACTTTTGGCAGTGATGCTCTCCCTCAGTACTCATGTATAGACTGTTGGCATGGTCAGAGATGGCACTGACCATATGCTTGGAAGGTGCAAATGGAAAGATCTGGTTCAAGTCTTTGCTTTAGACCAGGCTTCCTCAACCTCGGCCCTTCAGATATTTTTGGCCTACTCCCATGATCCCTAGCTAGCAGGACCAGTGGTCAGGGATGATGGGAATTGTAGTCTCAAAACATCTGGAGGGCCGAGGATGAGGAAGCCTGCTTTAGACTAACGCTTTTCTTTTTTCTCAGGGACAGCTTTTTGTCAACCTGATGCCTTCCAGAAGTTTTGGAGTACAACTCCTATTAATCCCAGCCAGCATTGCCATATTGTCCAAAAATCTGGAGAGCACCAGATTGGTGAAAGTTCCCATATGGAAATAACTAGTTAATTGACTCTCTTTGTAAACTATACCAGGTTTTCAGTCTAATCTGTTGTGAATGAAATATTAAACATTTAGCATTACATAACACATGCCATTACACGATAGATTGAAATATGTACAAATGTAGATCAAATTTTGGTCTGCCGCTCATTTTTCTGTCTAATCTAAAATGTGTGAAAGAACAATAGTTCTTTCAGCAAAGATTGCTAGAATTTTGTCAACATCAGTGAGCTTCATTTTCTGTAGATCTATTAAAATAATCGATTTAAGGAAATTACAGTGGTACCTCAGGTTACATACGCTTCAGGTTACAGACTCCGCTAACCCAGAAATAGTACCTTGGGTTAAGAACTTTGCTTCAGGATGAGATCAGAAATTGTGTGGCGGCGGCGCAGCAGCAGCGGGAGGCCCCATTAGCTAAAGTGGTGCTTCAGGTTAAGAACAGTTTCAGGTTAAGAACGGACCTCCGGAACGAATAAAGTACGTAACCAGAGGTACCACTGTAATTTCATTTCAAGTATTCTTTCTTTTTTGCATCAACACATGCATATACCGATTAGGCACTACACTTTAATTTTATAAAGAAACAAAAATGAAAATAGTAGTTGTTGACTTTCGGGTTATTCCTAATTTTGCTGGTGAGTTTTTTTTTCTTTTGTCGCTAAGTAAGTAGAGGAAGTGAATTGGGTTTATATTGCTTTTCTCCAGCTGCTGCCATTCTTTTGTTTCAGAAACATAACTGAGTATATAATTCCTTTCCCTTCAGAGCATATTGCTCATTTTGATTACTTTAGTAATGCATTTCTCTTCTCCGGTAGCCCTCAGGCATTAAGAGGAATAAACAATATGGTTTATGTTCTGCTTTATGCTGCATAGGGACTCAGCTGTCTCTCATTCAGGCTTCTTCCTATGACTGTATAAACCCACAAAATAGGGTGTTACTTTCAATTTGTGTGTGGAATGGAAGAAAACATCTTTCATGCTTTTTTGAAGAATCTTGTACTGGGTGCTGTCACAGTTCTCATGACTAGGTGGGCTATTATTTGGACGAAATATGCTATTTCTTATATTTTCCTTATATTCTTCTTTCAGCTTAGGGAACCATCACTTTTGTGGTCTCATTTGCATGGCATGATAAAGCAAACCATGGGTTATGGAGACACTGCAAGTGTGTGGCCTCCTGGAGAGGAGCTCACTGCCACTTTGCTGCTGTGCCACATAGAGTTAATCTAGGTTTGACTTAATATGTATTCATTTATTTGGCTCCCCAAAGCGGTTTACAAGTTAATAACATACATAAAGCAGTTATACAAAAACAATTTAAAACATTTATAAATATTTTTTTTAAAACAGTTTAAAACAACAGCAGCACTTACATAAAATCAATTCAAAGCTCAAGACAGCTCTACCAACTGGGATATAGGTTTTAGAAGGTTTGTAAAAAGAGAAACATCTTTAGCAGGAACTTAAAAGACAATAAATATAGCTAAGGGCATAGAATCATAAAATCAGAGAGTTGTAGAGTTGGAAGGGACCCCGAGGAGCATCTAGTCCAACCCCCTGCAATGCAGGAATATGCAGCTGTCTGAAACAGGGATTGAACTTGCAACCTTGGCATTATCAGCACCATTCTCTAACCAACTGAGCAATCCATCTGTGTGATACACAATGAGAATGAGTTCCAAAAGGTAGGTGCTGCCTCACTAAAGGTCCAATTTCAATATTGTGCAGAATGGACCCCCTGATAGGATGCAGGATGCTGTCTCTTGCAGAACACAGTGACTGGGTATGTAGGGGAGCAGGTGGTATTTTCAGTAGCCTGGCCCCTTTGCACACCAGTAGCTAACCGGCAGGGACGTGAGTGGCGCTGTGGTCTAAACCACAGAGCCTAGGGCTTGCCGATCAGAAGGTTGGCGGTTCGAATCCCCACAACGGGGTGAGCTCCCATTGTTAGGTCCCACCTGCCCACCTGTCGGTTTGAAAGCATGTCAAAGTGCAAGTAGATAAATAGGTACTACTCCAGCAGGAAGGTAAACAGCATTTCCATGCGCTGCTCTGGTTTGCCAGAAGCGGCTTAGACATGCTGGTCACATGACCTGGAAGCTGTCTGTGGACAAACGCCAACTCCCTCGGCCTATAGAGCAAGATGAGTGTGCAACCCCAGAGTCATCAGCAACTGGACCTAACTGTCAGGGGTACCTTTACCTTTACTAGCTAACCGGCAGCCAGTGCAATTCTATCAGGAACGGCATAAAGGATGGCAGTATTACAACCCAGTGATCAGTCAAGCTGCTACATTTTACATTAACTGTAAATCATAGGTCACATAGAGCAGATTGCAGTACTTCAGTGCGGAGGTTACCAGCACATGGACGACAGTGGTCAGCCTATCCCAGTCCAGAAACAGCCATATCTCTTTTACCAATCCAAACTGGTAAAAGGAACTCCTAGCTAGCGAGGTCACTCTAGCAAAGGAGGTGTGTCCACAAGCAGCCCCAGTCTATGAAGCTTTAGGAGAGCATGTCCCCGTCCAGTTGACAAATTATCCTGACTTTGGAACTTCCCAACCACAGTGCCTCTGTTTTGCCAGGACTGAGTGAGTTTATTGTCCTTCATCCAGCACACCACTGAATCTAGGCATCAGGATCGTTAACTATATAAACCAAGAACTGCAGCTTGTAGCTGGTGCAGAGATAGAGTAACCATAACCTTTTGTTTGAAAGACACAGCAAGCCAAACATTGGTGTGGCAGTAAAAAGGACTGAAGAGGAGCAAAGTGGCTGCAAACTCCTCTCCCATTCATACAGTCTCAGTAAGCCACAGTTTGGCCTACTGTGCCATGTGAACTAGGTCTATATATATCTTGTCATTTCAGGTAGGTGACTCCACATTGCCTTTTGCTCGTGGCTTTTTCTCTTAAAGCAAGGATTATGCAGTTGCTATACATGCCAGCCTTCAGACATGTTATTTGATGCAAATTTTAGGGGTAAAGTTAGCTTACTGAAAAAAACTGCAAAAGTGTAAAATGCATGCGATGCTTCTCTTTTCCAAGCAGGGAACAATATGTTTGTGATAAACGTGTTTTGTTTTGTTTTTGTACCATGTCTCATGATTACTCAGATTCTGCTTGTTGCAACCTGCCATTTTTGTTTCTGTTCAGCAACTTTACAGGAAGAAGCCTGGGATGACAATGTCTTGTGCCAAATTACCTCAAAACATTTCCAAAAATAGATACAGAGACATTTCGCCTTGTAAGTGCTTACATGGATATCAGTTAATGCATTTCATTGGTTACCATTTGGAGAATTTTACATAAGTGTTTGTTTTCTTTTTTTCTCAGATGATGCTACACGGGTTATTTTAAAGAGTAATGATGATTACATCAATGCAAATTATATAAATGTGAGTGGGAGATTACCATTTCTCTTCATGTTAATTCCATGTTTGGATTCAGCAGTGAAACAATTAGCCCTTTGGATTTTAAAGACGAACAAAGATTTATTTTAAAATTTCATTTGATATTGCTTAGATATATTCTAGTTGGTTAATGAAGTTGTAACATAGATGGAGAGAATCCTGCTCATGTAGTTCCTCATGTCTGTTGGAAACAGAAAAGTTAATAATTTTTCTGGGTATTCCTTCCCCAAGTGTTAAAAAGTCCTTGAATGAACTTCCAATTAAAATAGTGGTTAAAGAGGAAAATATCTTGATGTTTGGTCAAACTGTTTTAGAGTAGCAGTTGACAGTTAATTATGCAGAAAAACAAATTTCTAGCTTTCTGTTTATTTCTAAATATATGCTGCAATTTCATAAAGCACTTTAAAGCTGTTTACATTGATTATATCTATACAATACAAACCACATTAAAAAAAACTAAATTCACAGATCATCAGTTGACTATTTACAGAATAGGTTTCCTTAATCGTCATCATAAGCCTTGTGGCATAGAAAAGCTTTCAACAAGCATTTAAAGGTTAAAATAGAAGGCACCTGCTGAAGATTACATATGATTTAGGCAAGAGTACACAAAGTTGTGAAGTTACTAAACACATTCTGCAATTTTATTTTTAGATGGAAATCCCTTCTTCCAGTATAATAAATAAATACATTGCTTGCCAAGGTCCTTTACCAAACACGTGCCCTGATTTTTGGCAGATGATTTGGGAACAAGGCTCATCTATGGTTGTAATGCTAACTACTCAAGTGGAACGGGGAAGAGTAAGTCAGTCTGTAATTTTAACTCTTAAAAGCTTGTAATTCCAATGCAATGCTTCAGGAAGAAATTAATGTGGCCCATGTTTTAACCAACCTAACTCACACTTCCTAAACCAATATGTGAACTAAATATTCAAGAGGATTGTCAATCAGTTTCAAAGGATAACACTATTCATAGACTAACCTGTACTAGGAACAGCCTAGTGAACTGGAAAGAGAAAAGTTGTATGTGCTGAGAGAGTCCCTGTTTGTTCTTGTGTTGTTAGGGAGTCTACTTTAGCAGTTCTAGTTTAGATAAGATTTTTTTGGGGGGTGGGAATAAATGTAAATATATTTTATTTCTTGCATTTGCATGCTGCATTGCAAAGTACTAAAATAAAGAAATGTTATGAAATAAAAAACAGAGTTTTCTCAGGCTAAGTTATGTGGTTCTACTTTTTATAGTAATCATGGAGTATCTATTTCCATGGTCAAAATCGGGTTTAAATATGGTGAATGGAAACAAAGGAAATATCCTAGCTAAAATCTTTCTTTGACAATTTTTTTTTAAGGGCTGTTATTACTTCCTTAAAACAGTGTACAAGAAATCATCTTATTGCATGTTTCAGATAACAATGAGAAGTAGCTAAAATTGATCCAAATGCAACTTTTGGAATCTAAGCAGAAACTTTTATTTTTTAAAACAAAAACCTGTTGACAGGTGAAATGCCATCAGTACTGGCCAGAGCCCACCGGAAGCTCCTTGTATGGGAATTTTCAGATCACTTGTCATTCAGAAGAAGGAAATCCTGCCTATGTCTTCAGAGAGATGACAATGTCTCATCTGGAGGTGAGACAGACCATTCACTGGCTATTTATGTAATTTTGTGAAGCCCTTTAAAACTAAAACCATCTCACTGCAAAAAGTTTACTGCAACATTAATCTTTTGATTGTTCTTTTTAGACTCCCTAGAGAAATGGCCACTGTGTCACTATTCCTTTTGTTGCCGGGTCAAACTTTTGTTACATTCTATTTGATCCAGTGTATTAAGCTTGGGGGTGGGCAGAAATCCATGACACTGTATGCTAATTAGCTATCGTAAATACATTTTAAGATAATGAAATTGATGCTCTTTTTATGATTTGCAAGGCTGTCATATAAAAACTAAAAAGCTGGCTGGGGTGGATGGGAGTCCAAGTCCAATAACACATGTTGGCTACTGCTGGCTTAAACATTTATCACTGTGAACTGTAACATAAGAAAAATGTAAGTTTTATTCCAATTTTGTTGTTGCTCATGGAGCTAGCACAGCTGCCTTTTGGATCTGTTGATTTTCCGCATACTTATTTGTGTCGAATACAGCAACATATTTTTGTGGCATTTCAAAGACTAACAAATTTATTATGCCATTAGCTTGTTACTAGTTATACACTAGCAGCTCAGGAAAACACTTCACACATCAATTGAAGTGGACTCTAGTTCATGAAAACTTATGCCGTAATAAATTTAAGACTTTAAAGGTGCCGTAAGAGACTCTTTGTTGTTTTTCCTGCAGCAGACTTAATATGTCTACCCCTATGGAAATAAAGATACAAGGCAGAAATTAGGTAAAATGGTAGACTAGTAGTGCTTTTCCTCAGGAGAAACAGACTTCTGCCTGATGCATGTGAAACACGAAATCTTGTATGCACTTAGGTCTACATAAAGTGGCTCAATAAAATATGCAAATTTACCTGTTTTGTATCTTTAAAAGGGTGTGGGGAACCGTCCAGGTGCTGTTGGAGTCCACTTCTCAGTCCCAGCCATGATCAATAACAGTCCAAGATTATGGGAATTGTAGTCTGCCCACATCTGAAGGACCACAGGTTCCCCCATACCTGTTTTAAGGATTATCTTACCTTTAACCTCAAATCAGCACAGCATATGGCCCATGGGGTCTATTTTCGAAAATCCGCAGGACACTTTTTAATTGATCTTGCACTTGGTTTAAATGGCATGAAGCATCCAGATATTTATTTTGTGACACGTGAAAGTAGAAACTTGAAACCGAGATAGGCTGACTTTGACAATTAAACTTGTTACAGGAAAACACTGAAATGATCTATTACATTTGAACAAATTTTGTTTTGCTAGAAAAATGAAGACCGTCAGCTTACTCAAATCCAGTACATAGCATGGCCTGATCATGGGGTTCCTGATGATTCCAGTGACTTCCTGGATTTTGTGTGTCTCATCAGGAAAAAAAGAGCTGGCAGAGAAGAGCCAGTTGTTGTTCACTGCAGGTATTTAGCTTGTAGGGAAAACTCACTGCGCCTCCCCTCTCAAGATTTCAACCAAAAACCTTATTTCATTTTGTAGCCACCTTCATTTTCAAATATAGAGCTGAATTCTTTTTTCTGTTAAATTAAAAGAAACAGTTACTTGCTGTGTTCTTTTGACCTTCTGGTTTTGAATGAGAATAGCTTTACCTAATTGTCTGGAAACATGTTTTCATGCTTCATAAAGCTATGATGTCTTTATGTGCCAGAACTGGATAGAAAACTAATTTAGGAAGCTGTACTAACCATGCATGTGAACTATGAGGCTAAAATAGAAATGGCTAAACTGTCTTAAAGAGGGGTACCTTACTAGTAATGTACAGAATACCGGTAATTGTGCATTGTATTGTTTAATACATGTTGCCAGCAGCATGCATGGCTTCTTTATTCTTCCTTCTGGCCTAATAGCCAGTTCTTAAGTTTCTGTAGCTTTTTCATCTGTACAGCAGCTACAGCAGTTCTGTCCCATGCTGCTGCTGTGCTTCTAAGCTGTTTCTGGTCACCTACAAGTGGTTTTCACTAGGCTAGGGCTCAGTTTCAGGAGCTTCATTAACTAAACATCAGCTGCTGGAGACTGTATACGTGGGTTCTCCCATTACACTGTAGGTCAAAATCATAGATACCAGACTAGAATTCTTTCATTCTTGTTTGAAGTTCTAACTGTTGTTTTCATATTCAGCTTTGGATTTTGGCGTCATCACAAGGTCTGAGGTCAAAAACAATATCAGTCATGCCTCATTACAAAAATGAAATTTATTGAAATGTATCAATGCCACATTGTCTGGTCCATATTCTTTTGCTCCCCTTCCTATGTGTATGTGGATTGGCTTTGATTATTGTTGATAAATCAGTAATAACTGACTGCCATCTAGTTGAGACCTGGCACATAAAATCTCATGGGTGGGATCTACCTAATGAGCCATCAGCGGAATGCAATGGGGCTCCCCCCCATGCCCCCTGAAATTGGCTCTAGGGTTATTCAGTGAACTCCCAGAACAGCACACACAAGGGGGAGCTGAATGATTGCACAGGCAGAACATTCATTCCAGTGCAATGCTGAATTCCATCTAGTATTCCAAAATATCTATTCTCTGGCTGAGCTCTGGAGTGGAAATGGGTACAGTCAAACCACTGTTCCTGAACACTTCGGTTATCATACGTTTCAGCTCCTGAACGCCGAAAACCCGGGAGGAAGTAAATGCTCCGGTTTTCAAATGATTTTCAGAAGCCAAACATCCGATGTGGCTTCTGCTTGAGTGCAAGAAGCTCTTGCAACCAATCGGAAGTCGCACCTCGGTTGTTGAACATTTTGGAAGTCAAACAGAATGGATTACATTTGGCAATCAAGGTTTGACTGTATCTGGTCTGATAATCCTGGGAATTATGCCCTATTTCTCTCTTTATCCAGTCTTCAGTGTTTGCTACCACAAAAGAAAAAAGTTACATAGAATTCTAAGAGACAAACTAAGCACCAAAGGATAATTATGGATGCAGGAGCGCGCCAGAGTTCAGGAAGACCTTGTTACTCAAACCATGTTGGATGGAGCCAGAAAGAGCAGCTCCTGGCTATTCCTTGAATATTAAGAGATCTTGAATATATACTGTTACTCTGTACATTCTAAACATGTTGATGGATCACATGGGTTCTAGTAAGCATAACACCCAAATAAACTACATACGTCTGAAGTTAGCATACCTTCACTCTAAAGCACTGCCTTTGAAGGGTTTCCTAACAAGTTCAAACCTAGCTGTTTGCCTATTTGTGTGGTGTGGCTGCTTCCCAAAGAACAATAGTTATAAGTACATATATATTATTTCTTATTAAATCTACTATCTTTGTTATGGAAAAAATGTGTTCATTCAGTGGAAAATGCTGCTGCTGTATATGTCAGCTAACTCAGAAAAGTTTGACTTAGGCCACTTAATTATATATATCTCCTAAGTGCTTTAAAATATTAAATGTGATAAGAAGTAGTCCTTTTTATTTTCCAGTGCCGGGATTGGACGAACAGGAGTTCTTATCACTATGGAAACAGCTATGTGTCTCATTGAATGCAATCAGCCTGTTTTTCCCTTGGATATTGTGAGAACTATGAGAGATCAAAGGGCCATGATGATCCAAACTCCTGTAAGTTATTGATACATTAGAACAAACTGCTTCCAGTATCACAGATGCCTAACAATGACTTTTAAATAGGTGACACTTAACTGAATTTTAAAGAGAGAACCAATTTAAATTTTTAAACAAGTATTGATTTGTATGTACCGTATTTTTTGCCCTATAGGACACACTTTTTCCCCTCCAAAAATGAAGGGGAAATGTGTGTGCGTCCTATGGGGCGAATGCAGGCTTTCGCTGAAGCCTGGAGAGCGAGAGGCGTTGGTGCACACTGACCCCTCTCACTTTCCAGGCTTCAGGAAGCTATCCGCAAGCCTTGCGAGCCCGGCGGGCGTTCCCGCGGGCTCGCAAGACTTGCGGATAGCAGCCTGTTCTGGGGGCTGGGGGGGGGAATAATTTTTTTAATTCATTCCCCCCCCCAAAAAAACCCCGAGGTGCGTCCTATGGGCCGGTGCGCCCTATAGGGCGAAAAATACGGTAACTTGCAGCATCTGCTTTGTCAAACAGATGTTGTTTGTTGCTGGTAGTGGTAGACAGTTATGAGAGAAACAGATACAAAACTTTTAGCCATACATATAGCCCCCTTGCATGAAGGAGCAAACAAACCAGGAACTCTTCCATTAATTATAGTTTCTAATGTCATGCATGCTGGGAAGCCGTGGTTAAAGCCATAGTCTGAAGTTGGCCTAATATCCTGGCATTTTCTGATGCCTATATACCATAGTTTTTTCCCATTTTCTCCAAAATGAGAAATTATAGTTAATGTAAGACTTTATTGATTGCTCATTCATTTGCATTATAAGAGGAGCAAAGGGGCTATGCATGGAGCTAAAACATTCACTTGTATTGGCTTATGCTAGCCTGACCCCAGCCGTTGTGTCTGGTGTCCAACACCTGCTTTCCCCTCCTTCTGTCAAACAACAAAGGAAATGATTAGCAAGGTCAGAGCTGATGCTATTCATCTTCTGTGCACACAGTACAGGAACACCATCTGTGGGCTCCAGATGTTTCCTCCCCTCTTCATAGCACACTTCCATGCATGGAGTAGGAAAAATGTACTTGCAAGAATGTTTCTGCTTACATATATCTTTTTCTGGATCAAGGTGCACATATTTGATGCAGAACAAGCAGTTAACCATACGCGAGTTTATTTAGAGATCATGAAATGAAGTGAAGGTTTGCTTTTAAGTTCAAGAAGGAAATTAAAACACACATAGGAAAAGTGATTTAGTGTTCTGTTATTGCCATCCTAAAACTGAAATCTGAATCTTTCCGTTTCCCCTGTAAATGTTCATACTTCTGCATGTTATCCACAAGGTGGCATTGTCCTAGGTTTCATGTTTTAAATGTGAATTTAGATTCACCCTATATATTAGAAATTATGTAGCTATTGTCTTGTGCAAACACAAATTTCTTTTTAGACCTTTGTTTCTCTAGATGCACTAAAGACTGCTTATATGCTAATAAAAACCTGAAAAAGTAGCCTATGGATATTATGGAATATAGGATGTTATAGAACCTAGAATTCGTATTTATTCTAATGATCAGAGTGAGCAACTTGAACAATATTTAAAGAATGTGTCAGTGGAAGAAAATCTCAAGGCTGCTACTTAAATATAAATTTCACATTCATTCTTTGTTTTTTCTTTTTAATTTGCAGCCCTTGAAATGTAAGTTTATATATTTGTATATGAAAACTTTTAAACTGTTGTATCAAACAGTGTCACTCAAGTACTGAAGACTTCCATCAGCAAAATGGAGAGGGAAACAGTTTTTAATGAATCCCCTTAGCCCCGTAGCCCCCCTAAGGTTTTCCAGAGCAGATTTAGGAGGGGTGAGAGGAGAATAAGGGAGATTTTTAACAATTGTTTGCTGATGGATGCTTTACCATCAGTTGTTCCACAGGGTTGGAGTCGGAGAAAAGCACAGAGGAAAGCTATCCCCCCCCCCCATCTTACCCCCCGAAGCCTCTCCTGCAGCATGCTGGTCACTGGATCCATCCTGTAGTATTTTCAGCACAAAATTCTTCAAGTCTTTTAAGTTTATCCTGATAGTTCATTGTTAGTTTCCCCAGTTTGTTTTTCTGTGACTTATAAATTATTGCACTGTTCTTTCTAGAGTCAATACAGATTCGTTTGTGAGGCTATTTTGAAAGTGTATGAAGAAGAACTTGTTAGACCTTTAACGACTTCGCTGCATTAATAGAAAACAAAAGATACCTTTCAGAAGAATCCATACAAGACACTGGTGTGCCATAACATTACTTGCAAGAAATGGTGTCTGAAAACAATGAAGAAATGAAAAGGACATGGAAAAAACTTCAGCACTATTGCACTTTATGTTGAAACTGAAAATTGGTCTCTAAAACACTATGATTTTTCTGTGTTGGAAGACTCTTTCTTCATGCTTTGCTTCGAACAAACCAGACTTAAGGAACTCCGTGACTTGCCAGACATCATTGTAGTGCCATACAGTCCCTTTTTGTTTGAACTGCTACAAAAAAAAAAGGCTTGGAACACTTTTCACTCTTTGGTTGACACCTATGTCTTTTTAAAGCAAAACAATACACACAAAGCCATTTCTTCCAATGCTAAATTTTGCTGTGTTAAGATCCTTGCTGTTTTGTTTTGTTTTTTATTTTGGTGAAACATTAGCAATATTACTACTACTAGACACACTGCCTACTGAAGCAGCACATTTTGCCCAGTACCGTTCTAAGGATCTAACCTGATTAATAGTGGAAAGCTACATTTTCGTCTAACTCGGCAGTAGCTGCATAAAGGCCCGTTTAACCAGCATCTTATTTAGGGTGGGATAGGAGGGGCATTTATTTTTGACCTGGTAGCTCTGTTTCTCAGCATGTCACAACATTGGTGTGTTTTGTAACATCTGACGACATTACCTAATGGGAATGAATGCATGTGTTTTGTCTTAACCCCTTAAGTGCCTTGAGACAGTGTATGTCTTTAATGACAAGGCACTTGTATTGGCCCTAAAGGGGGAAGTATCATCATTGTAACATTTACTTTAGCAGGTTCACACTTTAAAGCATGGCCCTTGGTGCTTAGAATATGGTACTTAGAATACGATAGGGGGTCACAGAAATACCATTCCTTCTCTTTCTACAAGTACCTGCATGCTACTATGGGTAGCAAGAGCACCCCAGCCTATTAAATAAGTAATAATTGTTTACTGCTATGAAATGAAGTAGGAAATCTGACACATTCCTTTCAACTGGTAAAATATTTGCAACATCAAATGTAAAGCCAGTAGATAGTTTTAGAATTTCTTTCTTTTAGCCTTCCACTGAGAAAAAAAAAAGCTTTGTAATTGAGTACGCTATACCTTTTTGATAGTTCTGATAACTGTTTTAAAACTTCAAGGTAAGCTTTCCCCATGACCTGCTTGCCAGTTACATTTCCTGAGTCCACATTTGTGCTTTCTTGAGTCATGTTTGTGCTATACTGTGTTATGACAAGACAAAAGGGGAGGAAGGTGCATAAAATGCCATCAGCTTGTTCCCAAAACATTTATGCTTTCCATATGTTCTTTGGGATCTCTGTGTACTTTTGTGCTTTTTTATTTGTGTGCCTCTTTTTTTGAGGTCATTAGCATGTATGCAATTGGAGGCACTTAATTGATACAGAATCTGAACTCATTCTAGGGTCATGTAAAGGTTTTTGTCTCCTTTTTATGAAAGAAGAAGATCTGAGACAGCTTATTGCACAATATGCATTTAGGATTCAGTTGTTTCTTTATGAAAACCTACACTGCCCTGTATTAAAAAGGTTTGAATAATTACTGATTTTTTTAAAAAGCAGAATATGCAGACTATAGATGACAATATGAGGTTTGTCTTTTCTTTTTTAAAAAAACAAAAAAACAAAACACATTTATTCTCCTCTATATGTATTGGAAGGGGCTGCAAATCTGCTGTATAAAGTTTGTACCCAATGCCCTGAAATTGGTGGTGCAAAGTTGTAGCAGCTCTTCATCATGATACCAAATGAAAGAGAAACTTTATTTTTTTTTTCAAAAAAACAAAACCTCATCTGCTGGCCTGTTTGTTTATTTTTAAAGCAAATCCAGTAGTCTCCATTTCTGGTTTTGAAATTATTGCATTATTATCCTTTTAATATAACTTCTTGAGTCAGTGTAGAAATGAATGCTAGTGTCAATTCCTTTCACCCAAACTGTAGTTTCAGTAGGATGAGGTGTAATGGGCTTCTTAAAACACACACACACACACACACACACACCCCTCAGTCCCTAACTGAGCATTTGTCCAGGGTGTAGGAATACACTTTTGTCTGCTCTCACAAATTGGAATGAGTGCTTGATAAACTGCTACTTTTGACAGCCCTGAAATTGAAGCGGGATAGTGGATTCAAATGTTCTACATCAATTGATAATTGAAGGACCCAGTGGCTTTTAATAGTTTGTTTCTGTTCAACACAAAATGAAAGGCTGAAATGCATTTTTAAACTATGTTTCAGACAGTTTCAGATTACCCAGCACAATGTGAGTAACTGCTAACAATATTGCATTGCACTCTAAACCATCCTTAGATGTTAGTGCAAGCAATGTAAAGTCCTTTTTATAGAAAGCCTCCAGTAGTTCTAACAACCAGTCAGGTGGCAAATAAGAATATAAATAATGCTATATACTGCATATTCATATTCTATTTTGAACCGCTTACTTCAAAAATGGTTTAATACCTAGAGAAGCCTTTCCTGCTTTTAATTTGGAAATTGTTCTGTGCCATAGTGTTGGTTATTTGCAGGACTAATTTAAGCATTTGTAACACATTAAAGTAAATACTAAATTACTGCATCCATTCTAGTGAAACATGTGTTACTATTGCCAATGTATGTTACTGTTGCCAACATATAAATGAAAACAGCATTGCCCATTTTATAAACATACAAGGGAAATTACTAGAGAGTTGTATATCATTGATATTTTAAATACGCTGATTTTCTTATGTGAGGTTGCCAAAGCAATTTGAATCCATGAGAAACATTTATACCACAATGTATAGTTTTGTTGGCATATATTTTTGGTACTTAGGATGTTGATCTGACATATAGGCAAAAACATTAGCTGCCTTCAGGCCTCCATCTCCCCTGATATAAGCTGATTTAGGGCTTGCTGGTTAGTGGCAATGAAGAAATATGGAAAGAGATTAGTTTGGTAGGGTAAGCAGCAGATCAACAAGCCACAGGAATTTCCCTCAGATGCACACATAGTAAAGAAAGGATAACAAAGCATTATCATGCCATAAAAGTTGATCTTCACAACATGCATCTTCCCATAGTGGTATAAATAGCCTTTTACAAGTATTTTTATATGGCCTAAAAGTTAATACTGTTCATTGCTTTGCATTGGGTTATGAAGATCTGTATCAAGCTAAAAAGAAAAGGGAAAAAATATTTTTTGTATGTTTTTCATTCTGTACAAAACATGAATGTATGTTTCAGGAATAATGACATATAAAATGATGGGTGTTATGGATGTTGGATTTTATGACTAATTATTTTCTTACTATTTGCTAAAAAAAGATGGGCGAGAAAAGAATCATATGTAACACTTCCTGTTGTTGTCGTTGTTGTCGTTGTTGTTTTAATTCAGGTTGTTTTAATTGTAAATAAGAGCCATAGGGAAATGGTTTAGTGCCAATGTATGTTTCCGATGTATGTTTTTTGTGTTTTTGTTTTTTATCTTAAGGACTGAAAACTATGATTATTTAAAGTACTTTTGAAGGTTTCTAATGCAGAAATCTAGGACTCTTGAGAGACTTCTTAAAATTGCTTTTTTGCCTTTTTAGGTGTGTGGCTTTTGGGGTGGTAGAGGTTTACCTTGGAGAACGTTAAATATTAAGTACCCTCAGTGTCAGTCATTCTCTGAGCAGCATGGCTTTAAGTGTGCCAGCTAATCATGCCACTTAGAGCGTAGTCCCTCCAAATCATTGGAGTAGACATCCACTTCCAGTGCTGCAGTAATGTCCCTATGTTAACATAAGAACAGGATTCCTGGTTGTCCCTTAGTGGTTTTCCTATACCCAAACATGCATCATTTGAAACCAAGATCAGCATAAGGCCACAAATTAAGTCTAAAATATAAGACATCTTCACTGATGTAATAAAGCCTATCATATTAATACACTGTAATCCAGCCTATTAACATACTAGAGAAGTAATATCTTACAGGGTAGCAGTATCCCACAGCTCCCAATTTAGAAATACTGTCCTATCACAGAAAGCACAAAATGCAAGTGCAGAGAGCTGGGGAGAGGTTTTTGATGGAAGTAGTATGGCTTGCACCTTGCCACAAGCGATGTGCAGATTTAGGTTTGTTGCATCTGTGGAAGGTTGAAAAGCAGCAGAAATGCTTCAGTTGCAGCTGTGCATGAAGGCCCAGAAGAAGGAAATGTCGTATTGTAGAATCTCAGCAGTTTTTTTCCATCTGGTGGAGCAGAACTCTATTATTTTTTTTGGGAAGGGGCTGCTTGATAGGGGGCAGAGTGTAACTAAGAATAGGCAGTGTGTGGTTGGCAATGGATGGTTACCCAAGCTCCTGAAAGTCTTAGGAGTTCTTGCCATATACTGTATCTTGCAGGTGCTGTTCCTCAGTCTTTGACTTGGCTGTTGGAAAGCAGTGGAGACACCTGGTACTACCTGCACTTTTTAAATTTCTGGCCTTAAACTTGCCTGTATAGTTAGATTCACAGATCACTTAGATCAGCATATGCTGTGCAAGAGAAAGTTCAGCATATTATGCAGTCTCTCCTATTTTTACGTCCCAACACGTAACAAAATACAGACTGAATCCATGGCATTGTAAATATTCATGCGCAGAGAGAGGGGGAGAGAAGCAGCCCGAGAAAGCAGCTTGGGATGTGCAGGGGAATTGCTCATTGCCCTGGTTATTAAAATAAGCCTCCGGATGTTATCCACAAGGCTCTTGGGGTGTTGAAATGAAGTTGTATGTTGACCAGAGGGTTCAATGAATTGTGTCTCCTTCCCTTTTTGCAGTGCAACCGTAAGCAGTTGATATTCTTCACTGCAGTCCTTGTTGGGCTGAGAAGCTGATTAGGGTGGGGGGGAAAGCTTCACCAAGTGAAGTGACAGATGCCTTATATGAATACAGTGGCTTGGATCCAAAGGCATTCTTGTGCAAGTGGAAAGCACTTGACCACAATTTCTGCTGATTTTCCTCCTCCTCCTACAGACCCTGTACCACATCACTTGCCATGCTAGAAGGTCCCTTGACCCTCAGGAGTATAATTTGGAGGCTTTAGTGAAGAGGAATGGTGGGAAAGCCCATATCTTTGGATGCAAGCTGATAATTAAAAGTCTTGTAACTTACGATCTGGGAATCATCTTAAATTATGTGTCCAAGATTTCCTGCAGATATCCCTTGGGTCTCTTGTAGTAGCTTGTGTGTATGTGTGCGCATGCATGCTCTTCCTAATTTTAATACCCAGCTGCCATGTAGAAACAAACACAAGCCTTTGTTTCCATCATTATGCAACACTAACTTTCAGTTTGCGCTATTACCACTTGCAATGGAGGAAAGGAATTTTGGGTACAGATGTTAAATTGTAACCAACAAGTTCATTGTATAACAAAGCAGTATACTGATTTGTTAAAACTGCAGAGCCAAGTATGGCAATACTGGAAGTGACGTATAGGAAAATCAATATGTTCGCTTTGATTTAGTCTATGCCGCCAAATTAGAAGAAATACAAACCAAAGTTAAAATGGTTGCTTCTCAGTCTTCGGAATGGTATAGTAAAAAGATTAGGAGAAAGTCTTCTTTGCCTATCCAGAACTTTGAATGCTTAACTTTAACAACCCATAGGCTTTCACATCAGTTGCAATCTGAGTTTTTAAGAAAGTTTAGAAAGTATTTGCTTTCAATCATTGGAGGGCAAGTGGTGAAATTGTATTGCCTTTAAACCAGAGGTGACTAATCTGTTGCCCTCCAAGATGATGTTGGGACTCTTAACTCCCAACAGCCTTGGCTAGTGTGGCCAGTTGTCAGAAATGATGAGTGTTGTAATTCAGCAACATGCGGAGGGGAACAGGTTAACCGCCCCTGCCTCAAACCAAATGTTCTGGCCTTTGAGAGATTTGAAGACCACTATGTTAACACTTTGGAAATGGCTCTTTGGAAACAATGTTAATACTATGGAAATGAAGAGACCTTGACGGACATTATTTGGTGGAATTACTTGATATTTAACACATTTTAAAATATTTACTTTTTGCCTAAATTTCTTGAATTTCAAATAGTAGCACTTTATCTAATGCTTTACTACTGACAGAGGTTTTGGAGAAAATAAAATTTGCTACCAGGTTGGAGAGAGAGATACTTAATTGTTTCCTGTTCAGAGTTGATTGGGATTGTTCCTCGTGTGAATTGTTTTATCAGTGCGCTACGCTTCTGACCTGTTTTCATCTGTTTTAAAATGAATTCTAGTAAGCTAAACACTGTCTACACTACCACACAGCATACGGACCTTAAATATCAAGGCCTGAGTACCATTCTGTAGTTCTCGTACAGCATCCTGTTTTGTGGTATTATAGCAGTGCAACTGTTGATAAACATATTTCTGGTTTAGGTTTTAAAACCGTAATCATCATAATAATGATACTAAAAGTAACCCCCACAATGTAGCTGCTTACAAGTTCTGATTGTTTTTTCTCGGTGGATTTCATTTAATTTAGTAGTTTACTGTGCCTAGGGACTCCTGGGTTGGGCAGAGAGTTTTTCTATGTGCTGCTTCTTGGCTCCATCCTTGTTGCTTCCAGACTTTAAAGACCTTTGGGAGTAACCTCTGAGGAAGAATAGGGAGTTGTGGTTAGGGGAAACATCAGTGCTTACTTGGAAGTACTTCTGTGTATCCAGGGAGCTCTCTGAATCCTGGCTTATATATTTATAGCTGCTTAGCATTACTAATATTTGCATAAAACTCTGGAAATTGGGGGTTGGAGGTGGGTATTTAAGTTGTAAATTATAAAGAATAGATAATGCACAAAAATAGTTTTTAAAGGGAAAAAGTTGCAATTTCTTATACACAAAGGCTATAATATGGTTGGAGCAATTAAAACAATTGGCACTAAGTTCTTTTGTATTCCTCTATAGGAGTATGTCCACAAACTTCCCGGTGCAATTTGAAGGGGCTGGGCTTCAAATTTAACATGAATTTATATGGCTCTGATCGTCCTAGCAAATACTAAAAAAAAAGAAAAAAGTGATTTGTCTAGTTTCCCCACCCCTTTCCTGTCACAGGTGCTATAGTATATGTGTAAATGTAAACCTAATACTGTGTCTTGATCATAATCCACAATCCTTTTGGGTGCCCAAATTCATTTATGTTTGTTGCTAGTGGTAATGAATTTGCACCCCCCCCCCCCCGGTGACGTTGCATTGTCCAATTCAGTTGGGTGTTGCACTGCCCAGTGAGCTGGCTTTGAGCATCTCAGTAAGTCATCTCTAATATAATTGTGCATCTTCTGTTTACTACACAAGTTTATCTGATATAAATAGATTTCTCTTTTGAATTTATGTGTTTATTTTATTTTTAAGGGGGGAAAAACACTATTTAGCTAAGAACCTCTATGCTAAGCAGCAGGAAATGTGCTCCGTTGAAAATGACATGCACTTGAATTTGGTCAACACTGGACAATGAAAAGAATTCAGCATTCATCACTGCAGCTACTGTATGCTTTAAAAGGGCCTTATGTATCTTGCCTGCATTGGGGTAAAATGAGAGTTCTTGCCATTAATAAAGTACACTAATGTTCTACATACTATACCAGCAGCTCCCCAGAAATAAGAGAAATATAACATTTAACAAATCTTGTTTTTAGTCTTAAGAGCAACTTCATTATGTGAAATATATGCTGTTATACATATTTTGTGGATATATTTAATTTTGATTGACAAATAGTTGTCTAGGTACAAACTTGAAGAAAAAAACATAGTTTACTTGTGGATCTTAATTGTTTAATTGCAAAATAAAGATGTGCTTTAGTAATTTAAAGTCTGGAGATTTTTTTTTATTACTGAAAGTTGCTAGATATTCTGCAGCAGTACTGATAATTATCAATGGGTTTTTTGATCTTGGTCTTTGGACAGATTTTTTTTTTGCATGCAAACAGTGAGGGAATTGCTGCTTCATTTGGTTGTAAACTTACAGTATATGGAAATTCAGTGGTACTTAAGCATTGTTGATCCCATTGTGAACATGCTGCCCTTACCAGAGTTAATACTAAAGGTGATCTAACCTTGGGGCTATTTTGTGTGCGCACACACACACCTCAGTAGTGATAGAAGAGTCTCCTGTATAACATGCTACTGCTGACCACTTTGCTGTTTGATCATGCACATTTATCCTAATGAGGAATAGTAATACTAGTTTGGCATATCACAGATAAAGACAGAATTAGGTTGAAAATAGTGAAAAGCCAAGGCTATGTTAACAATGAGTTTTGGAAACTTAATGTGTTTGTTTGTTTGCTTGCTTGTTTGCATTTATTTTCCATCCCCAAGCTCAAGGTGGCGTACGTCCCTCCCTCTCATTTAATCCCCACAACAACTCTGTGATGTAGGTTAGGCTGAGAGGCAGTGACTGGCCAAGGTCACCCAGTGAGCTTCATGGCTGAGTGGGAATTCGAACACTAACCACTTTACTATACAATACTGGCATTAACTATAGAGAAATATCAGAAGACCGCAGCAGGGTTAAATTCCCTTCCTCCCATGCCGTGTTTCTATTCATGTTTGATGATGAGGGCATACTGGCTACTATAATTAAAAATCAGCTAGACAAGGCCAAACAATGTGACAAATCAGTTTCTCTACCTTGGTGTTCCATATGCCTTCTACAAATCACAGGTTTCTGCTTCTTCAGGATAACTGGGGAAATATTTGAGCCGGGGATGGAAGACTACAATTCTCCATTGCCTTACTTGGTGAATCGTGTAATTTGCCAATTATTTTTATCTTAATATTTCCAGAAAAAAATCTCACATCTCTTACCCTATTTTATATACAGTGGTACCTCGAGTTAAGTACTTAATTCGTTCCGGAGGTCCGTTCTTAACCTGAAACTGTTCTTAACCTGAAGCACCACTTTAGCTAATGGGACCTCCTGCTGCTGCCGTGCCGCCAGAACACAATTTCTGTTCTCATCCTGAAGCAAAGTTCTTAACCCGAGGTACTATTTCTGGGTTAGTGGAGTCTGTAACCTGAAGCATATGTAACCTGAAGCGTATGTAACCCAAGGTACCACTGTATATATATTTTGCCACATCTTAATTCTGTATCCCTTCTCAATAGAAATAGGTTCCGTGCAATCTAGTCCTGAAATTGTTTCAAACAGTTCTTCCATGTATTCTGCTAAATTGGTATAATCAGCCTTTTAATACCTTATCTTTACCCCTATATTTCTCTTTTGTCATCCAGTTCTTCAATTACTTCTTGTGTTTTATCTTTTTTCCTTCATTTCTTCCTACAAGTCTTCAGACTGACACTTTCACCTTAGTTACATGTTGATCACATACTTTAAAAATATTCTTTCATTGTGTTTACAATGTGTAGAACTAGTGCAGATTTGACCTTGATCTCACAATGCCCAGCCAGATGCCCACAGAAACCTGCAAGCCGGACATAAGTGCAACAGCCCACCTGTGATTTCCAACAATTGGTATTCACAGGTACAATGCCTCTGACAATGGAAGCAGAACACGATCATCTACTTGCTACTGATAGTGTTGTTTTCCACGAATTTGTCTAATCCACTTTTAAGGCCAAGTTGGTAGCTATTACTGCCTCGTATGGGAGCAAGTTTCATATTTTTAACTATGCAACTGATTCAGCTCCATTCAGATGTCCACTAGTTCTAGTGTTAGGGAGAGGAGAAAAACTTCTCTTTATCCAATTTCTCCATGTTGTGCATAATTTTATAAACTTCTATCATGTCACTTCTTTATTCCCACTGCAATCCTAACACTGCAGGGGAAGGTTGGTGCATAGCCAAGGTAGGCAGGTGTCTGTTCAGAGATGTAAAAGATTTTGCGATGCCTCTCGGGCAGCCCAAAAGACCTCCACATGTATTAACGAGAGAAATTTAATTATACCTGCCTTTTAAGTCTCAGGTAAAGGGCACAGGTGATTAGTTTGGACTTCAGGCTCTGTATCACTGAGAAAAAGGAAAGTTCCAGAAATGCTGACATGCATATGACTTACCCTACAGCATAAGGCACACTGTGCTGCCTTGCTTACCTTCAAATGGCTTAATTGAATGTTAGGCTGAACACACCTTTTTGGCTGGTATCTGCTAGCACAAGAAGCAACATTACTATTTGCTGAAAATTGTCTTTGGATTTGGGTAGTAGGTGTATGAAACTGGTGCATGTATTTGGCATGTGTGAGGGTCTTCTACACCACACATGGCAGCGAACCCACTTTTACCAATGAATGTACACTCAAAAAAGTGAGCTGTGGCCAATCCTAAATCTCAGGGATGGGGAGCCTGGGGGTTCTCCAGCTGAAATAGTGAGTATGCCCCTACTTTTCTAGGTTGCTTCCAAACAACCTGTTTGTTGAACATCCTAATTTGTTTGCAGGGAGCTTGTAAGACACCTGTTTTATCAGGTGTCGGGCTGTTATACAGTGCCATGTCAAGCAATTGTCCTGCGCACTTTCCTGTCATTCATCACAGAAGCCTGGGTTTTTGTGGAAGTGGGTTTGTTGCACAATAGCACCAAAGTCACCCTCCATGGACAACCTGAATTTGCCGGTAGGCAAATGAATCGTAGCAGCAAAACAAGAGAACGTTTGGAAGCACTCCTAATAAATTTTGCTTAATGTGGGTTCATTGCCCCTTAACATTGTCTTTATGGTATCATATATAGCTGGGTGGGTGTGAATGTGGTAATCCTATGCACATTTACCTGTGGGAGAGTAAGCCCCCTTGAACCACACGTTTATTTCTAAGTAAATAGGCATAGGATTGTGCTGTAAATATTTTTTGATCATATATGCTGGAGCAAGGAACTTCTGGGCTAAGGGAATGTTGCTTCCTCAACCTAATTCTATGTGATTTAGGGATCCTAGGGAGGAGAAGGGGGCACGGGACGGGCCTTAAGCAAATGGAAGGAACAGAAAGCCCTCTGCCAGCTATGAGGTCAGGCTTCTGGCAAAAGGGATCTGTCCCCCCTCCCAGTTCTTCACCCGCAGCGGCTGCTGGACGAGGGGCGGGAAGAGGAGGGATGGCCCTGCCTACCTACCACCAGGATGCACCGCCACGGATTATCCGCCAGGGAAGGCAGCCTTCTATACATGCAGTATGTGCGTCTTTACCTGCGTTTTTTGCACGATGTATTCGAGATGCGCGGAGTTGCGCCGCGTTTCCCACTTGTTCGTGTTATCCTGGGCGCACTGCTTAGCATTTTAATATAAATGGTTGGCTGCGAGAGCTGACTCGGACAATGTTGCTTCTTCCTGCTGATTTAAAGTAGAATATGTCAGCGATCGGGTCTTGCTAGGGAATATTTAACCACGGACTTTCTCAACTCGCCTCCCCAGTTGATTGATTGATTTTATATACCGCCCTATATCCAGAGGTCTCAGGGCGGTTCACAGAACACGGGTTTAGCCCCGCTATACCTGGGAACATTAGGGCTGCAGCTCCAATATAAGCAAGGGAGGCGCTTTTCCCTCATGGGTAAAATATCGGGACCTGTTCGGAGCCGGCAGAGTGTCTTAAACAAATGCATTTGGATTTTTAAAAATGTGACCGGGGAGGGGGGCGGGTTCGTGTGATGCAGCCAGGCTGCCTCGTGCTTTCTGGAAACGAGAGGCGGCTGTTGACTTGTTTGTTTTGTTGCTGCCTTTCCCTCCGCTCTCTCTCTCTCTCTCGCGGCGGGAGCTGGGAGAGGAGGAGGCCCGAGCAAGGGAGGGGAGGGGAAAAAAGAAACACAGGGCGAGGTGGAGGAGGAGGAGGAGGAGGAAAGAGGCGGCTCCTTGGCCTTACTCAGCGGCCATTTGCCTCCGCCCCTCGTCGCTTAGCCGGGAGTCCTTCCCTTCGGAGGCGACGCGCCGGTCGGGAAAAAGCGCAGCTGGGCGAGGAGGAGAAGAAGAGGGAGGCTGGTAGGTGGCTTTGGGCGTCTGGGTCTCGCGGAGGCTGTCGACTGTTTTCTGGAGGGGAAAGGCGGGAAAATAATGTCCGGGTTGGAGGGGGGCCGGGGGGGGGGATGTGCGCTGAGAAGGTGCGTCTCTCTCTCTCTCTCTCTCTCTCCTCCCTGTTGCGTCTCGCCTGTTGCTTGCCTGGCGCTTTCCGAAATATCTCTTCATTTAAAAGCAACATCCAGCCCTCTCCCTTTCTCTCAGGGTCTCGTTGCCCCAAAGCGACGCCTCTTACTTCCCAGGCGTTCCCGTGGCTCTCCAGCCTTTAGCGCCCGCCCCATAAGTAGCTATGCCTTTCCGAGTGTGGGGCGACGACGACCGCCCGCCTTGCTGACGCTGCCATGCCTTTTCCCAGCCCCTCCGTCCTCACCTTTTCCCTCCCTCGCGTCCATCCGCCTCCCTCGACCAGTTGGAAGTTTCTGCGACCTAATTATCACAGCCATAGGAAGCGACGACAAAGGGGAGGGGGGATGGCGGGCGTCAAATCCCGACAAAGGTGGGATTAAGGATGGGTTGAAATGGGAGGCGGGGGCAGAAATCTGTCAGGAAGGGTTAAAAAGTGACCTTTTTCATGGACTGGCTTCCTGTTTACCTTTCCCTGTGTCTTAATTCCCCTATAACCAAGCGCTGTGTTTTCATCGGCTGCGTGTTTAGGTATCTCATCTGAGTTTTGACGGTGCCCTCAAGCTTCCTACCTTTGTTCCCTTCATGTTGTTTGGGAGTGATATTTTAGTTTACTTTTTTCGCCTGACAACGCTACAATCCGTAATATAAGGGGGATATTAATCCCTGTGCATTCCCCCCATCCACCCAATTTCCATTAGTGCATATCAACCATACTTGTTTGCTTCATATTCCCCATCTTTTAACTGTGGAGGGGAATAATGGAAGATGTTTCATCACCTTAGTGTCTAAACAAAGAGGTGTCATTAGTTCAATCCCAGCACTGTGAGACCTGAAAGCATTTACAGTATTTCTTTGAATGGACGTGGATGTAGTTAGTTATGATGGAAAGGTACTCTGTACCTTCTTGGGCATGATTTTCTTCACATGGTCCCATATCTATTTCCTTTCTGGTGTCAGGATGCTATGACCACATTCTGAATGTGTGGTCCTCCCCACTATAGTCAGCAAGTCATAAACAAAATTTGGCTTGCTGGTAAAATAAACCACAATCCCTGGTTTGGGCATAGCAACAAGCCAAACTTCATGGCTGCTTGTTCGTGCAAGGAAAAGAGTGAAGCAGCTGTGATCATGCAGTGAGTTCTTGTTCACAGTAAGCCATTAACCATGTAGTGTGCAACACTTGCCACCTCCTACCCCACCCTGCTTCTCATGTATATTCATTTCCTTTGTCATAGCCAAAGGAATTTCCACTTACTTAAAACTAGGATCCTCAAAATATGAAATGAGCCCCTATGTGGAGCTGAACAGGTTTTTCTTTGGGGTGTGGAGTTATATCATGACTCAGTTCTTACTGATTACTTGAATGTGCAAGGAGGTAAAGCATAGAACACTTCTTCCCAGTTTCCAGTCATAATGTAGACAGCTCTGAGGCAACCCCTTTGTTTTATTGACAAATGATGCAGAGACAATACTGCCACCCCCCTTTAAAATGCTCAGTTTTTGCAAATATTTTTTATAAATCCCTCTTCTTAAAACCTGGTTCAGAGTGATATTTTCCCCTTTTCTAGAGACCAGCCCTGTGCCTGAAACAAAAATACACTCTGAACCCTTCTTGTCTGGTTATAGTTAATGTTTGGAGAGCCTAACCATAGTCTCGAGCTATATATTGAGCCTCTTCCCTAAACTGTATTGTTTGTTATTCTTACCTCTACCTCTTGACCTGTCCTGCTATTATCTGTTGGGTATTGGGGAAGTGGTGCTTTTTCCAGTACTACTTTAGCATCCTATACACATCATAGATATGCGGTCCATGGTTATGCCACAATAGTAAAAATATTGTGTGTTATTCAACCAAGTTTTGCTCAGAGTAGACCTGTTGAAATGAATGGACCTAATTTAGTAATGTTCATTAATTTCAGTTCGTCTAACTCTGTGAAACTTAGTTGAATGCCACTCATTGCTGTTATGTGGGTTTCCTCTTTTACTTTAGACATCATGAAACATCTTGTCAGAGGAAATTTAAGCTTGAACAGTTCAAATAGTTGCAGTGCAAGCTGTTCTCTGTTTTGAATATTTGTTGAGGGCTTGTTCAGAAACAATAACATACTGTATGCTTGCCAGTTCTGATATTTGCAGGCTTCACAAAACAAAACTGATTTGTTGGTTGCCTAACCTTGAAATAAATTGGCAGTGTTGTTCAGTTTCTTTAAAAAACAAACAAACCACAGAAGAGGTCTTAGTTTTTATTGTAAATCACCTTGGAACTTTCTCAGTGGAAAGTGATGTACAATTCTAAATATTGGGGAGTGTTGAGGTTATTGTGCTTGAGGTTTGAGGGGTACATTTTTTAAAAAATAATAATAAAATAGGGAGATACAGTGGTACCTCGGGTTATATAAGCTTCAGGTTACATACGCTTCAGGTTACAGACTCTGCTAACCCAGAAATAGTGCTTCAGGTTAAGAACTTTGCTTCAGGATGAGAGCAGAAATCATGCTCCGGCGGCGTGGCAGCAGCAGGAGGCTCCATTAGCTAAAGTGGTGGTTCAGGTTAAGTACGGACCTCCAGAACAAATTAAGTACTTAACCCGAGGTACCACTGTATGAGGTGGCTTTGCAGTATGATGTTGCACTGACTGGCAGACCCCAGACCTAATTCCAGATTTTGTTCAGTTCTCATTATTGGCCTTTAAGAGCCCCTCTGAAGTTCTATATCAGTCAGACACATGTGTTTTTATTTAATAAACACACCAGTTGCACAACTGGTTACTACAATGACTATGTCATTTCAGCTTTAGCTTGTTCACATGTTGAACAAAATTCCTTGCATGTATTTTACTGGTTTTCTGAGCTGCTCTTTCATAAGCTTTACATATCACATAAGAGATCATACTGTAAGATATGTGCATCTACCTCGAGGTGAAAAGTTGCTCTCGGCAGGTGTGAGTTCCACATCATCTTCAGTCTATGTGTTTATGGAAAGGGGTACAGGGTGGCTCAGCAAACAGGTGTGGCAATGAAAGTGGGTCAGGCATTCTAGTATCTGGTAGTGAGTACTTGTCAGCCCCAGGTTGTATGATGTAGGAGGTTGCACAATAAAGGGCTTTGAACAATGAAACGCCTTAGAATAAATATACGTTCTTGTTCTCCAAACCTTCCACTAGCTGTCCTATACAGGAGGGGACAATAGTTCAGTGATACAGCAGGTGGCAAGCATACATAAATGCCAGCTTCAGTTCAGCTTCAGAAGCTTGAATGAAAGAACTTAACTAGAAAAGATCTCTGTCTGAGACCTCTCAAAGCTTCGTAAGTCAAAGTAGACAATATAGAAGCAGGTGAACCAGTTTCAGTATGAGACCGCTCTGTATATGTATAAGAATTCAGAGATGCTATTTTCTAAGCTAGACTGAGTTATTTAAAAGCCAAGGAACAAACCCAGAATTAAAGGAGATAAATGCTTCTTCTTTTTGGGCAGAATTAACATTCTGAATAGAAGTAGATATTATTGGATTATATTGATATTACTAGGGGCTTATGCCATAGTCAATAAATCTGGAGTAGTTTAAAATTTTAATCTTCCAGTTGTGCTAATCTAACCTTTTAAGAATTCCAGCCTCTCACGGTGATAGCATGTGGCAGGCAAGCCCAGACAGACAGAAGGTGGAAGGCGTATGTGCCAGTTTATCCTTTTTGGCTCATAGTGGAGACTGAAACTTCTGTCAAGGGTCCAGATTGTTTGGATTCAGCTATGAGTCATGCAAGGTGCAAACTTTTGAGTGCCCTTAATGTGTACTGTATGTGGGTGGGCTAGCTAGCTTCCCTTGTCCTTCCTCGAAACCTTCCTGTAATCTTTATGCAGACAAAACCAAGCAGAACCTAACATGTGTGAGCATGCTCTTTGTTCTTGAAACAGAAAAGTGAATGTGGAGGCTGATTTTGAAGCCTCTAGGCCCGTTGTGTCCAGTAAGCTGTGAATTCCAAAGTATTCAAGAACAAATGTTGAACTATTTAAACAACTATGTACCATGCTACTGAGAGGTATATTTGTCTTCTCACTGCGTAGGGTGTAGCTCTATCTTACTTGTCAAAAATTTGTATTCTATAACATGTATTTAAAGCGGAGCCTCCTTAAGTAGCCCTTAAAATGATTTCCTAGTGCCATAAAAGTATGAGAGACACTGTGATCTACCTACATTCTTTCTCTCCCTCTCTGCCTTATGGGATTCTGTTGTAAATCCGAACTTCCTTCTTCTTTGTCCCTAGTCCTATTACTAATGTTTTGCAGTCATTAATTGCATGGGTGCTGCAGCCTCAGAAGGATCTGGGCATGCTTTTGAATCAAGCACCTGCAAGTTGACAGCTGAGTTCTTGAGATGTCTTATTTCCAGGTAGTGTCTGAAAGCAGCACTTCTAATTGCTGTAGGGCTGCTAAGTTCTCTTGGCAGGGGAACTGACCCTTTCAGGAGCATTACAAATACCTGCTTTTCTGCTTATTTTCTATAGTGCATAATTACTTAGAAATTTAGTGAGATGTGAATATTTACCTGCCTTGATTTTGAAATAGTTCGTTTGAAAGCTGTTAGACTTTTTCCTTTTGAAACATTCACAACTTTTTATTGGCCTGTTTAGTAACGATGCTGAGTTTCTTTCGACGAACGCTTGGGCGCAGGTCTATGCGCAAACATGCTGAGAAGGAACGGCTAAGAGAGGCCCAGCGAGCTGCAACTCACATCCCTGCTGCTGGAGATGAGAAATCCATAATTACATGCCGTGTCTCTTTGCTGGATGGAACTGATGTCAGTGTGGACTTGCCGGTATGATAATTACATTACTTTTTCAACATGGTTGAATCATGTTTGAGAGAATAATTGTGTTCTTCTTTATCTCAGAGTTGAATTAGATCATTGTGCTCATGTCATGGTTTTCAGCCATAGTAGCCACAGTGAGCTGTGTATTACTATCCTCAAGGTTGGATTACTGTAATGTGCTGAACGTGGGGATGCCCTTGAGCAGCAGTTAGTGCAAAACATGACAGCTAGACTGCTGTATGGTGCAGCTTGCTGGAAAGATATTAATAGTAGTTTGGGACTGCCAGTTTGCTAAATTCAAAGTGCTTATACAGCGGTACCTCGGGTTACATACGCTTCAGGTTACAGACGCTTCAGGTTACAGACTCTGCTAACCCAGAAATAGTACCTCGGGTTAAGAACTTTGCTTCAAGATGAGAACAGAAATCGTGCTCCAGCGGCGTGGCGGCAGCGGGAGGCCCCATTAGCTAAAGTGGTGCTTCAGGTTAAGAACTGTTTCAGGTTAAGTACGGACCTCTGGAATGAATTAAGTACTTAACCCGAGGTACCACTGTAATTGTAACAAGATATACATTTTATGTAGTTAATGTGCAACACACTAGCAGATTGAAATTTACACATTTCAATTTGTGCTCAATTTCTCTCTTAATCCAAAGCCTGGACATTCCACTCTATGAACTTTGATTTCCAGCCTAACTGAAATTAACAAGGAAAATATGGCATAGCTCCATACAAGGGACACAGTTAATTTCATAATTTCACTGTTTACTATGTACAAAGGGCACCAATATAAAAGCAGATTGAAGCACAGGGACCAGCCTTTAAATTTCTGGTTTTTATTATTTTAATGTTTTCCATGTTCTACTCTGGAAACATTTGAGTTGAAAGGTTAATACACACAAAAATATATATCCATGTGTAATATCTAGATAGAGAGATAAAGAGATAGATAGATATCCTTGTCTATTTTTATTGGTTCCTTGGTCTGATTTTAGAAACTGCAGTGATTTGAACCATGAAGTCATACCAACACTGTACTGCTATATGGAAAAGGGGAGGATAAGTCGATAGTTACATAACCCTATATTTGTCATTCTTGGCAGCAAGATTTGGAACTGGAACATCTGGCAGGAAGCTGAGCTGACCTAGCAATATTGCACTGGAGAAGCATAGTATTTGCTCTAGGAAATATTTGCTTAAGCCAACACATAAGAGAGTGGGCTGCCCACTTAACCGAGGCAGCTTTCTAATCACTGTTCACTAGTGAATATTACTGATCAAGCTGCATACACCAGCTTAATATATCGTATTTTTCGCTCTATAAGACGCACCTGACCTTAAGACGCATCTAGATTTTGGAAGAGAAAAACAAGGAAAAAAATTATTCTGAATCCCAGAAGCCAGGACAGCAAGTGGGATCGCTGCGCAGCAATCCCGCTTGCTGTCCTGGCTTATGGGATAGCCACGCGTAGCCTCTCCCGGGCAGCGGATGAAGGCTTCCACTGCCCGGGAGAGGCTGCCCACGGCTAAGCAAGAAGCCAGGACAGCCAGTTGCGCACGGCTAAGGCTCCCCCAAGAGCCGCGCTCCCTTTAAAGAGTGGGTGGAGTGTGAAACGTATGTAACCTGAAGCATATGTAACCTGAAGTACCACTGTATATAAGTGCAATTCTTTCTTTCTCTCTCTCTCTCTCTGAAGAAAAGTGTATAGATTGTGCATTACCATTTGCCTGTGTTGTAAGCTACAGTGGTACCTCAAGCTACAGACGCTTCAGGTTACAGACTCCGCTAACCCAGAAATAGTACCTTGGGTTAAGAACTTTGCTTCAGGATGAGAACAGAAATCGTGCTCTGGTGGTGCTGTGGCAGCGGGAGGCCCCATTAGCTAAAGTGGTCTTCAGGTTAAGAACAGTTTCAGTTTAAGAACAGACCTCCAGAACGAATTAAGTTCTTAACCCAAAGTACCACTGTATAGAGCAGGCACGTCCAACTCCCAAGAGAATGCAATCTACTCCCAGTACAAAAAAAGCTGGCAGTGATCTACCCATTGTCATTGCTAATAGTTGTTAAGCTTTTTTGGGGGGGACAAGCCAAAGTTGTTGAGCTTTTTGGAGGGCAGCGCTACAGACAACATTGCTTCTACTTTCAGCGGCGTCCTTTTACATTTACGCCAGCTAAGCAGACAGCTAGCACCAGGGGCAGAAGGCGGAGTCATTACTAGCTCGCGATCGACCTGTTGGACATGCCTGCTATAGATCAACCAAAGAGGGCTGCTTTGTTTTAGTTGTGACTACCTGCTTTTTTCAGAAACCTCAGGAGTTGTTAGCAATGATGTGGTGTGGAAATTTTTCCACTGCTTTGCTGTTCCATTGAAAATGTTCTGTTTATTATTATTTCACTGGTAACAATTATGCGTGTTGTTTTGCCTCACATTGTAGAATGTATAGTTACCATTTTGACAGACAAAGGCTTGTGGGGTGGGGTTATGTTGCAAAACCCATAGGATTGCTGTATTTAAAAAGTTGAGGCACAATATACACAAAAGATCACTTGCATAAAATCTTACTGTGGTGAATGCAGAGATTGTGAATTATTCTTTTCTTTTTTCAGTAAATGCAGCCCTGTTCTCCATGTCAATTACTTTAAACTTTCTGGCCACAAACAGATTTCACTTTGCAGTATTTTTGTGGGTTTCTTTTTCTTTCTTTCTTTCTTTCTTTCTTTCTTTCTTTCTTTCTTTTTTGCTATTTAACCTCTCTGGGTGGCTGGGCATGGGAAAGAGCAGGCCGGAGATCAAGGCGACCCTGGGTGGAAAATTCTAGTAGCTGCATTGTGGAAGGATGCTTAGGGACATTCTTTCTTTCCTAAAACTTGTTAACATCAGTACCATTTTTTCTGCACCCAGCTAGACGTTTTGAAGCATCTAGGAGCAATTTCTCAATGCAATAAAACAAATTTTTAAATGCATCTATAAAAACAATTTCAAATCCAATACAGATACTGACGAAGATAAAACTCTTCTCTCAGAGGGCTTGTTGAAAGTGGAAGATCTTAACAAACACCAAACAGGCAGTAGAAGTAGTGCCTGATATGGCCTGATAAGATGGTACCTGCAGGAGGCCCTGCCCTGCAGAGCACAATGGATGATTGGATATATAAGGGAAGGAGATGATATTTTTGTCCTGGTCCTCAGCTGTATAGGGCTTTGTGCATCAGTACCAGCACCTTGTAACTAGCCGAGTAGTTAATTGGCAGCCAGAGCTGCAGCACCCATGTACTTTTGGAATAGGGTTCTTAGCCTTCCTGAAACAAGCTACTTGACTATTGTGGGCTTTCATGAGTGCAATGTAAAGTTTGCTGTCAAACTTAGCGTCTCAAGAATTGAGACACTAAGAACATTGTCAGAGCACTGAGAAACATAAATATTTTTGGTGACATTTTTAGATTTTCTCTTCAATTCCGTTTCAAATGAAGTGATTCTAAATGAAGTTATTGAGTGTTTGTGAGGTTATGTTGAACAATTTGTGTGGCACTGCAAATCATTTTGTTCGGTTTCTTTGCCTACGCATATTCACATTATTTGTGACTGTAGAGGCCAGAAATGAAATCTGCAATTCTGTGAAGTTCATAGGTTGAAGAAAGGGCCTCTGGACCTCCAGAATTACAGGCTGCATATTGTTCCAATGAGCTCTTAAATGTTTAATGTGTTTATTTTTTCAGTAACTTTGGATTCAGTAATGAATATTAAAAGAAGTTGGGGCAGTGGGAGATTATAGATGAGGTAAAACAGTTGGGAAATAACAGTTATCATGCAGTTCATAAGGGTGCTGAGTTTCAGGACTAGATCAGTAACTTCTGGTTCGTTAAGGTCAGCGATCTAGAGATAGTGATTGCTGAGATTGAATTTAGGGGAGAAGAAAGATGCTCATGTAGTCCTGAACCTGGCTGTTACAGTGCTGGGAAGGAGATGCTTTCCCCTCTACTATACTTTTGGGGAGAGTGGGGGTGGGGAAATTGAGTTTACAGGATCCATATATTCATGGTACGCATCTCTGAACCCTAATTCCATCTCTGGATAGTTTTAAGCTGTTAATTTTTCTGCTGAACTGGGCAGGGAGTTATTAATCAGAATTGGAAGAAGCACCCCCCCCCTCCACTGATATGATTTAATTTTAATTGTGATTTTGATATAGTTATATTAATTTTTGTGGTTTTAATATATCTGTAAACTGGGGTCTACACATGAAGGATGGCATAGAAATTAATCAGATAAATCTTGTGCTTCCTGGAGGGCAAGAAGCATGCTCAGTCTTCTTCAGGCTATTTTTGTGTATATGTGTGAGAGAGTATAAAGTGAATATGCAGAAACCATTGCCTTCGGTTTTGTTACCAAAATGATAGTCAAAGGCTATCAGGTTTGCTGTTAGAAGTAATATAAGCAGTTGACCGAATTGGTGTCTAGAGAGTAGCAATGCATTATTGTTTTTACTGGAATTTCTGAGTGCATGCAGAATTGCCCTCAAAAATAAGGTTAATCATCAACTAATCAGCCTCTTACTAACACAAGTTCCTCTTGTAATTTCAGAAAAAAGCCAAAGGACAGCAGCTGTTTGAACAGATCATGTACCATCTGGACCTCATTGAAAATGACTATTTTGGATTACGATTCATGGATTCTGCACAAGTAGCAGTGAGTGGCATGGGGTTTTTTTCTTCTTCTTACAGTAGTAAAGTTAATTAAATCATACCAGGCCAAACACAAGATTTGTGCAAGTGTTAAGTTGTTCTTGGTACAACAAAATTTATAGATGAGTTTAAGAAATTGTCCTGAACTTCAGTATAAAATCAGTTTCCCTTTTTCATGTCCTCTGTCCTGGTTTTGATAGATAAAATTATGGATCAGAGAGTTGTTGGTTCTAATTCAAATCTCAAAAATGAGAATATGTTTAATTACCCCCCCCCCCCGCTTTTAATTTGTATTGAAGTAAATCAAACAAATCAAGACAATAAAATAATAGAAGTTCATGACTTCTGTTTCTTTCATAGTATGAAAAGTATTTTTTTAGTGCCTTGGAGTCTTTGTTGCATGTAATTCATGTTACACACATGTTTATTGCATCATAGTTTAAAGGTCCTGGTTTAAAGGCCATAGTTTAAAGGCCGCTTTGGACAGAACCATTAGAAAGGAGGGTCAGAGGGGGGTAAAAACCCATTGGGCTTTCTGTGCAGGTGTGTGTATGACCTCTCAGTGCCCCAGACCTGACCCATAAAATCTTAATGCAGCATCATAGAAACTTTAAGGCAGGGGTGAGGAAACTCTGCCCCTCCAGACCATGCTTTTAAAACCACACTTATCTGCTGGTCAACTGACATCACTCTGATGGGGGAGAAATAAGTTGATTGGCGAGGGGGTTAATTTTGGTGTTGCCTTCAAAGCTCAGCGTCACCTACCACCACTATGATTTGGCCTTCCAGGGGTGGGGAGATAAGGATCTGGTCCACGGGGCAGAAAAGGATCCCCACCCCTGCTTTAAGTCATCTGAGAAAAACTATCATTCCAAATGGCAGATCTGACTTCAGTGCAGTTGCAGTTCTGTGTGTTCTGAGAATGCAGGGCTCTAGTAATCCCATCTTCCAGGATTGTTAGAATTCTTTTTTGGTGTTCTGGTCAGGCACAAAACCTTTCTGGTTTTTGTGTGTGTTGCTGGACTGTTTCTACCCAGTCTTAAATTCATGATTCAGTCAAAAGGCATATGCACCAAGCACACACAATTTAGTCATGATCTTGGTTAATTAAGTGTGTCTGTATATATTACATAGAATTTCACAACTGAGATTATTTTGGCAGTTCTTCATTGCATTTCCACCACCTCACATGCCAGTGCAATGAAAAACTCTTCTGACCTTAATCATATTTTCTTGTGACTTGTTCTTATAGCCTAGGGTTCCATGAGCCTCACTTGATACTGTATGATTTACTTGCTTTAGGCAATTAATATTTGTTTGCATTCAGCTGGTCATTGTGCACTTGCAAGAGTGCATTGCTCAGTCTAATGCAATTGCTTCAGCTTTCTGTTTATTGTGATGCAGTGCTAATGTTTGTCAGGTATATAAAAATGGTGTTAAAGACCATGTCTTTTTTATTTTAATGAGCTCTGCCTTTTATACAAATAGTTGAATCTTGAATGATGTTGATGTAGTACAGGCTAATTCTGTGAGTATAATTTGGGAGTTGCCTTTACAATTCAAGAGACTTTTTTGTTCCAGTGTCTCTGTTGCTTCCCCCTCCCATTGTATTTTTGGTTAACATTGAGTTAGAAGGGACCCTAAACAACACCAATGCAAATAATTCACCTTAGTGCTGTATATTCAACCTTAAACCTACTGCCCAGGAAATCATCAAAAATCATAAAAATCATCCCAGGAGGAAAAAGGCTTTTGCATGTATTCATTTTGTAATTACAGCAGGAGGTTCATGGCTTGCAGGGATGGCTAGCAGCCGAATAGTAGGGAGATCTGTGAGTAGCTTGGCTCAGGCCAAAAAAGTTGCAGGATACTTTCTCAGATTGTAAATTTTTCAGTAGGGACTATCCTCTGGCTTAATCTTTTGACCCATTACTCTTACCATAACCTTGCCTTGTTTCGTGAAGTGTGTATTTCTGCAGGATTAGAGTTCGTGCCTGACCCTGCTGAATTTGACAGCTGCGGTAGGAAAAGTAATATATTCCAAGCATTGTGTTGCAGTTTACTTGGAGTAAAGTATAGTTACCAAGTGCAACTGCAACATGAGATCAGGTCTCAATGTCTCCCAGGCTTTGTTCTGTAAAAGTAATTCCCTCCCCCTCTTCTGTGTGCCAGTCAAGCTGAACTCTTGTAGATGGCGCTGGTGTTAGGAACTGAGTTGAACTAAGTGGTGTCGGTGCCTGTCTCTGGTCTGTTAACTGCCTTTCTGTGGAATGTGGAGGAGGTGAAAGAAAACAGATTGGAGATGAAGCAAACTTATACTTTGCCCTACAGTCTGGGAACATCTTTCTTTTTTTTCTTTTTTTTCTTTTTTTTCTTTTTTCTCTTTTTTCTCTTTTCTTTTCTTTTCTTTTCTTTTCTTTTCTTTTCTTTTCTTTTCTTTTCTTTTCTTCCTTCCCTGTCCCTGTTGTTTGTGTATACGGCACCATAGCACTTGTAATACTCTACTTTGGTGGATTTGTTTTCTTACCAAAGGAAATGTATGTTGGATGGGTGCAGACAACTGATGGAAAACTATCCAAAGAAGGCATGCTTATGGTATAACTTCCTATACTTGATTGATTGCATTGAATGAAATAATCTTATTTCGTTCCAAAGCAGTAGGACAGTTCCATGAAAATATCAACCAGCAGGCTCTTTTTTATCTTCCTATATAGCTAGCATGTTATGTATCTTTTTAAAGATAGTTTTCCAAAGTTTTATTATCTGGCAACAGTTCTACACATGAGTGAAACATCCAGAAGCAGGGCATGCAGAATGATTCAGAATTTCTCTTAATTTTTTTAGTAACTTTTAGCTAAATACTTTTCAATTCATTTAACAACCCATTATTTTATTGGTAGTTTCGCTTTTGCTTTTGATACCTGAGAATAAATGGTATGTTAGGAATAAATATTAGTGAACTCTTGTTTTGTAGGTTGCGTGTGAGTGAGTGACTTGTCACAAGCAATGTTGGTCACATTAAGCTGGTCACAGAAAACGTTTTCCCCACAGGGATAAATAAACAGTATGAGAAGTTTGACACTTGCCCATGAAACATTAGCTGTTTTTGTATGTGGCTGCAGATGGGGAAAATTGATTCACACTTTAAGAGAATACAGTTATCTAAGTTACAGATATATTCTTGAAGTTGCAAAGCTCTTGTGTTGGTCAAATATTTTTAAACACAGTTCTAAAAAGGCAAATGTTAACTATTTGGCATGCTTCTTGGTTTTTGTAGGGAAGATCAGTCCAGTTCAACCACAAATAGTTTAATGTTATTTGGAGTTCAAATAATATTAGTTAACACACAAATTATTATGTAAACAAGCTTACAAATATAATGGTGGTAATTATGGAATTACCTAACAACAACAGGAACAACAACAGCTGTCATTTAATTATGATTCCACTACTGCTACTCCGTTGGTATAGTTCAGGAACAGTTTAATCATGTGGTCTTTGTTGGTTTAGATGAATTTTGTCAAGTTTCCCAAATGCTTAGAAATTTGATGGTGTAAGATGGGTGTATGTTGTTTCATACTGTTTGTAATGTATTTTAAATTGCAATCCTGGGGCTTTGGTATATTATTAGTATTAGTATTAGTATTAGTATCATCAACATTTGCTGCAGGTGGGATTAGAGTTGCTATAGCTGCTGTCATTGTGAACATCCTGTGTTTAGAGGTGAGCCCATATGTATCACAGGGCTGCATGTGCCATTTTGGGTCAGTCTCAGTCTGGGGGAGTGAGGATTAGGTGATGTCAAGTTGTACTAGCATCAGATCTGACAACCATCTCCATTATAAGATGCCTGTCGGCACACTATTGACTACAGCATAGGGTGGGGAGCCACGTAATGTATTCTGAATGATAGCAGTGGTATTTAAAGGAAAGCCTGAGGCCACAGGTGGTGACTCAACAGTATTATACTTGGAATGGTATCATTACATATAAGGATGTTCTCACCTAGGAAAAATACTTGGCAGATTTAAGGAAATACCCAACCCGTAGTTAACATATTTTGTGAACTTAGCTTCTACATCCTTGTGTTCTGAACTTAATGTGATCTGCAAGTTTTTATCTTGTACTGCTTGCTTCATTCCAGCTGCTGAGCTCTCTGAGAGGAACATGTATAAACAATTCATTCTAATGCTTGTGTCAGCACTTGAAAGAGACAATGCATTCCACAATACTAGTTTTTAAGCGTAACTGTGAGAAAGTTTGTGTGCTTGAATAGAAAGGATGCACTTTTAGGTGAAAAGTTACATTGGCATGCCTTTTCCTTTCTTAGATGGGAGATATAATCTTTTTCATATCTCTTTGGTAAGATGGCAGCCTGAAACGCATTGAAACATATGTTAGAATTCTGACAATCCCAGCAGCTTTCTGGCTCTGTGACTTGCAAAGATACATTTGTGCTGCAAATTGCGGATCATGATTTCAGCGCTCAAGAAATTATTAACTTGCCTCTTGAAACATATTCTAGCAAGCTGTTACAGTCAATTAACTGTCGGTCAGGAACACTGAATGTGTTGCTCTTAAAATGCTTTATACTGCTTAGAACTATTTTGGCTTGTTCTGTTCTATGAATTTATAATTTGCATACTATATTTTTATGTTGAAAGCATAAAGTCTATAATTATTAATTTTTCTTTCAGCACTGGTTGGACAACACAAAGAGTATTAAAAAACAAGTTAAAAGTAAGTGAAGTTTGTGTTTTTAAAAATCTGATTTACTTGAGTATCGACGAAGACTTTGTTTCCCCAAAATATACCATGGCAGTATGAAACTGTTCAAAGAACAATGTTGTAATGCCAAGTTTCTGGCATTACAACTGATCTTTGACTCACATTACATTTACTACATGATGTATTGAAAGCTAATTCAGTACAGGGCAAAAAGAAAAAAAGGGGCTCCAGTTGTTTAAAGATTCTGTAGCACATTTCTTTTTGCACTTTCTGCCTTAAGAGTATTACTAAAATGGATTTGGTGGACTATATTTTAGTAATCTTTGCTTTGCTGACCTATTGTGATGTGTATTTGTATCTTTTCTGTGACTGATATACACTGACTTTTTTAAAAGGAACTGTTCTAGTAATGTAAATCAAAAGGGGGAAGAAACTTTGAAGATCTGGTATTACAGGTGACCTGAATCAGTGGGTGTTGAGGAGGTGCATGAGTAACATCATATTCCTGGTTTAGAATTTCTCTCATTGGAAGGAAATGAGGTGTGGAGTCTGCTGCAATAAAATGTTTAGCTAGCTATATTCCTATGACACAAACTAACAACAGGAGGTACTCCCCAAAACTTAAGACTGCCTGGGCAGAGTTTATAAGGATTTGATTGGGGTACAAAGCTAAGATTGATGGATTTCTCAGTTCATGGAATAGAGCCTTGTAATATTGGGATTAACCTAGATTTGTCTGTTCTTCTTGGCAAGACAAATCAACTTAATGTAATGAGACTGAGTTGGCTTCTGGTATATAAAACTACTACTGTTTGTTTAGCATTCTCTTTTTTTGCTAGTGTGCTCAGTATTACAGAAGGGATTCCCACCCCCTTTGAATTCTGATTAGTGAATATATTTACAAAATAATATCCTTGCTGTCAGAAACCTAATATATTCACTTTTGTAGTTGGTCCACCATACTGTCTACATCTTCGTGTAAAGTTTTACTCTTCCGAGCCAAACAACCTACGTGAAGAGCTCACCAGGTACGTTGTATGCAGTGATACAAACTGGAGATCTCAAATCCAGTACAGGCAATGACCAATTTATGTGCGTCTATCACACACACATGCACAGCACCAAACCTGGAAGTGACCCTAAAAATCACTAGAAGGGTGGGGAGGGGAAGGGTGGAACATTTTACATGGGTCCCTCCAATGCGTGCAAGGGTCGAGAACATAGCGTCCTGTGCAAAACAAGGATTGCTTGCTTGTTTGCAGTACATTTGCTTTTTGTGCTATATCTTTCATACTAATCTGCATATGATTGTTGGCGGTCTCTCTTGGAATCAAAATTCCAATCCACCTGGTTGTATCTCACTACTGTAATGTCCCTGAATGATAAAATTGCAGGGAAGGCATTTGGGCAGAATCTCACATACATTGCCACAGTTTCAAGGTGTTCCATTCCCACAGTACAGTGAATAGGACTTCGCAGCACTTCAGGGAACTGGCAGTTCTTTGGTGCTGGGCGTTTTCCTTTCTGCTGTGAGTAATCCTTATACCCAGTCCTTCTGCTCCGGCCTTTGCTATAGATTGGGTCCTGATAATCTTTACGAAATCATTAATGAAGTGTAGTTTTGAGGAAACACTGAACTTTGATAGAAATATTTTTAGACATGTTTGGGAAATCCATCCACCTCCTTTCAGTATTGCACACTAGGAAATCGGAGAAAACAGAAACTACAAATTGGATATTCTTTAATTAGAATTTCATTCTCTTGCGATGAAATATACTGCTCCATGTTTCCATACTTGAAGTGAGAGACCACAGTGCGTTATCTCATAATTAAGTCTAGCTGCTGATATTTGCTGCTCTTCTCCAGTGCTGGAATTGTTCACAAACTCATGGATGTTTCTTGCTCTTTCTTCCTGAAATAGATATTTATTTGTTCTTCAGCTAAAACAGGACATTTTGAGTGGCAAGTAAGTACTGTTGATAATTACGCTAAATGAAGGGGGCTTCTCTCTTATCAAATATGTGCAGGAAATTTAGGATACAAATATAGAACATGTGCATCTCCAAGGTGCTGAAAGTATTAGTAGCTACTTACCATGCTTTGTAGCAGTGAACATTAATGGACTCTGGTAGTTATAATTAGCCATTTGTTTAGATTCTTTCCTCAGATTTAGTATTTAAAATTCCACAATTGCATCTTAGAAATCTTCATAATTTTTTTTACCACCTAAAGCAGTGGTTCTCAAAGGGTGTGGCCCGGAGAAATAAGTTTGAGAACCACTGGCCTAAAGACTATGGTCAGGTTTCTGCAAGGATGTACAAAAGAGGAGGGAGGTGGTATGTTGAGAATGGGGATGTGCTGCTGTATGTGGTGTGTAACCTATGTGATGTCAATTATTAATGGTTCCTTTAATTCAAAAGCAGACTTTTTGGGACAGATTTGGTGTGGCGTAATTGAAGAATATATTAATGATTCCCCAATCCATATATTTGTAGGATCTAGGCTGACTTAGGCAAGCTTATTTGCTCCTTTAATGTAAAGCGTACATTTCTGAAAATCCAAGTGTTATAGGAACATGGGCTTTAAGTATATTTCTGAGTAATATGTCAAGTTCGCTGAAACGGTTCACTACATCTTCCCCTTCCAAATCGTTGACCCATAATCATTTCCTCATACTGCCGTTGAAATTTGCTTGACGTTCTTTTTTTTCCCTTTTCATTGCAGGTTGGAGTGTCCATTTGAAACAGCTGTGCAGTTGTCAGCTTACATGTTACAAGGTGAGCTGCCTTAAGGGAACTGCCTTTGTGTAGGTGTATTGCTTGAGGTGCAGGACTGATTCAAATAAGACAAGGTTTCCTTTACAGATAGCAAACCTTATGTAAACTGCTGGTCACATTAATTGCCAGGGATTCAGATAAATTACTGTACTTGAGCTATTTCTGGGCATTGTTGCTTTTTCGCTTTAGGGATATATTTTGTAGCCAGAGGATTATAACAGCTGATAGGGCTCAGTCATGTGAGGCTTATCACTAAGATCTTAGCTTTTTCTTGCTACTGTACAATCTAGCACGAGTGGGAAGTATGAGTGGAATCCTGGGGTGTGGACTACCTTATAGTCCTTGTGTAGGAAAAAGGAGGGCAGGCGTGAGAAGAATTAACTTGCTTAAGTGAAATAATTATTTTTCCATAGATGTCTCAGAGCTTTGGTTCCATTCAGAAAAACACTGTGAACCTCATATTGAGATTTGTTGGTTATTTTGGCAAAGCAAGCTCAGAATTCTGCACTTTGACCTCTACATTTGTACTTACTGAAAGAGATGTCAGCTTGGAAGTATTTATTAGGGATAGTTTGCAACAGAAATTAAGTGTTTTCTTGATTACCTTGCATGATTCTCTCTCTCTCTCTCTCTCTCTCTCTCTCTGTGTGTGTGTGTGTGTGTGCGCGCACACACCTTTATGTCAACAAAATCCTGATTTCATTTTTAAGAGTAATTGCATTACAATGGGTTGTAGTCGCACAGCCTTTGCCTATTTGAGGACTGTAAAACCCTTTTATATAGAAATAAGTCCAACTACATTCATTCAATGAAACCTCTAAGTAAGTGTGTTTAGAATCATTATTGCAAGATCGTTACTGCAGAGCAAAAGGAATTTTCTGTGATTCTCATAGTTCTGATTGTAGATAACTGTGTTGGAAGTAGATACTCATAAGTTCCTAATCAGTGATCAGTGGCTGTTAGTCTTGTATCAAATGTAGTTTTTAAAGTTATCTATATTTCCTGTGGGACTTAGAATCTTAGAAAGTATTATACTGTTTTACCTGGCAGGCATATATGTCGCAAAAAGGTACTTCCCCACACAAAAGGAGCGGGTGCCACTGTGGTCTAAACCACTGAGCCTCTTGGGCTTGCTGATCGGAAGGTCAGCAGTTCAAATCCACACAACGGTGGTGAGCTCCTGTTGCTGTGTCCTAGCTTCTACCAACCCATCAGTTCTAAAGCATACCAGTGCAAGTAGATAAATAGGTACTGTTGCGGTAGGAAGGTAAACGGCATTTCCATGCACTCTGGCACTCGTCAGGGTGTTCTGTTGTGCCAGAAGTGTTTTAGTCATGCTGACCACATGACCCCACAGCCTTGGTACAAAAGGTTATATATGTGAAAATATTTATAAATTAATGTTGATCATTTTTTTTAATGTATGAGGCAACGAGGAACACACAAAAAATGTGATTTTCTGTATTGCTTAGATAGGAGTCTTAGATTTGCTGTTTGTTGGGATGGTAAAACCCAACTCTTGATTTTTTTTCCTACTAACAATCTATAGATAGTAGTGTTCAGTTGACAGATAAGAACTCAAGTAACACTGGTAAGATAGAGTTGGAAGATACTGGGTTTGATGGTATGGGTAGGCAACTCATATATCCGTGTAATAAGAGAAGACACTTTTGAATCAATTCCCCAGAAGATAGTAATTTTGCAACATGCAACAATGAAGTGTTGGTATTCATGTTTCTGTAGTGGTGGGATGCAGAGATCCAACTCTGTGAAGAGGGCTGCAGCAAAGCCTTAAAGAATTCATGCCTTGATCCCATTTTGGCATAGATTCTGTTTATAAATTTGCATGACAGTAAATGTTCGATTCCAGGCTTTGATGACAGTGCCCAGTACTCAGTAGAATGCTGAGTAGATCCTATTTAAATTAGCTGGAGGTTAACCTAGCTTTGGAAGCAAGCAAGCATCAAGTAAATTATGGATTTAGAAACTTCCTTAACTTCAAATTGAAAGACTCATGAAAATGCAGCTTAAAATATTTATTCCATAAGCTCAGTTGTGTTCAAGACCCAAGAAATCTATTAAAATATTTACATAGCACAAAATTTAACAAACATGTTATATTATTCAGTGCTTCTTCTTACATTTCCAGCTGCTTCTTTTTACATTTTAAAAGACTGCATTAAAAACTTCATGTTTGTGATGGTAAAAAAAGAAAGTGATCTCACTAAGCATCTGCAAGTCTGAGTATCTTAAAAAAAGAGGAATGAAAGAAGTTAAATAACAATGCTAGTTCCCCCGCCAACATACAGTTTCAGCAGTAAATGAAAATACTCTTTCATATAAGTTTTTGTTTGTGTCTGTAGTTCTTCCAAAGCTGATTTAAGATTCAGTTTTAACATACCTGTACTAAGATCAAAATACTGATTTCCTATTACACTGTAAATATTTAAATGAAGTTTTAATTATCTTTGAATAAATGTTCAGTGTGACAATGAAATGAGTCATTGTAGGCACTTCGGATTTTGCCATTTCCAAATTTGCTTTTGCTAGAATTTTCTTGAAGTATTCTTCTCTTTCCAGCTGAACTTGGTGACTACGACCCTGCTGAACACATCCCTGATATAGTTTCAGAGTTCAGGTTTGTGCCCGAGCAAACTGAAGACATGGAACTCGCCATTTTTGAGAAGTGGAAGGAATACAGGTAAAAAATCTCAAATGGTAAATTGCCACATACATCCAACGCATACCATTGTATGCATTGCTTTCTTTTGCTGAGTGAAAGGGGACTTTAAATTCCTATGAATACCTTCCTGAGTGTTGGTGTTGTATTTCTGTTGAGACAAACTAGAACATAGTCCAAAAGCTGCCTTCATTTTCTGAAGCAATCACAGCAAGCTACAAGACACATCTAAGACCAGATAGTATCATCTGGACAATACGGTATGCATTTTATGCAGTCTACAGCCTTAGCACTTCTTGATGTTATCAATACAGCTCTGTAAGCTTCCACAGCTTAATTTAGCAGTTCAGTATTTTCTTAGCCCCTTGATTTCAAAACAAAACTCAAGTTGGCCATTATTAAAACTGAGTCGAGATGAGCACTATTTGGCTTCCTCTACATATATCAAGTTCCCCTTTTTTGTATCCTTTCTGTAACCTCACTTTTTTATCAAGGCATGTTATTTTTAACTTCATGTGATTTTTGTGTAATATAAATCATTTCAGGGGGCAAACACCAGCTCAGGCAGAAACAAATTATTTGAACAAAGCAAAATGGCTGGAAATGTATGGAGTAGACATGCATATAGTCAAGGTAAGTTTATGGTTGTAGGCCGTGCTTTTGGGAACGTTATTTTTAGTACTTCTATAAACATAAAAATCCCTAAACTTGCAGTCTTTGTAGCAATGAGTGGGATCTGCTTCTTATAATAGCCTAGTCTGCTTACCTATACAAGTTACGGAGGACAATTTAGTTAATACATATCTTGCTGTGCATCTGCCAGAAATGGCTATGATCTGAAGCTACTGCTTATATACCCAGCTGCTATAACAACAACCACATTTGTGAGCTTACCAAAGGTGGGCTGCATGGCTGGGTGGGGACTTTAACCCTGGTCTCCCATGTCAAAGTCCAACAATGGATCTCTAGACCAGACACAGTTAATTTATTATCCCAGTGTATTTTGTAGCTAAGAAATGAATTGCTCTGAAATTCTTAATCATAATGTTAAACATATTCAGAATAAATATAAATCATGGAAGTCTTGAGAGATGAGTCCTGAAAATAAACTGAGATTTAATATTGTTTGACTTAGGACCAGGTTTGCAGCCTAATGTTAAGTAATTCTCAAGAAACCACAAATGATAAAGCATAAATGTAGCTTTCAGTGTAGATTAATATAAGTGAAATGTTCTATGTAACTATGTATGTTTCTAGAATTCATATCTGTCAGCTTGGCTTGATCAAATCCTCAGAGCAGCAGACAATGTCCTTATAAGCAGTGAAAATAATATCCAAAGATAAAATATTTAATAAAACAAAAAATAATAATAGAATAAATGCTTGGTAAGGGGCTTGTTAATAACATCTGTGACTAAGGCCTTTAATTTTGCTGCAGTATCTTAACAGTGAATGAAAGTATAATTAAAGTAACTTGTACCAGCATAAAGTCACATCTGTAGGAATATTCTAATCTAATTTGTATCCCTCTTAGGCAAGAGATGGAAATGATTATAGCCTCGGACTAACACCCACAGGAGTTCTTGTGTTTGAAGGAGAAACTAAGATTGGATTGTTCTTCTGGTAAGCAGAATAATTTATAAAATAAATTATTTTAGAGTCTGCAGTCTAGCCCTAGGCTAGAATTTGTAAGTCTTGTAAGCAAGCACGGTTCTATGTTGGCATTCTCTGTGATTTGCCATAACAGAGCTCTAGGTGTATTGTGAATGGGTGGAATGATTCTTGAAAATGGCTGTACAGCTATTTAGTTTGGGCTTTTGAGAAATTAATGTCTGTGTTAGGCTGCGTGTTTATATGTAAAAAAGAGTGGTTTTTCCTGAGAGTGCAGATATATCTGGGTATGGGACATTTATTCAGTAGGATGAGTGTATACTTCTCATTCACTGGAAGGAACTAAGAAACTGGTCTACATGAATCAAGCATAAACATTCAAAATCAGAAAATTCAATTACAATTTCCCTTTAAAAAACTCATTTAACATTGACATTTGTGTTAAAGCACCCCATGGTTAAACTTGTAATTTTTAAATATTAATTTATAGCACAAGATAATAGCTGGTGTATGAATTGTGGTGCAATTGCAGTAAAGTACATACATCTTTTACATTTTAACTTTTTCCCATTGCAGGCCGAAGATCACTAGGTTGGACTTCAGAAAGAATAAATTAACACTAGTGGTGGTTGAAGATGATGAACAGGTAGAAGGAAGTCTTTGTTCATCTTGCTTCTATTGTTGTGAGTTAGTTTAAGCATAAGTATCGTAGCCAAAATAAATTAAGGATGGTTGTGGGTGATAACGTAAACATTTTTCCTATTGATTGTAATAGGCACTTAGTGAAAATTATTGTTTGAAAGTGAATAGTGACCTGTCATATTCTGAAGAGACTGTCCTTAAAATTTATTTTTCTACCCAAGAATGAATAATGAATAACTATTACAGATGGTTGAAACATTTACCTAATTGTTGAAACATAATATCATTTTAACACCAACAGGCATTGTTCATCTTCTTGAAGTAACACAGTGTTACTTGATCTCCTCCACATACAGTATTAGTATTCTTGTATTCCATTCTTCCACCAAGTTACTCAAGCCAGCACTCGTTTGTTCATCTGCCACCCCCTCCAACTTTATCCTCATAATAGTCCAATGAGATATAGGCTGAAAGTTACAAGCCTAAGATCAATCACTCAGTGAGAGCATCATGGCTGAATGAGGATTTTAACCTGGCTACTTCTCCCAGGCTAGGGTTCAGTATTCTAATCACTAATAATACACTGGATTTCAAGAGTGATCTTTAAGTTTCTACCAATAGTAATGTGAGGTTTCTTCCTCTTTGCATTTGATAAGGCATATTGCTACAGAAGCAGCACTACCGTTCTTTGTTTATATTAAGTATGGAGAAATTTGGCTGACTTTGTATTACTTCCAAGTAAAAATATGTTGGATTTTAAGTGCCTAATTAGTGTGTGTTGATTGATTTGGTAAAGAAACTAGAAAATCAGCCTAAGGGAAGGCAGATTGTAAACACTGGTACTCCAAGCCTTCTTTAAAAAGAAGTAAAAAATGGTTTTAATAAATAGTCAACTATCTTGAAAAAACCACTTGGAAAATAGAAATGCAATCTTTTGCATTCTGTTTGTCTTCTTCTTGTCAGGCTACTCAAGTTGTTGAAAGCCATTATTCTCCTCCCCACTCCCAATCCACAGTCAGCACAAAGTATAGCAGCTCCTATGTCAAGAAGGCAACATATCGCTCAGCAAGGTCACATGTCTTCAGTTGTGGCTTGGCATTTTTAAAGAAGTTGTGCAGTTTTCCCTTTAAGTGACTAGCGCTGTATAACATGTTTTATAATTGTAATGCTTTTTTCTGTCATAATAACAAAAAAGATAAACTGATCCTCTGCTATTTATCTCTCTGGCTTATTCTGTGTCAAGGAAACAGGAAGAACTTGTTATATCAGTAATGCTATAAAATACTGAGAGCACATTGTTCTCTTCAGTATTTTATAACATTCTTGGTTCAACTTACCTTTGAGTTATGGGTTCTATGAATGCCTGCAATTCGTGACTCTAGCTGCGATAATCTGAAGGTAGCATTCATAGTAGTTTTCTAAATGCTCCTGTGGTGGTCCTTCCCCCCCCCCCCCAGGGCAAGGAGCAGGAGCACACTTTTGTCTTTAGGCTGGATCACCCAAAGGCCTGCAAACATTTGTGGAAATGTGCAGTTGAGCATCATGCCTTCTTCCGCCTCCGTGGACCCGTCCAAAAAGGTTCCAGTCGGTCAAGCTTCATTCGGCTGGGGTCAAGGTTCAGATACAGGTCAGCAGTCCCTTTTGTTCAATACCTTCTTCCCTGACTTTTTCTCAGATAAGGCACAGGAAAGAAAGCTGGTCCGTGGTTTTGTTTGTAGTAGTCACTACTCTAGATTCCTATTGGCATAAAGGGAAAGGATTGAAAGAGGCACTTAGCTCAGTCAAAATAGTCTGTAGGCATGGAAAATCTGCCGCGTGTTAAGCCTTTCTGCTGCTGTGTTCTGCGAAATACCAAAGCCTAACTTTTACCTTGGCCAAATCCAGAAAAGACTGAATTTCTAGATCTCGTGATTAGAGAAAGAAGCCTGAACTGTTTTTGCATATGCTTATTTATTGGAGGAAATGGATCTGTAGTTACTCAGCTCGAGTATACATCCTTCCCTACTTTCCCTCCCCCATTTAGGGGATAAAGCATTAAAAAACATTAAACTGAGCCCATGAACAGATTGGTAGTCAGGGGAGTCAATGTAATATTGGTGTCTTCAGATCTGATGATTGGGCTCCTGTCAGCAGTTCAGCTGCTCATTTTGAACCAATTAAGTTCCCAAATGCTTTTCAAAGGAAGCACAGTGTGGAACACATTCCACAGTGATCTAAGATGGTTGTAACCATTGGATGTGGAACTGTGGCCATTTCTCTTCTCCAGTAGTTATAGCCGGCTCACCAGTTGAAACTGTATTGAAAAGGGCTATGTCAAAGAGCACTGCCATTCTACAAAACTGCTCTAGTAGGTACTAGTGAATCCTTGCGTTTTCTCCACAGCGTCTTTTGGCTGACTCGCACACAAAGTGTAGAGATGATTTAATGAAAGTGGGGGTAAAGTTTAGCTTCTACAGATGTAGATTTTTGTGGTGAAACTGATATTTTTGGCACAAAATATATACAGTTGCAGTAATTATCAGCTGAGTGCACATGGACTATGGTTTTCATCCTATTCATGTTTCTTGTTTCATTCCATTTTTCCTTGTCTCTGTTTTGTTCTTGGATTTTATACTATATCATCTGGTAAGGATCATGTCTGTTTAATATGATTATAGAAACTAATAGTATGTATATGACTGGCTTTAAATAAAACAAAAGCACATGAGAACTAAGCGTTTAGAAGAGCAAGGATAATTGGGTGCTGTCGCTTACATCAACTTTTCAAATATAAATGTTTTCTCTTGTTCTTTCCACTTCAATCTAGTGGGAAAACAGAGTACCAGACAACAAAGACCAACAAAGCCAGACGATCGGCATCTTTTGAAAGAAGGCCTAGCAAGCGATACTCAAGGAGAACGCTACAAATGAGAGGTAGCTTGACTCATTGGTAGGCGGTGCCACTCGACTTGATCCAAATTACTACTTTGACTTACACTAACTAACAGAATACCTGATCCCCATGCTGTAGCTTAAACTGTTTTTGAAACTAAAAGGTGCTTAATAACTATTGTGGCATGAGTGTAGAGCCTGATGTTTCAGAATATCAAATCCACCCCCTTGAGTTCCTAGAGCCAGTGTCTTTGGATCCTTGCCTGTTCTACAAACAGCATACAATATTGTTAATGGGGCAATTGCCTGGACTTTCCTTCCCTGTCTTCCGACTTATCCATTGTATTTACTAGGGCTGTGCCAGGCACCCGCAGTTCGGCTCAGGGCCCAATTGGTGATCCTTTTTTTTTTTATAATGATATTTATTAAAGTTTCAAAAAATACGTGAAAATACAGAATAAAGAAAAAAGTATAAGATTTTAAGATATAACAAAAACGTAGAAAATAAGGAAAAACATACAAAATAAAACAGTTAAAAGCACAATAATTTTCCATAACCTATCTTCCTTGCTCTTATTTCCCCGGACCTCCTCATACCTCCCTTCTTTGTATTCCAGTTCAGTTTGTTGGTTCAGCAAATCCTTACCATTAATCTTTTACCCAATTGTTAACCTTTTTTTTTTTCCATGTCTCTTAAAAGCATTACAGCTAAAAACCTCTTAGTTTCTATCCAACATCCTTCTAAAATTCCTTAATTTTGCAATATTTCTGTAAATAGTCTTTAAATTTCTTCCAGTCTTCCTTCACCGACTCTTCTCCCTGGTCTCGGATTCTGCCAGTCATTTCTGCCAATTCCATGTAGTCAATCACCTTCATCTGCCATTCTTCCAAAGTGGTAGATCTTGTGTCTTCCAATACTTTGCGATAAGTATTCTTGCTGCTGTTGTAGCATACATGAAAAAGGTTCTGTCCTTCTTTGGCACCAGTTGGCCGACAATGCCCAAAAGAAAGGCCTCTGGTTTCTTCAGAAAGGTATATTTAAATACCTTTTTCAGTTCATTATATATCATTTCCCAGAAAGCCTTGATCTTTGGGCACGTCCACCAAAGGTGAAAGAATGTACCTTCAGTTTCTTTACATTTCCAACATTTATTATCAGGCAAATGATAAATTTTTGCAAGCTTGACTGGGGTCATGTACCACCTGTATATCATTTTCATAATATTCTCTCTTAAGGCATTACATGCCGTAAACTTCATACCTGTGGTCCATAACTGTTCCCAGTCAGCGAACATAATATTATGTCCAACATCTTGTGCCCATTTAATCATAGCAGATTTCACCGTTTCATCCTGAGTATTCCATTTCAACAGCAAGTTATACATTCTTGACAAATTTTTAGTTTTGGGTTCTAACAATTCTGTTTCTAATTTTGACTTTTCCACTTGGAAGCCTATTTTCTTATCCAAATTATATGCCTCCATTATCTGATAGTAATGAAGCCAATCTTTCACTTTATTTTTTAATTTTTCAAAACTCTGCAATCTCAATTTATCTCCTTCTTGCTCCAAAATTTCCCAATATGTCGGCCATTTGGCCTCCATATTGAGCCTTTTCAGAGCTTTTGCTTCCATTGGTGACAGCCACCTTGGGGTTTTATTTTCCAATAAATCTTTGTATCTTATCCAAACATTAAACAATGCTTTCCTAACAATATGGTTTTTGAATGCTTTGTGTGCTTTGACCTTATCATACCATAAGTATGCATGCCATCCAAATACATTGTTAAAACCTTCTAAATCCAAAATGTCTGTGTTTTCAAGAAGTAGCCATTCTTTCAGCCAGCAAAAAGCTGCTGATTCATAATAAAGTTTAAGGTCTGGCAGGGCAAATCCACCTCTTTCCTTGGCATCAGTTAATATCTTAAATTTTATTCTGGGCTTCTTGCCCTGCCAGACAAATCTAGAAATATCTCTCTGCCACTTCTTGGAACAGTCCATCTTATCTACAATTTGTAATGTCTGAAACAAAAACAACATTCTAGGCAATACATTCATCTTTATCACAGCAATACGGCCCAGCAGCGAGAGTTTCAAATTTGACCAAATTTCTAAATCTTTTTTCACTTCCGTCCAACATTTTTCATAATTATCTTTAAATAAGTTCCCATTTTTGGCTGTCATATTAATCCCCAAGTATTTCACTTTCTTTACCACATTCAATCCTGTCTCATTCTGAAACCTCTCTCTTTCAATCGGTGTTAAGTTTTTCTCTAAAACCTTAGTTTTTGACTTGTTCAATTTAAAACCTGCCACCTGACCAAATTCCTGAATTAATTCTAAAACTCTTTTAGTACTAGATTCTGGCTCCTGTAGCGTCAATACTAGATCATCTGCAAATGCTCTCAGTTTGTACTGTTTAAGTCCGACCTGTATGCCCTTAACCAACCGGTCCTTTCTAATCATGTTTAGCAAAACCTCCAGGACCGATATAAAAAGCAGTGGGGAAATTGGGCACCCCTGTCGTGTCCCTTTTTCTATCTTAAATTCTTCCGTGACCACATTATTTACAATTAATTTAGCCTTTTGTTCAGAGTATATTGCACCTATACCATTTTCAAAGCCTTGGCCTACCCCAATTGGTGATCCTGATCATGCTCAGTCTGGGCTATGAGCTGGACTTGGGGCCTTTCATAGTTCTAATGTTTATTCAGCATTTGAAACCCTAATGAACCATGTGTTTGATGACAAGGGGACTCCTACCTGCATCATCTTCTCTCCCCCACCTGTTGCTGCCTGAACACCCTCTCCCCTTTTGGCAACCCCAGATCACTCCAGGTGAACCTAGGGTGCTTGGGGCTGCTTCAACCCAGTCTAGACAAATCATGGATCTGCCAGAATCCATTTGGAATCTTGGATTTGTCTGGACTGGATGCAAGGCCCTAGTATTTAGTGGAAGTGTCTGTGAAAGGTGGTAAAGCTGCATGATAGGTAACCCTGCAAATAGTATATACCTATTTCCCCGCACATTCTAAGTTTTAGTCTGTTTTAAAGTGTGTCCCTAACACTTTGTACAAGTATCTTTGGAAAAAAATAATGCAAGCTTTTTGATATTGTGTAATTGATATATTGGACAATTTTTTTGTTTTATTACAGGAAACACTCATAAATCTGAAGAAACTAGGTAAGAGGACCTGTCGGCATTAGGCTTCCACAGTAAAGATTTATTCCATGAATATGTCTTGGTCATCTCTATAGGATTATCAGGAATATTCTCTGATAATATGTTAAAAGCCCCTTTCCTGTTGCTTACGTATTTTTTCATGAATTAGACACCATTCAAATTAAACAGTAAAACTCATGCAAGGCAGAGAGCTTAAAAGCTCTTTCCATGCCACATTTTCCTGCCATGGAAAGAGCTTTGTAAGCTCTGCCTTGCTTACCAGGCTCTGGGAAGGTCTTGCACAGACTCTGGAGATCTCACAAGACCTTGGGATAACCCTGCAAGATTTCCCAGGAGTCCACAACCTCCCAGTGCCCAGTACGCAAAGCTTGTTTGGTGTGCTGGCTTTGGAAATGTAGGCAGGGTCACACTGGGCTTGTTCTGACTATACACAATTTTGGCTTCACATGCTATCCCCCAGAGTGTAACCCCCCCACAAGATGCGATCCTACTGTACTTATTTTTTTACTCCTTTTCTTAGTTAGTGAAAGAGGTAGGTAGCCTCATGGGAGTCTGCCATCTTCCCTCTACTTATTTTTAATGGTGGTATTAGGATATCATGGTATGTTCACCCTAGAGCTAATCAATTCTATGTTTGACTATGCATGCTAATTAACATTGCTGATTAAAATTGATTTTAAAAGATGTATGTCGTTTCACTGAAAGTTATTAGATCAGCAATGAATTTTTTGCTGTTGTTGAAAGAAGTGCTCTTTCATACCTGCTTTTTATGGTGTGGTGTTTGACTTAACAGATCTGTGCAAGTTAGCTTCATGTGGAAACCACAACAACCATGCCTTGATGGAACTGGAAACATACACAGATAAGATAAATTAATGTGTTTTGGTTCCAGGCATCAGGGCTCAGTATTTCACTCTTACCATCGTTGAAAATTTGGCTTTGATTTATTGCACTCCTACCCCTGATTGATAAGATTTGCCTTGATAAGTTCGGCCTACCAGAACTTCATATGGATTATGATGGCTTAGGAAAAAGTCCAGCATATGTGTGAGATCTTAGTGTAAAACAGTCAAAGTAAGGGCTGCTTTGGAGTCAAGTTATACATACAAATGTAAATACAGAAAATGCTGGTTTGGCCTCAGTTTTATTTATTTATTAATGTCCCCTGTTGCTGATACTACTTGGAGCTGGCAGACCCAGATAAGCCTTAAAATCCTAACAGTTTGATCTTTGATAAATTAACTTTAAACTATTGGTTTTTTCCCCCATTTCAGCCTTCCAAATAATGTTTTCAGCCAAAATAATGGATCACAGCAAGTAAGTTTGTCTAAGCTGTTTACTTAACATTTTTCTAAGTCTTTGCGTCAAAAGTAAACTAATCTCAAATGCAGTTGCCTTGACCTCAGAATTTAGAACCTGTAGTAAATGGAAAGTTGGATCATTTGGTTCTCTTGGCCATAAATGTTAAGCTAATATGAAAATTTACAAACCAAAGTAGAAAACCTTGTGTTCTCATTTTCAAGGCTTAAAAAAACCCAATGAAGGCAAAACTACATTTTTGCTTTGTATTTTGTCTTTCAAGAACTGGAGTGCAATGCCCGCCCTACCCTCAGTTACAGCAGTTCCTTCTGGGCCAGTCTTAGTTGAAATAGAAAATCTCCCACGGAGTCCCGGGACCAGCCAGCAAGACAAGAAATGGTGCGTCACTCTGGTCTCACTTTGCTCTGATTTGGAAATGATGAGTTATTGGTCATTTCACATATCTTTCCTGCAACTGATATTGTTCATATTTGTGTCTTCTAAGAAGAATATATTGTTGTGGGGGTCATAGATTGTTCTTTTCAGCCTAATTTGGATACTTTGTCAATTCATAATTTGCAGTCCCAGTCTTGCTGGGTAGCACCTTGCTATTGTGCACCCTCATTATGTGCTCCCGCAATGAAGTGAGTTGAATGACTTGTCCTTCAACCAGGATTGTGCTCTAAGTTCTGGCCAGATGAGAAAAGCCATACTTTTCATTACTGCAGGCTTTTCTTCAAAAAAATTTATAAAACCATCAAGCTTCACAGCTGCAGGTTTTTGGTTTTTGGTTTGTTTTTTGCAGTGACCAGGAGGGGTTCACTTAAGAAAATGGAAAAGGTTGCAAATAAGAGCTTGTATTTCATTTAAATTCCTTTTCCTGATGGTCCAGGCTCTGGCTATCCATCAAGATAAGACCATATTACTTAGCTTTCAGCCCCATTCTGGCTCAAAAATACTTTTTGCTTCAAAGGGGACAATTTAATCTTGGAGAAAAACTTTTAATTCTCTCAGACACTTTGAAAAACTGCAGCATTACAATGCAGTAGACTTAAAATTTATCTTAGGCTGTTCCATCCATGCAGTGAACCTTTGACATGTGATCATAATCTGATTTGTTTTGCTTTTGTACAACTTATTTATTTGATCTCATTTAATTTGTATGCTATTTAATTGTAAAGAAACATACTTCGAAGTGGTTATAACAGTGATACAGCAAGTATCGCTAATTTGTGGTCCTAATTGTTCAGATGTATTTGTCTTTTATGCAAACTTAGCTAATTGTATCTGTTGACTTAAAAATGCTCTTGACTTTGGCTTTATATCTTGAAGCTGTTCTGAGCTATGATCAAAAACATAATCAAAAGGTGCTTTCTCTTTTCTCTTGCCCTTGATTTATCCAGTGTCTGAAATTGGAGGTTTTTCTCTTGAGCTCTTGGTTGCTCTGTCAGTTTCTTCCTTCCCACTGGTGGTGATTGTAAGGTGGTGATACTTTATTTTTTAAATTCTGTTTTGCCTTATTGGTATGATGGCCTGTCTTGCATAAGCTCAGTATAACTGCTGTGCACATGCTTTTTGGTAACATTCTTGTGTGTGGTCTTTAGACTCCAGCTCCAAACAGCTCTGACTATGCTTTAGCAGCCTTCTAGCGATTTATCAAGGAGTTGCTGCTTCTAAGAATATAAATGGTGTATTTAGAAATGTGCACAGCAGTGATTGTGCTGTGAAATGCAGAATTTGGAAAACTTCAATTTGCTCCCGTTCTCCTTCTAAAATGGGTGGGGAGCTGTGGACCTCCAGATGATGTTAAACTCCAAATCCCATTACCCCAAACTGTTACAGTCAGTGATCAGGGATGATGGGAGTTGCAGTCCAGCATCATATTGCTCGAAAGGTTTTCCCTTTTTTATACCCAGTACAATTGCGAAGAAAAGTAAGTGTGTGGTAACTTCAATTAAGGCTATTGCTACATGTAGTTCCCTTCATTAATATTAATTAAAATTTCAAAGTGTGTATAATCACATATAGTATATACACATCTCTTCCACTGAGAGAAATTGCCAATTTGGCTTCCCACCACAAGAGCCTGCTGTAAAATAGGCATATATGAGTCAATAGGGCGGTCAGATACAAAAGACAGCAGAGTGCCTGCACTTTTAATAGCTGTGTAAAAGAAGGAATTAATTATAGCAGGTACAGTTGGTTGCCCTAGATATACATATGGGCTACACACTCCTATACCACTGCTATGTAAAAAAGGACCATTTTGGAAGTACGGTAGCTGTTACGAGCTACAGAAACCTTAATAAATAAGAAAGGGTTGTTTTTCACCATAGTTCCTGTTCCATCAACCCCTGGATATTATAGCTTTTCCATCCATGTGTTGCAGTGGTCTATTCCAGACCTTAGTGGCACAAGGAGAACTTTTTAACTGTAGCAGACGTGCATGTTCGATAAAACTTGTCACACAACCTGTCTGTTTATCCTCGCCCTGTGTGCCTATACTGGCTCTGGGCCCTTGGAGGAAAACATGGACCATGTGTTCAGAACTTCAGGTGTAAGTTCGCTTCAACAGTAGCCCAGTATGTGATATGGGCAGTATATTGAGTAGATCCTATATCACCTTGGGATTTTGTGGGGAAATCTGCATTCTTCCATTTCAGAATTAAATATTCATCAAGCAGCCTACATTTTTGTTATTCTGCATGGTACGGCCCAGTTCACAGATGATGTTAAAACATTAGTTTAATGCAAAGATTAAATGCTCATTTTTGGCTTACTCCTCATAGTAAGCCACCAGTGATGGTTCTTGCACAGCACTAAGCCAACATCTGGTTTTGTTTAATGGTGGAACAGCACAGCAGCAGTGGGAGAGGAGTAAAATGGACACTCATGAGAATCCTGCCCCAGTATGCTGCTTGTTCACATTAAACAGGTGCTTGTTTCTAACTATGATTTAATGTTATACATGAACTCGGCATGTATGTGTGCATTTTAACAGGTTGTGCTGCTGTTCTCAGGGGTCAGGGGAAGGGGAAGCAGTAAAGAATTGTTTGGAGCTGTATGGTCAGTCAAGTGTGTTGCGTTCAGTCTGAAGTTTGGAATGAGATTAAGCTGGATGCATTGATGGAATGTGTGTCTCTGCTTGGAGGAGAGCGACTTGAATGTCTCGATGCTGCCTATGGGGCTTTCCTGCATCAACCTCTTATCCCTTTTAATTGGTCTGGTCCCACAGCTTGGCTTTGGTCTTGCTCCTTTCACTTCATCAGCCTTCTTTAGAGAATTTTTATTTAAGCTCAAAATTGTTAGAACTATGGTGCATTGAACTTCTTAATTTGGTAAAGGATCTGAACATTTTTAAAGGAATGGTTCTTTGCATGTATGGAAACGTGGCTGTGTTTCATTATGTCATTTTTAGACATAATTTGAGCTGCAGTGCTGACAGTGCCACTCAAAAGGATAAGCAATGCAACACCATTCAGAGAGTTTACTATGAGTTCACATTTTTTATTGTGGAGGTTCCTAATCTATTGATTGTGAAGACAAGGATATTCAGTGTAAACTCCAAAGTTAGGTTTGCACTTAGGTTTTACAGGATTGTCAAGGTTAATTCCTGATCATAAGGCACTATTGAAATCTTGCTCTGTGTTTAAGGGGCGAATGAGCAGCCTGTGTCTTCTCAAATTCACATTCAATTTTAAACATGTTTGTTGCTGCCTTGATAGTGGAACAGAGCAGATATGGGGCTAGGATGTCAGGTGCTGGTGATCCATCTTCAGGGATTACCAGCTCCCATGAGAACAAAGAATAGGGCCATCTTGAGCAGACCTGCCCAGATGTTCCAAGTTCCACTCCTACCCTCCATTAGGCTAATAGACATTAGTCTAGGCTAACAGTAGGGCCTTGTGTAGCTGTACATGCAAAGACTTCCACAAACTCTGGAACCCTGAAATTTATTGCTGGCAGCCATTATGATGATTATGATGAGCTGTTCATAAAATAAAGGTGGTGTTTTAATTCATACGGCAATGAACCAGATACTCAACATAAGAAACAGGAGTTGATTTGATTTGAAATTGCTTCTAAAGAAGGCTTCTTTGCAATAGGCTTGGTATCTTGCATGCTTTTCAAATCTCCTTTACTCTGATGTGCATATTCTTCCTGCGATGCTGCTTGATTGCATAGTGATGCGATTTTAGTGGAACATTACAACAGACAGAACTGTCATACTGTATTTTCCAAAATGGAAAAGTTGATCAGTAGCGGTCTCACAACCATACTGATAGGCTTTCCCCCAGTCTTCATTGGATAGTTGTTGTACTGTCAGTAGAACTACAGGCTTTAGGGCACAAGCTTTGAATATGGTTAAATATTCAGCACACACATATACATGCGTACACCCACACACTCCAGAAACCAGCCAAAGACTATCAGATACTCAAACTATCTAAGAAAAAAACCCTGAGAAAACTCCCCTCGTGTATACAGTAGCACCAAAAGTGGCATGGTACTGTTGAAAATAATAGTTATGACTGTTACTAATTATTAGATTGACGGATTTAAGAATTCTAAAAGTCTTGTTCAGTTGAGTTGCCTTCCTTAGCTGGCTTTGGCAGCAACACTCAATTCAATCAAGTGTTCTGATCAAATTTAGTAGGAGTAAGTGTGGGAGACAGGAAGCCAAGCAAAGGTTTTTACTAATCTCCTGCATTCTTAGGCAGTTTCCTGGTCAAAACCCCCACAGGCATTATAGTTATCTTTTGCTGTCATCCAAAATGGGCCTTCCTAAGTTTTCTTTGAACACACTAAGCTTTTGGGAAGTGCTTCATTCCATTTTAAAATCAGTGGTTATGCCAATAGGTAGGTGTAGAAGTTCAGATCTATAGATGCATTAATGCAGTTAATTTTAAAATACTTATTATTAGGAAATTTGGAATTCAGAACATAAAAGAATGTGATTCTGAATCCAGCTAAAAAGCAAACTTCCTTGATGTGTAATATTAAGGAACCAAGTATCCAAGATATCTTCAATATGGAGCAACTCCAGCTATGCTCATAGGCATTAATTAGCAGTAGAGCGGAGGAGAAAAAACTAGCCCTTCCTCTTTCTGAAGCGCTAAAGATTTTCTGTCATAACAAGATGGTTTTCCAAGACCATGCACTAATCAGAACTGGGCAAGTCCAGGACAGCTTCATTCATTAACACACTGTGTCTGCGTTAATGTTGAAAATTGCGCATATCTAAGAAGATTGATTTTGCAATTTCCTAAAATGAAATTTGGGTACAGAAAAAATGGCAGAAACCATGCCAAGCAAGCAGGATCCAGATCAGTTAATTCTGAATAACATGTGCATGAAATACTCTTGTTTTTTCCTGGCCATGTTCGCATGCCATGTTAAACCATGGTTTAAGCATTATGTGGATAAGCCTTCCTGAGCTCAGAGCGTCAGGCTTCTGCATTTTCCCCCTCCCCTCACTTGTGCGGCAAGGATGAGGACTTCTTCTGTGTTATCTTTGCTGCTTACCATTGCATATGAACCAGAGGTCCTGGTTTAAAACAAACAATACAGTAATTAGTTACACACGCAAACTTCATAATCATGGTTTGAAGTTGACTTGTTCAGAAACTAGTCATGCGAACTGGGCCACAGTGTTTATGGTGAGCTTCTTTATCATTCTTCTTTGCTTCAGACTCAAAAACTATTTTCTGATACGTCAAAGTAGTTCTCCTGTTAAGAATAGTATGTTTGTCCTAAATGTTTAACAGTGTCATTTAAATCCTTTATCGCTGCTGTGCCTATCAGGTATTTTGCTTAAAGAAGGAATATAGTGTTAAGCCTGCACATTTAGGCAAATCTATAGCCATTCATATTATAGTAAACCATGATAAGCCAGTGGGCTGGATAGGTATCTGCATTCATTTCTAATTTCATTTTCTGAATGGAGTAGATGCCATGTGAAAAAGTGGGGGAGTATTCAAATTAACTGTTGCATTGGTCACCCTGAAACCAGCATGACGTCGTAGCAGCCGTGGAGGGTTTGACTTGACAGTCCACAGTTTCATTTCATTAAACCACGCATTGTGCTTGCTGCTAAACAAGTTTGTTCTCGCTAGTCTGCCACTTCCTCAGCTACCTCTTGCTCCTTCCATTCTCTCTCCTCATTTGTGTCTAGATACTAACTGTGCCTCATCCCATTCCCCAAACCAATCCAGGCCCCATGATGCTGGTGACTGCTGTCAACGTGGTGGAAGTGCATGGAACGCGTGGTCCCCACCCTCGGCCCACTCAGTGGATAGACACCACTACCGTGACTTTGTCCGTGACCGCAATGTGAAGAATGCAGGAATGTACAGACAGGCTTTTGGTTCTGGTGTCCAAACCTCTGTGACTGACCTGTAGGACTTTTGACCTTTAGGAAGCCTTGATTGTTCCCTGTGACACCCTGGAACTTTGAAGGACAGGAGAAGACATCTTTTAAAAATAATTAACCTATGTGCTGAAACACCTGAATATGAAGGAATAGCTTTCTAGGTATTTCTCTTTCCACTTAAGAGAAAATACCTTAAGTTTTTTCTTAGTGGAAGAAAGGTTTAAATAGCTTCCTTGGTGGTTGTAACAAAGCTGCATATTCTAACCATAGAAACTATATTTTGTTCTCAAAGTGTTTCAAGTAAGCATAGCTACCATGAGCAGTTTAATTGTGCTTGACATGATCTTTTAACTGTTTTATATTTTTTAAAAATAGAGGAGATGGCAACTGGCAGGTGAAGGCTGCTCCTTTTTAGTTCTTCTGCACTTTTAATAATGTGCCTAACTGGATATTAAATAGAATTATACTTTTGATATTAAAAATAAAAAGCTTTTAAGGAAACCTGAAGGACCTCTAAGTAGGTTGTCTGAGAGTGTCTTTCTGAGATGTTTTGCTTGAATGCAAAAACCTGTTCAATTGTGTTTCCTGGAAAAGCATGTCAGCTTGCCAGTATCCTTATTGGTGTGACCAGTTCAGGTTGTATGATGTAGCTGCATGTGACCAGTTTTCTTCTGCTTCGAAAATGCTAGTTCAACAATGCAGTAACAGCAAAAACAAAGAGGTGCCTCCCTGCAATCTCAGGGGCTGAGAATCATGAGCCATTTACATCTCCTTCATTACTCCCTTATCTTCTTTGGAAGAAAAATTGTTCTGCAGCCTTCCCAGCTTCCCACATGTCAGTTTGAAGTCCATGACATTAGATAATTCATCCCTTAGAGCTTTTCTAATTTGAAGGCACAGGCATCTAGGAGGCTGCAGAGCACTGGAAAAATGTTTACTATAAAGAAAAACACAGAAAACTAAAGCCAGCTTTCAACAATAAACTAAATTCAGTCCTGCACCAACAAAATTCTAAAGAAAAGAGAAGCCTCTTTTGCAAGGGAAGAAAAATTAGGAGGGCACAGATGTTGGCACAGCTCTACTTTACACTGCATAGATGCAATGTTAAACCACCTAGAAGGGTTGTAGAGGGTTTATTTGTAGTCACTCCATTGAAATGTCAGATGATGCATAGCAATGATTGCTCTGGATTAGAGAAGCTTGGAGTTAAACAATAACAAAGCTTAAAAACAAAAGTTGAAAAATAACCAGCTTTATCAAGCTGCACTTCGTTTGTGGTTATTTGCTTAAAGATAAATAAACATTAAAAGGAGTCCAGGGCATCTAAGCCAAGTCAGTTACAAGCCTCACTTTTTGCCAGCCCCTAGAGGTTGCTACCCTGAGCACAGGGCAGGGTTGGATTAGAAAAATGTGTCCCTCTCCCAAATCCTGCTACCCTCTGCCCTCAGTGTTACACTGCCTGTGCGGAGCTCCCTCTTCCATTTTGTTAGGGGGATCTCTACTTATGGAAGCACACAGACAATCCCTAAATGGAGCATTCCAGGAAGGGGGCTGAGCTGACCCAAAATCTTCTGGATCTCAATATGGGCCCGCTGCGATCACTTGATGCTTTTGCCTGCCTTCTGCCCAGGCCAGTTTAAGTGATGTGGCTGTGTACACACTTGCAAACTGCTCATCGTTATGATTGAAAGAGGGAGACATTGTGAAACATAGGAACCTTAGAGGCTACAACACATCATTTCCCCATCCTGAATGGAAGCCTGTGCGCACAGCACAGAATACTTTCTCAACATTTGTTAAGTAGGGTGCATTCTAAACGTACTGTACCTCCCAAGTCTTAAAACCCACCGGCAGCCATCTCTTTGGCGCATACCTCTTTATATGTGTGGATCGGGGCACTAATTCAACCATGGTATTAGAAATGTACTAGAAAAATCACACCTCGTTTTATTTCCTAATATCAGCCAGCCATGGTGGACATGATGAGAAGCAGATATTGTGGTCAGAAGTTCCCTCTCTCACACACACCATTATGGTTAGCATAGCACTTTGTGTATCTTTGCCGGCTACAGGATGTTCTCCTCCCTGTTAACTATACTGTGCATTCTCTTGCGGGGAGAGTGCACTATAGTTTGGGAACCACAGCACTACAAGGTAATGTATTAATCTCCATTTTGTGAAACTCAACGAATGAAATGGAAGTTGAGAACCAGTGAAATCAATAAAGCAGCCTAACTTCTTAGATTGTTTTCTATGGGAGAGCAGCAGTTCTCTTCATCACTTCTTTCCCATTCCACCCTCTGGGTCTCCTCCCTCCCTACTCCCCACCTACATAAAATGTGGCTGAGATCTGCAAGTTATCCACCCCAGACTTGCACAAAGCTTTGGTGAGAATTGCACTAGAGATTTGGGTTGGCATGTCATCAATATTCTGATGACACTTGGCTGCATCTTTTGTGTACATGTTTTGTTTCCAGAGCAGTGGCGTTTCTGAAAATAGTGATTAGTATCAGAACTAAAGTGGATGGGGGCAACCAAACCTAAAGCAGACATAATAGCAGTCCTGTTGCTTAGAGGGTCTGGAAGTATGAGAGTAAGCTGCTCTAGATAATGTTCCAGTCTCTTAGAGATCAGGTTCACAAGTTGCATTTGCTTCTGGATGTCCCAAGTGGTGGGGGTGCTTTTTATCAGCTTTAGTTTGTATACCAGCAATTACTGGTTTTTTCAAGTCCTTTGCCCACAGATTGTATGCCATGTATAGTCTCTGTGCTATTAAAAAGTGGAGAAATTGGGTGGGTGGGACATACAGATGAATTATGCATAATGATCTACAGCAGGTGAGTAGATCTGACATTTGCTGCTGCACTGCAACATGCGCAGGTAAACTGGGTCAAGCAACCATTAAAAATAAAAGTTAAGATGGCAGGGATGCCCACCCATGCCCACCCCTTCCAGTGCATAACCACATCCTTTTTCTTTCCCCACCTTCTGCAGGTTGGAGAATGAGCTTCTGAAACAGGAACCTTTTGTACTATTTGGCTTCCCATAAGATTTAGAACCCTGGATCATCAAAGTTCTAAGTCATGGGGGGAAACTCCATGAGTACAGGATCTCCCTGCTTTAAAAGTTTGCCCTCATGCACCAGAGGGCATAGAGACAGATGGTAGGGAACCTTTGGCCCTCCAGACATTGCTTAACTGCAAGCATGACCAATGACCACAGGTGGTGGGAGCTGGTAGTTCATGAACATCTGAAGAGCCAAAGCTTCCCCACACCAGGGGATAGAGTTTTGAGCCTTCCCTTGCTCTCCTTAGCTGTTTGTTATATGAAGAAACTGAACAGCCAAATAGAGTCAGTGAAGAAGGTTTTTCTTTGATACATGGTAACTTCATGAGATGATCATCATGAAATGTAATCAAAGGTTGCAGTTTTCTCAGTCTAGGTTGGGGGAGGGTATTATAGCAAGGGTGGTGTTTTATCATGTGTATTTGGGAAGAGTGCTGCAGGAAAATGGAAGTGAAAGATGTTACCGCAATAATTATTGTGACATGAAGAGTAAACGAGAAGTGCTGTGTACTAAAGATTGTAAGAAGGATGAACAGAACATTTCCATTCTATTTCTTAGAATTATTGTTGTTGGCATCAGTCTATCTTGAAAGACAATGGAGCGCACCTCTGGCGGCAAAGCCAAACTGCCAGAGAATCACAGCTGTGGCTGTGGCTGCAGTAACTACTGCCTCCTACATTGTTTTTGCTGTGTTAGCAGCACCAAAGTGATCTCTCCAGGGTGCAAGCCTGGGCGGTGTGTATGGACGTCTTGGGACAACATTAATTACATAAGATTGCCATCTGTATCCAGATCTTTTAAAAACAACTGTGAAAAAGCATCTGCATTATTAGCATGCCAGCTTCATTACAGATCAGGAAAAGCGCACATCAGTGGTTGCCAAATTGGAGTGCTTTGTTTAAAAATGCAAATAATCACTTGCTTAGGTGTTCGTGGTTTGCCTAACAGGAAAAGGTGGGTACCACAAGAATGTTCACATTCTAGAAAATAATTGTGTAATATCTGAGAGGGCCTCAGTCATAGATAGCACGGTGTTATGCTATTTATTTAAAGGATTATACTCTGCCTGGAGGAAAAAGCCCTCTCAAGGTAGCTTACAGAAATCTTTAAAAGCACATGCAAATGCCTGACCAATCCATACACTGTGATTTTTTAATTTTATTTTTAATGCTGGGTTGGAGCTTAAGGAGCCCTGCAGTTGTACTTGCATAGCACACAGCAGAAGGAGGGAACCCTTTTTCAGCTTGAACACCATATTTCCTTGTTGGCAACTTTTGGGGGCGCTGCATGGTGGATGGGGCAGAGCCATAGGTGAATGGATATGACCCTTCTCTTTTCTAGTCATGCAGAAGTCAGAGGTTTCTGAGCACTCATCTCTCTATCCAGGCAAGTAAGAGGCATTGTCTCAGTTCAAGGACTTCATTCCAGCAAAGCAAAAGGACTTAGGGAGGGCCTAGATCAAAAACGGTGTGGGTTGTCCTGAGGGCTGCATTAAGAGGCTCCTAGGCCTAAAGTTCCCCACCCTTGCTGCAGAAGCTTGCTTTGAATTGTTTGTGCCTAAAACCTTGTTTCCTTTTCATATCCCATGTAGTGTGCCCCTGATTGTTGATTTACTGGATAACAAGGAATTGTTGGAAACTTGTATTGACAATACTACTGATTTTCCTCCTTCCGGAGGGTCAGCTGAAGCTTTGGAACAAACAGGGCTTGGTTTCACTCCTCTTGGCACAAAGGAGCAACCCTCCGACAAGGCGGATCCTGTTGGTAAGGAAATGCCTGGTAGAATGGGAATTATTGGGACATTTAAAATGCCTGCTTACTTGTCTGTGATACTGCAAAGTATCTGATGTGTATCTGGAAAGTATCTGGAACGCTTTAACGTTCAACAAGAATTGTGATCCTTCCTAACCTCCCAACGTGAGCTTATCTGCAACAGACCGCAGTTCTTAACAAAACAGTAGGATTTCCAGATGCTTCCAGCTGATGCATATGCAATACTCATAAGTATGGTTGCACAGACGATGTTAAAAAAAACAGATAAATTACAGGAAAGTGTAATCCTGGTTTTAATAATTGACAGAAATGACAAAAGATTTTCAAAGCACCATTCCAGTCTTAGGTTGACTTATATCCTATCTCTATTTGAGCAGGTGAGGATGCATCATTGAAACTCAAACGGCTGGAAGCAGAACTCAACCCTTTGCTGGTTTCCCAGTCCAACATAAACATCAACAAACAGGTACTGAGTGTTCATTCCTCCCAAAGTTACTGAGTGTAAAGTTTAGGTTTCAGTGAAATTTGTTACTTTCCTGCTCTTTAGCCCTGCCTATATTCTATTTTTGGGAAACCCCTGTAAAAGCTGAATAGATGCACGTGTGAATCTGATAGAAATTCTCTGGGGTCTTCCTGAATAATCTAGACTGGTTTACAGTCTGAGAGGTAGCAGTTGGCACCATATCTTGTTGGGAATACAGCTCCTTTAATTGAGAACAAATTTCCTCCTAAGACAGACAGCTTCTTGCAGGACAACTTCAGCCCCAAGGAGTCTCCATGCTAGTACATGAGAAACACTCCAGGTTACTGGCTCCCTGACCAAACAGAAGAACCAAGTGCATTTCCATGAGTGATGTGGAGCTGAACATCTGCTCCCACTCTGAGGCCCAGGTCATGTTCTCTAAAATAATTCACATGCAACAATCCGTCTTAGCAGCATCAAGGAAATACTGTATGCGCTGACAAGGTCCACTAGATGCCAGCAATTCATGGGAACGCAGGGGATATTTTTTCATCCCCTGTGTTCATGCACGTCACCATCAGAAACTTTTGGGGTTTCAGCAATTCACAACACACTTTTTTCTTTTGCCTGGTTTGGTGCGGATTTTGGTGCTTTAAGTCTACAAACAAGCATGTTAATGTGACCCTTGTCATCCAGCTGCATGCATACCTTCTGCAACCAACAAACAGATTATATCAATGGGGGAGAGGGAAACTAACATCATATTCCTCCTCCGCTGTTCTTAGAATCAGCTCCAGCACAGAATCTTCTTTCCTCTAGCTAGCAGTGATAATGAAGGGAAGCCTGTGACTAGTTACTCCTCCATCATTCCCAGATCTAGCTAAAACTCAGCAACAGCAGAGAGAATTCTGCATGGCCTTCTAATCATTTAATTGCTGTGAGACCACCGTGGGAGCCAATTTTTGGTTGAAAAGAAGGATGAAAAGGCAATGAGCTAATAAATAATGGGTCTTTTTTGCTCACTCTTTAGTTGCCAGGAGTAGCAGAGCATTGTAGCTTACTGAGAGTATTGAGGTACATGCAGGTCCTCATGGTTGTTTCTGTTTTCTGGGCTATGTTGAAGCACCTCACGAGGAAAAAGTAGTTACTTCTGAATGCTCACGTTTTCCTCAATGGCTTTCATCTGCCTTGTGCACAGTTCATGGCTAGTGTATTATAAAGATTACACAGTCTGTAAGAAGATTAGCCTTGGGGTTCTTTTCTGATGGCTCTTCCTCATAAACAGAAGTAAACACACTGAATCCTGATCAGTGTCTAAGTCTGTTTTTTATTGTGCTTCAGCTTTAAAAGATGAAGAAAACAAGACCTCAAGTGATTAAGGAAATGAAGGTGTCTCAAATGATAACTAAACTAAAAATATGTGGACCCCCATGAGTATAGGTTATTTGTTCAACTTATGTATTCAGTTTATATTAACAAACAAATGCCATATGAATAGAACTAATGATTTTGTGCACGTTGGTACTTGCATAAACTAGGTTCTGTGTTAGGGAGTCTTTCACTGTGATTAAAAATGTGGAGGGTTATAGCTGCGTTTGCATAACTTATGTGTTTTTCAATATCAGACTATCCTATGCAAGGAACTCTTAAATCCAGAACAGATCACCATGTACTTAACCAGTTTTGTTACCATTAAATGGATTCTTTTAAGAGTGCCAAGTTATGTTTTATTTACCTCAGTGAAGGTGCAACTCACTTAAGCTTTATAAATCATCATTTCCTTTGCACCCAGAAGCGCAAAGTAACACAGGAACCCTGTGTTACTCGCTGCCCTTTCAAATGCTTACAAATTGTGAATTTAATGCTCATATAATATACAATAATGCAGATGTGGCCTAACTTAATTGTAGCTTTTAAACTTTTTAGAAAAGTTTTTTTTCAGAAATGCTTGTATGTTTTATTTCATTTTGTACCTTTTTCTATAGGCTGGGGGTGGCTCCACAGCCATTTGTAGCGTCTGTCCCTCACTGCTCAACTTATTTCTTTCCCACACTAACCTTAACCCTCCTTATGTGCAAAATATTCATATAGCAAATAAGCAATTGTACCCGAGGGCTAAAACTTGCTAATTTTCTGGACTTCTCAAAATGGTTTAATATTTTACTATTACTTATGATAGCATAATGTAGGGATAATGCTGAAGTCTTGTGGGAGGACAGACCTTCCAACAAGCTCAGCATCAAGATGAGAACCACAAATCATTGGCTCTCTATTTAGCTGTAGAGGTTTTATCTCACTGCAGTGGGTCCTATAACTTCCCCCCAAATGGAATTCTGAAATACCTTCAGATTCCTTTCATAAACTGATGATGCAAATAGTTTAAAATTCAGTTTGCTTTGCCAGCGTTTATTTTCTTACGTTAGGACAGCAGTGAAATATTTTGTTGGAAAATAATCTCCCTGTTTCATGTTTGAAACTGTAGTATGAATGGCCCTATTCTTACAAGAGAGTTGCTGTTGTTTTTGGCAGCTTGCTGGACTGGAAGCTTGCAGTGTTGGCAGTGCCAAGATCTAGACAATCATGCTGGCACTGAAGGGAGCAATTAATTTCTAAATGCACAGGGATTCCAGTTTCTTGAGTTTCTGGAATGTAGGGAACAATGCAAGCAAAACTTCATTAGTGATTTTTTAAAAAATGGTATTTTGTAAGATAGATACTGAGCAATAGGTGGAAAAAAGTAGCTTGAAAACATGACTAAACTCCATGGAGAAGCACCTCAGAACGACTCTGCTGCTCCTGGGACCAAGTCCGCTCTTCTGAGTCCTGCTTTCTCTCTGGAACCCTTTGTGGTTGAGTTCACTTTTAAGGGCATTCGGGGGGGGGGGGGAAGGTTGTTCTATTGAAATCCAACTCTTGGAAGTTTAAATACAACAGCAGACAGATTAAATAATCTGGACTTTGCTCAGCAACCATTGTGTCTCCAAATCACTATAATTCTGGTTGGAAGGCAGAAAGAAACCAGAGAGGCAAAAAGAATATTGCCTCTCCCCATTTGGACATCAACAAGGAAGAGGAAGGAGAAGAGGAGGGAGCTCATTTGGATAAAATAGTATCTTAACAGGAAATGGATTTTTAATGTGGAGGTAAAATTGGAAAATTACTTTTTGCTACAAGCATTTACAAAGTTTACGGGAATCAAAAATACCCCCCCCTCACCCTGGCCCCAATACCTTTTATTTTGTTTATTTATCAATATTTTATCCCACCTTTACTCCCAAGGAGCTCAAGGCAGCATACGCAGTTCTTTCTCCCTATTTTATCCTCACAACAACCCTTAGGTAGGTTAGCCTGAGAGACTGTGACTGGCCCAAGATCACCCAGTGAGTTTCATGGCTGAGAAAGGATTTAACCCTGGTCTCCCAGGTTCAACACTCTAACCACTATACCACACTCACTCTCTGTGTTTCCCTTTTTATCCCAGTTGTATACCTGCACTGATAAGCATGTGTTAATGAGCACGTGCCCCTCCGATTTAGCTCTGGTTTCTTAATACAGTGTGTGTTCCAAAACATTAGCAAGCAGACCTTGTTCCTAGTCAGAGCTTTTGCAAAATGCTCCAAATTGTATATACTGCTGTTGAAACCACACATCTCTGATTGCACAGGCTTTTCTCCAGTACACTGTATTCAGTCCTGCTTGTCTGTTTGAAGCGTAATTATTTACAGGTTCTGGTTTTGTGACCCCTGTTTGTGTGTCCTCTGTGCTGCTCCCGGTGGCTATTAATCTACCTAGATTCTCCCTAGAGAGACGCTGCTAATTAATGCACCTCTGTCACTTTGTAGCAGGAGGTGGTGAAGCTGACAGAGAAATGTCTCAACAATGCCATTGAGAGCCCAGTGAGTGCCTCTGTACGGCTGCCTCCAGACATCAAGAGCAACATTCTGAAGGCCCAGGCTGAGGCAGTGAACAAGGTAAGTGTTGTAATCCAAGCATTTGCCATTGTGATCAGTAAATGCACATTTCTGCAGTATTTTCTTTGAGTGACTTAGATCTTGCTAATATTCCTTGTGCCTGGTATGCAGATATTTTTTGTGGCTCCAGTTTTTGGAAAGCTAAGAAAATCCTGAGGGTGAAACTAATCTCTGTCGTCTTGCGCCCTCCCACTTTCTGTCTGTGGCTCTCATAGAATATTGATGAGTAGAGCTTTCCATTGTAGATGGCGTGCAAACCTTTTTCTCAGCAAGTGGTGGCTTTTTTTTTTTATTTAGCATGAGAGAACCGTCCTTTGGCCCCTCACACCTTTCCACATGGTAGTGTAGAATTTTTCTTCTTTGCTGCTCCCCTCCTTTCTAAAAGTCTTGCAAAATCTGCAGGTTGGAAGATTTGTTCTTGCTCATTCTTTTTATTTTCCCTCTTGATAAAAAATACCCTCGCAGAATAAAATGTCTATCTGATCTATAGGCTTCACCTGACCGTACTTTGCTTTGGGGCAGAAAGATGTAATTACTGATAACAAAAAGAGCTGTGGAATACCTTTCTTTCTTTATTAAATAAACATTTTGACTGGAGTCGATGATGCGCATTTGCTGTAGTTACAATGTTATATGTTAAAATAGTTTCCTGAAAATCTGATGGTTCAAGCTCTCTGTCCCCTTTTCATAATTGGACCTTATAAGTCACAGATGCTGCCACATAAAAAGTTGCTGCATTCTCTAATTCTCATTTCCAAAGCTGTCAGTTTAATATTACTCAGGAAATTATATTTAACTGTAGGATTCAGAGCCCAACTTGACTTTCAGATCACAAGTGATTGAATACGAATAAGTACTTGGGGTCATACTTGATGTGCTCATGCTGTACAGAAACATCAAAGTGAGATATCTCTGAATGCTAAGCAGGCTACAAGATACAGTATGGTTTTCTATCTCAGTATCTGTTCTGTGCAGCCTGGCTCCCTGCTGGTTTTTAAAGTGTAATAACTTTTGTTAATCAGGGCATTTGGAGATAGCTATGGGGAGTGAGTGATTTGTATCTGCCTGTTTTTGATGCAACTATTTTGACCTTGCTGTGTGGTTGGTGTTTTGTTTTTGTTTTGTTTTTTGTCTTTCTTCCTTTTATTGTGGAGCTTAGTATTATACTTATTTTGTATTGTAAACCACTTTAGAAAGCCTAATAAGATGCAAAGGTGGTGTTTAAATTTTAAAATAAATATGTATTGGTATACGTTGCCCATGTAAAATGGGACTGTTTCAGTTCTGATCATTAGAACTCTATTCTGTTTCCTTTTCACAGTAAACATGTAGCCTGTCCTTGACCTGTTGCAGAGGAATGGCCTTGCTTTTTATAAAATCATAAATCTCTGCAAAATTCTCAGTTTCTGAAGTGTTCTGTTATGTCTCTTTTCTTTCAGGTCATGAGGGAGGACAGCATGTCCGGCAATAAGAACACCAACCTTCAAGATGCTGCTGGCAGGTATAGGCACTGAGGGGGAATTGTGCTGAGGGATTCAGGTATAACTGCGCTCATGGCAGTGTGGGCAGTTTGCTTCAGTTACTCTGTGAATCAAGAAGCCACCTGGGAAAGGTTCCCATAAAATTGGAATTAGCTAGTAGTTTAGAAAGACTACTATTTCTGTTATGAATGCTTAATTTACAAGTAGGCTTGACTGCTTGTCCCTTGAATTTATGAACCCAATGAAAGTGCTTAGCCCTTTAAAGAGAGAGAGAGAGAGATTACTTTTCCTCATTACTAGATAGGGAACCTGAGAGAGGGAGGATATCACCACCTGGCCTGCAGATCAAATGCAAGTATATGGAGGGTAGAGGAATTCCCATGGCTTAGTGTCACTTCTTGGCTGCCCTTCTGAGAGAGGCAGAAAAGGAATTAGTTTCAGTGCACTGGTGTGTGATGTAAATGCCATGGGAAGTCCTGGCACCAGCAACTCTTGGCTTCCCGCAGGCTAAGGATTTGCAAAGATTTCTGTCTGCTAAATTGCTACTAGATTGGGTGCATAAGATCATAAGGTGGAAAGAGAGGTGGAATTCTGCAATTCTCTAATCTTGCACAGCTCCAGTGTAGAATTCAGTATCCTGAGAATGTTCGCTTTAGTTTTAAAATACTCTGTTTCTATCCATTCAGGCTGTGGGGATCTGTTTGAATGCATGTGGGCCATTATATGAGTGTGGCATTTTTATTCCACCTTGCATAGAAAGCTGTCTTATACCAAAACACAGTGTTTTCCTGTGTAGCCTAGTATTACCTATTGTGATTTAACAGCAGCTGCCCAGGGTCTCAGGCTGAGATACCTCCCCTGCTATTGGATTCTTCTAGCTGGAGATGTCAGGAATTCAACCAGAAATCACCTCTATGTGCTCCCACCACCGAGCTGTAGTTTCTCTAAGATGTTCAGGGCGGTGCTACCTTTATTGTCAGAACAATCCTCTGAGGCAGGCTAGGCCAAGCACATGTGACTGGCCCAGGGCCACACAGGAAGCTTCGTCACTAAGAGGAGATGTGTGCTTGGTTTTCCCTGGTCATAATTGAATGCTGCTCAACTCTGCTATACGTATAGCTCTCTCGAATGTGTAATCTTTCCCTCTGTTGTCTAGCAGAAGCGTAAAAAATTACACAAAATAAATTTGTTCCTGGTATATTTATATACAGTCAACTTTATTTCATTTGCTCATACTTACTTCTCCCAGCTTCTAGCAGAATTATGCTTTATTGAAATCGACATTGCACTAAAGCCTTGGGTGCATGGTTGAAAATAGCCTAAAGCAGTGTTTCCCAAATATGGGTCTCCAGCTGCTTTTAGACTACAACTCCCATCATCCCTGACCACTGGTCCTGCCTAGCTAGGAATGTTGGGAGTTGTAGTCCCAACAACAGCTGGAGACCCAAGTTTGAGAAGCACTGGCCTGCACCTTGGCTTTTTATTGCTAATGCAAAGGTTTGTTCACTGGAGAATAGTGGCAAAGGTGGTATGATTTATATATATGAGATCTTAGAATTCCTGTGACATGCTCATAGTCAAACTTTTGGGTCTGGTTTGTTCAGGAGCATTCTTCTGTCTGGAAAAGTTCAGAACAGCCCTCTGAGAGCCCACAGCCCCGTGTTCCAGGAGTCGAGAGAGAGGCTGAAAGTGATTCCTATCTCCAATGCCTTCATTCCGTAAGTCCTCTGGGAAGGGAGTATTCTTAAGGCAGGGAAACAGCAGGAAGATTGCATAGAGATTAAGTCTAGGAAAGAATAAAACAGCTCAGCATTTGAGTGGCTCATTCAGTTAATCCTAGCAATTTCTAGCCAGGTTAGTCATTTTGCTTGTCTGCCAGAAACCCAGGAACAATTAGTATGGTTTATTTATTCACAGTCTAAACAATCAATACCAGAGGAACAGAACTCAACCTCTTAGTGGAGTGCTTCCTCTGGGACACTGTTGCGGTCCATCCAGCCCCATAACAGTGCTACCATCCTATTTATAACACAAAATCAATACGAGAAATAATTTTTAAAGGCATTATAAATTCAGTTTTGCATTTCTTCACAGCCTTTTCAGTTGTGGCACCCAGAATTTGGAGCAACCTTCCATCACTGTATGCTTTAAGAAAAACAATGAAAATAGTTTTATTTCTGTGAGTTTTTTCTGGGAAATTGTTCTTTTTTATGGATTCCACCACATCTACTGCTCTGAAATTTGATTGTAGCTACTCCTGGATTTTTGTTTATTAGCCACCTTTATGCAGAAAAGTGGATAAAAAGCCTTAGGAATAAAATAAAATCTTAAACTCCCTCAGCTTTCTGAAGAGGACCAGTATTGTTTCAGCTGTAGCCCTGCACTACTTAGTAAAGGGCAATATCTAAAGATAAAAAAGATTGTGGTGGTGTGCTTCAGGGCATATTAGAATTGCTTCATTCTAGCTGCATCATTGCTTACTTCCATGGAAACCAATATGCTAATGAAGAGTCTTCGTATCTTTACTAATTGAGTTCTCTCATAGATTCACTGAATACTCTTCTCATGGCTTATGGTTGGAATTATAACCAACTCTGCTGTGCCCCTAATTTGCTCATTTTTTTTTTTGTTTGTTTCTAAACCATTAGTCCTTTATTTAATAACATGGTCCTTGCTGAGTTTGCAAAAGGCAAAGGGTTCCTCTCTGTCCTCCCTTTCCTCCTGCCTTTTTACTGAGTGAGACAAATTTTTACACCCTGTAAACCCAAAGAACGGTCACATCTGAGGTTTCACTGCTGGGAGAAATAGGATCAAGGAATCATTTGCGCATAAGAAGGAATGAAATGATTGAATATGAGAGAATGTAAAAATATAATATCAGTTAAGACAGTTGTATGAAACCACAGTGATTATCAGTCTTTTCATGGCTTCATATGTTAAATAGATCTCTGAAAGCATTGTTGCCATATAGATTGTCCTTTTTGCAAGTGCCTGAGAGTGGACAGAGCTTTTGGCATCCACTTGTCTGGCCATTACTTGGATTCCTGTAAAGGAGTGTGTGCTGAATACTCTGGAATAATGTCTTTTTGCAGCCATCTGTCCACAGCACAATGCATTTTAGGGGGCTTGCCTGAGGCAGCAGGTGCTAAGATGCTATGACAAAAGACTTCAAAGGCACCCTTTGCTCCCAGGCAATAATCTTTTCTTTGCCATGAGGCACAGTGATCATTTGTCATGTCTTCAGATTGTTTGTGAAGAGCAACACTGGTTATTTTGCACATGCTGTGCATGATGGTGGACGTGTTTTCATCTTGCAGGAATGAATTAAATGAGGATAATGCTGCCTCTAGCCCTGAGGATTCTTTGAGTCCTCCTAATCTGGCTCCTACAGAGGAGGCTGCTATTGTAAAGGTATGTTGTATCATTGTGGGGACTAGTGGGTTTTCCTGCATGAGTCAGTAATAATTGCAGCACAGAAGAGTAGGGGCTGCATACAAAACACTTAGTTGTGCATTGAAACATGCAGCAACATTCCTTTTCTAACTGCAGCATTTCTTGATTCACCCAGAGACTTTGGCTTTGTTCAGGTATACCATTAAGCCATAGCTAAACATTACTGTGTGTGTGAACTGTATGCACTCCCCTTCTCATCTCTCTCTTATTCAGGGAAAGCCACAAGAAGATTGGGTGCGTCTGCTTCTGTTTCTAGCTAACTGCAGTTTATTATGTATGAACTCCGGGACAAACCATGGTTCGTGTTATCTATGGTTTATTGAAACAAGTCAACTTCAGATTGTAGCAATTTTGACTTATTTGTTTCAGTAAACCACAGCGCTAATCATCGAACTTCCAATCTCCTCCTCTTGGCTGTGCCAAGGGAAGAGGGTTCAAGCCCAAGGCTTATGCAAGAAACTCATAAGAACATAAGAAGAGCCTGCTGGATCAGACCAAAGTCCCATCTAGTCCAGCATTCTGTTCTTGCAGTGGCCACCCATATGTGTATCAGCAGCCCACAAGCAGGAACGGAGCACAACAGCACTCTCCACACTTGCAATCCCCAGCAAAGAGAGGCATGTTGTATTCTGACAGTGGAAGTGGAAACAATAGCTATTGTGGCTATTAACCATTGGTACCTTTATCCTCCATTGATTTGCCAAATCATTTTAAGCCATCCAAGTTGGTGGCCATCTCTTCCTCTTGTGGGAGCAGATTCCATAGTTTAGCTGTGCACTGCGTGATGTTTAAAATTATGGACAAGCTAGGATTCTGAAAGCCTTCCATAAAAGTCACTATTCTCTCAAACTGAAGTGCTTGTGTATAGGAAACCTTCTTTACATGTGGTTTGAGCTTCCCATTGCATGCAGTTTAGGGTAGCAACAGTGGGATTCTTTGCTACTGTATTTTATTGTTTCAATGGCTTAATGAAAAGTGTATTCTTGTATACCAAACCAACAAATAGGGGAAAAGATTCACAAGCTTCAACCTCACAACTTGCAGCTTTTTCACAAGTGGATGAGATAGTAGGGGGGAAACCAGCAGTTCCACCCGGTGACAGATTGTAATTTAATTAACTTGTGTTTTGCAGAACTCTCCAGAGGACTTAGAGATTTTGTTAACATCACAGGCAGAGAATCTAATTGACTTTACAGAAGCCATGCCTCGGGTAAGAGTGGAAATTAAATGGAACTCAATGATTTCATTGTGCTGTTGATAATTTTAGAAAGAAAACATGATTGATTTATGCTTCCATCATTTGCACACAAGGCATCTGTAGTTCCAGTTGATACTTGTCTAAGCTGGTTTCTCGTGTAATAATTCTCTTCTAAGTGAGCCTTTGGGCTAGTTGAGTTACATTAGAATACTGTACTACATGTTCATGCAAGCAAAATTCTGGACTCTGTGCAAGTCCTGCCTAGGCAGTGATTTTTTTTCTGCCAGCCCATGACCCTCCTTTCTTACTGGTATCTTTAAAACCTTCCTTTGTGCCAAACAAGTATCTGACAGAACAAAATGTCTACACGTGGTGAATGTAAAGAGAGCCATTGAGAATTACATTACATGCAAACCAATGGAAGGAATGAGTCCCACTGCAGCTGGGTGGTTTTGGAATAATTTTCTGATATGAGCTTGCTTCATTTTAAGAAATCTGGTACAACTATTCTGTGATTAGTACTTAGACTAGAACCCACTCTCCTGATTCTCCATGAGTGAAGAAACAAGCCATCTGTCTGCTCTCTTGGCTTCCCTGGGCTCCTTTGGAGAATAGGGTGCCACCATTCATTCATTCATTTCCTTTTCCGCAATGGATTTAAGGCCATGGTTAGTCTCTTCAACCTCAGTGATGTATAGAGAACACGGCTACCTCTTGGGATAGTCTTTCTTCTATCCCTAGGCATTGTGAGGAGGGGGTACCAGTGATACTACCTGTGCTGCTGTTAGCTATGTGATCTCTTTGACGTAATGGGGTGATATAAGAGAGGGAAGAGCAGTGGAGAGCCTTAGGAGAGCAATAGACAAACACTTCCTATGTCTTTCTGTGTTTCTAATATCATTTTTGCTTCTGGGTTTTAGGTGTCTTCACCACCAACAGTTTTGCCCAGGTGGTTGGTGCCAGTAAGTATATTCACTAATTCTTAAAAGTGATATATATGCTTTTATTTTTAAGCATGCATTCAGGTGATTGTTTTAAAAATAACTCGCGTCTAACCAATAGTAACAGTAACTGAACAGTATATTTTAACCTGAATCGTAGAAGTCCCTTTAAAAAAAGAAAAGGCTTTACTATGGTTCTGTGCAAAAAATATCTGAAAACCCATAACTTATATTGCATAGCACTGAAGAGTAAAAACTGCTTTTGCCATTCTCGTTTCATCAGTGTTTCCTTTTAGTGTTTGTGACAGTTATGGTGCCTTGGGAGCCTAGCTCTACTCCAAAGCAGCTGTGCTGTCTCTATATTCAGGGTTTTCCTTCTAAAGTAGATGCTAGGGCAGTGGCAGGCAAGAGACAGTGACATTTCATCATCATGAGAGGACAACATCTGATGATATGGGCAGCTCCTCTTACTCATCTTCACGATGCTGTCTTCTTCAGTGACCAGAAATAACCCTTCCTGGCAAGTTCAGTATTTCCTTCCCCTGCCCTCCACCCTTGCAAATTGCCTCCATGACTTTTGTCATCCAGAGTTTGGAAATAAGCCCAGCTGGGAAAACAAAAACAAGGTTGGGGCACTTAGCCTTCTTCCAGCCCATCGGTCCACCTCTGTAAGCATCTCCCTGTAGCTGCAGTATCTTGACAAACACATTTTTGGGACCATGTACTTGAGGGAATACATGGACCAGGTTGCTTTGTGTGACCTTACTGACCTTCCTTTGGTTTTCGTTCTGTAGAGTGGACTGGTTTCCAATGGGCCTTTAGGGAATGATGTTGCCTTATCTCTTAAGGCAGTGAAAGGTAGCACTGAGGCACTGACCATCTCTGCTGGCTCCCCACCTCCACTTTACTCGCCGCCCGAAATCATGCCCAGGTAAGTCTTTTCTCCTCACTCCTACATTGGGTTAAGGGAATGCTATGCTACTTGAATTCTAATTTGAATCTTACTTTATTCCATGTGGGGTGTGTGTTTTTTACTAGTCCAGTTCTGCTATTAAGCACTGGAAAGCACAATAATATTTTGCAATTCGCTATTCTTTTACCAAGCGACTTTTACCAGTGGCTTTCTGTCAGTCTTTGGGGCTCAAATTTGTCAGTCTGTGTAACTGCTGCTGCATTTCAAAGAAATGCATGTACTACTGGGGCATTTTGTCAGAAGTGAGCATTGTAGGCATTTCGCTTATCAGCATATGCACTTCATTGCAGATACTAGTAAAGTTTTATCATTGTTGGCTGTATGTGGCAAATATGATTCTACTAATAGCGGGCAGCTCTTAATTTGATCATTACAATATTTACCCTTGGTGTTTCCCATGTAAAATAATACTGCATTGGCTCTGATAGATATAAATTACCTTACCTTGTTTGGAATTGTTTGGTTTCCCATCAGGTTATTGAATTGACTGGTTGAGTTCATTCAGTTGCAGGAATCCTCTTCTGAGTAGGACCCTCCCCTTAAATCTCCCACACAGATTGTGTGTTGCTTTCATTTCAGCCCTGCTGCAGAAGATGTTACAACAAGGCCGAAATGTTTACTTACCACTGAACTCTGAGCTTTGACAAAGTCTCATCTTCCTAGCATCTGCAACGTGCTCCTGGAATGGACTTACCCTGGAATTGACCCATGCTCAGACCATGGTTAAAACAAAATGCCTGGCAGTTTTACTGTGGATTCATGCAACTGGAAATCTAGTATGAAGAGCTGCTGGGAAGCCTGAGCACCTTTTGTAAAGTACACTGGAACACATTCTGACTCGTAATGAAATCTGCAAGGTTTCCATCCATAGCAGTGCTTTTGTCTATAAAGCTGCTTTAGGGGTGTAAATAAAGTCATCACTGTGATGAACGAGTTAGTAATGGGGAGGATAGGAACTTCTAAGGCCACCTGCTGGTTGTTGCTATAAAAAGCAAGTAGTGCTAATGGTGTTTTATAGAGCAAGCTCTTCTTTCTTAACATCTCCTTTGAATCCTCTTTTGTACTGATATCTGTCAAATGTTCTTGGCCTTAATCCACTTTCTAGACTTTGCACTTTTGCTCACCATGTATGAAAAAAACTGAATATGCAGCACCTCGATAGGTTACCCAACTGGCAGGTTCTGCTCTCTCTAGTCAAAGAGACAAAGCAATTTTCTACCAAACACTTTTAGGCTACCAGAGTGTGTGAGTGTAACTGTTCCACATTTTGTCCCATTCTCTATAATGTGTGTCTAAAATACTGCTAGTGCGTAAACTTCTGCTGCAGAAGAGCTTCAGAGTGGAAAGGCATGTTCCCTTGCGGCTTTTCACTGGCTTCTGTTTGGAAAGTTCCTTCCAACGAAACTGAAAATTGTTTTAAGGTATGTTCTATGAACTTGTCAATAGCTGATTTCTGTACTATAAGTACAGACTAATTAGAATTACTGCCTTTTTCCTATGTTCCACTACATTTTTTTTCCTTCAAATGAGGTTGCAATTGGCAGGTTTTACATCTTGGTTTTCTAGTCTTGTTCAGACACATTCCAGTAGTTCACCTATTGTCTTCAAATTAGACCAGTGACTGGACATTTAGTGAAAGAGTCTCCCTCAGTATATTGAAGTGCTAATAGTTTTGGACCAGTGGGGAAATCTTTTTCTACTACAAACTCAGGGAAATTGCTCTTCATTGGTGGAACTATGTGAATCCCAAGTTTAACTCATGCTTAGCATTTTTTTGTTTGTGGACCAATTTCTCCATGGGCATTGAGAGCGAACAATAAAACTTGGTAGGACACAGTTATTGGTTAGGAAATGATTCTATTGTTAATGTTCAAAAAATAACTTTAATCTTTTGGTTTTCAAAAAATGTAGAAATGTGATCATCTTTATCTTCCCAAAATGGCTCTCAACTCGCCGCCCAGTTGGAAGGGTAGGTTAAAAGAATTGGAGCAAGTTCTCTTAAACTTGATTTACTTAGTGTTGTATCTGTTTCAAGAAGCCATTTTATGGTGCAAGAAACCTTCCTTGTTTTGGGGGTGGGTTGACACAGGCTAATGAACCAATTCACTATGAACAGCTTGATCACCCTTCCCTTTCCCCATTCTTTACTTGGTAATTGCTGCTTTTGAAATAAGAGCAGTTCCAATGCTTTTTATGTGTAGCATTGTGAGAACCAAGTTTCATTTTTAAAGTAGGCTCTGAGTGTAGATCTGAACACTTCACCTTTACCTGTAGCTGAACTCCTATGTGCAAGATGCATCAGATTAGCATTTGCCTTTGAGATATCCTTCATTACGATCAGCAAACTGGAGAGGAAACTGCCTAAACCATTTCAAACAATCTGGAGGTAAAATCCAAGTCACCTCATGAGTTTTATCAGTAATTTTAACAGAAGAGTGTATTTTAGATGCTACAGTAATTATTTTTAATATTCCCCCGATTACAAGAGAGTGGAAGTAGAAGAAAGGTTAATCAATGGTTTGCTATCTAGAATGTTAGTGAAACTTCATTGAGTTTCCTAGATTGCAGGTATAGCTGGTTTCTAAAATGGTGCATGTTAGGGTTGTTAGAGAATGACTACTTAACAACAACAAAATTTGTGTTACTCTGTGTGATTTAGAGTCCTATGCAAGCCAAGCCAAAAACAAAGGAAAAATGGAGAGATGCTCAGATGTAAGAAATTGTTCTCATTTCCACTACTGTAAAATTCTGAATTACTAGGAAGTCTTAGACTACAATATTGCTGACCGCTATAGCTATCAAATGTATTTTAAAAAATATATAGCCAAACTTGATTATTCATTTGACTGATGGAGGAATACTGTGCAAGACACAGATCTCACAATCTATATTTATATTTTATTTAACAGTGAACCTACATGACTTGCAAAGTAGACAGTCTTTTTCCTAGAAACAAATGCCTATTCCTGTTCACAGTAAGAAACTGGGTGTGGTATATAGCCCTTGTTATTGCCATGCAGTTCATGATGAGATGTCATCAGTATCCAATGGTTGCGTTGTACAAAAGAAATAATGCTTATTGTGTCATTCAAACACTGTCATATGAAAGGTGCAGTTATCACAGAGGGAACTCAGTCTTTCATAAATGCAATATGTGTCAGTGGAGGTGAGCAGTAAAGTTGCTCACCTGAGCATTTGGCTATAAGACACTGGCTTTAGGAGTTAATTAAGGTTGACGGCATATTTGCAGATTACTGTTAACTGATGTTAGAAGGATTGTGCTGGTTGAGAGCAACCACCATATTGAGAAATGCTTGGAAAGTAGCTTTTGTTCTGCCTATTGCAGGGGTGTGGAACCTGGTGCCCTTTAGATGTTGCTGGACTACAAGTGAGCTGGAGACATCTGAAGAGCCACAAATTCTCCAACCCTGGCCCAATGCATGCAGAATTGCACTTTTGTTTACAGCAACTGATCATAAACTAGTTCATGGGCTGACCATGCTTAGAGTTCATACATTTACCAAATGGCAATCCTATCTACATGCTAAAGGAATAAGTGCCAGCCTTGGCCTCCAGCTCCCCAAACCAGTAATGTGTGAAGCAACAGCTTTAGATGGAGTCCTATACAAGTGTAAAGCCAATGGAGAATCATGCCTCTGTGTCTCTACTGTAGACCACATGTCTTGTATGTTACAGTACATGCACAGTACAGTTTGTAAGGAGGCTCACTCCTATCTATCTATCTGGTGAGCTAGACCTTGTGTTTCACTAGTGATTATGGCTGTTTTGTTCTCTGGTGCAAACACTGAATATCAACAGTCATCCTCCTGGAGCAAAATGTTCAACTTTTTTCTTACTGTGAAATTGATGGCCCTGGGGGAGGTATGGCATTCCGCATGCATCAGAGAATAGGGAGCATTTTACTGCAGCACCCCCAGCAGAAAGGTTTGGTGACTGATTTGTTTATCCTCTTACTTCCCTCAACTGGACAAACTTACTTTAAAGTATGTAAGATTTATTATTTTGAGTTAGAGTATTTTGTTTTTTTTTTAAAAAATCACACCCACTAACTGCTGTATTTGTAATTCTTTTTAAATGATGTAGAGCTTGACACTAGCTCTGAGTATAACTTATTTGTTTTTTTAAGTATTATATATAAGGAACACTGTGTTTCATGGTAACATATATAAACTGTGCTACAGTAACTGCACTGAACTGAACATCTGTATATGGGAACTGTGATTTGTAGTCCACTTGGAATCAGTCACAAACTGTTGTAGTTTATTTCTAAATATAACACAACTGTGCAAAATGACTGCCTCTGCCTGTTTTTCTTTTGCAATAATTTTGCAATGTGCAAACAATCTGCTTCATTCCTGCATTTTTGCCTGTCCCTGGCAACCCCCCCTTGTCTTGGGTGAAGTTCTGTGTTTCTCATACAGAACTGACAACACACTCTTTTCTGCTGACCTCTCATATGAATGATAGCAAGTAATAGTTGCACCCAAGGAGAGAAGTTCAGTCTTAAGATTTCTACCCACAATTTTGTCTGGAAAGTGAATTGACTTGCTGGCCTAGAATTAGGCTTTAAATTTTATTCCAGAATCCAAATTGCTTCTTAGATCAACAATTTTGACCTCCACTTCATTCTAAGGGGGTACACTGATTCTTAAAAGTGTTTTACACAGTTGCTACAGGTAAGGTGCCACATTAAGTCTAACTCAGATGGTGACTAATAACCAGCCATATTGCCAACAGTTTAATAATATATGCTTTTGTCATTATTATCCAACTTTAAATCCTTCATCAATCATGCATTGCTTCTCAGATACAAACAGCATACATACAAAAAAATGATGCTTATATAGTTTAATCACAAAAAATAAATGTCAAAGTCTAAAAATATAAAAATAAGATCACTTATAAAGCTCACCATGTGCTGTTTAGTGGCAGCTAAACTTTTAAAGACAATTTGAAGAGCAGCACTTCTGAAACTGATAAGGCATACTGCAAGCTTTTACAATAGCTATGTACTTTGTAATCTTGTTTTCTGGCAAATGTCAGGAAAGGTTAACTTCAAGGGACCAGTTTCCATCTCTGATTGAGCACAGCAGATTTCAAGATTCACCAGTGGGAATGGCCAAACAAAAAAATATCCTTCCTTGGGGACCAGCAAAGTACTGTGATAGTCCCAAACAAGCACCAGAATTGATTTTCAGCATAATATTCAGTTACTATAGAATCATAGAATTGTAGAGTTGGAAGGGACCACAAGGGTCATGCAGTCCAACCCCTTGCAATGCAGAAACATATATACCCCAGTGTGGGGCTCAAAGCCCCACCTGTGGCATGCACATACCCCTTCTGCAATTGGTTTTGAAAAAAGCTAGGGAGAGATTATCTCATTTCCCCACCTAAACTCCAAGTAGATCACATCTTCCAATAGACTGGCAGAAGGGGGGGGGACACCCTCCCCCCACCCAAAGCCTAGCTACATCTGTGCACTCTGCCCATTAACCCTTCCCTGGCTGAGGGAGAAGCCTGCTTATCTTAACTACAGGGGATTTAAGTTAATTTTGGTTCTTTTTCTATGAGTCTTTCTATAGAGATGATGGGGTGATGTAGGTTCAAGTGGTATGGCAAATCAGCTAAGAACTAAGTTGTCCACTGGTTTAAACATGCCCTTATGTACACCTCTAAAGCAGTGCTTCCAAAACATTTTCTCATGGACCACTTGAAGGTTGCTGAGAGTCTTGGTAGACTGATTAAGTATTTTTGTGCCTGTTGAAGCAACTGTAATGTGCTAGGCTGGCTGCAGTATGATTTTTAATTGTATTTTTATTGTTCCTTTTGTTTTCTCTATATTGTATTCCAATTCATATGCCATAGATTTCAAATTATAATTCAGTAAGAATACAATATAAGGCATTAAAAAAACAATTAAAAATCAACACGACTATTGATGTTCCATCTTCAACTACAAATCCAGAGCCATGCTGCAGACCACCATGGGCCACAATTTGAGCAGCTCTGCTTGATATAAATAAAATAATTAGCTGTAGGAACAAGCAGCAGGTTTACTGGACGCTTTTTCTGCATTCACACTGAAGCTGCTTAATCCAAGTAAAGGTAAAGGGACCCCTGACCATTAGGTCCAGTCGTGGCCGACTCTGGGGTTGTGTTGCTCATCTCGCTTTATTGGCCGAGGGAGCTGGCGTACAGCAGTGCACGGAAACGCCGTTTACCTTCCCACCTATTTATCTACTTGCACTTTGACGTGCTTTCAAACTGCTAGGTTGGCAGGAGCAAGGACCGAGGAACGGGAGCTCACCCCATCGTGGGGATTCGAACCGCCGACCTTCTGATCGGCAAGTCCTAGGCTCTGTGGTTTAACCCACAGTGCCCCCCCCATCCCTGCTTAATCCAAGTATGCGGGCCTAAACCAATTCATTGAAAATAGCAGCATGGTTTATTTCCCTGAGTGAGTGGCTCCATGAAGTGGTAACGCTGTCATTCTCAAATACTTAGATACAGTGGTGCCTCGCAAGATGAAATTAATTCGTTCCGCAAGTTTTTTCTTCTTGCGAGTTTTTCGTCTTGCGATGCACGGTTTCCCATAGGAATGCATTGAAAATCAATTAATGCGTTCCTAAGGAAACCGCCTTCAGACCAGGTCCGGGGACAGTCTGTCCCCCGACCTCTTCTGAAGGCTGGGGGGGGGGGAAACAAGGGCTTTTCTTCCCACCCCCAGCATTTTAAAAAACCCCGGGACAGCGGAGGACTTCTCTGCTGTCCGGGGCGATGTAAAAGCCCCTGAGAAGGCAGGCGGGGGGGGACAAAGACTTTTGCCCCCCGCCCGCCTTCAGAAGAGGTCCTGGACCTCTTCTGAAGGCGGGCGGGGGGCGAAAGTCTTTGCCCCCCCCGCCTGCCTTCAAAAGCCGTTCGGGAAGGCAGGCAGGGGGGAACAAAGACTTTCGCCCCCCGCCCGCCTTCAGAAGAGGTCCTGGACCTCTTCTGAAGGCGGGCGGGGGGCGAAAGTCTTTGCCCCCCGTCTGCCTTCAAAAGCTCTCCCGGGAAGGCAGGCAGGGGGGAGCAAAGACTTTCGCCCCCCGCCCGCCTTCAGAAGAGGTCCAGGACCTCTTCTGAAGGCGGGCGGGGGGCGAAAGTCTTTGCCCACCCCCGCCTGTCTTCAAAAGCCGTCCGGGACAGCGGAGAAAGGCGCTGCCTTTCTCCGCTCTCCCGGGAAGGCAGGCAGGGGGGAGCAAAGACTTTCGCCCCCCGCCCGCCTTCAGAAGAGGTCCTGGACCTCTTCTGAAGGCGGGCGGGGGGCGAAAGTCTTTGCTCCCCCCCCCCACCTTCAAAAGCCGTCCGCGATAGCGGGAAGCTCTTCCCTGCTATCCCGGACTGCTTTTAAAATGCTGGCGGTGGGGAGCAAAGCCTTTCGGCCCCCGCCGGCCTTCCTGGACCTCTTCTGAAGGCCGGAGGGGGGGAAAGGCTTTGCTCCCCACCACCAGCATTTAAAAGAGGTCCCCGGAGATTTCCCTATGGGCTTTCGTCTTGCGAAGCAAGCCCATAGGGAAATTCGTCCTGCGAAGCGCCTCCAAAACAGAAAACCCTTTCGTCTTGCGGGTTTTCCGTCTTGCGAGGCATTCGTCTTGCGGGGTACCACTGTACTTCATATTCACATGACATTTTGGTTTCATGACAAAATGGGTAAAATACAACAGGGTGTATTTTTGTTCTCACTCCTTAGTATGTATATATGCACCATTTAAATTTTATCTAGCTCCATTTGCCAAAATGAAATTGAAGAGGAACTTGACAAAGGTTTACCTCCAATAAGCAGCAGCACAGCAGAAGACTCACTAATGTCCATGGAGGCAGAAGACTCACAAATGTCCACAGAGGCAGGTGTCAGATCAATGAAACTTGCATTTTCCTCTGTAAAGTCCTGTTCTCTTGGTAGGTTTAGGTAGGATGTTCTCTCTCTCTCGGACAATATGCATGCTTTCTCATTTACACTCAGTTCTGAACTTGAAGTGGTTTGGCGTGAGCAAAATCCTGGCTCTTCCTGAGACAGGTAAAAGGTTTTCATTTCAATTTCAGTGCTACCGTCATTGCTGAATGTTTGGTATGAGGGCTCCTGGTGAATATACTCACAGAAACAGGCATGCTGCCTAGAGATGGCCAGTAGCTTTGAACAACCCATTTCCTTCTGATGCAAATAGCTGAGTGACTTCCTTGAAGAACCAGCAGTCCCTTGGAAGCCATATCCAATCCCCAACATGCAGTGAAAAGTTTTGGATGAAGGTTCTGTTGTCCTAGCCAGTTGTTTCCACATCTGAGATGGAAAATGGTATTTCCACAGAATACTGCTTGACCTGGTATTAGCAATTCCTCCGCCAAAGAGCAGCATGGAATCTTCAAATATTAAAGCTGAGTGTCCCACCACTTTAGGAGGCCCGTGACTAAATACAAGCACAACAGAGAACAAGGAACACAGATCAGTAATGTTTATGCTGATGAAAATGAGGTAGGATTTTAGTTTCTGTTTGGTCAGCACTATATAGCATCATTAATTACATAAGATAGAGGGAACTGCACTGAATGAAGGTATCTGAATGTATAATGCTCCCTAAATTGGCTGTTACGGATCATTATGCAATAATTCTTGGTCAGCCCAAGTTGAATATACTTTCTTTTAAAAAGTACCAACATTTGTGAAACTGCCCTAATTTTAAAAAGGTACCTCCTCAGAAAGTCTCGGCCTGATTCTGACAGAAATATGTGGCTCAGTATATAAATGTAATCCTCCCTTATCACCGCTTTGTACCAGTACTTCTGCATATCAGGGCCTGACTTCCCACGGCAGCCTCTTCCAGAACAGGAGACCTTGCCCAAGAAATGCATTAGAAATGCCTTCTGCTTTACAACAGCGTTCTTTAGATCACAGAGAATGTGACTAGAATGATGTGAACATGTGCATTATTAAAGCATGAGTTCAACAGCTTATAAGCAAAGGTGGGAAACTTTTGACCCTTTGGATGTTGCTGGACTACAACTCCCACCACCCCCAATGAACTGGACACACTAGATGGGGCTGATGGGGGTTGGGAGTCCCACAACATCCAGAGCACCACCCATTCCCTACCCCACGTTAGAAAGGGAACCAACTCGCTGTTCCACAAAGTACAAATACAGCTTAATCCACATCCCTCAGAGGCAGCCGTCATAGCTGCCTAGCTCCCCGAGACACACATATTTTTAACCTTTCTAATTTTGGGTAGTTTTACCTACTCCTTTCTCAAACTACAGCTTGCTGAAACTGCTGGTGAATAGCTCTCAAAAGATTTTACCTCGTTCTGATACTAGACCAGTTGGCAGCCATGAAATCCCACTTCCAGAAGTCCTTTTGTTCACTCAGACCCATCAGCCCTCCAAACAAATACATGTTGTTGCCATGAACCACAGCTGAGTGGCCATGTCGAGGGCCTGGGCTACCACCGTAAGATACAGCTGGTGTCCACTGTTTTTTATCTGAAGGAAGAAGATTACAGTCCATTTCTGTTTCAACATAGGGGCAGGGAACCTTTTCCAGCCCAACATCTACATTCTCTTCTGGGGCTTGCATGCCAGTAGGGTAGGACCAGAGACAAAAATCAACAGATGTGACTAAAGGCTGTGCACAGTTCCCCAGATCCAAATCATTTCAGGTAGTGAGCTGATGTTTAATAAGGGTTTGCAAAAACCTAACTAAACATACGGTTGGGAGGAGAGCAGGGGAAGAAGTTGTGTCTTGTCCTCTTTCTCAATGGGGAGCAGGAGGGTTTAATCCTGCAGAGTACTCCTTCACAAGTGCCTTTACCACAGGAATACAAAATTAGAGGTTTCTGCATATACGCCATCCTCCTTCAAGGCATGCAAATAACATCCTGTTGCCGTTACACATTCCAGACAGGCATAAGCACTTGAGGAGGGCATGGAGCAGGGCTCTTAGAGGTGTGGCCTGGGAAGAGTCTAGAGGACCAGGTAGAGAGGCTTGAAAGGTCATATTTGGTCCATAAGCTTGAAGTTCCCCCATCCCTGGTTTAATTCAATACCCAGATAAACATGGAGCCGAAGCCAGCTACAGAATTGCATTTTCATTCTCATTCTAGATGTTTCAAATGGGTTTTGTATCATAACCACCAGCCACTTCAGTAGGGATGGGGAGCAGGATCCAAAATTCCCCTACCCACTGCTGGCCACTTTGACAGAACTATCCACCTGCCAGTCACATGGCATCAGGGGATTGAGTTTCAAAGGAAGAACCCAAAGTACTCTCTTAAATTCAAGCTGTGGCTGCAAAGAATCAAAGGAATTTCTAGCTTTTCCCTTTCTAACTAATTGGGTGGTTGCTAAATTTGAAACACACACACACAAAATACCACTTTGACAGGTGGGTAGGGTGACAGAAAAAGTGCAAAATTCTACCAGCAGCTGGAAAGCAACAATTGGAAGTGCACTTGGAGTGTACTCCCAATTATTCATTTTCAAGATGGCCCTGCAGGTTTACCTGTCTGGCCCATGGCTGATGCCGTATGACACCAAGTGATGGCTGCAGTTTGGGCCAAATCACACCACAGCCCAAGGAGGATGCCTGATAAGCCTAATAAGCACACAAGCCAGAGGTTCCTCACTGCTGGGTTGCAGTAACATGCCTACAGAGAAGGCTCAACTTACTTAGACATAAAGTCCAGAATTCTTGAGAAGCACCCTTAAGGTCAACGTATCCGCCATACATGTACATGATGCCTTTGTAGACGACTGCACTGTGGCCCTTTCGATTAACTGGAGCCATTCCCTGCAGAGAGGATAGTAATGAAATAACTACAATTAACAGTTGTTGCCATTACATCTATCCAAGCAGACTTCCTCACTGCTTCCACTTAAAAATGCATTCACACTGGCCTTGTAAAACACCAGTAACTGACACCTTTATGAACATCAGTACAGTGGTACCTCAGGTTACAGATGCTTCAGGTTACAGACACTTCAGGTTACAGACTCCTCTAACCCAGAAATGGTACCTCGGGTTGAGAACTTTGCTTCAGGATTAGAACAGAAATTGTGCAGCAGCAGTGGGAGGCTCCATTAGCTAAAGTGGTGCTTCAGGTTAAGAACAGTTTCAGGTTAAGAACAGACCTCCAGAACGAATTATGTTCTTAACCTGAGGTACCACTGAGCATTTCTGTTCATACAACCACTTGATGGGTATGGGACAGAGGCTTGTTCTCAGTTGAAGGAATAGAAAAAAAGCAATGAATAGCCATGAGAGTTACTCATATTCCATTGCACTGCATAAGCAAGCATGGTGGTGCCTCTGGAAAGGGCATACCATTTGGAAGCCTGTGGCAATTACATCATAGTTGAATATCTGTGACTCAGATATTCACCAGAAGCAACAACCCTCAGAAACAGTTGCATGTTTCCTTCAGGTTTGTTTGAATAGTGAGTCTTCAAAGTGTTTTCCCCCTGAAAAAAGTGATAATACAGCACTGTTTGCAAAGCTGGTTAGGACAAAGTATGTCTGATGGAGGATGAAAGCAGCTTGGAAGCTCTTTACAACATAGAAATAAAGCTCTGGTACAGTTTCACAGGAGAAAAAGTTGGAAAGGCAAGGCTGCCTCTGTTCACCCTTTGACTAAGCCCTTTGCATCACTACTACTGCTGCTGCTTAGGAGGGAAGGTAGTTCAAAACTTGAAGGAACAAGTGCAGGCTGCCCTCACCACACAAGACCTTGATCCTTGATGTCAAGAGCTGCCTGAACCTAAGCTCTTGGTTGTGTGTGCTTGTCTTCATGAAGTGGGGCAGCCTACACTTCCCTAGTGCCACAGGCTTCCAAATGGTATGCCTGGTTTTCACCAAAATATTCTTTAGTACCTATATACATGAAGAACCCCTGGTATTTATTAATGAAAAATTATATAGCTACCCTTTAACATTATCTGGGCAGCTCACAATCTATAATTAATACACCATAAGTAATTTGGTATAGAGAGCAGTTATAAATGCGCTACATATTATAACCAAAGAAACACTCGTGGGTTGTGTCCAACTGTGTTGCTCAGCTGGCAGTAAAGTCAGTAGAATGGGGAAGGAAGCCATTTTCAGCTGTTACCCGCCCCCCCGCCCTAGTACAGTGGTACCTCGGGTTAAGAACTTAATTCGTTCTGGAGGTCCGTTCTTAACCTGAGGTACCACTTTAGCTAATGGGACCTCCCGCTGCCGCCATGCTGCCAGAGCATAATTTCTGTTCTCATCCTGAAACAAAGTTCTTAACCCGAGGTACTATTTCTGGTTTAGCAGAGTCTGTAACCTGAAGCGTCTGTAACCCAAGGTACCACTGTAATATGCTCCAGTGTGCTGGGGGACCCTTCAAAGCAGATTTTGAAGGGTGCCAGAGGCTGCTGGGGATGAAAGCTGCTGGAAATTGCTTCCCTCCCTGTATTGACAAAGGCCAAGCGATACAACACTCCTATTTTAAGATCCAAAAATATACATGCTATATAGATTATTTAAGAATATAGAAGAAATAAGTATCCCTCCCCTTACAGTGAAGAAGTGATACCAGCAGCATAAAATTACTCTGCTGCTGCATTTCCCTGGATGAACCCAGTCTGGAACAGTTTTCAGAACATATTCCTAAGCAAGCTGTTGGATCAACAAAGCAACATGTTTCATGTATGATTCACACATTTCTGTTTTCCAAATTTCTTACCTCACTCTCCCCTGCTTTGAGTTGGCGCTCCATCCACTTAGCTGAATCTGCAGTTTCAATAAAATATCAGTTACAATACTAACCACAAGAGGGTACTCCTGCTCTACTTGTAATGTCATACAAGGCCCATTGAACTTTGGAGATGGGAACCAAGAAAGTTGTTCAGTTCTCCTTAACAGCAACTAAGGTAGCTTTCATTTGTCATAAATATCGCCCAAAAGTAGCATCTCAACAGTGTTTGTCAGCAGTGACACTGGCAAAAAATAAGAAGTACCCACGGCTCAGTGTTTTGCATATTTAATGCTACAGGTTCAATCCTAGGTATATTCAGTTATTTTAAAAAAAAAAAAAAATCTGATATAATGGCAAAAAGAGACCTGGGGGAGCCACTTTGAACCAGGATAGACAATATTGGATGGAACAGACCACTGATCAGACTCAGCTTCCTATGGTCAAAAAATACAACCATATTTATTGTCCCCAATCCAAAGAAGATGATGAATGTACTGTTGTTATGATGTTATAGTATTGGCTGGTAAGGCTTTGTGTCCCCACCCACCATCCTTGGGAATATGCAGAAGATCTCATCTTGCTTTCTCATGAGGCCTGGACCTAAGAAATGTTTTGCATGCACTATAGCAAAAGAGCAGACCCCTGGTTCTCAGCCACAAGCCAACTATATCTCTTCTGTAATGTTTGAAAGGTATTAGTATGCCATTAAATTGGCTTGAGGCTTCTGGCTGCAATTCATGGTTCCCAGGAACTGAATCCCTGCCAACTATACAGAAAAGACATGATCAACAAATGGAAGAATGCTAGGACTGCCGTGGCCCTAATACTCAGTGTTCTGTCACAAATATATAGCTGAATTACTAAATTTGTGTTTAGTGAAACATTGATTCAAACACAAAGGTAGTTAAGTGGATTTCTCAACCTCCTCCTACTCCTGTACTTTTGCTGGGTAGTTTTGCTGTGAATAATCCTATAGTGAATGAGACACGGGGAAGCTTCTTGTTAAATAGCATGGTGTTTCTTTTTCTATAGATATGTTTACCTGAAATGTTAAAACATTCTATAGTTCAAATGGATTGACTATTGATCTTACTGGAACTTGACTGGAAATCTGATGCTTCAAGCAAGCTCAGGCAGATGTAATGGCAAACAAGGCATGTCAAAAGATTCTCACCTGTCTACTCCACCCAAACAGGCTGCCCTACCTACGTATTTATCAAATCTATATGCAATCCTGTTTAAAGATGTTGCTTGTCTAGTTCCATACCAGTGTCATACATCCAAAGAGGATTCTTTCTCAGTGTGAAGGCAGAATCCACCATTCCACCAAAGATATAGAGGATACCCTGAAAGCAAAATAATGATTTTCTTGTAAAACATACTTGTATCTTCCATAGTCAAATGCAATCAAGTGAATTCATTGTAAATTTCAAATCACAATCTAAGCTGCACTCCAGCAACAGACATATGGAAGGAGTAATGGTCCCATGCACCATGCTCTACACATACAAACACACACACACACACACACACCCCGCAAAGAAGCTAAAACTATACTCCAGTCTGACCTGCAATGAATCCTCAGAAGTGAATGTTGCATGTTTCAATGGAGAGAGGCACAGAATGGGCTGTGCAAACTTTTGTGATTGCAAGCACACTTAAATATTGAACACACAGAATTAAATCCAAAAGACTTGCTTACTAAGGCAGATCCCGATAGCCACTTCAGGTGGATAGTACTGTGGTCACAAACATTTATTACAATATTTGTTGACTCTGAACCTTTCTGCAAGGTGTTAAAGCCTACAGCCGGAGTGGAGAACCCTTTTTAGCCCAAGGCTACATTCCCTCGTGAGCAACTTTTGGGGACCACATGCCAGTGGTGATGAGAGGGCAAAGCCAGTGGGGCAATGGATTTGACAGGAGGGCTACATTCCTGTAATGCAAAATGCCAGGCAAGCAAGAGGCATTATCACAGGAAAAAGAAAGACAGGGCACAGAGCAGTGCCAGTGAGGGGAGAGGCCTAAGAGAACTTAAATGCCAGATAGAGTGGCCTAGAGGGCCACATCTGGCTCCCAAATGTGAGTTTCCTCATGCTTGGCCTATAGGAATGACAAAAATATTTTTAATACACTATTGGGGGGGGTGTATCTACAATGTCTACTGAACAAACAATAATTTTTTTTTTAAATTTTTTAAAATATTTTATTAAGGATTTTCTTGTTTTACAGAAGTGTAGTGCCTCGTATTTTTTTCTTTCCATGTAACATTTTTACAAATCCGTTTCATTTGTTGAGGCATTAGGGGGAGAAGGAAAAAAGAAAGAAAAAGAAAAAAGAAAGGGGGGGTGGAGAGAGGGAAGATGGGTAGGGGTGGGGTCGGGTGGCGGTGTTTCTATTATTTTTAATGTATGTAGAGTTTGGTGTCAGTGTTGCTTGTGTTGTTCACTTGTGTTCCTTTGGCGGTGAGAGAGGTTGGGGTTGGCCTAGGGTGTGATTGTTTGCTTGTGATTGGCTGTGGTGATCTTTGTTTTCGTGTGTGAGTGAGGTGGGTGGGTGTTTTGGATCAGGTTAGCCATATTGATTTGTATGCTGTTGGTGGATTATTGTCATTGTCCTGTTGGGCTGTGTATGTGATAAAGGGGAGCCATACCGGGGTGAAGGCGTCTTCTTCTGTTTGTCCCCGTGTCAGTTTCAGTTTATTAGTTAATTTTTCTAGTAGTGCTGTTTCCCATACTATTTGGTACCATTGGTCCATGCTTACTCCTGACAGGTCTCTCCAGTGTCTGGTTATGGTGTTTCTGGCTGCTGAGAGCAGGTGGGTTATGAGTTCTTTGTGGTGTAAATGGGCATTGTTGTCTTGGAAGATGTTTAGTAGGGCCAATTCTGGGGTGATGTCTATTACTTGCTTAGTTATTTTACATATTTCTTGTATGGCTGTTGTCCAGAATAGTGGATTTTGGGACACTCCCACCACATGTGGAGGTATGTGCCTGTGGAGGTGCACCCTCTCCAGCATTTTGGTGAGGTTCCTGGGTGTATTAGCGCTAGTTTCCTTGGTGTTAGGTACCACCTGTAGGTGAGTTTCAGTGTGAGTTCTTTTCTTTTCGTTGATATGGATTTAAAGGGGGGTTTAGACCACATTCTTGTCCATTGAGTGGGGTTAATCTCATAGCCTATGTCATTCTCCCATTGTTTTTTGATTGCGTCTAGGGGATTTGCGGGATTATGGAGTAGTATTTTGTATATTGCGGATACCGTCCCTTTACCGTTTCCCTTTGTTGTTAGGAGGAGGTTTTCGAAGGTTGTCAGGGGCCTAGTTGCTGCTGATTTTACTGTTGGGTTGTTTAAGAGGGCATGTAGTTGGTGTTGTGTTAACCAGGGCATTTGGGTGTCTTCTAACAAACAATAATTTTGAGGCACATCTTTTAAGGGGGCTGTGCAAATTGATTTGTGGGACATACACTTGGGGCTGATTTGAAATGTTATGTTACCTCCACAGAGGCTGCAGAAACGCATCAGGTATAACATTTAAAATGGGTAGTGTCAGCAGTCACAAAGATAACTGAGTCACATGGCAGACGCTGCACGTACTAAGCTGACACACAAGATAAGATGTTTTTTAAGTGTCTGCTTGCCAGCCAGAACACCACACAGATGTGCTTTTTGACAGCTTCCACATAGCCCAGCTGTAAGGTTTCTAATATTTAAACCAGCCCTAGTAGGTAAAAATAAATTGAATAACGTTACTGAAAGGAATGTCCTCCTACAGCTGACTGGCTGTTTCATTGTCATTCCCTCTCAACGAAACAACCTTGTCACTAACAGAGAACAATATGCCAAAAAAAGCCACCTGCAAAAAAACCATGGTACTCTGTTCCTTATTTCACCTAAAAGGAGAACAGCAAACCAAATGCTTGTTCACCTTATTTCACCTAAAAGGAGAACAGCAAACTATCATCTTACTCCATTAATAACACTACCCACTCACTAATTTAGTTAAAAGAAAAACAACAACCATACATATGTTTGCAAGTGTGTGTTTGTTCAATCACACTTTGTATTTATAGGTTTACGTCTCAAAAATGTGATCAGTGAAAGGAGGCCCTCAAAGTACACAGTAGCTGAACCTCTCTAGGAAAGAAGGGCTGTTCCCTCCCCTTTTAGAGTTCTTTCTGCTAACAACAGTTACCTGACCTGTAGGAATAGAAGTGTTACACATACCCAGCAGTTTCTCGGGGGGGGGGGGCTGGATATTTTTGCTGCTGCAGGAAGAAGAGAATAGAGATTCTTACCCTGAAGCAGAAGTCTGAGCCTACCAGGAAACTAAACTACAGAACAGCACCAGCCACACAGACTATAATGGGGAAATGACAGGCGGAATCTAGACACATATACAAAATGCTATGAAAATGCTTTTTTAAGAAGTGTTTTGAAAAATATATTGAATTTGCCATAAGCTCACCATCTAGTGTCACATTTGTATAATGCACTTAAAATACACTTAAAACATTATATTTGCAGCTGTATAGCTGAGTCCACAGTAGCAAAGAAGAACTAGTTATTGTATTATACAGGACTAAATCAATTCAAACTTGCCTGATAATCCACCATTGTGTGCTCCTCCAGTTCTTCAGGGCCATCTTCTGAGTTTTCCAGTCTCTCCCATTCATTATTCTCTAGAAAGTGTTTTGATTAAGATTGTCAAGGTGTGAAAGGGACCCATGAAATCACCTAACCTGTCTTTCTCCCAACATGGAGCAGTTATTTATCTCAAGCTCTGTTAAAATTCCACAGAGATTAAGCAAGTAAAACATGGACTGTCATCCTCTGTGATGCATTGAAGTGGATACCTGTGGGTCCCTGTGTATTAGAAAACAAGGCAAGAGCTTCAGCTCTATGGACAAGTTTCACAATGGCCAGTCTGCAGCGCTGGAAAATACTGGCTCCATCTGCTTGCACTAGTCTCCAACAAGACTTGTCTGTTAAAAAGGATGCATGTTATTGGACAAATGCAGTCTCGGTTTGCATTTTATTGAGTCTCTCTCAAACAGTTGCTGGCCACAGACAAAACACATAGCTGAGGCAGAAAATGCACATCAGAAATATGGGCTTCCACCAAAAACAGTCACCACTTACCAAGAGTTTCATCCTTTCCCTCCATAACCATAGTTTAACTTGCTTAGCATGAGAATGCAGTGAGACTTCCTGCCCCTCCAGTGTCAGCTGATGTAGAACAGCAGCAAGGAAATGCATGTATTTTACTATATGTTATAGAGGGAGCGTGGACTGGACATATGACATTTTGGCAGCAGCCTGATTTTTGATAATGTGTAATTAAACCCTGTATTTATCCCATGGCCTAGTACCCTGTGCCTGTCCTAGGATTAATATCCACAGATACACAGAACACAACAATGTTCTTTAGAATCCATTTTGGATAGTTGCCACTGAGAATTAAACCCCACCTCCAAATTCACAAACTTTCAGATGTAAACTCACCATTCGCCTAGTTTCTGAAATGGTAATGACATAAAAGCTGTTGCACTGGATCACACAAGAGAAACAGCAATGCTTTCTGAACAGGTATGTTCACTTTTCCTTATCAACACAGGAAACCAAGGGTATGGTTTACCAGAAAAACAAAAGCATTTGCCTGCAAGTGCCACAGGTAGTCATCATAATACTTCTACATTATTTTTATTTTCATACATGGAAAAGGTTTGCATTAGCTTTCCGTAAAGGTGGGCTTGAATGAAGAATCCACATAACAATCATTATTCTTATTGTTATTAGGGTGATAAAGTTTATTCATTAATCTTAATTTGCTTACTTGGATTGGGGGGGGGGCAGGAATCTGCTATAGAAAGAATCTGGTGGAAATTTCATCAGGAAAAACAGGTTTGTGTGAATACAGCATGTAGATTTGGTTTAGTCAGTGGCATAATGATACATGTAACTACAATATATGACATCTGAAGGCAGCTCTCTATAGGGAAGTTTTTAATGTTTGATGTTTTACTGTGTTTTTATAATTTATTGGAGCAACCCAGTCAGATGGGTAGGATACAAATAAAACATTGATGATGATGATAATGATGATGATTTAGTGAACAGGAAAACTTACCTATCTTGTATCGCCAGAAATCATTCAAGGTAGTATTTTGCCGTCCACCATAAATATAAAGGAGCCCCCTGCAGATGCAGCAGGCATGCTTGAATCGGTCACATGGAGAAGATTTGCTCTCTAGTACTGGCTTCCATGTATACTCTACTGTTTTTCTTTTCATCCCTGGGTTAGCTGTAAGGTATACCCATGTCAAGAAGATTTCTCCAGAGTGTCACAGTCCTAACCTGAATACAGGAAGAGAAAGTCAAGAAAACAAAGATGGTTGATGGAACATACTAGAATGCTAGAACTTCCAGAAATGACCAAAATGTTGCTAGGTTCAAACTGATTATCGAAGGGTTTTATGATATAAGTTAACTCATGCACCATGATGCACTGTGAGTCTCAGATCTGTAGACTTACACTGGCTTTACTGAAACTTCTCTCATTGATTAAATAAAATAAAAACAACTCTGTCCAGGAGCCAAACATTAAAGACAATTCTACAGCAATGGAAACAATTCTTATTATTTGAGCCTGCTGAAGTAGAGAAGTTACTACAGAGAGACGTGCCTCCATGGATTCATTAATGTTTTGATGATGATTCTATTATTTGCAACAGAAGTACAAACTCAAAGAGGAAAATGGGTAATGTGACAAGAACAGCAGCACTCCAAAGTTTGTTAAATATTATTATAGTTTATTGTCATAACAAAAAAATTATATTTTTCAGAAAGAAAAAGAAAGAGAGGAGATTTTGACAGTGAAGGTTCAATGTAGTGATCAAGAAATGTATGAAAGGGGACTCAAAGAGGGAACAGAATTAAGAAATATTGAACAGACAAGGTGCAAGGACAGGACAGTCCTAACCATATCTAACTCAGAAGTAAGTCCAACTGAATTAAATGGGGCTTACTTCCAGGTAAGCTGGGTCAGGACTGCATCCTAGATTAAGAGAGAAAACACTTTGACTTAGTAGAGACAGAGCAGATAAATGGAGAAATATATAGTCATGAAATAAATAGTTTGAATTCATCAAGAATTACTGGTACTACTTTTCTGATTTGAAAAACAAACAAAACCTTGCACTGTTTGCTCAAAGGATAATACACTGCACAAAATCATCCTGTAAAACCAGTTTTTGGCTTCCATTTTGGCAAAGCAACAGTGGCCAAGAATGTTCTAATCACATAAACCTTTGGATAATTTCAGGTTCTTTGCTATAATAATTAGTCACTGTATGCTGGATCTCTTACCATCCCCTGGGCACTGCGAGTTTGGCTATATATCTAGTCAAATGTGTTAACATGTGGTTAGGTTTGCTGCCCAAATTGGAACTGAAACTCCTAGTTAGTAGTCAAACTCTCTAGACATGCCATTTAACATTTCACCATTTTTAATGTGGCATCCATCCACAGTGGATTTCTTATGTTAGCATACACAAATAATCAGTAAGTATACTTTCCTTTCTGAGAGAGTTGGCTCCTAGAAAGATTTGAACCACTTTGTGAAGTTTGCTGGGGCTGAGGTCCCTTCATCCCACCCTGCCAATACAATATTTGAAAGGGGGCCCAAGTTGATGGGCATTGCCATTCAAATGGTGTGCATGTCTTGTGATCAGTTATGTAGGGTGGGGCTGCCCCCTTGTTAGATAATCCACTTGCTATGTTCAAGAAAAGAACATATCCTTCCTTTACTAATTAGATACCTGCTAACAAATAAACTATTGGCTTCTATAGGAATAGACCACAGCACAGTGGTATGACACACACTTTGCATATAGAAGGTTTCAGGATTCAGTCCCTGACATCTCCAGAAAAATAATGATGATGATGCATGCTATGTGAAAACACTTTGCTAAGATCCCAGACAGCACTGCAAATCAGAATAGAAAATACTGGGCGAAGTAGACCATATCCCGGCATAGTTCAAGGCAGCAATCTATGTTCTTACAGGCAGCCCCATGTAGAGTATATTGTAGTAATCAAGTCTGGATGTACCAAGCACATACTGTATAACATAACCAAGGCCAAAGCTGCTTTGTGCAGATAAATTCACAGGTGGTAAAAGGATGTCAAGAAATAAAGGAGCACCACTCTGATTGGGGGGAGGGGGGAATCCACAGACTGGGACACAACCTAAAGTGTTTTGCTCAGGGAATTTTTAGAAAATATTCAACATGTGTCAGCTCATTCCAGAGCTGCAATATATGTAATGCCCAATAGTTCCAGTGATAAGACAACATAGGAAGTAGAAAGATTGTAGTTGCACAAACAAATTTCCAACTTGTTTCTTCTCTTAAGGAGAACTCTTTATCATTGCTAAGGTAAAGGTAAGGTAAAGGTACCCCTGCCTGTACGGGCCAGTCTTGACAAACTCTAGGGTTGTGCGCTCATCTCACTCTAGAGGCCGGGAGCCGGCGCCGTCCGAAGACACTTCCGGGTCACGTGGCCAGCGTGACGAAGCTGCTCTGGTGAGCCAGCACCAGCGCAGCACACGGAAACGCCATTTACCTTCCTGCTATAAAGCGGTACCTATTTACTTGCACTTTAAGGGTGCTTTCGAACTGCTAGGTGGGCAGGAGCTGGGACCGAATGACGGGAGCTCACCCCGCTTTGGGGATTCGAACCGCCGACCATGCAACCGGCAAGTCCTAGGTGCTGAGGTTTTACCCACAGCGCCACCCACGTCCCATCATTGCTAAGGTAGAACTACCCAAAGCGACAGTAAATAACTGAGTATAGTATAAGTATATCAGTTTCCTCTCTGTTTGCTTTTAAGGTTGCTACACCTAACACCAAGATGATTGCCAATCAAAAGTCAAGCCCTATATTATTTATTTAAGACTATTATGTAGCAGTTCCACTGGTTAACACTGCATTTCTAGACCCACTCCAAACTGCTGGTTTTACTCTATAAAGCCTTAAATGGTTTTTGTGACCAGGTAGTTTGAAAGAATCCTTGTATGAACTCTATGAACCTGCCTATGCCTTAACAACAGCATCTGAGGCCCTGCTTGTTGGCCCTCCTTTTATTGGTGGGCAGTGATTCAATCTGAAGTTGTTTGTAATCAGAGAACAGAGATCTTTATAGAGAGATTGCAATAAGATACTTAACATTAAGGACAAAAGTCATCACAGTGGTTACATTACTATTGCTCATATAGCACCATCAATGTACATGGCATCTTACATCACAAACAAAAATTGGTAGGTGCCTGCCACTAAGGACCTAACCATATAAATCAGATATTGGAGAAAAGAACAGAGCAAAGGGAAGAGAAAGAGAAAGGAGAAAGCCTGAATATGAGAAAACACACATATAAATTGTTAGGAGCAGTGTTCAAAACTCCCATTGTTCTAGGCACATTTTGTGACAGGGAATTTCGTTAGTTTGAGCAGTTTCTGAGCTCTGGGCACAGTACTGCGCCTAAGATTTCAGATTAAAACTGCAGAGTGGAAGGAAAGGAGGACCTTTTTCTGTCTCCCCACATCCAGCTACTCTCTAAAGCAGCGGTCAGCAACCTTTTTCAGCTGTGGGCTGGTCTACCGTCCCTCATGTGGGGGGCCGGACTATTTTTTTGGGGGGGGGGAATGAACGCATTCCTATGCCCCACAAATTACCCAGAGATGCATTTTAAATAAAAGCACACATTCTACTCATGTAAAAACACCAGGCATGCCCCACAAATAACCCAGAGATGCATGTTAAGTAGAAGGACACATTCTACTCATGTAAAAACACGCTGATTCTCGAACTGTCCGCGGGCCAGATTGAGAAGGCAATTGGGCCGCATCCAGCCCATGGGCCTTAGGTTGCCTACCCCTGCTCTAAAGACTGGAGAAGAGACCCTCTTAAGAATATTAGGGGGGTGAGCAGGGGAAGGACTAGACCATGTGAAAAATGAACATATTTTAGCTGCAGTTCATTCATTTTCAGCTTTGTATTTTTGACATTCTGTTGTTGCAGCCATAACCAAGGTTTAAGGTGCTATTTAGCTCCTAGCTTTCACATCTCAGTTTCTAACACTGGTTAGGAATTAGGATTCCTCTAAGTACAGAGGAAAGCTTGACAAGCTCTGGAAGTCTGGACCAAGCATCAATAAGTGAGAGCAGAGTCAAGAGAAACAGAGCTTAAACTGTCATCCCCTGATGTACCTGTACTACAAGACTGCCGAAGCAGCTGCTAACTTTCCAAGCAGAGCATAGCAAGGTAGCCCTATCAATTCCACTCCTTCCTGCTCTGTGACAATGTTGGCACCCAGAAACAGAGTGGCTACAGAAGAGGGCTCCCTCCCCAAGACTGGACAGGGAAGTATGAACAAGAGTTCACAAAAAAGAACCATGCCTAACCCTAAGAGCAGCAGGTGTGGGGAGTGGATGTGGCCCTCCAGACCTCTCTGTTTGACTCTCAGGAATCTCCTAGACCACGTCCTTCACCAGTCCTGCTCTAAGCTCATCTCAAGTGCTGTTGCCTGGCTGAAATGCATCCTTCAACCATAACAATGTCTCTTGCTTGCATGGATGGAGAGATTTGTGTGGGTGTGTAGGTGTGTAGAAACTTTCAACTTCTACATAAGTTGGAATGTAGCCTATTCTACAAAGGGAAGAGTCACATCTGCTGCTATACCCACATTTGCCTCTGGGGGTGCCCTACATGCCCTACAAGCAGCCCCCAGGGAATACTGGAAAAGGTATCCACCTCTGCTCTAAGCATTAGACCAACCAGTGAGGTAATAATCAGATTTAACCTCTTACCTGCTTTGCTGTTCCTTCCTGCATTGTTTCTGTGTGTCAAAGGTATGTGGCATTTCAAAAATACAGTTCAGCTGAGAAATTATATGCCCTTTAATGTTGCACTGCATACCCAAGTGTCGCCTGAGTTTGATCAGACTTTCCTGAAATCCCAGTTACCTTGGAAGCCCATGAGCAAAGGAAAGTTGTGAATGAACCCTAGTTATTTCAAGAAAGCATATTCTTCCTGGCCCACTGACTTCTACACAAGTGAGCACCAACCGCCAGTGTGAGATAGCAGGCAGGCTTTTAAGTTTGGAAGGAGTTGCATGTCCATTTAGCTATTAATAATCACCAAATGGTCTTGGGCAAGTACTGTTTCTCACAGGCTTGTTTAGATAACTGGAAAGCATGCTATAACGCTATAAAGTTCTACAGAATATATTACAAAGCATAGGCTACGATCAGGGCACATTGAAAAGCAGACAACTGTTCTGCATTAGTTAAAAGAAAGTGTCAAGTCACAGTTTGATAGTCTACTCTTACGGCACTTTATTTCTGTACTTCTGGGTGTGATGGTTTCAGATTTCCTTCCGATTAATAGGATGTCACTGCCTGTTTCCCAACAGAGAGGCAAGCAGGACACAAAACGCCTGTTTCAAAACCAACAGTGTTGCTCTTCCGCTCTCCCCTCCTTTCCGTTAAGGGGAAGAGGGGTGGCTGTAGGCAGTTTGTTAAAAGGGCCTGGCCTGTTCTCTCTTAATGTCCCAGTAACATAAACTAAAACCCAGTGAATGCCCTATGGCCCCATAGTACAACCCTGAATCTTTTCCCTCTCCCTCTCTCCCCATGCCAGGGCTCAGCTGTGGAGCAAAAGATGGCAACAACAGAGAAGGGAGTGCATTCCCTCACCAATAAACAACTGTAAGCAGCTGCCACGCAAGTAGGATTGGAGAGGAGGAGGAGATATTGACAGCCAGGAGTTGTGCCTCCTTAGTTAGAAACTGAGCACTGCCTATTCCTTGCAGCCATAAAAGACAAGTCCCAGATGGTTGAACTTGAAACCCATCCTTACAAAGATATGCAAACGGAGAGAAGCTTGGAAATGAAGGGGGGGGGGAATTGGACGACGCCACAGTTTCCATCCCATCTCCCCCCCCCTTCCCCTCACCCCATATAATAAACACAACAAGCTGGAGGGAACAGGAAGAACAGAGCTCTTTATAAGAGAAATAAAAGTTGCACGCAGCTCTCTCCCCGCCTCCAATTCTTTCTTTTCTCCCTTTAACTACCTCCTCAAAAACGAGCTGAGGGAGAAGCAGAAAGCCCCACAGACTGAAAGGAGGACATAGGAGACAAGCATTCCTCTCCACAAACCAATATTATTAGACACACACACCGGGGTTGGAGTGAAGGGGGGGGGAGCTCCCTCCCCAGCTGTTAAAAAGGAACAGTTCACCACCACACAACAATGCATTATTTTTTTAACTTCGAGGAGCTGCAGTATCAAACCAAAGTATCACCAGCTGTAGTCATGTATAAATAAGGGCGGGCGAGGAAGCCCGACCAAGCTCTGCCCCCCACCCCGCGCCCTTTCCTCTGCCCCTAAGGGACCAACATGCTCTGCTCCTGCCCCTTTTGCTGGCAAGGCCCGCAGCCCCCTCCCCTCACAAGACACCCCCTCATCCTTTTCCCGTTATAGCTTACGGTACTTGCCCGCGCTCGCCTTGGGCGTTCAGGAAGGCGCGTGCCCGTCAGGGCGCGCGCGCTCCCGCGAGCAACTGTTGGCCCGAGGTCAAGAGGAAAGGCGTCGCCTCAGCCGCCTCCTTCGGGCCCCTCAGCAGCTTGTGCGGGAAGGAACCGGGGCGGAGAGATACTCATGCTCAAGTTGACTTAGCGCGGATTTATGTTGCGATGTTCAATTCTCTCTCTCTCTCTCTTACACACACGGAGAGATATTTCGGAGCATGAAATTTAAAGGGAGAGAAGGAAAGCACACTTCGTGGGGAATATCATGTGCCATTAATAGGACTGACTGACGAGAGAGCCTGCTTTAGGGTCGCGCTTCCAGACCCACCTTGCGCCATCAGCCAAGACTGCTCAGGGTGTCTAAACTTTAAAGGAGGGTTGGCTGGTGGGGAAAACACACGGGGGCGGGGGATAAGTTTCCTTTTCTGGGGAGAAAGTGCAATCGGGGCAAGTGTGTGTCCTGTTGAACTTCTGAGTACATAGTGTAGGTGATGTAGGTGGAGACTTAATTGGGGCTGGGGTTGGTTTGTTTCTTTAAAAAGACTTTTTTATTGTATTGTATCCTGCCTTCCTGCCAGAGAAAGGAGCAAACTAGGAGCAAATTGCTAGGAGCAAACTAGCAATCCAAATACTGTCATAAGGTGGGGATGGACGGGACCTAAACCTAAGAAATTAATGAATGTCGGAATCTAGCTAATATTTAGGCTAGGAAGGGAAAATGCAAGCTGCATAACTGTGCCAGACAAGGAGGCTCATGCAAACCAGCCTGGCCAGGCTAGTTAAGCGCAGAGCCTTAAAGAAGAGTCCTGGGCCATTAAGGGCCATTGGCAATGCAAAAGAGCTGCCCTCCCCACCCCAGCTCTGAGGAGTTGGCAGAGCAGGAGAATCGGCGGGTTACCAAAGTGATGGAAGGCTGACGGAGAAAAGTGTCTTTACAGGAGGCTTGGGATTTTGGCAAGAGGTGTGCTGGGAAGAGGAGGAGAACAAAGGTCAGAACTATCTTGGGTGCTGACTGGAGAGGCTATAACCCAGAGACTGAGGAGCATGGCTGGCTGATCTGGACTCAAGCTGGCTGAAGCTGTGGGAGCAGCAAAGAGGGACTCTCTAGAGATGTAATGCTGTGGATTTTCTTTCTCTGTGTTTATATAGGTTATATAGGTATATTCAGGTTTATATAGGTGTAAAATAAACCATATACAGTGGTACCTCGGGTTAAGAAATCAATTAGTTCCTGAGCTCTGTTCTTAACCTGAAACTGTTCTTAACCTGAAGCACCACTTTAGCTAATGGGGCCTCCTGCTGCTGCCGCACTACCGGAGCAGGATTTCTGTTCTCATCCTGAAGCAAAGTTCTTAACCTGAGGTACTATTTCTGGGTTAGCGGAGTCTGTAACCTGAAGCGTATGTAACCCGAGGTACCACTGTATCTTAAAACACTACAGCCTCTGCCATGCCCTGAATTCACAATGGAAACACGACCCTGGGCGAGTGTTTTGCTACCACTCAGCAGAGATTGGAGTGGCATGTAACAATACAATTACAGTGGTACCTCGGGTTACAGATGCTTCAGGTTACAGACTCTGCTAACCCAGAAACAGTACCTCGGGTTAAGAACTTTGCTTCAGGATGAGAACAGAAATCACGCAGCAGCGGTGCAGCGGCAGCAGGAGGCCCCATTAGCTAAAGTGGTGCTTCAAGTTAAGAACAGTTTCAGGTTAAGAACAGACCTCCAGAACGAATTAAGTTCTTAACCTGAGGTACCACTGTATAATCCCTTAAAACAGGTTTTCAACCCTTTTGAGTCCACAGCTCCCTTAACAAACTACATTCTTTCTGCAGCACCCCTGTGGGGCTCAGGAGCCCATTTACTGTATGTCACCCCTTGCCTGCAGAGCTGGCAGCCTCTCACCCTTTTTCGAACACCCTCGTGGAGTCTTCCCACAGCCTCCTCTCCTCTCCCCTCTCCTTGAGAATCCTCTGGGCAGCTGCTACTGCCACCCCTGGTCTCTGAGCAGCTCAGTCCCAGAGAGAGGTGCCTCCCAAAGGCACCATTTGCTTCTGGAGCTCATAGCCAGGGTTGCTGCAATAAACAGTTGTGCAAGCCTTTGGGAGGCAGAGACACAAGAGGGCATCAGAGGAGGGAGGGAGGGAAGGAAAGAGGGACAGAGGCCAGTGTTGCCCACAGCACCCTGACCATCATTCAAGGCACCCCAGGGTGCCACAGCACACTAGCTGAAAATCACTGCCTTAAAAGATCAATCATAAAAGCAAAGACAAACAAAACATAGCACAAGCAGCAAGGGAATAGTCAAATGCATTCCAAAATAAGAAAACTAAGTGGTATGAGACTGATTTTACTTCCCAAGTTGTATGCAAATACATAATTTTAAAAGACATATCCTTACAAAATGTTTTCCACAGGTGAAAGTGGGATGATGCAGATCTCCCAATCAGCACCCCTCTTTTAAAAAATACTCAGTTTTTGAAGGTGGGGTAGCTATTGTCAGTTTCCAATAGCAGTTTCCAATGTGTGGAAGATTAGTCCTATAATTAGCTGGGAAAAGATGAGGATCAGAAAACAAGCAAGAAAAGGAAAAAGAGGGACAACTTACAGATTTATAATCAGGGTGTGCTGTAGCCTGACAGTAAGCACTGATGGTTAACAGCTTCCAGGCTGAGATCTAAAGAACAAAGGGCATCGAAAGCGGGAAGACAGCAAAGTACAAGGTTCTGGAGACTGTGGAGCAATCAATAGCCAGCTTGCTAAGAAATGACTCCTGTAAGGAAAGTGTTAGCAGCTGTTAGGCTCCTTACTGCAGTCTCTCTACCTAATTGCTGTAGGGAGGCATCTTTTTCTTAGCCATTTAAGGTTTTCACAGTGGTCATTATATTGACTCCACTGTTAGAGGCAGTAAGTCTCTGAATACCAATATGAGCAGAAGAGTCCCACACATGAGTCTTTCTTGTTTGACTCCCTATAGGATCTTCTTCACATCAAGAACAGACCTTTTCAAACTTTTATTTTACACACAATTTATTCGTCAAGTTCTGTCTTCAATTCAGATTTTAGCTGGGAAAGCTTTTCCTTTTTCTTAAACACACTTCTCACCCTTCCAGCACTCCATTCATTTTCATGTCCAAAGTGATTTCTTATGCCCTTGCATAAGTTCCCAACTGGATTATATGGGGGGGGGGGCACCTGCCCTAGAAGTAGAAGAGAGGAAAAACACCAGAATAGGAGTGGGAACTGTACCCTACATATGTGGGGCAGGGAAGAAGGTGAGGAACAGAGAACAGAACCTCCCCCAAGTCATTCTCTTGAGTTGGGTAGGCAGAAATGAGATCCAAATTCAGGGCTTTGTGACTCATCATTGAGCCTACATTGTACCAGAGGTTTTTCTTCTAAAGACTTCTTTCCCTCCAGGCCTTCCCCGATCCATAATACTGAACACTGCTTTTATTTGTTTGAATTAATTGAAATCCTGTTTTTATTGGTTTTTACATGCTGTTATACTGTGATTTTACCAGGTTAGTGTTGTATGCTTGTTTTAATTATATTGTTTATTATTTTTTACATTTTATAGCATGTAGAGTTGTGTGTTTTTTTTAAACCATCAAGCCATTTATAAATTATTGTAAATAAACACATGAATAAAAGTTCACATTAATTGATCCTGAAGCAAATACCGTACTGGACCTAGAAGGTATATTTCAACTAAAAGAGAACTTTTCAAATCCTAGGTCTGCTATACCCAGCCCAGTGGATTTTGTCCTTCAAGGCAGGAACTCGACAATTTAAGGCAGTTTATTGAGGCCTTTGCTGTAGTGATCAGGTGCTGACACTTTCCCTGCAGAGAAAGCATTTGACTGCTTGGGAATTTTCTGTATCACACTCTCTCAGCATTCATGCTATCTCTGGACTGAACGTAATGGATTTAGTTACGGTATTTCCATCCAGTTCCAAAACTGTCACCATGGAATCTATTTTGGATCTTATTAAGTTGGCTGGGGACATCAGCCAGGGCTGCCAATCATTTCTTCTGATTCCAGATCTTCTAGTATGTGCAATCTGGCAGACAGCAGATACTGAAGGAGTTAAGATTGGGAAGATTCAAACCCTGGCATACATGAATGGAAAACACTCACATTCACACTGAGAAGAAACATGAAAAAGTTCCTTCCAATAGCACTACCTCATTCCTTACAAAGGACCACCCTGGATTGGCCCCCAATCTTGAGTGTTTGAAGAGGTGGTCCCCAATTGCTTAAAGGGGTGACAGTAATAAAGCTGCTCCATGACAGTTGAGCAACGGCAAGTGGCTGGATGTCAACTCATATGTTCAAGTTCCTGTTTTATGCTAATGATGCATTTTTGTTGCTTTCATATCTTTAAATATCTCTGCCAGCCCTGATTTAATGCAATATGAGATGCTGAGAATCTCACTGGCTGTAAAATAAATTGGGATACATCTGTTGCTTCCCTGATTAGCAATTTCAGTTTTATTTTGCGTTTGGGTGAAAAAGTGTTAATGACTATATAAAACACTTACAAAGGAAAGGTCCCAACGTTGTTAATCATACAGTACATTTCCATATGAGAACAGTTTTGGAAAATATCTATCTGTACTTGCCCTGAGTTTATAGAGTGAAATTGGTATCTTGAAAATGAATGGGTCATTTATATTCTTAGAGATCTCCCTGCCCATGTTCCACAATTTTATTTTAAGAAAATTGATGTTCTGTTTCATAAATCCTTATGGGGACCTGAAAGAACACTACACATTCATTTTAAAATATACAATTCCCAATGGAACCTGGAAGCTCTTGCCTTCATAACTATTAAGTACCATAGTGCTTTTTAATGCTTTTCTTCTGTCTGATGGAGGTGACTGAATGGGCAAAGATAGAAATGTCACAATTAACTCCTTTGGAAAAGTTGGCATTACTTAATCTGAATATCCCTAAGACCCCAAACCTAATGGCTTCATTGGTTGGCCTGGAAATCAATTAATATTTCCTTAGACGCAGCCCCTTTCCCCACATGGATCTGAAATTGGCCTATCACATGCAACATTAAATCCTTATTTAAAATCAACAATGTTTTAACACTCACAAGGACTTTGCTTCTCCCCCAGGCCTGACTGTGCTACCACATGAGGGAGGAAACAAGCCAGAAATAAGCTAGTCATGACATGTGAATCTAGGCTTATGATCTGTTTCCTCCAAACAAACCATGAGTAATACGGTAAGAACAAACCTTGGGTTCCCCTTGTTGTTTGTTTGGCGAGAAGAAAACTACAAGCCCTGGTTCACATGTTAGGACAAGCCAAACTCTGGCTTGCTTCCCGGTTGCACAGTCAGGCTTCTAGGAAGAGTAAAGTGCTCATGCTCATTAAACCACAGCGTGTGGTTTAATGTTGTTGCGTGCCAGTCCGGCAACTCTTGAAAAACTCAAGAGATTTGTACTTGAAGCATGTCAGTTGTATAGGCTCGATTGGTATCTCTGCTGATTGGATCATATAATGTTAAGAGCTGCTTCAAGCAGAATTGAATTTGCCTCCTAACATGCTATGGCAATATTTACAATTGCAGTGTTGCTTGGTTTCGGAATCATATCCTGAAATCCCCTACTCATTTTTTCAGGTGTGGTCTGAAAACATTCAGGAAAACCTGGTCCATATGAACCATAGATGTCCTAGGTTTGGGAATCTGTGGCTCTGCAGATGTTGTTGGACTCAACCAGCAAACCCTCCAAGTGCCCCTGTTTTCCAGGGATGTCCCTGATTTAGAGAAGCCGTCCCAGTTCCTGATTTGATCTTGGAATGTTCCACTTTTCCTTAGGATGCCCCTATTTTCATTGGAGAAATGTTGGAGGGTATGTAACATCATCCCTGGCCATTGGCCATGCTGGCTGTGGCTGATGGCAGCTGGAGTCCAAGTTCTGGAGGGACACAGGTTCCCTGAAGGGCAATTTAGGCACTTTCTATATATGAACTTTCAGTTCTTTCATATTGAAGAGGATAGTATTTCAGCATTGGCAGTCCTTTTGCTTTTCTCATATTGATCAATTCTTAAGAGGACAGGTTGTAACTCAGTGGAAAAGAAGTTGCAACAAATGTGAGGTTTCTGATACCTACAATTTATTTTAGCGGAAATATGTTTAAGCACAGAGGCCTATGCATGTTCTGTCTGCCCCACACCCTTTCCCCCTTTCCCATTCTTTCTCTTTATTCTGTTTTTTTCATTATCCTAATCTTGAAAATGCATTCCACTTAATTTTCCCATTTTAAAACAAAGGGAAGTTTGTAATGATGGCTGATTTCCATTATTTGGATTGCTCTGAAATTTAGCAAGTAAACTAACTTCAGTTGTTTACATGTTATAAATTTGATTCTCTCAAACAAGGCTAAGTGGTTTCAGATTTACTTGGATTTCTGAGTGGATTTACTTAGACCCACCCACTCACCCTTTAAAAAAGGTATTGTTGTTGCTTCTACTGGAATGCTGTGAGAAGCATCTCTCAGCTCTGCAAGGATTATCTTGTAGCTGTGGCCTTAGAGCTCTGAGTAATTGAATTTCAGCTCTGAAGTAAAATGAATGTGGAAGACTAAAATGAGATCGCTGCATGAAATTATTTAATCTGTGAGCAATCAAGACAAACTAATCCATTAATCACTCTTGTGTTTACATGCTTCTATAGATGCAGATAACTACAAAGGGAAACACTACTGACACAATGTGGGGCTGAAATTAAAGCAGATTACAGTCAGCAACAACAACATAGAAGGCTGTTTTTAAAAAGGAATAAATAATTACTGCCACCTAATTTTTTGTTTTTATTATGGCACAGATATATACCATTCATATCTATTAGTTCCAATGGCTGTGAATGGCTCCTTACCCTTTTTCTCACTAGAACAGGGTCTCTCAAATATTATACTGAAGCAAAATATACAACACTAGAATTTTACAATTGAAATGCACTTACCTATCTTACTTCTTGATGTTAGGAACCACATTCTCACCTTAACCTGCTATAAATTTTGTTCCAAACAATTGCTCCTGGCAGTATACCTACAACAAGCATTTTATGACCACACTAGGGGCCATATCGACCCAGTGTTTATGAATCTCTGCGCTGCCTTCAAACATTATTCTAGACTAGTGAGGACCACTTAGCGGAAAAGGTGCACACAATCAACCTCACTCACATTTAGATCATTTAGATCAGGGTGGAGAACCCAAGGCATCCCAATGTTCTGAACTACAATTCCCATCATCCATGACCATTGGCCATACGGGATGGAGTTGATGGAAGTTGGATTCCAACAACACCTGGAGGGTTCCAGGCTCCTCACCCCTGAGTTAGCTCCCACTCCTGGTCCTGTAGACAAAGGTTTCTACAAGAAGCACCTTCAATAGCACCATTACTAGAAGCTCACTGATCATGTAAGGAGACCTTCTCTTAATGGCTTCATATTTGAAGCCTCATAGTAACTCAGATGACCTCATTAATTAAAACTGAATTTGAGGGTAGGGTTTGTGTTCTTTCCTCACTGTCTTATTATCCCAGCTGATTAGGGGAGAGTTCATGGAAAGCAGCTGTTTTATTGAAATTACGTTTTTCTGTGATAGAAGATACAGATGTTCAGTTCTTTCATCTTCTAAAACCAGTGCCTTAATCTCGGGATTCTTGCAGGCTTTAGTAGGCTTCATGCACACTATTATGTGCAAGGACCTCCAATTCATAGGCTCACACAGAGAACAAATGTTTGGTGCCAGTTTGTGGGGCCCAGGAGTAAGTTTACAAGAGGGGCCTGATTTTTAAAAGCTTGAGAATCACTGTGCATATGATAATCAGAACAAACCAGGAACAATTTGAAAGTGACAATGAGCAGCTGATGCTATCAAGAACAAAAATCATAGCACTTGTGCTACAGCTTTGATGATGCTTTCTCTAGTTTATGAAACATCTGAAACCTGTATTTTCAACTTCCAGCAGAGGGCCTGCAAGCTCCCTGCTTTCAGCTCGTCCAACAACACACAGCATGTCCAGTTGTCACACTACCTGGAGTAGTATCCTGTCGTTAACCATAGGGGGGCTGGGATGGAGGATCTAAAATTGGCAAAAACAACACTGCCTACAATGGCTGCCATATATCTGGATTTTCCTAGAAATCTAGCCGATTTCTGCCTGGACACTGCTTGCGGCCACAGTAATCCATATATGTCCAGGTAATTCTAGATGGATGGCAGCCCATCAAACTCTGGGATTAGATCCCTAATTTCTATTTAGGCTTATAACACCTCAGAAGTGTGTACAGACTTATTAACTGAAGTTCAGAACATTCCTGTGTTACTCAGAAAAGAAGAATATTCTATTCCTGGCAAAAACACTCCAGGAGGGTGTAAGGTTCAGGAGGGTGCGCCACCTAGAGAGAGTCCTGAGTGCCAAAGAGATGCCTCGAGGGCAACATGTGGCCCACAGGCCTCTGATTTCATACCCCTGGTCTAAATATTTGTATATCTGAAATACACAGTGGCTAATGAAATATAGCTGGAGAAGGAACTGGCAAACCACTCCAGTATTTTGCCAAGAAAACTCCATGGACATAAAAAATGAGAAGCTTTGAGAAGAAAGTGAGAGTTTCCAAGGCATGCTCTGGTTCATGGGGTCACGGAGAGTCGAACATGGCTAAGATGACTAAACAACAAACCACAATGATACATACATTTTGAACTGCAGTGAGATAGGATCAGATGTGCCTCTATATGCTGAAAAGGCATGAGTGAGGTGGCCACAGCCAGCCAGCCTGCCAACACAACCACAGGTTAAATGTGTGGTAACGAGGAAAAGGGGCCGTGCACATGTACATCAGGGTGCACTCAAGTGAACAAGCATACCCCACAGTGCTGGGTTAAACCCTGTGGAGGGCTCTAGGCAGTCAAAATCTCGGCCTCCCCCTTGCAAGTTATCTCAAAGCTTTCACTCAGCTACTCATGAATATTCTACTAGGATCTGGCGTCAGTGGGAACGTGCGACACACAGAAAGCTTCTTATCTGGATGTTTCTCGTGTGCACACTCCAGTGCAATAACACTGAACTAAGAAAGATTTATTGTAATTTTCTTTCAAGATCAAATCAATAATATTTTGATCCGTTGTTGCAGGGCCCCTAGAAGGCATGGGCCCATAGGCCGGTGCCTACTCTGCCTATTTGGTAATCCAGCACTGATACCCTGCCCCCATTTATTGCCCTACTTCCCACTGAACCCTGTGTAATATAACAATTACAAGTGGGTAATTCCAATAATCACTTTCTAGTCCCTAGTTCCCCATCATGAAGCAGAAATGCTTCTGCCACCATTTTTCAGAAAAATGTCCACTTTTCTTTGCAACAAGTTCCTTGAAATGTTGCCTAGAAGGCTCTAATAATGAGGAAGCAGCTTTTGTCCAGTTTATTTCCTTCCTAATCCACTTATGTCTATGTGCCATGAAGGAAACGAGCCTGTGCTGGGCAATTATTTTGGAGAAGAAAACACAGAAACAGCTCTTTGCTCCACTGAGCCCTGTGCCAGGGAGTCCTAAAGAGGTCAGACCTTGACTCAGAGAGGAAGTTTGCTGCAGGCAGATAGATTGGCGGAACAGAAGAGAGCTTGATGGGATGGGGCGTGCTGCAAAGGAACTTCCTGACTCTTGTTTCCCCCCGCCCCTAACTAAAAGTTTTATGCTATTTCTAGCTGTTCCAAAATCCAATGACAGAAGAAACAAATCACCACAGTGGGAGGAATCTTTAATCACAGCACCCTTACCCAACAGATGCTGGTAAGCTGACCTGTATGAAGTGGGAGGTCAATGCTATTTGGTGGTTCTGAATTCAAGACATGCTGAGATGCTTTCCTTGCCTTGACATTGCCCATCACAGTGTTATATCTGCTTGTCTGTCACAATTGTAAAAAATCTATCATCTATCTATCTATCCCACATAAAACATTAAGCATTATGCTACACCTGCTACTTCAGATGAATATTACGGTGAGCAAAATTGGAACCGTAGTTATCCAGTGTCCAAGGTAATGGATCTGTGCTGCAGTAAGAGCATTCAAAAGTGCCCACCCTTTTATGTAGGTAGTCAAGTACATATATTAGCAGTGTTCAGCTTCAAAGTTCTTTGGGGAACTTATCATGCTACTCAGATGCAAGTTATTTTGATCACAGTTAATGCCTCCCAGGCAACAGGGATTTCTGTCACGTTATAAAATTCTGGGTATTACTGTGCAGTAGGAGGTAAAAATAATTTGCCAGCATGCAAACAAACTCCGATAAGCATAAACTAAACCTAAAAAAAAATCAAAAAAATCATCCCCCTCTCATTGTGCTTAATTCTTCACAGTTCACAGTGTGTTTTAAATGGCTTTCAGGAAGCTTGAGTCCACAATGCTAAAGTCTGATGAATCAGCATCAGAAACTGGAGTGAGTGGTTGCTGGGAAGAAGTGATGGATTTGGGGTAGCAGAATTGCATGAGGTGAATTTCAGCATAGCAAGCTACTTAAATAAATCCCGGAGATGGGGACTTGAATCAGCTGGAGAACAGAGAAAGGAAATCTGTGGCCTTTTAGATCTCATTGAATTCCAACTCCCAGCACCCCTGACCATTGACCATGCTGGCTGGAGCTGATGGGAGTCAGAGTCCATCAACATCTGGGAGGGCACCACACCGGTGATTCCTGCCCTAATGTTTAAAATATTACTGGTCAAATTGTGGGAATTAGACTTTAGTTCCCATTTGCACAGTATGCAGAAGACAGCCCTGGGTTGTTTGACTCTTTAATTAGTTCTCTTTTTCCCTCCTATAAAAACCACGCAAGACACTCTCTTTTAAAGTTAAAGAATAAATAACTTTTTCTTAGTGTACGTGCAGTTCCTGCTTAAATATACTATGCAGGTAGGTGATGAGTATTCTGTAAACCGCCCTGAGACCTGCGGGTATAGGGCGGTATATAAAAGCAATCAATCAGTCAATCAATCAATCAATCAATCAATCAATCAATCAATCCCAGGCTTCTAAAAACCAGTAAAAAGAGTTAGGGCAAAAGATCTGCTATAAGAATCCTACTCCTACATATGGTTCTCCATTTTTAACCCCATATGGTTAAAAATCCCACTCTCCACAACTTGAGCAGTCTTGTCCCACACATGAAATTTTACTTTTCACTGTTTGGGGGCCACTAAAATGATGATTACCTATTCATTATTGTGATAAGAGTCCTCTTCCTACAGGAGCAGACCCGCAATGTGCAAAATAGCTTCCCTTTTCAGTGATGTGGCCTCTCCAGCAGACATGAGCTGCAGAGCTAACTAATGTTTGCTGTCTGTGTGGGGGATTTGTCATTTTCCATGGTTATTCTGGTCTATATTCAGTGCTTTGGAACTTTTCTGCACAATAAATAGCTGATTCAGCATGCCCAATGGGTGGTGAGGTGAGTCAGACTCATGCAATTTAAGTCAACGTCCCCAGCTGTAGGAGATGCAGTGTACTTTGGCCATGGCAAGAAAACAACAGTCATTGCTGAGGTAACCGGAGTGAGAGGAAGCAGAACTCAGAGCTCCACCAGATAACCTGTTTATGGAGCATTCATCCTGATTTGCTTGCACAAAGCTTACATGATGGTTAGAATATGGTCTGTCTTTATTGGGCATGTGTTTTGAGTTGTTTACAATGCAGTTATATGACAATGGACATTCGCCTGCATCCATTCTGATTCGCTTGTGAGGTGTTCACATGTCTTCCCAGTAATATTTACCTCACATTTTTCAGTCCATGACACCGACACTTCCCAAAATGCAAAAAGTCTGTTTTCGGGTTTTTTTATTAGAGTAAATTAGTTCCTCTAGAGCAGGGGTGGCCAACTCCCAAGAGACATCGGTCTACTCACAGAGTTAAAAACTGGCAGTGATCTACCCCTGTTTTTTGGGGTTCAGGTCAAAGTTGTTGAGCTTTTCCTAGGGAAGAGGAAGGGCCGTTCTTTAGGGGTTCAGTTCAAAGTTGTTGAGCTTTTTTTTATGGGCTGCAGGGCTAAAATGTCTAGGGGAGCCAAATTCCATGGGCTTCTTTGGGGGGAGCCAGTGATCTACCACTGACATCCAGTGATCTACCGGTAGATTATGATCTAGCTGTTGGACGTGCCTGCTCCAGAGCAGCTTTTCTTAACCTTGGGTTCCTAGATGTTGTTGAACTACAACTCCCATCGTGGCCAGTGGTCAGGGATTATGGAAACTGTAGTTCAAGAACATCTGGGGACCTAAGGATGGGAAAGGCAGAGAGGGAGAGGGAGAGGGAGAGGGAGAGAGACCAAAGGCAGCCTCAGGCATCCCTTCAGCATGCCTATACAGAGCTCCCCTCCCTCTGGCTACCAGCTGCCCCTGCTGAGGCCATCAGAGGAAGAGAAAGCAGCACTCAGGCATGGCCAGTGCTCAGGTTTTATGGGAATGGTAGTCCAACATCTGGATGGTACTAAGTTGGAGAAAGCTGCTCTAGAAACATAGCTGGGATTTGGGGTGCGCATTGATCAAGCTACATCAACAGCAGTAACCAAGCGTGATGCTGTTTATGCTGTCTCCTCACCCACCCACCCATGGGTGTTGAGGTTAGGCAAGGTTTGCATTAGTTCAGGTTAATCTCCATGCACAGCTAACGCTGAAGCCACTTTCCATTAAAGCCCCACTTTAAATGGCTAGAAAAGCCTTGGTAAATGGCTCCACAAAAGGCACACCAGATCATTTGACTCTGAACAGTTGAGGATGGGGCAGGCAGGGGGAGCGCTTGTTTTCAGTTCAGTGGAACAAATCACATCTCTCAGTTTTGTATTCTTAAGCATGTTCACATACTCAGCAGCTTTTTATTAGAGACTTTCTCCTATAATCATAATTATCCGGCTTTCTGGGAAAGCGGAAGTCAACACACGGTCCAAAGGTTTCAGCAACAAAAGCACGACTCTTTGGGGCAATCACGTGCACTTACGGACTTCCCTGATATTTAAAATTACTTCCAAATTATTGCCCCCAACAAATGTTGAATGACCTCTCTCCTATTTTTATGGCAGATGGAACAATGTGGAGAATGTTTATGATAAGATCCACTCCCTGATTCTCAAACACTAACCTTTCGTTATCTCTGCTAGTTTCCTTTAAAAACAAACAACAACACCCCCCCACACACACCCAGGGTGCATGATGTCATATCCTGAGCCCTCCCCATTCCCTGCCTGTCTTTGAAACTCTTACAGAAAGCTAGACACACTAAACAAGTGGACTGCTCTGTTCTGAACATAAGACAATTTATGTGTGGCTTTTGCCTGTTTCATTCAGTCCTGAAGAATTTGATTCAAGGAATCTGAATTCACCACAGTTCAAAGGAAGGAAGAATCCCAAGCACGGTGAGTACAGCCAACGTAGTATGCTTTGAGTCATAAGGAGGGAGTTTAGAAATTCAAATGTGTGTTGCAAATGTGAAATATTGTCTCTATTGCAAACTCAAGAAGGTTGTTCGGTATGGTGAAAACATCAGCTTTAATTAAAAAACCCACATGTATAGTTCTAAATCTTGGATCCCTTAAGATGTATTCAGTGCTCTCTGTCTCTGTCTCTGTCTCTCACAGTCTCTGTCTCTCTGGGTTGTTGTTGTTTGCAGGGGGGATCCTCGTTGAAAATATCTAGCAAAGTAGACTAGAAGTCAGAAATTTTCACTCAGAAAAGCTCTATCACATATGGGGGGGGGGGAATGAACACAGCCTTCTCAAGTTTTAAGATTGTGCAATATGGCTTTGACACAAATTCAAAAAAAATCCTCACAAATATCTACAATGTAATTCAGCTTCAGCACCTAGATTTTGAGACTAACAATGAAGCATTCTAAAGAGCCTGTTACACATTTGATTGCAAGTATTTTAAAAATTAGTTGGTTCAGTAAAATGGCACATTTTTCATTTTGTAGGATCAATGAAACCACTAATGCCCAGGACCCAACATTTCCATCTGTGTACTAGACTTACTTTCATTAGTGCAGTAAACACAGTGGGTTTGATCTAATCTAATTGTGATTGCATCCCAAAGAAATCAGCCTGAAATGTTAATCATGGCTTAGATTCCATTAATTCTAAAAGGAACTTACAATGCAATCCTAGGCATATTAAATCAGAAGGAAATTCCACTATGTTATATAGGACTTACTCCCATGTAAGCATTGTGGTTTTAGTGCAACTAACTATGGCTGCAATCCTATAGCCATTTATCGGAGGGTAAGTCCCATGGAACTCAATGTGACTTATGTGTGAACAGATATGTACAAGATTGCATGATTACTCTGGATCTATCTCTATGTATGTATTGGCTCAATGCTTCAATTCTGTGCACACTTATACAGGAGTAAATTCCATTGAACATTGTGGAATTTACTTCCAAGTAACCATGGACAGGATTGTTCTACTTAGGAGTAAGGATGGAGGATAAATTTCATTCAGTTCATATTTAAAGCTGAATGTATCAAATCTGCATTTTTTGAAACAATATGTGAACCAAAACACAGCTGTCCTCCTAAAAATTGCACTTATCTGAATTTTGCAATGTAGTTCTCTATCCAGTGTTTGCAAAATTGCATTTATTAGTAGAAATTGTGTATAAAAATGAAGGCATCGGTGAAAATAACATACAAAAAATGCATGATAGGTGGAAGTGCTTGCAAAAATGTGTACATTGGTCAATAAAATGTGTTTATTAGGATAAAATTACACAAACATGCTGCTGAATTTTCATGAGAATTTTTTAAAATTGCAAATTGCTGCAAAGTACGGAGAGCTGAATTTACACTGCCTGCTTGCTTAACAGGAATCTGCTTACACAACAGGATTTCTGGTTTATCCCCCCCCCCCGCTCCCCATGCCCACCCAAACCTGGAGGGTCCCCCAAACCTCTGGAGCAGATTTTGAAGGGACACACAGGGGTGTAAGGGAAGGAGAAGCCCCATTCTATGAGCAGAAACCCTCTCATACCACATTGGATTTCACCTCCTGCAATGAATGGGATGTACATTCCAATGATGGTGCTAAATATCTCCTAGTTTCATTGTACAGCTCCAGCCAAAGGAACTGTGCCAGATGATTTAGTGTGCTGTCTGGTTCTCAGAATCATTAGTGGAGTTTCCTATCAGCAGTTGTGTCAACACACTGCTCTTCCTGCTGATTCAGGAACAAACAGTTTCATGCTAAGTGATGAGGATTCCAATGAGAACATGACTCTGTACTAAAGTGCTCTGATGGGCACCTCTTCTCGCAGAACATATTTCGTGGAACTGATAAGTCAACTAAGCTTACCAGAGCGAAACAAAACACATTATTCAAAATGGTTTTCTGTCAGTCTTAACTCATCTTTAAAGTGCAGAGGCTGAGCAAATGCATCAGTTGTGAATTGTTGACACGGCTTAGCACAAGGACAAAAATGTTATGGTTTGGAGAGCTGTGTGGACTGAGGGTGGGTATAATATTATACTCTAATCTAAGAATAGCTAGGTAGCTGCCAGGTTGTATGTGTGGCACATTCTAAGGACAGAATTCAACAGACTTAAGTGGGGGGGGTGCTATCAGGGCAGGACTTTGGGGCAGAAGGCCATGAGCCCACCCAGCCAGGATGAGCAGAATGGTCCCCAAATGCTGCAGGACTGGCTTGCCATAGAAGTGTAGATTTAGAAGGGTTATCTAGTCCAACCTCCTGCAATGGAGGAATCACAGCTAAAGAATACCCAAAAGATGGCCATCCAACCTCTGTTTAAAAACCTCCAAGGAAGGAGAGTCTACCACCTCCCAAGGTGGTTCATTCCACTATAAAATAGCTCTTAACCACCAGGGCATTCTTTTTCCCAATGTTTAGTCAGAATCTCCATTCTTGTTACTTGAATCCATTGGTTTGGGTCCTACCATGTGGAACAGCAGAAAATAGGCTTCCTCCATCTTCCATGTGACAGCCATTCAGATAGCTGAAGATGGCTATCATATCAACTTTCTGTCATCCCTTATCCAGGCTCAACATACCCAATTCCCTCAACTGTTCTTCGCAAGTCCTGGTTTCCAGACCCTTTGTCATCCTTTGCACATCCTTTGTCAATATCCTTCTCAAATTGTGGTGCCCAGAACTGGACTCAGTGTTCCAGGTGGGGCTTCGCCAAGGCGGAATGGAAAATGCAGAAAGTAATGCAGAAAGAAACCACCACCACTGTAAGTCCATAGTGTAAAATTACCCAACTGCACCCCTGTGGGGATAAGCTAGTGCAGGGGTAGGCAACCTAAGGACCAGGAGCAGGATGCGGCCCATTCGCCTTCTCAATCTGGCCCGTGGACGGTCTGGGAATCGGCGTGTTTTTACATGAGTAGTAGTAGTAGTAGTAGTAATAATAATAATAATAATAATAATAATAATAATAATAATTTATTATTTGTACCCAGCCCATCTGGCTGGGTTTCCCCAGCCACTCTGGGCAGCTTCCAACAAAGATTAAAAATACATTAAAAGTATAACGTGTCCTTTTATTTAAAATGCATCTCTGGGTTATTTGTGGGGCATTGGAATTTGTTCATTTCCCCCCAAAAATATAGTCCAGCCCACCACATGGTCTGAGGGACGGTGGCCTGGCCCATGGCTGAAAAAGATTGCTGACCCCTGGGCTAGTGTGACTGAATGCTGCCCCATAGGAAAAACAATACAAAGAAAGTTGCAAACTAGTACACTGGGGAGAGTGCTAGATTGGATCTTTTTGTTTGGCGTGCCATTTTTCTTTGTGGAAGGGTTTTTGGGAGGGGTATAGTGAACCCTTCAATCACGTCATGCTGCACCTGCATTTATAATGTTGCAGTTTTACCTCCCCAGTGAGAACAAGGAACTATTTTTAGGGTAGCAAATAGATTGTTGTGCTTGGACTAGGTAGCCTACTGCAAATAAAGGCACTTCTGGCACAGTGCATAAAAAGTCAAATACAAGGGAAGGGTGGAGAGAATTTGCTTTTCTGATAGCACATCATACAGTAAGCAATTTTGCTTTCTTCCTGTCACCCTTGGAAAGAACTTGCCTTTCCTGGAAAGAACTCATCAATCTGTTTTACTCATCCAGTATCTTCCTTTAAAAACAACAACAAAAAACACTTATGTTGCAGAAACAAGCACTCTTTTCTGTTTTTAAATAACTTTCTCCACTCACGACTTATGAAATATTAAATATGTTGCATGACTTATAAGTGGGATAGCAAGCACTCCTTAAGGAGAAACCTACCTTGTTGCTGAGCCTTCTTGCAAAGGAAAGCAGTCTCTTGTCCTTTAAATAGTTGTGTGTGGATTTTGGTAGGTGAAAATGCTACACTTCCTGCAATCCCTCCCACCCATGAGACCTCTGTCTTTGAATAATACTGTGATTATGATTTAATAGATGGAAGATAGGGTGCAGCAGAACGGGAGAGACAACAACTCCCTGGAAAAAGGGGTGGGAAGTCAATAAAAATAAGAGAAAAGATCCCGGGCTGGGGTAGGGAGAGAACTCTGTATTTGAGTGTGATTGCTCTTTAAATCCAAGGGTGTAGGTGCAAATGTCACAATGCAGATTAGTTACTCTGTAACACAATTTGAGCACCCTTCTGTTCATGCAGATGGGATTTCTCCAGAGCAGAGCACTCACATGAGTTTCTTTTCTCCACTCTACAAAATCAGGAGGGAAGACACCCTTTCATCAGCTGGAATGTTCCCATTTTTCCATGCTTCCTTGCCACTGTGATGTTTCATACACATTATTAATTTGCATTGCTAGGACGAAAGTCATCTGTACAGTTTGGAGCATTTATGCCTTAAAAATGGTAAAATAACAAGCTGATTCTTTGATACCCGATGTATCTCTGTCGTTCCCTAAGGAAGGCAGCCCTTCTTAGGATACTGCATGCTGATTCATGGATTTAACACTGCCCTTATGTTGATCTGAGATGGATTTCTTTACTCAGTAGACACCCAGTTTTGCCCACAAATAGAGGAGGAAAATTCCAGCTTTTCTGTTATATAATATATGCTCTTTAAAATATTTACACAGCCAGCCACGGTGGAGTTTTCCAGGGAAGAGCAGGCCTAAAACTGTATCTACCTATCTATCTAAGTACAAATACTCTGTTAGGAACAAAGAACGTAATCATTCATTCTGCAGACACCATTCCAGTAGAGCTAAGCAGGGAATGGTTAATAAACCCAGGGAGAGTACATTTCCTGTTGCTCAGTGGCAATTGCTGAGGAAACTTGCTTAATCCATCAACAGAGCTGAGTTAACTCTTGATGGAAGGGAAACGATTGTAATTTCCTTTAAGGTATGTCTAAAAGAAAGAGAAAAATAAATCCCAAACTGTATCAAGGCCTTCTTTGCACATAATAATTCCAGAATGGTTACCCAGATTGTCCGTTCTGAAACAACTTTGTTTTTCTTGGGATTTTGATTTTCTTATCTGCATGAACACGGAATTCTCGGTTTTGCAGTTATGGTTTCTCACATGTCACGGTAGCAGAATGCTAAGAGCAGCATTGCAATGTAGCGTTCTCTGCTCACACCTTAATAAACTGACCCCCTGTTCTGATATCATCATAATGCATTTTTTTCTCATTTTGAATAGATGCCGTTTGGGACATACACTATAGTATATGTGAGAATTCCACCCAACTGATAAAAGTTCAACTGGGAATCATTAATGCACTCTTCCCATCTGGTGTACGTAAAATGCAGACCTGTAGCTGCTGAGTAACAGGCAGAAATCCAGCAGGTACAGGTCTGCATTTCTATGTACGCAGAGCTTCTGTAAAGTGAAAAAGGTGGTGTGCCTAGAAACCAGCAGCTTAAAACAGCAATCCTAGCAAGTTTCTAGCACAACTTTCAGTAGGGGGTGGAGGTTATGAAATGTATGTCATGGGTTAATTTCTAAATAAAAATAATATGCATGAAATGAGAGAGCGGCCGGGGGTGTGTGTGGAGAGATTATTTGGATGTCTGAGCAACTAATGGTTTGTTGTGATACGCACAAGCTGCAGCGGGCCTTGTGTTTACAAGCTTCCTGTTCCAGGACAGCCACAAGGGAATCATGGGCATTTGCTTTAATTTTTTATTAATTGTGGTGTATTATTTTATCTGAACCCAACTAATCAGTTTAACTTAATTGTGGTTTGTTTGAAACAAGGCATTCTCAAGCCATGGGTTGTGAATCTGGTTTCTTTCAATAAACCATAGTTAAGATTAAACACTTAACTGCAATTCATGAAAAGCAGAAGTGATTCCTCCTTGAGGTTGTTCCAGAGGAGGAGAGAGGAAATATACACGCCCAAAGCTCACTGCAGTTCCTTCCCATCACGATAAACTATTATTTGTAGCAATGTCTGAACTATGCCAGACTGTGAATGTTCTGTAGCAAGGGAATCAGGCCTCCAGAAGCTCCCTTCTTTATTAGAACTTCCCATCTTGCTAACCAGAGTCCTGGCATTCAGAATAGTTTCCAGGGGTGAATCCCGTAAATGCAGCCTCAAATCAAGTCCAGTAATACACTTTTCGAGCTTCATTCCAAAAGAAGCCCTGCTGCCCATTTTGGGGGATGGGAAAGGGCAGCTGGGGTGGAGGGACAGATTATATTTTTTACCCAGTTATATTTTTTCTAAAATTTATCAGATTAGACCATGAGCCTCCATTTCCATTTTTGCTGCAGATGCTTTACATGGGTGTGTAGCAGACTTGAATATATCTGCATAAGAGATAGCTGGACTTCCTGCCAACTTCCATATCAGTTTGATAACAATAGTTTTGGAAGAAGCATGTCAGGGTCAATAAAAGAAATTTGGCCTCAGGAAAGTTGTAAACAAAGAAAAAAGTGGTTCCTCTCTTTCTGTTTCCTGTTTCCTTGACAGGCTGCACTTCCTTTTGTTTAATTACCACATCATGCGGATATGTGCATCAACACCTAAATCAGAAGAGGGCAATCCTTTTCCAACTGAAGGTCTCATACCCTCCAGGGCTATCTGTGGGGTGGGTCGTGGGGGTCACATGCTGGTGGCAGGCATCCCTGCTTTTGACTTTCAAGCATCTCTTCAAAACTTTTTTGCACTGACAGGCCTTCACAGCTGTTTAGTTTTTGATTAGCCAGTCACTTTAACGGTTATCTGCATTTTATTTTTTTTAATGATTTTTTATAATGTACACTGCTTTGATATTTTATGATATGGTGGTGCAGAAATACTTCTATAGCTAAATGACGGCCAGGACTAAAGCCCAAATTGGATAGGTTTGCTGCTTTTTCTTTCTCTCTCTGCCACCTCTGTCTGTCTGTCTGTCCCCACTCCCTCTCTATTATTCCCTTCCCTCTCCCCATCTTTTCCCAGTAGGCTGACAAGGGAGAGAAAAATTGCTCTTGCCAGAGGCTTGAACTGATCACTTGCAGAGAACTTTTGAAACTGGGTCGAGGGCACAGGTTGCATGCCGCTGACTTGCATGATCAACAGCTGGGGCAGCGCTGACTTGTCTGTAGGAAGCCTGGACAATGGAAGCAGCAGGGTATCAGAAGATAAAAATCTGGGTCACCTTGGAGATCTGAGACTCAGGAAAAAGGAAAGCAGCTCACGTATTGCTTCTCCTGCCAGAAATTACCCCAGTAGCACCATCTTTCAGTAGGTTAGGAAATTGTGACTTGCATGCAAGGACACAAGAAGGGATTCCCCCCCCCTCCTGTTCCGCCCTGTATTCATCGCACACAGCATTATTTGTGCTCTGCTACAGTTCACTTTCTGCCAAAAACTAAGTTACTCGTCTCACTTTCCACTGCAGCAAAATTATGTAAGTAATCATGTAAATTATGTAGTCAGTATGTTATCCAACCCCAAATCTACACACACAATGAAAATGGGGTGTGTGATGCAATCAATTTCTTATCAAATGGGGAAAATGACAGTGAATACAGATTGTATTTGGTGGACTGAATTTACAAGTAATAATTACTTTTGCACTGGAAAAATAAAAAGTAATGATATGTAAGACATACCACACAATGCACAACGTTTCCTTTAATATTAAAGTGAAAGTGTGTGTGTGAGAGAGAGGCTTAGATATGTTGTGGCATGAACTGGGTTGTGCACACAGCACCATCTGCGCACAGCCAATTGCACATGCAGTTTGTAAAGGCTGTATGAGCTGCATGAGCATGTCTGATCTCCACACAAATCCAATGCAGACATGCCCTTATCATTTTCCATCGCACAGTAAGATCCTTTGGGCCCAACTACCTTTAACATCCACAATCCAATTAATTAAGTATCCATTGGCAGGTAAGGTTGGAATGAAAGCATCTCTCTAGCATGCATATGAAAACAGCAAAGATTCTAACCCATAATCTATAAGTGGGTGTGATGCCTTTCCCTATGATTAGAACGTGGGCTGGATATGTGGATCTGATTAAATTTCATGAATTTAATTTGAGAATAGGTAATTTGGGCCCCTATTGGCTACTGTAGACTAATTGGATGACTGAAATATAGCCTAATAAACTAAGAGCAACAACAGCAGAGCTGGTTTTTATAAAATCCACTTTCCTGTGAACTGAAAGTCAAACAACAACCCCCACTGCTGCCCAGCCCTGTGATGAATGGGAAATCTCTGGGGGAATTTGTGGGAAAGTAGCTGCTATAAACCTGTGCAGAGACACTCAGTGGATTATGGCTGATGCCAGAAAAGCATCCTCTCACTTGCTAATAAAAGATGCAACAGCATGTTCAGAGGCTTTGGGAAAGGTAAAGCACAATTGCTGAATCCGACACGTACAAGCCGTGATTACTGCAATCAGCACCTGCCTGTGTGCCTCACCCCACAAAAAAAGCAATCAAGAGATACTTCATTTATGAAAGGCCATGAAGAAACCCCGGCACAGGTGGGGGAGGGGAAAGAGGAGGAATGACAGCCTGTCTTACTCTCTCCTTAGGCTGCGGGCTTTTAGTTAATGTGTGGAAGGCATTGAACACAAAAAAAGTAACTAAATACTAAAATATCTATAATCTGAAGGAAACATATAATTATGTGGGGGAACCAAGAAAATACTAGTTGGAGCAGGGCCAACCCCAATGTTTTCCAACACAATTCCCAGTTTGAACTTTGGTGACATTGTGTGGATGCTGTAGAAAAGATGTGCATGAGTAGCACCAATTCCAAAGTAAACTCCCATCTTGAATCACCTGTTACTTACAAAAACAAAAGTGGATGCTTTCTATCTCTGCATTTGATGCACAAAATGGGGGCAGAGGAGAGCATGTTCACCTGAAGTTTGAACAGGTACTTTCTCATAGCCCCAAACTACCACTTCCTGTTTCAACTGAGCTTGCTGGAAATTTTCCTAGGCATGTTAACCACTGATACATTTGAAGTGTATCTGCATCTAATCTCAGGTCACTTCCAGACCTGTTTATTGAACAGTCATCCTAATTTATTGGTGGGAAATTTAGATGATGTTGGTTATCTATTGAGCATTCATTCTGATTTGTTTGCCGGGAACTTAGATGACTTAGATGACAAGCAAATGTTATCCCACGCTTTCAAGGATGTTTTCCTGTCAACTTCCTTTTTGCAAAAAGTCTGATCTTCTGATGTTCACTGTGCAAGACGTCCAAATTAACTCTGATTTCACAAGCTGAATTTGCCAGTTTGTGATTGAATCCTACCCCAAAAGAGTAACAGGCTGGAAGTGGTCTCAGTGCAGCACTGCTGCACTACATTGGAAACACAGAAAACATCCAGAAAAGGGCAGATAGTTCCCCACCAGGAACCTGGCAGAGAATTTAGGAAGTGAAGCTCACTCACACTTAGCTTCATTCCAGGAGCACAGTTTCATTCTGCTTAATTTTCTGCATTTCAAATTCCTCTTAAGGCAGGACACTAAAAAAAAGAAAGTGGCAATCTTGATCCAGCTTCTCTTCCTTTCCCCATAAATCATAATGAGCAAAGTTCCTCCCAATTTCAAAAGGGCAAAAAAAAGAACCCCCCCCAAAAAACCTGTATTCTGCCAGTCCCCCCAAGCACTCACTCAGAATTCTCAGTTGACATTGGCCAGTGTCAAAATTGTAGAAACAAGTCAGTCTGGATTCCTGACCTATCCATTTTTCAGTATGCTATTTCACTGTTGGGCATAACTGACCTTTTCATTCACTTTTTGATCAGAAAATGAATGCCGATGTGCTTGTCAGAAGATGTTAGCACATTAGAACAAAGCGTGAGAACAGAGGATGGAAAGCAAATCCAAATGAAAAATGTCTTACTGACCCAAAGAGAGGCTTTGATGTTACACACAGAATAATTACTTCTCTGTTGTGCTTGCGCCTGTTTACACAGGAGCTGAAAAGACTCCGCACCTCACTTGTGGTCAGTAGGTTACATTCCGTTCCCCTATCTCCATATGCTATGCTTAGAGTCCAGGAATTAAGTGGATGACCTATTCAGAAAGGACCAATGGACCCATTTAGTCCAGCATCCTGTTCTCACAGTCGCTGACCAGATGCCTGTGGGAAGCACACAAACTGGACCTTTTGGGGGGGGGGGAAGCAAGATAGGAAATAAATAAATAGTGGACAAGCCTGATGAGAGGATTTGCTGCCAGCCCTAAGTGAAAGAAGAGACAGCCTGGCAGGGAATTGTCTAGAGCACACCATTACATCTGACCTGGTCCTGTGTTTGCAGGAAATATCCCAAGCACCTTGTTAACAAATCACTCTTGAGGTGCCTCCTCGTAATACGACAGTGCCCAGGAAACACTTTTCCTGCTTTCTCCACTTTTCTTCCTTCTGGCTTTATATTGTTGTTGTTTAGTCGTGTCCGATTCTTCATGACCCCATGGACCAGAGCACGCCAGGCACTCCTGCCTTCCACTGCCTCCCGCAGTTTGGTCAAACTCAGGCTGGTAGCTTCGAGAACACTGTCCAACCATCTCGTCCTCTGTCGTCCCCTTCTCCTTGTGCCCTCCATCTTTCCCAACATCAGGGTCTTTTCCAGGGAGTCTTCTCTTCTCATGAGGTGGCCAAAGTATTGGCAGCTCAGCTTCATGATCTGTCCTTGCAGTGAGCACTCAGGGCTGATTTCCTCAAGAATGGATAGGTTTGATCTTCTTGCAGTCCATGGGACTCTCAAGAGTCTCCTCCAGCACCATAATTCAAAAGCTTTATATTAATGCATCACATTAGATAGATGGGAAGTTATCTTTGCTAATGCTGGCAGGTAGAGCCTACAATATTGCCTTAAAAGCTGTGCTGCGCACACACCTTACCTTGACTTTTCGCAACACAATACTTTCCATGTTTACTCAGAAGTCCCACTGAGTTCAGTGAGTACTTCTTTGACTCAAACCCCAAGTTTATTTGCTTAAAGAGGTTAACTTCCAAGTAAGTGTTAACAACAGAACTAGAGCCTTAAAGGCCTACCTTTATTGATTTGGAACTGAAAGCCAGTGCAAAACAAGGCATTCAGCAAGGTTATGTGGTAAATTTCAGTATCAGCCTACCCTACTCACAAGATAAGTGTTATAAGCCTTGAGACACGTAAATGGCTCATTAAGCAGTAGAGTTAATTGAATGCCTGAGTGAGACCATTATAGACAGTGTGTGCTAGTGATTTACCACTGACATAATTAGGTGGTGGTAGTTTGGCTTCTAATGAAAATATAATTTCAACTGCTGCTGACAATTAAAAAAAACAAAAACACTATCTGCTGTAAACCGATTAAGAAGATAGCAGAGCTGATCTACAATATTTGTCTAACACAGAACCTGTTTTCTTTTAAAGCACGCTCTCCCTTTTTCTGCCCTAAAGCAGAAAAAAGTGTAGCTCTGGCATTTTAATATGTGAAGGAAACCAAAGCTGCATATCAGATGGTGTGGAATCACCTTCAATATGTCTTTGTTGCAATAACTGAAGATTTCCGTACATGCCCATTATTTATTTATTTACTTTTAAAATATGGTTATGCCTGTACGTATACAAGAGGTATACAACATACATGTATATAATAAAACTGTAATGATAACAAAAACAGCACAGCTCTATTCTTCCTTCATGCTGCTATTCAGGGTGATAAAATCATAATGGTCAAGTCAGTAAAGAGTTCTTTCATATGTTCGGAAGTTGTCACATTAAGAGCAACGGGACCTCTCTGGGAAGATTTTGGTTTAAGCCTGTTTGGAAATGTAAAAAGTTGGATATTATTTTCATATTTTCTAAGAGTTTTCCAGGTACCTACTTCCTCCACTTGCCTTTTTCTTTTCATTTTATTTAACACATTAACTGTAGAGAGCAAACATTGCTGTGTATCCTCACGTCCTAACATGAGTGCCCCATTTCAGAGTCTACCTAAACTTTGGGGACACTCGATTCCACCAAGCACCCCAACTGACTCTCTAGCCCTCCAGGCTACTTAGCATGCTCATTCTTCATTAATAACACACATACACTACGTGTGTTAAAAATAGTAGTTCTACTAACCTTGGGATTCCCCGAAACATGATACCACCTCTCTCTTGTTTCAGTTCCAGTTTGGTTGGCACTCACTACCTATGCATTATGCTACTGGGAATGATCTGGAATGCCAAGGAACATATTTCCAGAGGGGTAATTGTGTGAGTCTCTTGCACCCCCAAAAATCAAAGCCTCTCCTGGAAACTTAAAGACTAACAAATGTCTTGTGGACTCAAGCCCAGTTTGCTCTTATGTACCCTGATCTCCAAGCAGTTTCAGTTCATAACCTGGGTTGTTTCCATGGAATGAAGCCACTAAAGGTTTGGTGTCTCTTTGTGATCTAGGGTTATATTTACGCCTTTAGGTGGAAATCCGCTTGAATGCCAAAAGATGCCCCAAAGTTCACTGCTTCCCATTGGATTTTGAGGGGGATGCAGCCAACCCACAAATTTTTGTTAGCTCCTACCATCTAGTACTCAAGCTTCTTTCTCTGATTCTGTGTGCCTCTTGAAAACTATGAGTTTATTATACTCTGACAATCTGATGACAGCACTTCCAGCCAGGGAGGAAGAAAGATATGCTGACGTTTTACTACACTGCCTGTCATCTTCCAGAAGTGTGTCCAGCAATTCAGTTTCTGTGCCACAGGCCAAGGCTATTTACTGAAGAAAAGAGACATTTTAGCAGACCTCTTCTGCAGACCCCAATCTTACAATTATACAGGGTGTTCAAAAAGTAACTATACACCTATGGACAATGTAATACATAGTAGGTGTATAGTTACTTTTCGAACACCCTGTAGAATCACAAGTTTGGAGGGGACAACTCCAGCCCATAGCAATATATTATATAGTTATAATGTAACAAGCGTTCAGATTTCCTAACTATACAGTACATGCAGAAGTGTTCACAGAAACTTGCATATCTACTTGAAAACTAAGAAAGGGTGATCTAAAAATGTGCATGTATTTTTTGGTGGGGAATCTTTTTTTCTAAAATACCAGTACCTTCTTGCTACTGGTACTTAACATAACCAGCTACCCAGTAACATTTTCACTTGGAAAAAGGAATTTCCTTGCTATGAAGATGACTTATTTCTCTTTTTACATATTACATATTGCAGTTTCCTGTTTGGTTTAACCTATTTTCCTTATTAAATTGGATTACCATTTTTGAATACCTGGTTGCACCTTTAATAAAGATCTGAGGCGATTAAATGGTAACAATTTTTATCTATATGCAACAAAAAGCTTTACCTGCTAACTTCTGTTGACAAAAACACAGGGACTGTTGCTGCTGTTGGACTACAGCTCCCATCATCCCTAGCTAGCAGGACCAATAGTCAGGGATCGCACGAGTTGTAGTCCATCAACAGCTGGGGATCAAATTCTGAGAAACAATGGACCAGACTTCAGCCTTACATCCCTTTTCAAGGCACCCAGGAAACGCGTATTACCACATATCGCCTTAAAGGCTTGAGATAAGAGTGAAAACCGTTGCAAATATTGAGAAACCTCCCATTGCATTAATTCAAACTCTATCGGCACTTATTAATGGAAGTTGCCATGCCCATTTATTCCTTTATTTCACAGCATTGTGCACGCAGCTCTACGCGTGGCTTACAATAAATAAGGCAGAAGGGTGAGTTGGAGGAATGCTCCAACTTAATGACCGGGGGGGGGGGGACACCATCCCTGACTTCTTCCTCTCCCACTCCGTTCTCCTCGTTTTAAACGAATCATGTGAGTGTGTGAAAACGTCCTCTTCCGCCTCCGATTGGACAGTGCGTGGCACGTGACCGCCACCAACGTCCCGCCCCGTTCCTTGTACGGACGGATCCTGGAGGTGATACGAGGATGCGCGTGGGAAGGACGTGGGCGTGAACGCGAGGGTAGGGGCGGGGCGGGATTCCTCCTCCCCTTCCTTTTTTTAAAGGAACACCCACACGGTGGAGATGCGGCGTTCGCTGGAAGTCGATTTGCTTGCTCCGTGGTGGTAATGGCGGGGGTGGGGTGGAATCGCGCGCGCGCGCTCAGGAAGGTCTGGCGCTCGCGCTCGCTGGCTGGTGTGTGGGCGTGTGTGGCTAGCGCGGAGCCGCGCTTTCATTGATTGGGGCGGTCTTACTGGGAGAGGGAGCGCGCGAGGGCGTGCGGGTGTGGAACGCGCGCAGCACGGCAGCGGCACCCGCCCCACTAAGAAAACCGAGGCGGCGGTGAGGGGAGATTCGTTTGCTCCGGAGGTGGGGAAAAAGAAAAAGAAAAGCAGCAGCGAGGTGAGGGGGCGGCGTCATTTAATTATTATATGCATATATTCCAAAGGGATCCCCTCTTTCTTCCCAGGCAGGGAGGATGAGGCGAGAGGTGGTTAGTGGCGTTGTAGTAAGTAAGGGCGGGTGGCTGGGCTGCTCCCGCTGCTGCAAACTGCGAAAGGAAAGGGGGGGGATATTGAGCTTCTTTTTCATTCAGTGCCCTTGTTTCCAGGGTGTGATATGTGTGGCAGGGGGGAGAGAAACTCAGCTGTTGACCTGGGAAAGTTGTCCGTGTGGCGCGGGGTGGGGGGGGGGGAAGGGAGCTACCCCAGCTGGAGAGACTTTTGCCATCTCTTTGCATAGCTCTCCGTGGGGTTGCTTCTGGCGGAGAGATGGAGGTGCTGCTGCTCTGTTTTTAAGCACTTCCCTTTTCTGTGGAGTTCCGAGTGTTTTCCTTGGTGGCGCCACCGAAATGGTGTCCGCCTGGGCTGAAGCAGAGGGGCGGGATTGTGCGGCTTCTCGACCTCGAGCCAGGCGATGCCTTGGGGTGTGTTCAGAGGCAGGATACCTTCGAAATAGCATGTGCTGGGGGCAAACAACAGGTGGAAGCTCCATGGCTTCGTTGTGGAGAGTTGGTGTAATGCAGAGATGGGAGGCCTTTGACTTTTCAGTTGCTTTTGGACGCGATTCCCATCAAGCCCAGAGAAGCTGGTTAATGGTCAAGGGCAGCGGAGGGCCACAAGTTCACTGGTTTAGTGTCTAACAGGCTAAGGTTGCAGTCCTCAGTTGATCCCATTCGATTCACTGAGACTAACTTCTGTGTAGACATGGTTAGGGGTGCCATGAACTGGGAAATCCCAGGGTCACTTTCAGGTCTCCGCCATCTGCATTTTGTGACACACACGTTGCATAGAATATTATATGGATTGTAAATATTATCCACTTCCTGCGTGTGGACCCTGTAAGGTTGGCTAGAAGGGATCTTTGTATAGTTGTCATTGGGGTAGAGCTGGGAACGCTTTGAGACAAAGTAAAGAGTGTAAGGAAAGAGGGGTCATTAACCAGTATGTCTGGATTACGAATTGTGAGAAAGGAGGATTTCCCCTTTCAGTTACTGGGGGAGGTTAGTAGGCAGGAGCAGACTTTGGATCTGCCAAGGTTATTCTAATGAGTTTGTGAGTGCAGGGTATTTATAGAATTGGGCAGGAGTACTTGAAATTCCTCCTCTCTGGCCAGGTTATAATTGTATACATCGATTGAAACATGAATATGATGTGGCCAAATTGTAAGTATAGCTGACTCAATTGTTTGGGCTTGTCCGGTTCTTCAGATATGGATTGGGGTGCTGTAACATGGATATGGCAATACTTGAATTGCTATTGCTCTATCCTGGCTTTTGACACCTGTTATATGGACCCACCTTATTTTCCATTTAAATTGTTCTAACCGATTTTAATACTGTATTTTCATATTGCTGTAACCTGCTCCAGAACCTTGTGGTAAGGGTTCTTAAGAAATACTGGGTACATATATATTTTTAGTCCCATGAAACTCTTGTTCGGACAAAAATGATAAGAATATGTGGTGAAAGACATTGAGAAGCTGCTGCTTATAGATGCAGCTCTTTTTGCCCTGGTTATTCTTTTCCAGAGGCCCAACAATACTTGCTGTCAAATCTTGTATGGAATATAAGTTGAAATGTTGGGTGGAGAAGACTGGTCTGCTTTTATGGTCACATTGCCAGATCCATAAGCATGTGTGATGGAAAGGTAGTTGTCTGTCTTCAGTGCAAATCCTTTCACTGGGCACATTTTTGCTGTGGCATCCTAGCTGGGGCTGTTTAGATGCACAATGTTGATTTTGAGCTATGTGGAGAAGACAGCAGCACAAGAGATTCTATGTAAAGGAAGGGATAGACAGGCTTGAGTTAGGGTGCTTGTGATGCCAGTGAAAACTGCTGCTTGAGAAGACTTTCCTTTCCCACTGGATTAGGAGCTGACAGATTGTCTGTAAATCTGAGGGTTGCTGTACTGATTTAAAGCCCTTCTCCAGAAAGGCATGATGTGTATGCAGATTTTAACCAAGCATGTGATAGGAGCCAAGCATTGAGTCATTGTTAATTGGAAACTTAATACTTACTCTTTCTGCAGCTGCACAGAAAGACAGTGGTTATTAACTACTGCTTATTATTTTTAATCAAATACTTGCTAATTTGTGGAGTTTCCTTTTCTTAAAAAAATCTGAAGCTGGCAGGCTTAAGAAAATTCACTTCTTTAAATCACTGTAAAAAGCTGCAAAGGATATTGTAGTTGAGGTTATTTTCTGTAAGGTTGCTGCTCAATTTAACAGATGAATACATCATGGTAGAAGAAAAGAAGAACAAATCCAAATCTCTTGCCAACAATCTCTTTCCTACTGGTGCCAGCCTTTCTCCTGGTAGTAAATTCGAAAGTTTAAATGATTTACAGTTTCAGCTTGTAGAGGAATTATTCCATTAATTGCTAATGTAAACGTTTTTCGAATGGCGAGCTTGTGTCTACTGTTCTATCAGGTGGTGCTGTGTGATATGTGTGTTACTTACATTCCCTTCATACTGTAGCCTTGATTGTAGCTTTGCCTACAAAGTATGATGATAATGTAATGTACCTTAAAATTGGTAGAACTGTGCAGGATGGATTGGCAGTTACTGGGCATGTTTTCCAATTAGATGGAAAGTAAATTCCCATGTTGGTTGGTTGACTATTACAGTACATACTACTAATTTTAAAACTGAACACATCCTTTCCTCCTTCATCCATCACAGCTGTGGCCTTTCCTATGGATCTTCCTGATGTAAACTCTCAATCTAAGCCAGTGAGAAAGAATCTGAACTGAACATTGAACCAAACTGGCCTACGGCTATAAGGTCTGCAGTGGGTTGTTTTGTCTGCTGGATAGGTTCTTGCTTTGTATCTTACGATAAATGTGCAATCCGATGCAGAGGAGTGTTTTGATCTGAACTACACTTCCCTTCAGTGTGATGCATATTGCAGGTTCATGACATGATTGAGATTCAGGTTAGTAGGTTAGTGGAGTAAACAAGCAGTGCACAAGCTTGGATTAGAAGCCTAGAATCACATTTGGTGACTGTAAGTAAATGTTTTAAATACAGTGGTACCTTGGGTTACAGATGCTTCAGGTTACAGATGCTTCAGGTTACAGACTCCGCTAACCCAGAAATAGTACCTTGGGTTAAGAACTTTGCTTCAGGATGAGAACAGAAATCGCGTGGCGGCAGCAGGAGGCCCCATTAGCCAAAATGGTGCTTCAGGTTAAGAACAGTTTCAGGTTAAGAACGGACCTCCAGAACGAATTAAGTACTTAACCTGAGGTACCACTGTGTGTGTTATGTTTCTAGTGTTATTTTTGAAGCCTAATGAATATTTGCTAGCGTGGCTGCAACTAGAAACAGGGGTTTTGATTTGTTTTTTGTTTTTAAAAAAGCTTAGTTGTCTCAGTTGTATATATCAACTTGATGTAAACAGTCAGCCTTGTCAGTCTGAATAAATTATTTCTTAAGCACACACAAATATGACAACTTTTTATCTCTTATTTTGATAAAATATGTAGGCTTCTGCCCAAGGCAAGATTTGAAGGTACTGGTGGAAGAGAATGTACAATTATGTATATATGTGAAAATAGCTACTGAGGCTTTTGCATAAATGACTGCTTCGGAAGCTAAACTGGGTGTAACAGTACAGATAAATTTAACAAAAGAACAGAATTCTATGGTCCAGAGATCACCAAGCTTTTGTGGGGCTTGTGCATGTTTGCAAGCCAGAGAAAATGTTGGTGTGCATCACACAAACACCCCAACCAGTTACACACTGCATCCTACTATTTTGGCTACAAGGCAATTCTTCTTTCCGGTCTTATTTCAGTGAGTAGATGGGATTCTGTTTGTTCCAGGAAAAGCCTCTGCAGATGTACCTGAGGGTGCCATGTTTGCAACCCCTGCTATAGTCTGGAGTGGCATCCCAGGACAGGAGAGGGAGAGTTGCTCTTGCAGGTTTCCCTGTCTGAAGCATGGCAACCTCTGCTGTTCTTGCTCCTCTGCTGGTGGGAATATCCAAACCCTCCTGTTCCCCTAACAAGATGCCAGAATATTGTAGGGGGCAGGGACAGGAGAATGCCGTCCTGGAGCAGGCATAACTTATTTTCCCTCCAGCCTTGTCTATATTGACAAACATGAGAGAGGCAGGGCTTTGGATTTCCCCATTCTTTTGCTGCTGTTTCTCCCTTCCCTGATGCTTTGAGGAAAAAATGGCAAATTCCTGGATTAAAACACAGTTTACTGTTTTAAATAAATATTTAAACTATTTACGTAATAATAAAGTATTTTAGACTTGCTATCATACTGCTAAAACAAATGTCTAAACAACAACAAAAAATACTTAACAGCTTCCTGATGATTGCATATAACCTACCAAGGTATAATAAACATTTTACCTGTTTATTTAGTTCATTTGTGTATTTTTGTTTAAATTAGTAGTTGTACCTTTTTGAGGCTTCATGGGAAATGTACTCAAAGTATTTGAGGCTCAGAAATAGGCTGTCCCAGTCAGTGGCCGAGCAATATTGAGAAATTTCCAAAACAGTTACTCAGGTTAATGAAAACAGGGGGAAATGAATGCCTGCCACACAATGTTGCATCCTATTTTGGCCCGGGCTGCATTTCCTTATGCTTGACTCACTGCTTCAAGATCAGAGCTCTGTGGAGTTGATGGTGACTTGATATAAACTAGTTTTTCCTCTTTGATATGCCAGTTTTGATTGCATCACTAATGAGCCCAGAGCATGTATTTCCCTAAACTTTTATATTTGGTCACTGAGCAAGCTTGACTGTTTATGTCGACAAAAAGGGTAGAATGCTCCTTTAGATTCAGTGAATAATATTATGGTCCCAAGAAAGAAAGCAGAATGATGGCATGTAGCCATGGCAACAACATTTTGTGTGGGGGCTTTTTAATGTAGGAGGATTCAGGTATCCTTGGTTATTGCTCAGCATTTTTTATCTAGGTTAAGGAAGAAATTTGCATTTTTAAACAAAATCAGCTTGGGAAATGTATGCACTCTGTTGCTCAGAATGCATACGTTATTATTATTTTTTAAAAAGGACTTGGCTTGCAATAGAAGGCTATCTTCTACATAGGTTTCAATTAAACTCTTGGGACCCCAAGCCTGAAGCTACTTGTGCCTAATACTGAAAGGCAAAATATTCTTTCTGTTTAACATTGAGAGATAAGAATAGACAAAAAAGTGCCCAGCTTTGTTCTAATTTAATCTATCAATACACTTCTGTCATATAAAGCATTACCCTTTGGGCTTTCTGAATGTTCTGACCTATTGTTCAAGGCTAAGTGATGTGGGGAGAGAAGCAAAAATAGCTGTCTAATTTATTTAGATATAAAGAGCAGCAAAAGGTAATCATTTGAACAGCTGAAGTATCTCTTCATAATATAAATCATAATATAAATGACAATCCCTTGACTTAAACTTAATAGTACAGTACTTACAGCCTGGCCCAAGTTTTATAGCTTGCCTTTGAATGATTCACTTGAATAAATGTACTCTTGAATGATTAAAGGCTGCTCGGCCACCTCTGTATCTCTCTTTTTCATGTGGCAAACACGGTGTTCTTAAATACATGGTGACTAAACCGATCACTTGTTAGTACATGTTTAGTCCTTCAGCTTTTCTGGTAGTTAGTCACAGTAGACTATTAGTGTTGTCACCTGCCCTGGCATAACATGCACACACATTCTCTAACAATGTATATATGAAAATTGTGTGGTGATCTGGTGGTGGGAGAGCTTCTATACATGCTTATTGGGAGAACATTAGAACAATTAGGCTTGCCTATAAGCTCTCTTTGATACAGTGGTACCTTGGGTTAAGAACTTAATTTGTTCCAGAGGTCCGTTCTTAACCTGAAACGTTTCTTAACCTGAGGTACCACTTTAGCTAATGGGGCCTCCTGCTGCTGCTGTGCCGCCACTGTGCAATTTCTGTTCTCATCCTGAAGCAAAGTTCTTAACCCGAGGTACTATTTCTGGGTTAGCGGACTCTGTAACCTGAAGCGTCTGAAACCCAAGGTACCACCGTACATGGATTTGTTTTATGCTGATCAGAGTCAGGGGGTTACCAGACAGTTGAAGTTGTCACTGGAACACCTAGGGTCCTCAATCCTCCAGGTGTTTCTTTTTCAGTGGTCTTTAATTACTCTTAAGAACATTATTATATTTTGGTAAAACTGCTAAACATGTTGTTAACTCTGGATCTCCATAATGTATGTAACTTGAACCTTGTGACTTCATAGTCTCTGTATCTTTCTGTGCCATACATGAACTATGAAGATACAAAATACAGCACACTACAGTATTGCAATTTATACAGAATATATTTAGTTTAAAATTTCAACCAATAATTTAGAAGTTGGCTACTGGAAGGGTTTCACAAAGGAGTTCTGTTTGTATCTGTATAAACTAAAGGCCCTCTGAAGAATGGCTGCTTTCAGTTGCATTGTAGCTGGAGAAAGTCTGTAAACGCCAGCTGCATGGCAAGTAAAATGAGAATGATTGAGCATGCTTGCTTAACTGTAGTTTGCTTCCTACTTTACAGATTCTATTTTAAGATACTAAGTAATGAAATGGAAAGCAATGGACTCTTGAAGCCATTTGATTGTTTTAAAATTGATTTAAGTTGTACTGAAATAATGTAATATCCATCTCTTTGGGTGTATTTATATAAACATTGCCTGCATAAAGAGCCTCATACTACGAAGCAGCTTCTAAAAATGTAAGGTGTCTCAAGGAAATTCCTGTTCATAGGTTAAGGGAAATGTGTGGTTTAAGTGAATGCAGAGTTAATGCTTCTTAAGCAGTGATAGGAAAGCATCTCAAAGGTGTCTTGCTTATCCTGAGTTCCTATAAACTGGATATGCGGGAAGGGTCTATAGATATGCAGGGGCACTTTACTCCAGTGGTTTGTTTCCCTGAGATGGTTATACCATGCAATATAGCTAAATTTGGTGTAAAATGAGTTTGACAGTTTCTGGTCCATTCCGAAACACAGCCTATGGTAACCCTATTTAGGTATTCTGAATTGGGCATAAGTCAGTGCATGAAGAGAGGAGAGCATGCAGTAGCTGCACCCTACCAAACCGTGTCCTTTTAGTCCTCCATGGGGATGTTTTATTTTTCGACAGACCTTTACAGCTCTAGTTTGATATTTTAAACTAAAATGTATGTCCCTGTTTAGGAAACACATCTTGGTGGTATCCATTGTAGTAGTACCATTGGTGCAAGGGTTTCCATTTGTACAACAGAAATTCCCTACCCTCTCTCTGTGTGCCCCTCCCCATATCTGCTGCAGAGGGTTGGAGATAACCCAGAAGAGATTTGGCAGAACGCAACAAGAGGAAGAAGAAGGTCCATTACACAGCCAGAAGTCCTTGAACTGATAGTACTACTTCATTGGATCCCGCCATTAACTGTAGTTGGTTGAAAACAAGTGGCTGCTTCCAATCTCTAGCTGGTAGATGAGCCAGACGAAGAAGAGAGAATGGGGAACACACAAACTTGAGACTAGTTAATGTGGCACTCTGGTTCGGTGTCATGTTGTGGCCAGTAAAATTGGGGATAGTTCATAAATGCTGCTATGGTCTCTTCACTTAACAGTTGCAGGCTGTGTGTTGAGCTGTGTGTTGGAGTTGCTCAAATTTTACTTGCTTCATTCTGCCTTGGCTGCGGCAAAGAGAAACAAACCAAAGGGCTAAATTAGCATCACATGTCATGTGATCCACGACCTGTGACTTGTTTTTCTCCAAACAAACCAGAAACATAAACCAGGGCTTGTTGCTTCCCACTCATGGTTTGTTTGAGGGACAGGAATGCTGGTTTGCCTAGTGTGCCAAGCCTCATGACCTGTTTGCTGCAGTTGTAGGCAGGGCTACGGGTGAGCAGGGTGAGCAGGGTATCCAGCAATACTGCTCATTCATTGGAAGCCATAGTTTATGCCTGACTGTAGGTTACCAAGGTGTGCACTGTTAATACTGTAGAGCAAAAGCATTAATCAAAGGGTGCTGTGATAAATCTCTACACTGATTCTAAATTTTAAATACTTGATTTACATACCAAACACGTTTTCTGTTTCTTACCTTTTAGCTCATCAGTCTGCTTTGGTGGTGCTTGACAACAGTGCAGAAAAATGGCTGCTAACAAGGCAAAAAACCAGAGCTCTCTGGCCCTCCACAAAGTAATCATGGTTGGCAGTGGAGGTGTGGGCAAATCAGCACTTACACTTCAGTTTATGTATGATGAGGTAAGATTTGTGATCTATGTGTACATTTTCAATTACAGTGGAGTGGACCATTATTGCATCTGCACTTTGCTTCCTTAATACGAAATAACTAAGCACAGCCGTAGATTGGTTCAGAAACACAGGAAAAAAGCATTATTCTTCAAAACTGAAGTTTCTTCCTAAAAGAGCTACAACCCCATTAACTATAGCAGGGCCAGTAAAACAGCTGATTTTATATTGTTGAATTCTTGCATTTATAGCTTAGTTCAGAGATTAAGTTCCTCTTTCACAAAAACTTGGAGGTTCAAGTAGGCTGTTCTGCTCTTATCTGTCTGAAGCACTCCAGAGAATTTGTTGTGCTATATATAAATACTTTATGATAACAATAGTACATCAAATGTCACTTAGAGCTGTGTGTGTTCTGTGGTTCCATGCTTGTGCTGCAGAAGCACAGAATCTGACAATTGGGTTGGCGCCTCAAGAAAACTTCTATCTATAGAAATGACCAGGGCATTGTTTGAACAGTGTGAAATCTCAGAAGCTGGGGTGGGAGCTTGCAGGGAATGATATTGTCTTTTCCCATCACAAAAAGAAACATAAATATTTTTAAAATGTTATATCTCTTTTTGCTGAGAATCTCATATTCCAGCCCCACCCGTATAATCTCTTAATGTCTTACTGCACAACTCTACTTCCATAGTGAAGGAAGCATTTTTATTTAGCATTGTGTCCTGTGCTATTTAGAGTCAAAACCGCAGCCTTAAAATAGCACAACGAAAGAAAATACTTTGTATCCAAGAAGCATGATAAGATTCGATAGTTGGTTTCCAACATATTTTGCTAAGAGGACGTATAAATAGTATCTTGTCTTTTGCTTGAGACCTACATGTCGGACACAGTTCATGTGGGTTCTCAGATGTTCATAGAATTGTAGAGTTGGAAGGACCCTGAGGGGCATTTAGTCCAACCCCCTGCAATGCAGGAATCTCAACTAAAGTATGCTGGACTGTAGTTCTCATAATCCCCAGTCACCTTAGCCAGTAATCAGGGATGATGGGAATTGTAGTCTAAAAACATCAGGGCACCCAAGGTTGAAGAACATAAATATAAGGTGGCTTATAAGGTAAAATATTTTGCTACATTGTTCCCAGAAGTCACTACTGATAATTTGATAACCCATCCATATTGGTCTTTGATGTCTAGTCTTCTTGGCATATGGGCTGAAGGAATCCTTATTGGCATATGGGCTGAAGTTGACAAAAATCAGGTATCAGAAGCTGAGTATGCGTACTCTACAGTTAATTACTCCTTTTATAACTCTTAGTTTGTTGAAGACTATGAACCTACGAAGGCTGATAGTTACAGAAAGAAAGTAGTTTTGGATGGTGAGGAAGTACAAATCGATATTTTGGATACAGCTGGACAAGAAGATTATGCAGCTATTCGAGACAATTACTTCCGTAGTGGAGAGGGTTTTCTCCTAGTTTTCTCCATAACGGAGCATGAATCCTTTACAGCAACAGCAGAGTTTAGGTAAGTAGTGATCTCTAGGCATTTTCTGTATTTGTGTGCCAAAAAAGGAATATGGTCCAATGAACTGAATAATATGCCAAAGTGAACATCATTTTACAAGTGTAACTAATAGTGAAATTGAGGTGGTTACCTGGGTGGAATTCATTTGACCCAGGTAACACAGACGTTTTCTTATTTTTTGCCACTGAAGGGTAAAATAATCTTTGCCCTGCCCTGCCCTGCCTCCCAGGGACAACATTTTAAGTGTTGAGCTTCACTTTCTTAATATTTTGTTCCTGCAGTTGGAACAGGAAAATAGTGAGCACATCTGAAGGTATAAAGGCTACAAATGAACATTAGCAATATTTGTGTTAAGTATGTTTAGATGTTTCTTGGGGTGAATGTTTGCAGCAGAATCTTAGTTTTGGAAGGGACCTCAGAAGTCATCCAGTCCAACCTCTGCCAATGCAGTAAACACACTACTACAGTATCCCTGTTTGTTTGCTATTGAGCCTTCTCTTAAAAATGTCTAATGAAGAAAATTACACCAATTTTCAAGGAAGTCTGTTCCACTGTTGTAACAGCTTGTACCATCAATAGGTTATTCCTAATGTTTAGTTTTATCCCTTTCATTTATCATTTGAACCCATTGGTTCATGCCCTACTGTCTGGAGTGAACAAAAGCAAATTTTCTTCATCTCTGTGTGGCAGCTCTTTGTATAGTTGAAGACGTCTATCATAACCTCTGGCTAAACTTATCAAACTCCTTCAACTTTTCTTGGCCTTTGTCTCCAGGCCCACACTATCTCTGTCAACTTCCTTGAGACACATTTCTTTTGTAGTTTTAGTCGAGCGAAGAATTTTAAACCTCTATTTAATGCTCCCATCATTTCTTGGCATGTGAAATAATAAATTGTTGTACATTTTCCATAGTTTTAGACTACTGGGAAATTGCTATGATAGCCACCTCAGTTGCTTTGTGTTTAATATTTTTTACTAGGGAGCAGATCCTGCGTGTAAAAGCTGAAGAGGACAAGATACCTTTACTTGTGGTGGGAAATAAATCTGACTTGGAAGACCGTCGGCAAGTGCCTGTAGAAGCGGCTAGAAGTAAAGCAGACGAGTGGGGAGTGCAATATGTAGAGACATCAGCAAAAACCAGAGCAAATGTAGATAAGGTAAAGTACTAAGTTGGTTTTGGGCAGCAGCCTTCTAAATGTGGTTACTGACTTGCAGTTGTGGATAAATACAAAGCAAGAAACTTCTGCCCTTTGAGGACTCCTTTTATTATGGAGAATTTGAGGGGAGTTGTGTTTAAGAACTATAGGGCTCTCATTCGGATAGCAAGGAAACTTGCTACTTTTATGTGAGAATACAGGATTCCTGTCTTGGCTGCTGGTTTTCCTCTTAAATTATGCTCCGACTACAAATTGTGTTCTGTGGCTGGGTTCAATGAATATTAGTATGACCATGCTGAACACATCTTGTAGCATATTCATGGCATATAATGACTTGGCATGAGTTTAATTGAGAAGCACTGGTTTCCTTGCAACCTTGCTAGATGCCTTCCAAAGGTAACCTTCTCAGTTGCTCTTGATCACCAAAACTTCTTTAAAAAGTGCTTTGGGGGTTATTGCAATATAATCTGTGCTTCAGATCTCATTTCCGAAAATCTTGTCAGCAAATTCAGAAGCTCACTAAGATTGAATCCCAAGTTCTTCATCTTAAATATGTGTCATTAAGCTTTATGTTAGTATGCATAAAGGCTAGGTCTCCATTTAAACTTTTCGTGTGTCCATAGGAAAATGTTCCTATAGAATTCTTCTAGATTCCACCGTAATCCATGTATTCTGCACTAAATTTGGATCTTTATGCAAAAGTAATAAAAAAGAGTGTTGATTTACTAGTCATTAAAACGCTTCATTATCGACAAAACGTAATATTCTGTAGATACCTGTTGTATCTATTTCCATTGTGTTCTTGTGTTTAGATTTTAAATCTCTCTAAAACAACGGTAAAAAGGTCTATTCCTGTGGTAATTTTAACTTTTCTTATAAAGCAAACAACATATTGTATATTATTATTATAGGCTGAATCCCTGTATGCTAAAAAAAAATTCTGTTATTAATGTGCAGTTTTTCATTTTAGGTATTCTTTGATCTAATGAGAGAGATTAGAGCCAAGAAGATGTCGGAAAACAAAGACAAGAATGGCAAGAAGAGCAGCAAGAACAAGAAGAGCTTTAAAGAAAGATGCTGCTTATTGTGATCTTTAGGAACTGTACATACAGGCTGCGGAATTAACAAGACATTTACCACTAAGGGTAGAGGACTGGATGAATGAGGAGACCTCTTGATCCAATAAGCTTTTCCACTCACATAATAGCCTTTTTGAAAGTGCAAAACTTGGTTTGAAAAATTATGAAGTTCAACGAATCCATGTATACTGAAAGGGACAATTCTTGAAAGCAACTGTCCATGCTAAAAATATTGCCAGCAAATCTTATCAGCAGTATGATCACTCTGAATTTCTCTCCTGATGTTGCTCCCAATGTTGGCACTCTCTCTATGGACTCTTCCTCAGTCTTATGCAGTGGCTAGTTCTGATTGAAGTTCAACCAAAGTTACCTGCCTCTCCTATGTGACTTCAGTTTTGGTGCTCCTAATAAAGGCATAAGCCTTTAGCCATTCTTTTAAAAGGGAAAGTTAAGACATACTGAGATCTCTCTGGTCTCTGAAATTTGCACACAACTGTATTAAAGTAGGTTATGATGCTACTATTTTGCCAACATATTGGATGGACGCTATAAGGACTTAGTCATTCAGAAACAAAGACTCAGTAGTGAGTTGGTGTTTGAGTCATCGCAGCAGTATTCCTGAATTGAGCCTATAATTTCAGAGCATTAGTGGTTATATTCTGGCACTCTGTATTTCCAATTTATTTCCTCCTTCATTCCAACAGCTTATTCGGGGTAAATGGACAAGGCATCTTTCTAATATTGAGAAATTCAAGTAATTCCATCCTGTCTGCCAAATACTAGATTTGCTCCCCCCCCCCCAAAAAAAACTTGAACATTCTATTTGTGGTGTAGCAGTGAATTTGTAAACATGTATTGAATCTGTAGAAATTGGTGCATTTTTACTCTTTCAGTGTTTAACAAGGGAATTTGTTTCTTTTTTAAAAAAAATTGTAGGGCCCACACTGAAATCTAGTGAGTTTCCATTCAGTCTCATTTAAAGTCTGAGAGGACCATCCATGAGTAACTAACTCTGCACACACTCAATTGAAATTAATTGTAATTATGCAAATCTAAGGCCCTTGTGCAGCAGAGTCCTGGGGATTGTGCCATACAGAAGCACTTTGCTATTTAACTATGCTGGGTTTTCCTTCCCTTTCTGTAATGAGTTATTGCTGTATTTGTAATTTCAAGAGTTGCATTTGAACACTCAATACTATTTTGCTAAGAGCAGGGGTGTGTGGGATTAAAGCAAGTGAAATGAGTGATCTTTTCACATCTTTACACTTGCCCCTTTAAAGTGACATCTGAGCTAATTATGTGAAGTTGCCAAAAAGCCTGACCCTTATTGTTGTTGCACAGGTTGTATTAATTCTGCTGCTGCAAAACTTTTTTATATAGTTACTCAATAAATCATGGGGAGAAGTCTGTATTATAAAGGCAGCTAAATATACGCACTAAAAGCTTTTTTTCTGATTTTGTCACTACTTCATTGTTAATGTTGTGGATGGAAAAGCATGTGAAGGTGAGCAGATGAGCTTTTGAAATTATTTTTTTGCAGGCACAATAGGTGAGCAACTTGGGTGTGATCATACAGGTGATCATTATTTTATCTGATTACAAAATAAGTTCAGAATCCACCTGGGAGAAAGTTGTGCATGGGTGCTCTGATATAGCAGCAGCTTTGCGAAATCAGCTGCTGCTTATAAATATGAGAAGAGGGGGCAGCAGTCTGGAAACTGCAACTAAGAGTAAGTGTGTCTGGATGTTTACAAAACTCGGTGTTTCTCTTGCATAAGGGCAGAGGTTAGTTACCAAATAGGACTATGAGCGAGCTGCCAAAGTAAAGAAATTTTATTTAAAGCTGCATACATTTGCATGCAAATGAAACAGTACTAAAGTGATAAATGAACATGTGGCAATATTCCCCCTCTTTAGCTGCATTTTTCCTATGCTTGAGATAAGGTTTTCAAGCTTCTGGTATCTCTAGATGTTTCTTTTCCTGTGTGATGGCAAAACCTGTTCAACCTAGCCTCTGTACAGTTGCTGAAAACTGCATTTTGGCTGCTGGTGTCATCAGGGTTAAGTCCTGCTCATGCAGCAAGTCTGATTTGCCAACATGTCATAGCTTCACCTCTCTATGCCTCATCGAAGTACCATTTCTCTCTCACTTGCAGCAAGAAGGCCAAATGCTTCCGGAACAGTTGATTGTTTCCAGATCAGGAGTGTTGATTGGGAAGACAGAAAGCTGTTCCCTCACCATCACCACAGTTGGTTTAGAAATGGTTCATTGGGGAGATCTAGGAGCATATCTAGAACTTGAGGGAGAAATCCCCACTGTCATGTAGGACAGCTTTTTCACCCAACAGATCCTATTTCTTGGGCAGATTCTGTTTCTCAAAGTGGAAATGAGTTAACACATCCCTAGGTTTCATCACCTCTGATTGTTCCCTGCCTGAAATAAATGATGTTTCCCCACTCTTATGTAAGGACTCTCCAGAGTTGTTTACCAGGTCCAGTTCTACAATCCAGTGTTGACGGACCACCTGTGCAGAGAAACAGCCAATTTACTTGGGCAAGCACTTCCCAATCATTGATGGGAAAATTATAATTCAACCATGTTCCCTAGTGTAAGTGAAATCTTTTTTGTTCAATCCACCCAAGTCTTTGGAAAGAAACAGGATGTTGACTGTGCAATGAGTCTTGGATGTGAGACTTCTGGGTACAGCTTTGTTTTTAATCTCTCATAAAATCACCAGCAGCAAGTAACTGTTTCATTAATTAGCTGTGACATATCCATCTGGATTTACAGCCACTCTTTCACCAAATAAAAGTGATAGAATGGTAAGACTATTTTTTTAATGGTTAGTATTTCCTTAAATCATAATTACAGGAGGGCTATATAGTTAACATTGCTGTGGTTTAGGAGGAATATGGCCCTTAAATTGAAAAATTGACTGCTCTCATTGCAGAAATGGCAATAAGAGGGAAAGCAATGGCATGATAATGTGCTTGGGTCGCATTGCTTCTTAATGTTATTGGGGAAAAGGTTTCTTACTATTGTAGTTATTTTCCTTATATTAAGTTTAAATCCAATATTGAAACAATTACAGATGCTTTTTGGAAGAGATGAGAAACAATGTTACAAAACAAATTGTCAAGGCAGATCAAATCAATAACAATGAAAATATCAAGCAAAACCAATAAGGCACAGTAATCATCAGTGTCAATAAAGGGCAAATGGTTCTGATATTGCTGAGGATTTGTCTCTTCCTTCCAGCATCTCATTAATCAGGAAAGAAAGCCAAGCACTAAGTAAAGATTCTTATCTAGAGATGGACTTTTTGATCTCTCAATTGTTAGGTTAGTTCAAGGTGGTCCAACATGCATCCCAAGAGCCACACGCAGCCCTTGGGGACTTTTCTTGGTAGCCCTCAGCAACATTTGACACTTTCCCCAGCCCTTGCACTGCCTTCCCAAAGCCAAGTAAGGAAGGTGCTGGGCTTGGGGAAGGAGGTGTGAGGACTCTGACAGGATCCTGCCTCCTTCCCTATCCCTTGTTAGCACTTTTCCAGCCAGAGCCTTGTGCCTTCTCTTCCCAAAGCCCAGCACCAAGGTTTCCTTTTCTTAAAGGTCAGTCATCTAATAGCTTCATTTTGCTAATGTATGCACACTTAACAATGTTATTGTGCATCACTGAATCTGCCATGTTTCCATATTGTGCAGTTGCACCCACATACACATCTGTATGTGCACATTTTGGATGTAACATCTGTCAGACAGATCTAACCCAAAGGGTGGCTTCCAGCTGATGAGCAGAAAGACACCAAATGACTTGTGTTTTTGCACTGTCTGGACAGAGGAGCTCGTATGTAATATTTACTAGTGACCAAGGCTGCTAATCCTGTGTGTGTGTGTGTGTGTGTGTGTGTGTGTGTAAAGCAGCCACCAAAGTATCAATAAAATTTACATAAATGGGAAAGTGTAAATCACTAGCTATACAAAGGAACCAATTTCTCTATGCAGTACTGAAAGTCCTTTTTAGTCCCAGTAGTGATAGGAAATTACTATTTAACTAGCTGCTGTTGGTTCTCTTTTGTAGTCACACACATGGTTGTCTGTGTCCTTTGCTAGTCATAAAGGGGTGTATGTGTATGTCCATGTGTATGTGTGTATATCTATATATATCTGTGTATAAAATCTCAGAAGCCGATTTTTTATAACAGTGTCACAAATCAGATTAAAGCTTTTCTTAAAGATTAACTATAAAATGCTGACAGGTCAGGCCCTACCAGTGAGGTGAGTGCCTTGGGCTGAGCATGTGATGGGTTCCCAGCCATTCCCCTCCATTGGAAGACAGAGTTGTTGTTATTTATTGGATTTCTATACCGGCTTCTACCCACAGATCTCAGTTGTTTGAGCCCCATAGTCTGCCCCGTAAACTAGCCTGCCATCCTCAGATGCAGTGAAGGAAACTATCCTATTGTCCGTGTTGAAGTAAGATGCACTTGCTAATTCTGTCAGTCTCTGTATGTGGAATGGTGTGTGACTCTCCTGGCTTCTCTTCGCTGGAGAGGCGCTGCACAGCTTTCCCTCTCTGCACAGCGCCCCTTCAACGAAGCGGGAGGAGAAATGGAAGGGGCTCAGTTTCTCCTGCCGCTTCGCTGAAGGGGCACTGTGCAGAGAGAGCGAGAATATTTTTTTTCTTGTTCTCCTCTAAAACTAGGTGCGTCTTATGGTCGGGTGCATCTTATAGAGCGAAAAATACGGTGATTTAGACAAGCTGACTTCATTGTTACTGCACTGTATTGTCTTCTTCTGTTCACACATGAATTCATAATAATGTGTGTTTAAAAAAAGAAATCAAACTTTATTCTTGACAAGGCCTGAGAGCCTACACAGATAGTAACTAACTTCTCCAGTCTGGCCACACATCTCCAGGAACTGGCCTCCTGGGTTTTAGCTGTTCCTTTTAAAAAGGCCAAGCACCAGGTATTTATTTGCATAGTCCACACACATCAATCTGATTTTGGTATTTTATTTTTTCCTCATCATCCTCTAATTCATGTACTGCCTTGCCTAATGAAAGAGTTCAAGAGAACTCTAAAGCTTGCCCCACTTCTGTGACATTTTGGTTGGTTCCAATAAAGCTTTGCCCAATTGGATTTTGGAGGCTTTTAAAATTATGTACCAACAAAGCTCCTTTTTGATTCTTTAAATATAAAACATTGCATGTTCTTCAGTATGAACATAGGCCATTTTGGAACTTTACCGTTTTGCATCCTATTCCAAGCCCTTGCTTTGCTGCAGAAGTGAAGGCAAGACTCATCTGTTTGCCCCTCCAAAGTGCTTCCAAACCTCTCCCTACATTCCTTGTCTTGGAGCTAAATCTACTTTAATATCCACACCCTTTAAATGCTATTTAAACATCACTCTGGTGCCACATCAGTGGTGCTTGCAACTATCAGTGCAAAGCCTTTTTGGCTCCCCGCCCCCGCCCCCCGCCCCCGTTGCATGGCTTCATAGATGAACATTTCCCTTGCTAGACCTTATGCTTACAGATATTACTTTGAAAAGTCATCAAAGATGCACAGTAAGCTGATTTTTCTGAATAAGCCCTTAAATGTGTACAAGTTGGCCAAATGCATGTTGCTTACCATGACTGCAGTGTAAGAAAAACACTGGGGCCTAATTTGATTAGTAAAATGTATGGCATCTGGTGGGTGGGGCTTTTGTGCTGTGCTCTGGAATCGGCCCCTCCCTTCGGGTGTTCAGTTAAATTCAGTCATTCTTGCCTCATGTTGTTGTTTTTAGTTTCTCTCAGTATGTAATTGCGTTACAGTTTTCTGTACTGTTGAAGCTTTGTTTGACATATACGTAAGATGCTTACTTTGCTGAAAGAAAAGAAAGTCTGCTGAAGAATGGTGAAATATCCTAAACTGGGTGAGTGAGGAGATATTCCCAGTCTGACAGAAGGATTGCTTTCTTTAATCACCCCCACCCTCCACAACACACAGAAGACCCTAGCTCTTCATCTTAGTCAAGATCTGTCTAGCAATTAGTTTTAGGATAAGGAACAAAAATAAGGTGTGTTAGGATCCTATTGTGAGAGAGGTGGAAAGACAGGACGCAATTGTATTAAATATCTGAAATACAACTTAGTTGTGCATAGATCAAATCTCCTACAGAACATGTCTCTCAGAAATCCTGAATAGGTGGGTTTTTTCAGCAGGTCCATCAAGCTGTGTGCTGAGTAGTATGCCTGTTACAGAGGCTGCATTGGGTGATAAATGTAGACATAGACCAGTTCCATTTAATGGTTTGAATGAATCTCCCTGGTAATTAAAATCTGCTCGCTTGGGGTGTGATTAAAAAGCCTGTGCCCCGTGGGCTTTTTCAAACATTTTCAGGTGTCACTAGACCCAGACATATTTATTCATTTAAAGGAATGTGGAGTTACTATTGTTGCATATCACAAGGACCCTGTAGGATGATGTTGAGTGGTTCCCAAAAATTGCACATGAGGAGTTTTTGTTTCTTTTAAGCCCTGCAGTAGAGCTGAAAGATCTGAGAACAATGTTTGACATTGTTTCATGTTGCTGATGCGATCCCAGCTGCATCGAAGAGTCTTTGGAAAAGCAAAATAAAGTACTCTGTGTTGTTAGTCATTTATGTATAAATGGATCTGACGCACGGGAGAAGGAGTTGTGTGCTCTATCAAAGATCTTCAGCCGTGTCCAAAATCTTGGATGTGTATAATAAGCACTTTAGGTGGAACAAATTAATGAGATACCCATTAATTGTTGGGAATGTGCTTGGAAATATGATGGGGACACACACACACACACACACACACACACACACACACACACACACACACTGTCTCTCTGAAATGATGAACAGAATCTATCACTTTGCCTCCTATCCCATATCAGCCACCACACTGTTTGCCTATAGCCCTGAACAGTGTGTGTTTATTTTGCTTGTGCTATCACACAGTTGGGTGTCCAGGTAATAGCTATACCATTTCTGACTTCTGTACATCTGCATTCATATTGAGCTTTTCATTTCAGCGGAGGCTCAGTGTGGCTCAGTGGTAAAGCACCTGATTTGCATGCAGAATATCCCCTGTCCAATCTCTGGCATTTCCAAGCAGGGCTTGGAGAGTACCTAGTCTGAAGGTACCCTGGAGAGTGGCTGCAAGTCAGTGTAGACAATATTGAGCTGACCCAGTATAAAGTAGCTCCCTATGTTCCATATCTTACATATGGAAATTATTGCCTCTTGCATACAGGTTCCTTTCAAGCATAGTTGTTTAAGTGGGCACTCATCACAGTGGAATGGCGATCTGTAAATACGAGACATAAATAATTGTTTCTCTGTTTCCGTCTCCAGAGCAACTCAGCATATTGATTAGCAATCATGTTTTAACTGTCATAATTAATTATATTATGCTGTTGCTTTCACTGATCCTCAGAGGAGCAGGACACATAGCTGCCTAAGTGCTAAAAAATGGGGGGAAGCCAAGGCAAATATGAATAGGGGTTTTTATCTGAAGTGGGGCCAGTTGTTCACTATGCAGGCTTTTGAGTAAGCAGCTGCTTATCTGGGGCAAACTACGTGTGATGCTATCTGCTTTACAAAGTGCAGCTTCAGAGGCTGTAAACTAAAGCAAAAGATGTGCGGCGGGGGAGGGGATTCTTAACCTTTTCCGCCTTTTGCTTTTGTTGCTCTTAAATCTTACATTAAGAAAAAAACATACCTGTATCTTTCCCCCTTCTCAGTGCTCTTTGCCCATAAGGGTAAATCTTCTTCTTTCTGCAGAGCAATTTCATAAGCCAAAAGGGTTAAGAACCCGCATCCTGGTCTTGCACATTGGTTTGCTGTCTCTGTGCCTGAATAGTTGTGTAGTTGGCTGTAAGTACTGATTGCAAATGGCTGTGATAAGAGGCAATGGATTGGTACAAAATTTGACAGATCCCATTTGAGGGTGGTGGTGGTGTTTAGTCGTTTAGTCGTGTCCGACTCTTCGTGACCCCATGGACCAGAGCACGCCAGGCACTCCTGTCTTTCACTGCCTCCCGCAGTTTGGTCAAACTCATGTTCGTAGCTTCAAGAACACTGTCCAGCCATCTCGTCCTCTGTCGTCCCCTTCTCCTTGTGCCCTCCATCTTTCCCAACATCAGGGTCTTTTCCAGGGAGTCTTCTCTTCTCATGAGGTGGCCACAGTATTGGAGTCTCATCTTCATGATCTGTCCTTCCAGTGAGCACTCAGGGCTGATTTCCTTAAGAATGGATCGGTTTGATCTTCTTGCAGTCCATGGGACTCTCAAGAGTGTATTTACATGTGTGACTGTAGTTGAAATACTTTGTTCTCAACACTGCTTGTAACCGGGCTGATAGGTCAATTAAAAGAAGAAGCTAGGACCACTAATCTCCAGCAGGAAACTAGGTGCATGTTTAGATTCTAACTAAATGAGCAGTGCTTTCAAAAGAACCACTCCATTGCTTTCTGTTCATGTCTTTGGAAGCTAGATGGCAGAATGGTCACATGGGTAATGGTAGTTTAACCACAATGTATTTTCACTGAGCAACTGAATCATCTTGTAGAAACTCCTTCAGAGTTTTGGTTATAGATATGGGACAAAACATGTTTGAAAAATATCTCCATTCCCTGAAAGCCCTGCTGAGATGGGCCTTGCATATTTCGTCTAGTCATTTGTTTTGTTCTTACGTTCTCAACATTCATTGTCTCTTACTTTATTCTAGGTGTTTTGCATTCTATGGCCTTGAACCCTAAGATAAGTTAGCTTAAGGTAGTTCATGGAAGGAAACGCTCTCATAGCTTCCTTCTCCCTGCAGTCTCTGGCACCCCATTCTACATTGTTCAGGGATGCTTCTTTAGAAGCTCTTTAGAGAACCTGAATGGCTGCAGGAGGTTGGAGGAGACTATTGATGCAATATTCAACACCATTCACAGCGCTACAAGCAGCCTCACTTCTCTGAGCATTTCCAGATGACCAGTTTGTTGAGCATTCATCCTTATTTGACAATGTTGGCTCTTTAACAAGCACACATTCTGATATTTTGTGTGGAGGTTAAATGACGGGTGTGTTCAGACATGGAGTTAATTGCATTGCTTCCCCAGATTATAATGCTAGTGCTTCTCTCCTGTTTTCTAATGTTCCTTTCACAGTGTAGTACCTGTCACATTATGAAACTGTGGCTTTTTGACCACACTAAGATTCATTCACACTAGTGGGTATGATGTGGCGCAACAGCGTACATCATTGGACATTTTGCCACTTTTATGTGCACACATGCTTCTGTTCCCCCATGATTCTATTGCAGATGTTAATATTGCACAGCATGAAGTGACTGGATGCATAAGAACTGACTCCTTTTGGATATAAAGCATTATCCAGACCTATAACAATTTTTCCGATTTTACTTGCAAAGCTTTCTATTAAAATGTAACAGAAACATCAAAGATACATTCAAAACATCCATGCAGTGCTTCTGCTGTCTAACACAGGCTCAGTATCTTAGAAATAAAAGATAATTCCAAAAATCTAAACTGTGTCACTCTTTCAGAACCTGCATTCCATCCTCCATTGGCCTTAGGCTATGCAGCTGTTGGAGAACCATTTACTTCACTTTGTTCCCTGTGGCGCTCAAAGAAAGACTAACAGCCACCACCCTTTCAAGATGGCCATTTTGCAACTCAATATCTTTGTCACTTGATCTAAGGTTACAACACCAACATGTTAGCTAGCAGGAAACAACAATGGTTATTTATCAACTAGTTAAAGCTCAGAGACAGCTCTTTTCGGAAGTCCCCATGTCACCTCTCTGTCATCTATAATTGTTCAACTTGAATTTGCCCACATGTGATTAACATCCCCCTCACAAAAAATAACAGCGGTCTGAAAGTGCCCTTTGAAAGTGAATGCAAATATAAATGAAAGGTGGGACAAAGAGAGGGGATGAGAGAATTTAAACTTTCTCAGCTGGTGGGCAAGGCGTGTCTTCCATGCAGCTTGACAATAAGGATGAAGTGATCTCCCTGCCAGTCTGCAGGCAGCGCACAGCTAGTATCAGCATAGTTTTCAGAATGCTGAAAGAATCATCAGGCTAGAGTTAGCTACGCTTGGCTGAGATTTTATTGTTCTCTAGTGACCCCCTGTGGATAAATCATATGCCTGATGTAATCCTTGAGACACAGCACCAGAAAGGGTGAATTCTTACCACATGTGATGAATAATACTGAACGTGATATCTGGAAAGGTTATTATAACCTTAAGAGTTTTAAAACAGGCGGTAGTTCTGTAACAATCACTTGGTTTTGTGTGCAATCACAGTTTTAACCATACCTCCCCCCTGCCCACCTTTCATTGTTATTTCGTCACAATTTCTGCATGTGAAACACTTGGTTTTGCAAATGAAATTGTTGTCAAAGGCTGACCAGATGTGCATGCTTGACTCTGCATTATAGAAAATGAGAAGCTGCTAAACTTAGACTATATGGAATTGGCAGAAATGACTGGCAGAATCCGAGACCAGGGAGAAGAGTCGGTGGAAGAAGATTGGAATAAATTTAAAGACTATTTACAGAAATATTGTAAAATTAATGAATGATAGAATGATGTTGGATAGTAATTAAGCGGTTTCTAGCTGTAATGCTTTAAGAGAATATGAAAAAAAGGGTTATAAATGGGTTAAAATCTAATGGTAAGGATTTGCTGAACCAATAAATTGAAGTGGAATACAAAAAAGGGAGGTACGAGGAGGTCCGGGAAACAAGCTAAAGGAAAATAGGTAACTGAAAATATGTGTGTTTTTAACTGTTTTTATTTTGTATTTTTCTCTTTTCCTTTTCATTTCTACTGTAATATTTCAAAAAACCTTAATAAATATCTTATATAAAAAAAAGAGAAGCTGCTAAACTTAATAGGAGTCTCCAGTCTTACTACTTTACACCTGGTGCATCCTCAAAGTGCATGGATTCACCTAACAAACCCTGTCAACAGAAGCCCCGCTGCCTCAAATTTCCCATCACAGGCAAGTGCCCTGTTTGCCCTCCCATAAATATAACTCTGAATATCCTGGAAGATGATAAGATACCCACATAGCTCAGTCAGTAGAGCAAGAGACTTTTAATCTTTGAGCATCATGTTGAGCAAAAAGATTGCTGCATTGCAGGGAGCTGGACTAGATGACCCTCATGGTTCCTTCCAACTCTATGATCCTGTGACTGGTTGACTGCAGCCCTAAACAGGAGCACTATTCACTGCAACATTTTGTTGCAAGCCCCAAATGTGATAAGTACGTATAATCTACATACAGTGTAGCTCAAAGAAGGGCTGGCCCTATCATGGGTGCTGTAAAAGGGTAGCAGATTGGTAATTGTTTCATTTATTATTATTGTAGTTTTACTGCTAGGGAGCAACCAGGGTATTTGTGGGATTATCTTCCTGAGGTACTAAAATAACGTGGCTGGCCATAGGTATTACATATCTTAAAAACTGATGGGAGGAAAAGTTTCTCTACATCGAGGTAGGCAACCTAAGGCCCAGGAGCCGGATGCGGCCCAATCGCCTTCTCAATCCGGCCCACGGACAGTCTGGGAATCAGCATGTTTTTACATGAGTAGAATGTGTCCTTTTATTTAAAATGCATCTCTGGGTTATTTGTGGGGCCTGCCTGGTGTTTTTACATGAGTAGAATGTGTGCTTTTATTAAAAATGCATCTCAGGGTTATTTGTGGGGCACAGGAATTCGTTCATTTTTTCCCCTTCAAAATATAGTCCGGCCCACCACGTGGTCTGAGGGAGGGTGGACCGGCCCACGGCTGGAAAAGGTTGCTGACCCCTGCTCTAGATCACATTATGGACTAGCCTTGGTTCAGAGTATCTCCTATGGCTCCTCTGAAAGGTCTGGCTGCATTTGAACAGCAGTTCATTCAATTCCCCTGATGTTCCCTAACTGCAAATGCCACTTCTGGAAAACTATTGGTATACAGTGTATGTTTAGCACCCATTTCTATGTTATCTAATTCCAGAAAGAATCAGTTTGCAGCCCAGAAGCATGGGGGAGTAGCAATGTTGTCAATTGATGTTGAATAGAATCATAGAATTGTAGAGTTGGAAGGGACCAAGAGGGTCATCTAATCTAACCCCTTGCAATGCAGAAATCTTTTACCCCACGTGGGGTTTGAACCCACAACCCTGAGATTAAGAATCTCATGTTGTTGTGTTACAACACGCCCACTGGTGTCAATGAAATTTAGCATGATACACTAGTATATCAGTCAAAAACCCACCGTTCCACAACACAATGAGTACCACAGTGTGAAAGGAACATTAGAAAATGGGACAGAAGCACAAGCATTATAATCAGGAGAAGTAACATAATTTTCATGACGTTTGAATGTACCCTCAGTAAATAATGGCTCAAAAGTTCACATTGTATGAGAGACGATTCACTCTTCCTGCTCAGTACCAGTCTGCACTGGCTCAGCCTCTCTAACGCGTCCCCGTGGCAGCCATTTTGTTTTATGCCACACCATGGCAGCCATTTTGTGACAGGCACCCACAGCACTTTCTCAAAATTCCACATGTGCCCACTGACCCCCCAAAGGTTAGCGACTGCTGCTCTAAGCCTGCCACTGCACTAGTCTTGATGAGATGCAGTCTTGCTATTTTGCCAAAGTGAGCATACATGCCACAAATCGTGCCTATTTTTGCTTGTGCTTATCATGAGATATATAAATTCGGAAGACTTGGCAGTCATTTAGCACCCATGCTTCTCCAAGGTAAACAAGAGACTTCACATTTCAGCACAATTCATTTTTTAACATCAATGCTAGCTAATGACTGCACTTTTGTTTTAACTGGAAGCGTATATAAACCCTGCAGCATTTACATTTTGGCAAAACGTCTCTGAAGAAGCCAGTTTTGGTGGTTTCAGTGATTCCTTTTCCAATGCCAGCCCCACTACTTTCATTCCGAGGCAAATAAATCAACACAGAGATACTTGTAGTTGCATCCAAATGTGCTGCAGGAGCCACTTAAAATGAAGGCCTTTTGATTTTGTCCAATTTCAGTGGAATAGACCACGTGTGAAAATCTCTCCCACTGAATGGAACTAATGCTTCAGATGGGCTTGTTCATTCTGTGAGTGGGAAGAATACCCAGTGTGTCGCATGTTTCCTACCTGTTATTGACTGGACACTCCTCAATGCCTTCTTTGCCTCAGTCTTTGGCTCAAAGAGCATTTGGCTCAAAATTAAGGGAGAGAAGAATAACAGTGACCTCATTGTGGGAGTTTACTATAGATCCCCAAGCCAAACGGAGGACATAGATGATGCCTTCCTGGAACAGATGGCCAAGCATGCAAAAGGAAGGGAGATAGTAGTAATGGGGGACTTCAATTACCCGGATATTTGTTGGATGTCAAACTCAGCCAAGAGCATAAGGTCAAACAGATTCCTCACTGGCCTTGCAGACAACTTCATTGTCCAGAAAGTGGGAGAAGCAACAAGAGGAACAGCCATTTTAGATCTGGTCCTAACCAATGTTGATGACCTGGTTAGTGGGGTAGAAGTGGAAGGATCATTAGGCACGAGTGATCATGCTCTTCTGAAGTTTACTATACAGCGGAAAGGAGCAGCCAAGCATACTAGGACTCAATTTCTTGACTTTAAGAAAGCCGACTTCATAAAACTTAGGGAAGTGCTGGGTGAGATCCTATGGACAGTAATACTAAAAGGAAAGGGAGTTCATGATGGCTGGGAGTTTGTTAAGAGGGAGATAGTAAAAGCACAACTTCAGGCAATACCAATGAGACGGAAACATGGAAGGTGCCTAAAGAAGCCAGGGTGGCTATCTAAAGAACTTTTAACTGAGTTAAGATTAAAAAAGGATGTGTACAAAAAATGGAAAAGGGGGGAAACCACCAAAGAGGAATTCAAACAAATAGCCAGCACGTGTAGACACAAAGTCAGAAAAGCTAAAGCACAGAATGAACTCAGGCTTGCTAGAGAGGTTAAAAGCAACAAAAAAGGCTTTTATGGGTATGTTCGTAGCAAAAGGAAGAACAAAGAAACAGTGGGGTCACTCAGAGGAGAAGATGGTGAAATGCAAACAGGGGACACAGAAAGGGCTGAACTCCTCAATGCCTTCTTTGCCTCAGTCTTCTCCGATAAAGAAAACAATGCCCGACCTGAAGAATTTGGAGCAAATGATTCAGCAGAGGAAACACAGCCCAGAATAACTAAGGAGATAGTACAAGAATACTTGGCTAGTTTAGATGTATTCAAGTCTCCAGGGCCAGATGAACTGCATCCAAGAGTATTAAAAGAACTGCCAGATGTGATCTCAGAACCACTGGCAGTCATCTTTGAGAATTCCTGGAGAACAGGCGAAGTCCCGGCAGACTGGAGGAGGGCAAATGTTGTCCCTATTTTCAAAAAGGGGAAAAGAGAGGACCCAAATAATTACCGCCCAGTCAGTCTGACATCAATACCAGGGAAGATTCTGGAGCAGATCATTAAGCAAACAGTCTGTGAGCACCTAGAAAGGAATGCTGTGATCACCAATAGTCAGCATGGATTTCTGAAAAATAAGTCATGTCAGACTAACCTGATCTCGTTTTTTGACAGAATTCCAAGCCTGGTAGATGAAGGGAACGCAGTGGATGTAGCCTACCTTGATTTCAGCAAGGCATTTGACAAGGTGCCCCATGATATTCTTGTAAAGAAGCTGGTAAAATGCGGTCTTGACTATGCTACCACTCAGTGGATTTGTAACTGGCTGACTGACTGAACCCAAAGGGTGCTCATCAATGGTTCCTCTTCATCCTGGAGAAGAGTGACTAGTGGGGTGCCACAGGGTTCTGTCCTGGGCCCGGTCTTATTCAACATCTTTATCAACGACTTGGATGATGGACTCAAGGGCATCCTGATCAAATTTGCAGATGACACCAAACTGGGAGGGGTGGCTAACACCCCAGAGGACAGGATCACACTTCAAAACGACCTTGACAGATTAGAGAACTGGGCCAAAACATACAAGATGAATTTTAACAGGGAGAAATGTAAAGTATTGCACTTGGGCAAAAAAAATGAGAGGCACAAATACAAGATGGGTGACACTTGGCTTGAGAGCAGTACATGTGAAAAGGATCTAGGAGTCTTGGTTGACCACAAACTTGACATGAGCCAACAGTGTGACGCGGCAGCTAAAAAAGCCAATGCAATTCTGGGCTGCATCAATAGGAGTATAGCATCTAGATCAAGGGAAGTAATAGTGCCACTGTATTCTGCTCTGGTCAGACCTCACCTGGAGTACTGTGTCTAGTTCTGGGCACCACAATTCAAGAAGGACACTGACAAACTGGAACGTGTCCAGAGGAGGGCAACCAAAATGGTCAAAGGCCTGGAAACGATGCCTTATGAGGAACGGCTAAGGGAGCTGGGCATGTTTAGCCTGGAGAAGAGGAGGTTAAGGGGTGATATGATAGCCATGTTCAAATATATAAAAGGATGTCACATAGAGGAGGGAGAAAGGTTGTTTTCTGCTGCTCCAGAGAAGCGGACACGGAGCAATGGATCCAAACTACAAGAAAGAAGATTCCACCTAAACATTAGGAAGAACTTCCTGACAGTAAGAGCTGTTTGACAGTGGAATTTGCTGCCAAGGAGTGTGGTGGAGTCTCCTTCTTTGGAGGTCTTTAAGCAGAGGCTTGACAACCATATGTCAGGAGTGCTCTGATGGTGTTTCCTGCTTGGCAGGGGGTTGGACTCGATGGCCCTTGTGGTCTCTTCCAACTCTATGATTCTATGATTCTATGAACAAGTGCAACACCTATATACAGACCACTGTCTGCTTTGGGAATCCTAGGTGTACCTCCCATGTGTGTAGTTCCAGCAGCTCTGTTCTTCTCAAGGGTCAAACATACAAGTTATTCCTGCACAGGACACAAATAGCCCCTGTGTGCACCTCTAGGCACAAGTTAGAAGATGACTGAATTTCTCTTTATGAGGAGCATATGGACTTCCCATAAAAGGTAATGGCTGATGCAGTGCACCCTGTATGCAGCTGGTTGAATGCTCATGGGAAAGTGGTGTGCAGGAGATGATAGATTTCGCTCATTGTTCGGTGTCATTTCTTCCGTAATTCTGCAAACAATAGGACTTTTTAAATTTTCTGATGTTAGATTTTCCCATTCTACTCTAATACAGTAATACTAGCTTTTTTGTGGCGATACTCAATAGTATGGAGTACCTGCACCTCTTTTTTTGCTGCCTGTGGCAGCCATTTTGTCTTGGCCTTTGAAGGTGACCCGGAAACTACAACTAATCCAGAACGCGGCAGCTAGACTGGTGACTGGGAGCGGCCGCAGAGACCACATAACACCGGTCTTGAAAGACCTACATTGGCTCCCAGTACGTTTCCGAGCACAATTCAAAGTGTTGGTGCTGACCTTTAAAGCCCTAAACAGCCTTGGTCCAGTATATCTGAAGGAGCGTCTCCACCCCCATCATTCTGCCCGGAAACTGAGGTCCAGCACCGAGGGCCTTCTGGCGGTTCCCTCATTGCGAGAAGCAAAGCTACAGGGAACCAGGCAGAGGGCCTTCTCGGTAGTGGCGCCTTCCCTGTGGAACACCCTCCCACCAGATGTCAAAGAGAACAACAACTACCAGGCTTTTAGAAGACATCTGAAGGCAGCCCTGTTTCAGGAAGCTTTTAATGTTTGATGTATTATAGTATTTTAATATTCTTTTGGAAGCCGCCCAGAGTGGCCGGGGAAGCCCAGCCAGATGGGCGGGGTATAAATAATAAATTATTATTATTATTATTATTATTATTATTATTATTATTATTGGCACCCACAACACTTTCATTATTTTTACCATAAAAGCACTCTGTGTATAAAAACAGCAAACAGCACTTCAGAGAACCTTTCTCTGAATCGCATTTAGGATTCAGTTAAACACAAAAATAAAATATACTGTACGTGTTGCTGTGATTAACAAAACAGAATTGTTGTTGCTTTATTTATGTGGCAGAACATTTCAGCTTCTGTTTCCATCAGCTGTTCTCGTAAAAACGAAAAGATGCTGTTTCCAAGGTGGCAGTTCTAAAACGCTGAGGAGGGGATGCTCAGAAGGGCTTCATTCACTGATGCTAGGCAATGCTTAGGCTCACTGATAATATACACATCCTTTTTCTTGATGTCCTCCTCACCACTGAGAACAGCAAAATAGCCACTGACCTCTATAAGGAATCCACTGATGCCCACAGCTACCTATATTGGGAATCTTGCCATCTCAAACACATACAGAAAAGCAGTGTCTACAGCTTGGTTCTCATAATCAAATCCATTTGCAATAACAAAGATGAATACCAAAGAAGAATCAGTGAACTTTAAAAAAAACACCTTCTCGACAGAGGATATCCAGTATTAACCCATCCATTGAGTATTGGCTGCAAATTACAGATTGAGAGCAACCATCAGCGATTTTGGTTATTATAAAATTAATACCTGCTCTTTAAAAAAAAAGTTCTTTGAAGATTCCCCCGCTCATGAAGAAGGGGATCCAAGAGGGTGTGGAATGTGTTGAGGTATCTTAGGTGTTGAGGAATGAATGGCAGACCCAACTGCATGCCATCTGCAATTAAGGTTTGAACTCGCCATGTATACTAATAAATCTCTCATCTGCGGGAACATTGGATGAATAAATCATATTTCGAGCCACTTTATTAATAACCTATCTTCCATGAGGTAGTAGTATTGGAATGTCAGTAATGAAACTTGCTGCTAGCAATTTTGGATAAAATAAAACAAAACATGAAATGAGAAGTGGCTCAATATATCAGCCAAAAATTTATGATGATAAAGTAAAAACTTTGTGATGAAAGTTAACTGGTGAAGTTGACATGTTTGTGCTGACTTTGGTGATACTTACAGGGTAGTCACTGAGACAATAGGAACTGGTTTGAAAGAAAGTAAGGATAGAATGGCCTTTGCCAACTTGGTGCCCTCTGGATGTCCTGAACTACGGCTTCTATCAGTGCCAACTTAAACAGACATTGGTGCACCCACTTCTTAAGAAGTCCAGCCTGGGCCCAATGGAGTGTAGTAACTACAGACCAGTGGCCAACTGCCTTTTCTTGGCAACGGTGGGAGAGAGGGTGACTGTGGAATGGGTATTCCTGGATAAGAGTGATTATCTGGATAAGAGTGGTGCATGCTCTAGTTATCTCCCACTTGGACTACTGCAATGTGCTTTACGTGGGGCTACCTTTGAAGGTGACTCGGAAACTACAACTAATCCAGAATGCGGCAGCTAGACTGGTGACTGGGGGCGGCCGCCGAGACCACATAACACCGGTCTTGAAAGACCTACATTGGCTCCCAGTACGTTTCCGAGCACAATTCAAAGTGCTGGTGTTGACCTTTAAAGCCCTGAACGGCCTCGGCCCAGTATACCTGAAGGAGCGTCTCCACCCCCATCGTTCTGCCCGGACGCTGAGGTCCAGCGCCGAGGGCCTTCTGGCGGTTCCCTCATTGCGAGAAGCAAAGCTACAGGGAACCAGGCAGAGGGCCTTCTCGGTAGTGGCGCCCGCCCTGTGGAACGCCCTCCCATCAGATATCAAAGCAATAAACAACTACCTGACATTCAGAAGACATCTTAGGGCAGCCCTGTTCAGGGAAGTTTTTAATGTGTGATATTTTAGTGTTTTTTGGTTTCTATGGAAGCCGCCCGGAGTGGCTGGGGAAACCCAGCCAGATGGGCGGGGTACAAATAATAAATTATTATTATTATTATTATTATTATTATTATTATTATTATTATATATCTGGATCCACTACAATCTTGGTTCTGACTCATTTTTACAACTCAACCTGGTGGCTGACCTATATTGTGAAAGAGGCAGGGAGCGTGCAGCCCTGTTTCTTCTGCTAGATCTCTCAGTGGCTTTTGATACAATCAACCACGGTATCCTCCTGGACCTCCTCAGTGGGATAGGTATCAAAGGCATCGCATTACCTTCATGGCCATGTTCAGCAAATGCTGCTCTAATCAGTCCGGGTTCCTGCTTCACACCAGGCTAGAAGACCTTTTCGGAATTAGCTTCCAAATTGCCTCTCACACTCCTGAGCCTTTGGTTAGAAGCATCAGCTCTTATAAACTCACTGAGCAGGGAAGTTAACCTGGGAGCCTTTATCTGGCAGGGTGGCATGGGACAGGGCCTATTTGCATATTCCCAACTTTTACAGTAAAGAAAACCTGGTGCCCTCCAGATGTTGTTTGATGCTATCCCCAGCCAGCAAGGCAGATGGCCATGGATGATGGGAACTGTAGTACAGCAGCATCAGGAAGGTCACAGGTTCCCCATCCCTGCTCTAAAATATGGGGGGATAAATATTTTTTATAGCACACCTATGATCGGGGAAGAAGCCTTCAAGCACTTACTTTCCAGTGTAAGAAATCCCTGAAGCTGAAATGTGAACCTTCAGGAGACGTCTGTCCAGACATTGACCATTCCCTTCTCTGATTATCATTCATTGCAGCAACATATTTCCACCTTCCCTTGAAGCATGCTTCCCTAATTAACTATAAATACATTTCCCCATTGGTCACGAATCTGATCTTTCTCTATTTCCGATTTAATTTTTTTAAGTATTTTAGTGTTTCAGTCTGCATTTAATGAATCAGGCAAGCATGACCCTGAATAAACTGAACACCAGGCAGCTTGAGATCGCATGTGTGAAGAAGGGGGGAAAATCCATACTTTCTCAGATTAGTATAGCACAGTGAGCAACCTAAGAAAGTGAAAGGGTGTTGGGGAGGAGGGGAAACACCAAGAGTGCAAAGAAATCATCCTGCTAATAGTTCGGCTTCTGTGCATATGCAGGAGATTTTGCCCTGAGGGAAAGTGTTGAAAATTCAGAGGAGGCTTGAAATTAGTCTTCTTTTTAAAGGGCACTTTCACAGTTCAAAAGACCAAGTTGGGCTATTTCATACCTGGGAGAATTGGGTGCTGCTGTCAAATTAGAAAATGTGTATGCGTGAAGGGTTCCATAATCTTTGCCTTTTTGGGGGTGGGGTTGGGGAATCTGAGAATAATTCCTTTCCAGATTAATGGAGGATATTGTTTGAGATCTGCAGGAGAGTGTGAATGTGAGTGTGTGTGGTGGAAACTCAGAGGCAGAGGACAAGCTTGCATGAAAAAGGCCCCAAGTTCAGTCATCAGCATCTCCCCTTAAGCTTGGGAGCGTCCTCTGCCTGACACCCTGGAGAGATGCTGTCAGTCTGTGTAGGCCGTATTGAGCTAGATGAGTCTGATTCAGTATAAAGCAACTTCCTATGTTCTTATGGAAAACATAACAGGGGTGGGATCTGGTCTTAATTATTATCATCTTGGGGGTCTCAGTATTTAACCATTTATTTGTAATATGTTAACATACACAAAGACCTATTAAGAAAATTAACATTCAGTTTATTTTTACACGTTTATTCTAATCAGAATATATCCACCACTGCTATAGCAGCTCCAGAATTTCTCAGATTTATTTATTTTTTGCTGTATATTTGTTTGAATTGCCTCTTGGCCTTGTTGCTTAATGCTGAATGACAACCTGTGAGGAGCTACAATGGGATGTAATGGAAGCATCAGGTCATCTGTTGAAATTCCACCCCTAGAAATCTAGAGAAAACTAGTTCACATAAAGAAGTTTCTGCTATGACCTATTAAGAAATCGTTTTTCATAGCCCTGTTTGCACTGCATCCTACAGATGTGTACCAAATCTCCTTATTCTGTTTCCAATCAACATTTTTTTTATTGTAAGACATCCATGCATCTGAGGTTGTGATCCTGTTACCCTTACGTGAGAAAAGGTCTTATGGGGGTCAATGGGAGTAGACATGCACTGGATCGTGCTGTTAAAACTCATGAGCTACATGTATATGTCTGAACACAATGATAATATCAGTAGGTTGTCTTGACAGTTACAGTGGTACCTCGGGTTACAGACGCTTCAGGTTACAGACTCTGTTAACCCAGAAACAGTACCTTGGGTTAAGAACTTTGCTTCAGGATGAGAACAGAAATTTTGTGGCGGCAGCGGGAGGCCCCATTAGCTAAAGTGGTGCTTCAGGTTAAGAACAGTTTCAGGTTAAGAATGGACCTCCAGAACAAATTAAGTTCTTAACCAGAGGTACCACTGTATATCTAAATGGTGTGCCAGGAGTGACTAGCTTCTAGCTCTGGTGGTGGGTCAAGGAACTCAAGCAATTTTATCTCCCCTGTTGCAGGCCACAAATTGTGGTGGCAGTGGCAAAAAGAAAAAGAAAAAGAACAGATGCAGAGAAGTTTGAACTCTCAGTCCAACATCCTGATGGGGATGAAATCTCCCTTTCCCCAGTCATCAGACTGACCAAGTTGGCCCAGGATTTTTTTAAGCAAAGACAGGACTAGAATTCCAGTCCTTTTAGAAAGAACCCATTTCTTTTTTCACAGGAGCACTGCTAGTGTTCCTTCTTGGCTTGCTCCAATGATATAAGCAAACACTTCCTGTATCTAGAGATATTATAGACACCCTGCCCTCTGGCAACATAATTTGATGAATGTGTAAATCATGTGCTCCAACAGGAAAAAGATGTGCAAAAAATTCTAACACTGTTAATAATGTGTCTAATTTATTTAATTGCTTATGTTTGCTTTTCTATCCTCTCCATGATTTTATGGCCATAGATGCCTATCAACTTCTTCTCAACTTCCTCCTTGGCCAAATTAATAAGAAAGTATGAACCCTAAGGGTACAGTGATACCTCGTGTTACAAACACCTCAGGTTGCAAACACTTTGGGTTACAAACTCCACTAACCTGGAAGTAGTATCTCGGATTACAAACTTTGCCTCAGGATGAGAACGGAATTTGTGTGCCGGTGGCACGGCGGCATGGCGGCACGGCGGCAGCAGGAGGCCCCATTAGCGAAAGCGTGCCTCAGGTTAAGAACAGTTTCGGGTTAAGAACAGACCTCTGGAACGAATTAAGTTCATAACCTGAGGTACCACTGTAATTGCACTCAGATTCCCAATCTAGACTCAAGAACAAGGTGAAGAGAGACCATAAGAAGAGCCCTGCTGAATGGCCCATCTAGTCTAGCATCCTGTTCTCACAGTGGCCAACCAGATGCCTCTGGGAAACCCACCACAACCAGAACCTGAGTGCAACAGCGCTCTCCCCATGTGTGAATCCCAGTAGCTGGTATTCCAAGGACATACTGCCACTTGATTACTCATAAACTTGCTGTTTTACTCAACAGCATTGTCTGTGGATAGGGGGCTTGCTACATTTGAAGGTGCAAATCTTCCACAGATGATTCAGAAAAGCAGGAAGAAGAACCAGCTATATTCAATTCTGTAGCCATATCAAGATCCATCCTTGGGCCACTCAAAATACCACAAAATAGTGCGAAAGCTTTTGAGTTCTCCAGAACTCTTCATCAGGCTGAGGGAACCTCAGGACCAGGGGTCAGATATGGCCTTCAAGTCTTCTCTGACTGGTCGTCAGTACTCTCTCCCCCCCCCCAGGCTACACCTACCTGCTCCACATTCTCCTTGAGTGCTCTTGCTTGGCTGGATTGTGTCCTTGAACTGTGACAATGTCTCTAACTTGCTGGATGGAAAGAGGGAGAGAAGAAACCTCTGATTTTTGCATGCCTTGAATGTAGCTTATTGGACATATCCGTTGCTCCACCACCGGCTAGGTGGTAGGCAAAGCCAGGACAGGGAGAGGAAAAGGTAGCAAATGGCAAAGTCATGGGAGCTGCATCTGGTCATGGTTCCAAGATGGAATAGGGGAGGAAGTAGCAGAAGTTCAAATGAGGCTCTGTTAGATGTTATGCAGGTTTCACATTGCACCAAGGGATGCTGGGAAGAAGGAACATGCAATCTAGTTGTTACCTAACTAAAGATGGGAGAGAAATTTGGTTTGGGCTGCATTTTGATGTGAACCTGTCCAATTCTTCAAAGTTTGTACTTCTTTGAATTTTGCAATGCAGGTCTCTCCCCAAATAAATCATGCAAAAATGAATAGATGCATATACAGTATTGGAGAAAGGCTGCATAAAAATGCAAATATTGGTGAAAATGAAATACAATCATGCATTATACAGTGGGAATTTCTAGCAAAAATGTGTGTGTGTGTTGGGCACAATTGCAGACAAAAATGTCTGTATTAGGAGAACTATGCACCAAAATGCTGACAAATTTTCATGAGGACTAATAAAGAGAGAGAGAGACGCAAACAGATGCAGAAATGTGGAGGACTAAACATCATCCTCATTTTTCATTGGAAGAATGAGAAACTATGAGAAACCAAAATGGACAGGTTCGTCTTTTCCTATCCCTAACCCAGGTCAGTCTCAATGTCTGAGAGAATGAATTCAAAGCAAGGAAGCAACTTAAGAACTGTTCTACTGTGAAACAGACTCCCTTTTGGAAGGTGGTGGATTCTCCTTCAATGGAGGTTTTAAAGCAGAGGTTGGATGGCCATCTGTCATGGATGGTTTAGTTGAGATTCCTACTGCAGGGGGTTGGACTAGATGACCCTAGGGGGTGCCTTTCAACGCTATGATTCTGTGATTCTAACTTGGATTTTGGAAGCAAAGAAGAGCAGTTCATTTCTCAGAGATGAATTTTAAAGGACAAAAATTCCAGAGTCCTCTGGATAATATTATTAAGTGCTCTCACATGAATACAGGACCAGAATCCTGTTCATAAACACAGACCATAATTCAGAGGTAAATCTTCCAGAGTTCCATAAGGATTACTCTGAAATGAGTGTGGATAGGCTTAAAGCCATCCCATACCCTAGTATTTATGAAGACTCAAGTTAGATTTCAAGAGTACACAATATTAAAACCAAAACCTGAGCCTACTGGTCACTTTCAACCACAGTGACTCATCCATCTGATCAATATGTAAAAAAGTATCATGACATTGATTTATTTGGATTTTCATGTTGGGATATAAAATGCCAGCTTTTTGTATTTGCTATATGAGCTGTAAATTAGATTACAGATGTGTATCTGCAGAAGCTGTTAATACTTGCAAATGGGGTGTCAAAAGGAAAAAAATGGGTGGGGGTGAAGATGGCAAGTCCTCAGCTAGACTAGAAAATGAAATCATATTGAATGATATTAGAACCTGCAGCAGAAGTGATAATTTCCTAAGTGTATCAATATGTAACAAGCACAGCAAGGCAGCCACCTTCCCCTCATTTGTTCCTGACAAATCAGGTGCAATGTATGCTGATGTTAGAAGAAAATGAGAAGTTGGCAGGTTTCGGGAGGGGAAAATCTTCTTATGATAATATATTTTGAGTCTTGCATGGTAAACCTGACTACCCTTGCCCTGTTTCAACCAGTCCTAAACAGGTATTTGTTTCCACTGTGATTCTATTGAAATATATGTGATGCACAGTGCAAGCCTAAGCATGTTTACTCAGCGGTAAGCCACTGAATTCTTTATGCCTAAGAGAGTGTACATAGAAGTTCCTCCTTGAAGCAATATCTCTCTTTTTTTGTGCCCATGGTTTCTGCCTCTTGCAATCAGTGGATCATCTTGTTTGCTACAAGCACTGAACCTTTGCACACACTGGGCAGGGGGCACTATCCATTAACATGGTGTGCATTAGTTTGTTTTTCCAAGTAAATATATTGAGAACCAAAGCATTAGCCTAGTTGGTTAATCTGGTTTGAGTGTGGGATGGCATCATGCTGTGAAGGATCCGGAACTTTTAACTCTGTGTGCAACACAGCAAGGAATGGAAGTTAGTATATAGGAAGTCATAGAATGGTACAATTGGAAGGGACGACCAGGGTCATCTAGTCCAACCCCCTGCAATGCAGGAATCTTTTGCCCAACAAGGGCCTCCAACCCACGGCACTGAGATTAAGAGTATCAAGCTCTACCAAGCAATGGACCAGTTTCAACATCACTAAACTACAGTACTTATATAACTTATTTCTCCTGTGGTGTAACTGCAAAGAAGAATTCAGAAACACTGGCCTCAGCTTTTAAGTTCTCTTGTTACATGTGAACTCTGGTTAGGCTAGGCTTAGTGAACAAGCCAAGAGAACAAACCATGGTTTGATCCTGACTCACTGATTGTTTAATGATTGTTTAAGCTGATTGTTTAAACTGGCCAGAGTTTCCCCAAGTTCAGATGTAACATGGAACTCAGATAAGTTTTAAAACTGAAGTGAAACTTTCCAATCTCCTCACATTGGCAGTTCGAATCTGCACAACGGGGTGAGCTCCTGTTGCTCTGTCCCAGCTCCTGCCTACCTAGCAGTTCAAAAGCATGCCAGTGCAAGTAGATAAATAGGTACCACTGTGGTGGGAAGGTAAATGGCGTTTGTTTGCACTCTGGCTTCCTCACTGTGTTCCGTTGCGCCAGAAGCGGTTTAGTCATGCTGGCCACATGACCCGGAAAGCTGTCTGTGGACAAACGCTGGCTCCCTCGGCCTGGAAGCGAGATGATCGCCACACCCCATAGTTGCCTTTGACTGGAGTTAACCGTCCATGGGTCCTTTACCTTTTTACCTAAACCATAACTTATTGCTGTGTCTGAAACTGGTGCAAGAGGACACAATGATGACAGCATATATCCAGCTAACATACACTGGTTCTGTAGTGACTTCTCTCTGCTGAGCAGGTGGGGAATTAGTAGACCCATAGTCCCAAAGGGACTGTGTAGTCCTTGTTTCCTAGGTATAGGGAACAAGGCCAGCTATATGCACAAGAGGGCAGGCATCTTGCAAAAGAGGGAAACTCAGCATGACAAGCTACAGCTATTAAAGGTTTGGGAGCCTTGTGTCCACTTTTGTGGTAGAATGTTCAGCTTTCTTTTAAAAAAGTAAATATGTAGCCCTTTTATTTGTGAGTGAATAAGGAAATGTATGTATGCAGTATCCCGCCCTGGCCAATAAGAAGTAATGCAACACTAGCACATATATTTGAAGGGGAAGGGTTGTAGCCCAGTGGTATAAGCATCTGCTTTGCATGCAGAAGGTCACAGGTTCAATCCCTGGCATCTCCATGTAAGATTGAGAGAGGCCCTGGAGAGTCTTTGCCAGTCAATGTGGGCTGGACAATCATTAGATGGAGTGATTGACCAGGTACGAGGCAGTTTCCTATGCTCCTTTATTATCTTACCTGTACACTCAAGCTGTTACGCAACTATTCCTCACCTTTTATGCCCTCTCATCACAAAATTGTTGGCTCCTGGCCAGGAAATAAGCAAGCCTGGAGGTTCAAGGAAGATGCCAGCGATCCGGGCTTCATTGGTTTTGCCTCTAACCCCTGTAAAAATGCCTTTGGTGTATACACGCAATAGTGTTTATATTTTTCATCTGTTTCTTTCTTGCAGTTTCAGACCCCAAACCTCAACGTATGCCAGAGGGTAGCAAGAGAGTGCTGAGCTTTCAAGGTGGAGGGGGGGCAACAAGGGGCGGTCTGCTGAAATTTTGCTGTGGGCTGGAAGATAGTCTTAAGAAGCTTCTGATCAGATGTGATTTAATCTGTTTCTGTCAAGTGAGTAGAAATCTGATCTGGAGATTGGAGATTAACCCAGATTTCTGCTAGGAGGGTCATAGCACTTGACCCAATTACCTCATGCAGGTGGCACCTCTGGCACCATGACCATGAAGGAGGCTGGGAAGACCCAGTTTCACCTCTTCATCTTCCTTACACTTTGCTGTGTAGTTGGGGGGGTTCCTGCTGAAGAAAGTCAATGATAATAATAATAATAATAATATGCATTGCAAGAAGCTTCCTAATGCAGGTTGCTGTCTGAGAGCACTTTTAGGAGTAAGTCCGTGGGACTTTTAAAACCCCTAAGTGGTGCTTCTTCAGGATAAACAGGCTTAAGTAAATGACACAGAAAAGCATAGGAGAGGGATGGAAATGGCACCGGGCTGCCTCTGCATCAAGGAGTAGTCGGCATCTCTCCAGATGTTGCACTACAGCTGCCACCATCCCAGACACATTGGCCATATTGGTTGCAGCTCATGGGAGTTGTAGTCGGGAGAGCACCATCTTGGCGACGCAATCTAGATTGCACAATGAGCGCACGTGTGTTCACGCGCGGGCAACTTTATTATTAACATATCTGTTTGCCATCACACGCCTCGACGCGGCGCCGATGCTAACATAAAACTGCCCTAGAAGGAGAGGGAGAAAAGGCGCATTCAGACAGCTGGCCCATTTCCAGCTGTAAGCGACAGGAGGAGCCCTTTGCCTAAAGTTTCCATGCCAGAGGCTGCCTGCCGCCGCCGCCGCCGCCGCCGCCATGGTATCGCGAAGATGATCGCTCGCCTGCCTGTGCCCGGCAGCGTCGCTTTCACCTGTTTTGTAAAGCAATCACCCCACCCGGGCCGAGGCTTGAGCCCCAAAGGGAAAAGGCGCCTGCCCTGCCCACAACAGCAGGTGAGCAAACTGCTGTTTCTACAAAGCTCAGAGCCTTGGCAAACTCTCTCCCCTGCCTCTGTTACTTAGCAGGTGTGATCGCAGCTCTGTCTGTGACGCAATATGTGCCCCTCCCCGCCAAGCCTGTCCCGGGAATGCCCTTTGAGTTATGGGCAACGTGTGTATGTGCGTGTGAGGAGAGAGAGTGTGTGTGTAGTATTTCTTCGGTGTCACCCTGCCTGTGCGTCCTTCCTGGCGCGTTGTGTTCTGTGGCGGCCTGTCCGAAGGAGGCGCTGCTGGTGATGCTGAGAACCGGAGCGCGCGCCAAACAGATCCAAGCGGCAAAATGAAATAGCCACGCGAGCGCTGCCTGACTCCGGATCAGCTCGGAGACAATCCGAGGCATATTTACTTGGAAGTAAGTCCCGTCGAACTCAGCGGGGCTTGATTCTGAGTAAACGAGCTGTGGGATTGCTCTGAAGGCTCTTTCCCCGGGAGAAAGCCCCATTGCACTCAGTGGGTCCGTACTTCTGCGTTGACCCCTATAGGACTCCGTGGCATGTCTGCTTTAAATCACAATGGTGGGAACATTTCTGAAAGGCGCATGGACGGAGCCGAATGATAAAGAACGATCGTAAAAGTTCCAGCACTTTGGTTTAACTCACGTGCGTGGTTAGTTACAGGTAGCCTCCTCCGGCATGAGCGTAGCCAGGATTTTTTTTTGGGGGGGGGGGCAGAACCTCAGGTTTGTATTGATGGGGGGCAGATGCTCCCTGCCCCTCCCCCGGCTATGCCCCCCGGTGCTAAATGTGGCCATTATAATATCAGCCACCCAACTTCACTCCCCGAGAGAGACGGATGCCAACCATTCTACTAGCCACAGAGTTGCCAAGCGATCTGGTTTTGCATACTGCAGGGGAGGGGGAGCGTGTGCGTGCAATTGGGCTGAGGTTGTGTTTAGGCTGTGCGCTCTTTTTGTTATTACTATGGCTCGTAAATGCTGCTTTGCCGGGAGGGACTTGGTGAGAGAAGCCCTGTTGGGGAAAGTAGACTGGAGGGGGAAGCGTGCTGAGGATGTGACGTTGCACCGAGTGTGTGTGTGTGTGTGTGTGTGTGTGTTTTCGTTTCTGGCCAGCGCTCTCTCTTCGCCTTCGGGGAGCGCTCGCCTTTGTGCGGTGTTTTGTGCGTGTTGGCTTCGTGCGCTCGCTGGGTGGGTGTTCGTTTCTTTTGGCTCGCTGTCGCCCGAGCTAAGGGCAAAATTCCCACTGGCAGTGCCAGGTGCAAGCGCAGCGCCGCTCCTCCCTCCCCCCCGTTCCCTGAGTTTCTCGGCCGCCCCCTCGGAGCTCGAGGCTGGCCATTAAGGATTCCGCTAGGCAAGCCAAAGGGACGCACAAGGCTGCACAGCCCAGCGCGCTGAGGCAGTGCCAGCCTGGGGGTGGGGTGGACAAGCAGGCCAACCCCTCCGCCCTCCGCATTAGATAGGGAGAGAAAAGGACCGGCGCTGGGTTCCAAGGAGGTGGGGGAAGCACAGCGGAGAGTTGAGAAAAGCCAGGGATTTCCCCGAGGAGAGAGGAGAGGCTCAAGAGGCAGCGGCGACCGAAGCGAGAATGTCCCCAGAATATCAACAAGCAGAAAAGGCGCGCAGGGCATCAGTCAGCCCCTCGCCTTCTCTTTCTCTTCTCCCTTTCTCCAGTCTTCCTCTCCACTTTTAGGAGCCTAGCAGTGGTTCCTCCCCACGCTTCCTCGTTGCATCTGGATAGGTAGGGACATCATTCTCGAGGTCAATTCTCTGAGCAAAAGCGACCAGAAAAAACGGGAAAAACAAAGCTTGGCGACCCCTTTGCCCAGTGCCAGACCTCTGAGTAGCAGAGGATTAATTCCCACCCTGCTATTTTCCCATAGAAAGAGGCGGTACTGTATATATAGATCTCATGCTGAGCGCATCCACCCACGTGCAGTTGCGCCTTGTTGCACTTCCTACATACAGGCAGCCTCTGCGCACCTGCTAGCAACTCATGGGCGAGGCCTTCTTCGGACACTGGCGATGAGCTTTCCAGGGTTGTAATGCTCATCTCCAGTCAAGAAGGGTAGGGGACTGTTATTTCTATTTTGACATATGGGGAACAAGGCGGAGTGACGTGCTCCAGGCCACCCAAGCTGCAATGGGATTTGCACCCAGGTCTCAGTCTCCACGTAACCATTGATAGCATGCCCGACGACACACGGGTCCATAGACCGAAACATCATACTGAACATACTTCGGCTGGAACTGCACTTATCAGTATGCTGTGTGTGTGTGTGTGTGTGTGTGTGTGTGTGAGAGAGAGAGAGAGAGAGAGAGAGAGAGAGAGAGAGAGAGATTGAGGGGGGCGGGCGTGGATGTGCTTGTTTAGAAGCAGGAATATACACTACATTTGAAACTGCTTTTGCCAAACGTGCTCCAAAACAGACAAAAGCAGCGCTCCTAGAGAGAGGTCCCAGTCCTGAAAAACTCAGGGGGCAGCCGGATGATCCCCTCCAGATGTTTCTGGACTACATCTGCAATAAGCCCGAGGCAGCATGGCCCACGAGATCAGGGGGCTTGTATACCATAAGAAACTGTTTTAGGTTCTGAAAGTGCCACGGATCTCTTCCACGTTTTAGCCACCCCTTTGGGCATGATCTCAGCGATCGGAGCAATAAATCTGCTAGCACATTTGCAAAGCTAAGCAGCGTCAGGTATGGTTTCAAACTGGATGGGGAATCTCGTGTTGAGATTTCTTGGACTAGCTGACCCTCAGGATCCCTTGCAACTCCACAATTACCTGATTCTATGATTCTGACAGCCCTGCAAGGTAGGCTAGTGCTGTTGCCGCTCCCCATATCGCACAGAGAGGACCCTGAAAGGGGAGGGCGAATGCGGCATGCCCGAGACCACCTCGCTTCGACTGAGCTGGAGTTTCAGCCAGAGACATCGCAGCTCATGCTCTCAACCACCGCGCCATTCACCGGCTAATTAGTTTAATTGCGCTGCTGCTAACTTTATCCGGATTCCTCCTTTTCGCTGGCAATGAGTGTTGGACAATGAGTGTTCCACGTAATATCCTTCTCTCCCTCTCAGTATTGAAGGGCTGTCGCGGGGGTGAGGTGGGTGGGGGCGTAGTTAAAGGAACCAGCATAGTTAATATTTCCACATCAGGAAGTTGCTGCTGCAGAAGCCTGCAGGCGAAAATGCTTAATCTCGACAGTGCAGAGCCTGTGGCGCCTAGTCTGTTATAGGTTGGAGATCCCACGTGGTTTTAACTTCTGTATAAAAGTTTCTGTAGAAAAGTGGCCCAATGTTGTGATTTGGCAGGTCAAAAAGAAAGAAAGAAAAGAAAAGAAAAAGAAAGAAAGAAGGAAGGGGGGGGGGGTTTAAACCCGTCGCCAGGAGATTAGAGGCAGATAAGCGAGGGAGAACAAGGCGCTTCTCCAACCGAGACCTTCCACTTGGCGATCGGAGGCGGAACGTCAGGTTCAGGAGCTGGAGAGAGAGAGAGAATAAAACACAAGAAGGCACAGGCAAAGATCAACAGCGGCAGGAAGGCAGCGCGGTGGGTCTGCCTTTTTACTCACGAGAAGCCCAGTGCCAAATAACAAGAAGGGCGGGATTTGCTGAATGCGAAGGAAAGCCTGAACAGACGGCTACTTTGAAGCAGGACCTGCTGACTTCGATTTCCAGTCGCTTCTGGAGCTTTTCTTGCCCGCTTTCTTCCGGGGCTTTAAACACTACTACTACTATTACTACTTGCATGTTTTTTTATTTAACTGTTTTAATGTGGACAGCTGCATGATCGCGGGATCTCCAGAAAGGGCCCCCCTCGGCTGGGCTGGAGCCCCAACTTGACCCCCCTCCCGCAAAAGAGGGGAAAGTGTGGGGGAGAGGGAGTACCCGCCTTTGTGGATCGGACTGAGTGTCCCCCCCCCCCCGCGCGCGCCGCCGCCTTCCCCTCCCCTCCTCCTCCTGCGCGCTGCCCGCTCTTGGCTTTCAGGTTAACTTCGCTTTGCCAGAGGCGGGCGAACCGAGGCTGCGGCGGCGGGCGCGGAAGGGAGAGCTAGCGAGCGAGCTAGGCAGGGCGCGCGCTACCCGCGCCGAAGGAGACGCGGCCGCGGAGCGCAACGAGGGACCGCTTGCTTCGCGCGGACGAGAGTTGGCTCGCTTCCCCTTCTCCCCCCCCCCCCCAGCCTTGTGGCAAAGGGAACAGAGGGAGGCACCGCTGCCGGGAGTGCGCCCAGCTCGCCGCGATAAATTGGATTGACTCTCTCAAGCTGCCCAGTTGATCCTCCGCGCCACCCCTCCCCCCTCCCCTCTGGCCTTCCGATGACTCTGGACTAAGACAGATCGCCCTCCTCCCCACCCACCCCCGGTGTCCGCACTCCCCCCACCCCTCTTTTTCCTTTTTGGCTGGACTCTGCGCGAGCTGGAGGCGAACAAACTGAAACCATGAAGCAGGAGCTGTCGCCTTCGGAGATGCCCGCTGGCAACTGACCGCCGGGAGGCCACCGGGGGACTCGGGCTCTCCGGGATCGCACCCTCTCCGCCCGCCCCCCGCCCTGCCGCTCTCGGCGGACCGGCAACCAACTTGCCGCCTTGCCTCCCGCCGACCTGCTCCCTGGCTGGCCAGCCGAGGGGGACGCCCGGATCCGGCTCGCCGGCCTCCCCCTGTCCTCCCCAACATAGCGCCCCCTTGAGCTCCGCGCACCCCTCTCGGGCGCTCGCCGGCTCGGATCGCCGCGCCGCCGCGCCGGACCTGCCTGGAGCTCGGCATGGACGGGGCGGCTCGGAGGGGGGCCCTGGCCGCGCTGCTGCTGCTCCTGCTGCTGGCCGCCTGCTGGCTGGTGCTGGGCGCCGGTGCCTCGCCGACCCCTCCCGGAGCCGCCCCGCAGCAGGACACTTGCACCTCGTGCGGCTTCCGGCGGCCTCCCGAGGAGCGCGGGGCCGTGGACGGCGATTTCCTGGAGGCCGTCAAGCGGCACATCCTGAGCCGCCTCCAGATGCGAGAGCGGCCCAACATCACCCACGCCGTGCCCAAGGCGGCCATGGTCACGGCGCTGCGCAAGCTGCACGCCGGGAAGGTGCGCGACGACGGCCGCGTCGAGATCCCCAGCCTGGACGGCCAGGCGAGCGGCGGCCCCGCGGCGCACGAGCAGCTCTCCGAGATCATCAGCTTCGCCGAGACAGGTGGGCCTGCCGCGCGTCGACCTAGCCCGCTTTGACCTCTTTGCCCTCCGCGCCCATCACCTACCTTCCTCGGTCTGTATGCCCTAAGCATCCAGTCTTCCACCCCCAGCAGTTTCTTGACCTCCAGCAAACCCTTCTTGGCCTCCCACCCAGGCACATGTCCCCGCCCCGCACCTTGCAACCTTGAAGTTAAACATTTCTGTTTTGGACGCAGTTTGTCCAATCCAGCACTACCCGCCCAATCTATCCTGTCGTATCCGTTTTCCTTCTTTTGCCGATTACTTTCTGTTAGCTCGTTTGTTGTTTAGTCGTTTAGTCGTGTCCGACTCTTCGTGACCCCATGGACCAGAGCACGCCAGGCACTCCTGTCTTCCACTGCCTCTCGCAGTTTGGTCAAACTCATGCTGGTAGCTTCGAGAACACTGTCCAACCACCTCGTCCTCTGTCGTCCCCTTCTCCTTGTGCCCTCCATCTTTCCCAACATCAGGGTCTTTCCCAAGGAGTCTTTTCTTCTCATGAGGTGGCCAAAGTACTGGAGCCTCAGCTTCAGGATCCGTCCTTCCAGTGAGCACTCAGGGCTGATTTCCTTAAGAATGGATAGGTTTGATCTTCTTGCAGTCCATGGGACTCTCAAGAGTCTCCTCCAGCACCATAATTCAAAAGCATCAATTCTTCGGAGATCAGCCTACTTTATGGTCCAGCTCTCACTTCCATACATCACTACTGGGAAAACCATGGCTTTAACTATACGGACCTTTGTTGGCAAGGTGATGTCTCTGCTTTGTTAGCTCACTAGCACCCCATTAATTTATTTGCCCTGCAGGCCAGATTCCTGCCTCACTGGTTTTTATGTAAATCTCATTCTTGCCTTCATCCCTTCATTTGTTAGCTTGTCATGTAGATCTAGTCATTGTCTCTTTGGTGTACATCACCCTTCTAGACCAGGGGCGCATCCCTCTCACTTACCTTGTTTATTCATCTGCATTAGCTGCTACACTCTGTGCTCTCCTTCACTTTACTGGTCCTTATTCCAGCACATCTACTGTGCCAGCTCATTCACCCATCCAGCTAAGAAGAGCCTTTCCTTCCCCAGACTTATACTTCCATGTAGGGTACTCTCAGGCACCTCTCCTATACTCACATGGGTATATCCTTCCCACGACCCATTCACTATCTCTCATGCCACCCATCTCTTCTTATCCACCTCCTTATCTGTTCCTTACCCACACACTCCATTTTCTAGTGTCCTATGGGATAGTTACTCTTCCATCCCTAACATTGTGTGACTTCTTCTCTTCATCCAGTAATCCATCCTCATACCTTTTTGCATCCATCCATCCTCCTAACTCACCCATGGATTCATCCCCTATGCTCACTTTCAATGCCAGTCAGGTACCTGTCACACATAGGCATCATTTTATATGCCTATTCAGTACACCCACCTATTTACCTTTCTACTAACATCCCACTCATTCAGTCACCTCCTTCCTCATCTCATTCAACCTCAGGTATATTCTTCTCTTCCTCCTTGCCATTCAAATCCTCTGCTGCACATACCTGTCCAACCCATGTCATCTAATCCCCTTTGTTGACCTACACTCTCCATGTATTCTAAATCTTATGATCTTGCATACAGTACCCACTTGGTGATCCCATCCATCCATCCATCCATCCATCCACTATATATCATGTTGAGTTTTATATGCACCCATCTATCCTTAAACCTATCACATACCTCTTTATTGTTTTCTATTTCCTTATTCCATACTCATCCATTCACACACACTTTCAAACCATGCATAGTAGTGAATTGGTACTGAACCAGCCCATTTATTTATTTCCCACAAATCTACTGTATACAGTCACCCCTGTTGTATTTGCCCATGCACTATAATTGCCACATATGACACATTCATCAACAATATCTGTTCAACTTAATCTCAGTTTCTTGTAACATCAATTTTGCTACTTTTGGTACTATGCCTCTCCATGGTTCTTTAATGGTAAGCTAGTCTTTATAGCATTGCCTCCATCCATCCACCATTCCTAGTTTAGTCAATCTAAGTTTGGTTCTGAAACAGTCATTTCATCATTCTCAGGCTGATTTTCACTCATCTATCTAAAATGTCATAAGTATCTCCTCTCCATCTTCTTTATCCACCCATCCTATCAACTTGAGCAAGATGCTCTTGCTCAGTAACCTACCCTATACCATATCTCCTTTGGTATCCCTAACTACAGAAGTGTAGATTTTCTTTTTAATGTATGCTTCTTCAGTTAGGTACTACAGCTTGTTAGCTGGTCTACCAGAATGCTTTAGTTTCTCTCTGTCTACCTCTAAGCTTCTCCACCAATGCATACAACAGATTGTCATTTTCGAACTGTTTTTACAGTATAACCTGAGGGTTCATTGGAAGCTTATTAGGGAATTATCAGTGAAGTTCAGCAGTGGTGAACAAGCTTTCATTCCTCACAGAATGCAGCCACAGTGTTTAAAGCTACATTCTCAGTTTGTCTAGGGCTGGGCTGGGAAAGCTTAGTTGGTCCAGAAGTTCTATCCTTTATGACCCATCTGATGAGAGTTGGTATCAAACAGCATCAGGAGGGTCACTGATTCCCCATCCCTAACTGTGCCCACACGGGCTGAGTTTTTGCAAGGCATGTGCCCCTAAATTCATTTCCACGTGCTAGTAATCTATGGCAGATAGCCAGGAATCTTTTCAGCAGACCACGTGACATGGGACAGGTTCCATTAAGGTAGAAAGTCCAAAAACTGCTGTAAGAGCTGCAGGTTCAGGGGAGAGGATAGCTGAATGGATGAAGAGACGTGCTGCAAGAATAGATAGGTGGACGGTGGATGGCTCTATTAAACCCATTAGTTCTCTTTCTCTTTCTCCCTCTTTCACTTCATTTATTACTTTCTCTTTATCACCATCAAAAATACTTGGCTTGTGTGTTTTGCTTGTCCATTACTTGCTTACTATATTTACAAGTTTCCAAGCTGCATGCAGGTCAAGAGCTATGCTTTGGATGCCTAGAGGACAAGGGAGGTGGCTTTCCAGAGGCTGTTCAGCTCCAACTCCCAGCTGCTCCAGCCAGCATGGCCAGGAGTCCGAGAAGATGGGAGTTAGAGTCCAACAACACCTGAAAGGTCACTAGTTCCCTATCCCTGCTTTAGGGTGTAGGAAGCCCAGTGGTGTGGCACTGAGACACATACAATAATTCATATGGTGTACAAGGTGTTCTTTCTGCCAGGGTCCCAGAAAGCACATGATAAGAATAAATGCTCATTTGAAATGATAAAGTACTATGAGAAGATCACAAGAACTCAATGATTAGGAGCAGCTGAAGCTGTCTTACACTGAGTCAGACTATTAACTCACTATTGTTGATACTGGCAGTGGCTGTCTAGAGCTTCATACAGGGGACATTCCCAGCCCCACCTGGAGATGCTGAGGACTGGACCTGAGATCTTCTGTACGCAAAGCTCAACCACCCAGCTAATTGTGCCTTCCCTTTTGGGCCAGATTTAAATGGCACTGTAACAAGGATTCAGTAGTTCTAGATGACAATGGCAGTGCTGAGGTTTCTATTTCTGGTATACTGGATGAAATGGAATTGAATGAAGAATATTGGGTGAAGCCATGATTGGACCAATCCTGTGCATGCCTATTTAGAAATCAGTCCTGCTGAGTTCAATGGCACTTTCCTAGGTAAGTGTGCATAGGATTATAACCACAGGGGTCAGAAAGGTTTAGGTTAAGAGATGTCAGTGACATGTTTGACAGCTCCTCCCATTTATTGTTCATATTATAAAAAATAAAAGTACAAATGAGAAGGTAGCAGCCAAATGCTGTAGCATTTGTTTTTTGACTTTTCATAGAATTATAGAATTGGAAGGGACCGTGAGTGTCATCTAGTCCAACTCCTTGCAATGCAGGAATATTTCACCCCATGTGGGGCTTGAACCCACAACCCTGAGATTAAGAGTCTCATGCTCTACTGAGTTATTTCTTCCATGAAGAGATACTGGGCACAAGTCAGCATTGCTTAGCTCACTGAGCAATATTAGTGGGATTTGTAATAAGTCATTATGCTTGGGGTGTACGCTTGGTACCTGTGGTAAACACACACACACACACACACACACACACACACACACACACACACAACATTAACTTTTCCAGGAGCAGTAGAGGCTGACCCATTAGTTGAATGGGGCACTGCACCAATAGCCTCCATCTTCCCTCAGGCAGCACCTATTTGCCTGCCAGTCCATGGATGGCATTGCATGTCAACTTTCTGGCTGCTGCTAGCTGGTGTGGGTGCCTAGAACCTGTCCCCTGACACCTAGTTATGTATGTTCATGAAGTATGTTTGTATGGTATAGCATGTCTCCACCTGCAGTTCAGGACTGGGCAGTCCAGATAGACACTGATTTATACTTCAGTAAGAAGGTGGCCTTAGTTAACTGGACTAGTTAAGAGCCAATATTTCCCAAGGATCATGGGGCTGCTGGGTGAGATTACAGCACATCTAAATTGTAACCAAATCCTTTCTCTGCAAAATGTTCTCTGATTGTTAGCCAGGCCAACACTTAAAAAAACACGCCACTAATTAGCACTTATCCAGGTGCTCACAGAGTTCCTTTCATGGCTCTCAATCTCTCTGACCTTAATTGTTGATTTCTAAGGATCTGGTATTTTTTTCACCTATAGCCTGATTAGTTTCTCTCTGGGAACTCACTTAGCAATGGGTTTATAAATACTGACTCAGCTGCCAAGCTCACTTTGCAATTTACACTTATCCATTTACCTTTGGTCATTTTATTTATTTACATTATTATTACCTTTTTTGGCATATAGTAATTTGCTGCGGATATTTCCTTTAAAAGCAAAGCAAAGCAGCACACCTTTTTGAACTTAACGGCATTTCTTCCCCTTGCATCTTAGATGACCTGGCTTCCTCTCGAGTGCGCCTCTATTTCTTCATTTCCAACGAAGGGAATCGGAACTTGTTTGTGGTTCAAGCCAACCTGTGGCTTTACTTGAAGCTGCTTCCATATGTCTTGGAGAAAGGCAGCCGGCGGAAAGTAAGAGTCAAAGTGTATTTCCAAGACCCGGACACTAGCAGCAAGTGGAATGTGGTTGAAAAGAAAGTTGATCTCAAAAGAAGTGGCTGGCACACATTTCCCATGACAGAACCAATCCAGGCTCTGTTTGAGAAAGGGGAAAGAAGACTGAACTTGGATGTTCAGTGCGAAGGCTGCGAAGAGTATTCAGTGCTGCCAATTTATGTGGACCCCGGGGACGAGTCTCACCGGCCTTTTTTAGTGGTGCAAGCCCGCTTGGCTGACAACAAGCACAGAATCCGGAAAAGAGGCCTGGAGTGTGATGGCAGGACCAATTTATGTTGCAGGCAACAGTTTTTCATTGACTTTAGACTCATTGGATGGAATGACTGGATCATAGCGCCACATGGTTACAATGGGAATTACTGTGAAGGGAGCTGCCCGGCCTATTTGGCTGGCGTCCCGGGCTCGGCTTCCTCTTTTCACACCGCAGTGGTGAATCAGTACCGCATGCGAGGGCTGAACCCAGGCACTGTGAACTCCTGTTGCATCCCGACCAAACTTAGCTCGATATCCATGCTGTACTTTGATGACGAATACAACATCGTGAAGAGGGACGTTCCCAATATGATTGTGGAAGAATGTGGTTGCGCCTGATTTGGGGAAGGGGTGTGTTTGACAAGGGACAGGAGGTCTAGGACATTCCCATACAGAAATGGAATTAGAAGGGTGGTTTTTGCTGCATATTCTTCCAGGCATGGATGTTTAATATATATATATAAAATCACTGCAGACAGGCAACAGCGGCAAGGAGCAGAGATTACAACAGCAGCAAAGATATGTGTATTGTTTCACTCTGTTGTCAGGGCCGTGGCAGTTCATGGTTCTCGGACACTAAACTATGCTACCACTTATAGACTAATGCTATGAAGTACCTTAATCCCACCCACACACCCAAGGACACAAAGCACACACACACAGAGAGAGAGAGAGAGAGAGAGAGTGATACACACAAACACACACGGTTGCATGATGCAGATTGGAGGACAGAAGCAAGTTTAAACAAAGAAAAGAAAGGGAGTTAAATGTCTGCCAGTGATTAAAAAACAATACAGTGGGCCGATAGCCATTTCATCTGTCAGCCAGCCAGCCATGTGTTTAGAATGAAACCACAGGGAAGCACAAAAAAGAGAAAACAGTCTAATATATTCGCATACGCAGGTATTTAAGTGACCAAACGACCAACCTTCACCTCTAAGGTCTAAAAAAAAGGGAAGGAGTAGCAGGCTACCTGATTTACAGCATGATGAGCCCTTCCTCTTGAGGTTAAACATAATGTGTATATATATATATTTTTAAAGAAATCACAAATGGCCTATAGCACTTCCAGAGTAGAATATTGCTACGAGAGAAATATACTTAAGCAAGTACCATGAGCTTAATATAATCACAGTTGCTGTATTCTTCTGAATGGTATGTTGGCATGATTCCATGCTTTTAACGGGCTATGAGATACTCCCATCCTCACCCCACGTGGGATCGGTATCCTGGCCGCATCATCTCAAAAAGGGCTTGGGTCCATCCTGTCCCCATTTTTTGTTCGCTATTCATCTCAACAGTCTTCACCTTCTCAGAACATCGGCGACATCAAAAGTTGCAGCTTGTGTCCCGCGTCAGGGGAATCAGCAAGAGCAGGCTTGGAGCGGCTGGGGAGGAGTAACAGGGAGAAGAGGAAACGGATGGTGGTGGTGATGATTTATAGCCACACAGTGGATACATTTTGAGGGAGTGTATGCGGGTGTGGAAATGCAAGGCGTTTTGTAACGGTTGAGGAACATTGGAGAAGACTTGTGGATGGGTGGGGGGGGGGGACGAGAGTGGGGAGAGGGGTTTTTTAATTTAAAAAAACCCCTTCCTAGAATATGTCAAGGATGGCTGCAGAGCTCAAACCCCACCCCCATGCTACAGCATAGCACTCGCAAACTGCTTGAATGCACATTATTATAGCACTTGCAGATTTCAATGCCTTGAATGGTTGGGACTTGATGGTGCACTTCTCTTTGCTCACTTATCTCTAGGTTAAAAACAAGTGCCGCATGAGCTATGCAATTTTTTAAAAAGTGTTGACCCGTACTAGACAAAACTGGACTGAAATGAGATGACTTTTTAATATTTTTTTTATACTTGAAATTAAATCTTTTGCTTCTTTTTTTTTAAAAAGCGAATGATCGCTTTTCATGTTTGCACTGATGTAGTTGCACGACTTAGTCAAGAGAAAACTGCCATTTGAAGAAGGAAAAAGGTTATTTTTATAGCAGCAATAATAATGATGATGATGATGATGAACACAGCGAAATGTATTATACATAAGATTTTGGAACCAAAGAGGCCAACATATTAATTGTAATTTTTATCAGATGGCAAGGTCATCATATATCTATATATCATGTAATGATACTGAATACTCTGCTGTGAGGCCTACCAATTTTTTTTCAGGGTACAAAATTGATTCTGTGACATTTGGGTCAGTGTCTTTTCTATACCAACAACACATAGCAGACGAGATGTGCATCCTTTAAAAAAGAAGAAGAAGAAAGAAAGAAAACCCCAGTTGTTGTTTATTTAATAAAGTCCCTTATAGGTTCTGTTCCATAATAATTTAAATACAAAACAACTTTCACTTAGATTTTGCTGTCAGAGTATTTTACATTTGTGTACAGTTTAAGTAAATAAAATGGAGCGAGAGAGAAAAAACAGTTTGAGGGCTGCGGCAGCTTCTTGCAATTTTCCTGGCCTGTTTCAGAAACCCCTTTGTTACAAAGTCTATCCAGAGCTGGAGAGGACCAGAGCCTCATCACTGAAGACGCTTACATGCAATTGAAAGGGACCACGCATGCGTAACCGTTTGTTGGATAAGCCAAGGAGTGCAGGTGCAAGCCTCGTTCAATTCCACACATGATTAAAGTTAGGCACACACAATCTGGGGGCAGGTGCGACACAGCCGAGGGCCAAGATTAACTGGGAAGGAGTTTGCTTTTTTGCTCTCACCCTCCCTTTCAGAATATTCCTACAAATGCATCTTGTACCAAGACAATGGCCCATATGAGCTGGGCTGGTGGTTTTTAAGCTGGTTACGTACAGGGAATGTGTTCTACCTTGGCTTGTTTGCTGTGGGACCCATGAGTGTCACCCACAGGATCTCTGCAGAGGGTGGTATGTGTGTAGTTTTGGAAAGCACAGTCAGTAGCTCAGCATGCTGGTCTCCCAGTCACCTTGTGTAGCCTGAGTGAATGCTTGGTGACCTGACTAGGGTGGTCACTTACAGGTGAAAAAGAGGAAATGAATCCCCCCTCAAAAGAGGACAAAACAACTATTGCCACCATCCAGATTTGCAAAAAAAAATTTCCAAATTCAATAGCTGCAAATGTAGAAATAATTATGCTAATTTGAGCAGAAATGCAGCACATCTCACCATAGCAGGGAAGGCTGTGTCCAGGTTACCTTTATGCCTACCTAGTCTGATGCCCACCTGCCGATGGGCAGCCTTAGGGTATCTGCTCGCCTCTTCTTACAGTTCTTCATCATGAAGCTTGACTTGGACCAGCTAGCATTCTGTTAAGTGGGACACAAGGCCACCCAAGTCTCCTGCCATGATGCAAGTCAAAGTTGGTAAGACTGGACACACTGTCTTCTAGGGGTGGTTGTGTGATATTGCAGTTGTTATTCTTCCTGAGTTAGTCCTGAACACATTCAGGTCAAGCCTGGGGTCCCCTGGAAAATCAATGGCCTATGCAATTTCTAGCCTTGAGGCAGCAGCTAGGATTTGTTCAGACATGTCATGTCTTACAGAGAGAGGGAGAGCTGAAAGGTACAGTGTCCATTTCCAGACTAGTACTGTACTAGCTATGGTGCAATCCAATGCAGGGCATTGGGGGTTTTCTCCTTAGTCACATGAACGCTATTACTTAGGGCTTGATCACCAAGCAAAATGCGACCTGTGTTTCTGTCTGCACTGCACAGTGTAGATAGTGGAACCGCTTGGCTTCTCCTCAGACTATACCAATAGCCAGGGAAGTCTGGCCTTCAGAATAAGGTGTAATCTTGCAGTCATTTCCTGTTTTGAATTATAACAACTGACTGTGATGCAGAGTAGGTAATTCTGTTGGTGCTATGCAGAATTAAGGCCTAACTGGACAAGGTAATGGGGACACTTAATCTGGACCTCTCAGTTTTTTACAGTTTAGGAAACAGCCACTGAAGTCAAACCCTCAATTTGTTTATGGGATCACAAACCGGGGGGGGGGGGGGGGCGTATTCCTTCCCTCCAGTGATATTTTCCCAATGAAAATTGCTTCCCCACTTTGTCTAAGTATATGAGAGTTTCTCCTGATGGGACAAAGAGCAGCCTTGAGGTAGGGGAGTTTCATTGGGGAAATAACTTACCCCTGCTATTCCCTGGAGTCATGGTCCTGATCTGAATCTGCTTTCCTTGGCCCCACCAAACAGCTGTTTCCTAAAATTTAAAGAGACAGGAAGTTCAGTGACAGATCTCTGTTGTCCCATCTACTTAGGCCATTAGAATAATAAAATCATAGAACTTGAGGGTCATCTAGTCCAATACTCCTATCTCAACATGTGGTCCCCCATCCAATTTGAAACCATCCAAGACTCTCCTTAGCTTTGCAAATGTGCTGGCAGTTTTATTACTGTACATGGTATTGTTCAATATCACTGTTTGCGCTGTCAGGGCCTTTAATCAGTGGTGCAGTTAGGCCATTTTAGGCTCTGGACTTAATGATCTTGGGATCCTCTCCCCATTTTTAGATGGTCAGAAATAGTACTTTGCTTACTTCAAAATAGGCACTGCTGTGTTTGGGGCCCTTCTGCTTATTTTGCTGAGTGGATTTCTAACCCACAAATCTTGCCTGGATGGCACCACTGCCTTTAATTTGCATTTCCATTTATTTATTGCACTTATAGCCTCCTTTCCCCCAAAGAGCTCAAGGTGGTGCACATGGTTCTCCCCATCTCATTTAATCCCCACAACAATCCTGTGAGGTAGGCTAAGCTGAGGGACAGTGACTGGCCCAAACTGACCCAGTGAACTTCATGACGGCTGAGTGGGGATTTGAACTCTGGTCTCCTGGGTCCTAGTTTGATACTCAGACCACTAGACCACACTGACTGTCTTTTAGTGCAGGCAGCTATTGAGTTAAGGCAGGTCTGCCTCCCACCACTCCTCTGCATCTGGCCAATCCATAACAATATAGCAGAAAACTTACTGGTCCTACAATGCATTAGCAACCATTCAAAATATACATTGGCAGCTGCAGTGTGTGAAATGCCAGATAGAGCACCACAAGATGCCTTAGTGTTCATGTGCATGAATGTACATGAATATGTGCAAGGGATAGGATGTGCCCACCCATTCAGATTTGAGACCTTGCACAACAATGTTAACCAGGGGGGAATTCTAACTTAAGAAGATGATACTTCAGCTATTCACAGGCAATTATGTAGTGTTAAGGACACAAAGAGGACAAAAAAAAGTTTTAATTTCGCATATACATTCAAGGGGTCTGAAATGGTGGTGATGGACCCAGAACAAGACCTTGGAGTCATAGTAAATAGCTCAGTGAAGATGTTGACCCAGTGTACAGCAGCTGTAAAAAATAAATAAATTCAAATTCCATGCTAGGGATCATTAGGAAAGGGATAATTAAGAGGTGGCATGATAGAGCAGGCTTCCTCAACCTTGGCCCTCCAGATGTTTTTGGCCTACAACTCCCATGATCCCTAGCTAGCAGGACCAGTGGTCAGGGATGGTGGGAATTGTAGTCTCAAAACATCTGGAGGGCCGAGTTTGAGGAAGCCTGTGAAAGAAATTCATCAAAGGATGCATGGTTTGGAGAAAGTGGCTAGAGATAAGTTTTTCTCCTTCTCTCATAACACTGGAACGAAACTGAATGCTGGAAGAATCAGGACACATAAAATAAAGTACTTCTTCGTGCATCACATTGTTAAACCACAGAAGTTGCTGCTACGGGATGCAGTGATGGCCACTGACCTAGACGGCTTTAAAAGGGGATTGGACAAATTCCCGTAGGGCTATCAATGCCTACTAGCTTTGATGGCTATGCTCTGGCTCCACAGCTGGAGGCAGCAATGCTTCTGAATACCAGTTGCTGAAAAGAGGGGAGGGGAGAGTTGCTGTTCTGTTCAAATCCTGCTTGTTACATGCATCTGTTTATCCACTGTGAGAGTAGGATGCTGGTCTAGACGGGTCATTGGACTGATCCACAGCTCTTCTTATGTTCTTATATGTTGTTCAGTTCCCAGCAGAGGTTTTTTCCATGGGAAATCCTTTTTTTCTTTCCTTCCTTCTCCTCTGCTTCTTTGCCCGCCACACTGATGCCCTCTGCTCCTGTGTACATGGAGGGTTGGGGAGGTCAGAATTGTGCTGCCTCCCATTTGTAATAAAAACAAACCCCTGTGTTGCAATGAGAACCAGTCACAGAAATATAGACACAACACGTAGGCTAATAACTGTTCAAGCATATATAATAGAATAATGATATCATTCAAAAAGTAGAAATAAATCTATTAGAGACTAGTGGTGCAGAACATCAAGCCATGTGTTCAAGATGGGCATCAAAGGTCAGTCTCACAGTGGTTATTCAAAGGTTTCAACAGAAGACGTCTCAAAAGTCTAAAAAGTAAAGTTTTCTCAATAGTTTTTCAAAAGTTTCAACGGAAGACGTCCCAAAAGTCTCAAGGACAGTGTTTCCGGAATGATACTACTGTTTTGTGATAGTCTTCATCAACTGAAAATACAATACAAAGCATACAACCAATGAATGATAACAGAATTGAGCTACCCGCATACACATTTGTAATAGGCATTCAAAAAATTAACAAAGAGATGCCAAGTCATGCAAATTCTCCAACTCATGCTCCATAAAATGTTTATATTTACCTTAAGTAACTCTGGTTTCTTGCTCATGCAGTCATGGAAACCTCCCTAAGACATGCCTGCATTTTAATTTTCTCAAATGCTCTCTGTCCATTTCTATCAACATGAAGACATACTGCCTCGGGGCCTGGAGATTTTAATTAAATATGAGTTGCTGGGACAAACAGTAGTAAAGGGCTGCTTCCTTCATGACCTGCTTACCAGACGCTTCTGACTGGCCATTGTTGCAAACAGAAGGCTGGACTAGGTGGCTTCTTTGCTCTTGACCAGCACCTGGCAATGGAAGTGAAGAGACCTGACTGGGTGAAGGAGGAGACTGACTTCAGCACACTTTTGGGTCCTTTAAAAGCGAGAAAGGGGCAGCAGAAGGGAGAGGAAGACATACACACACAAAAATGAGTCAAAGGCCAAATAAAAGTCAAATTGGCAGGTCACACTTCTTTCACTGGTTTAGATCAACACTAGATAGCACAACAGACAAGAACAGTTATAATATCTATCCAAAGTTTTGATTGACCCAGTAGTGTTAGGAACATGGAAAGCTGCCTTATACACAGTCAGGCTGTTGGGCCATCTAGCTCAGTATTGCCTACACGGACTGGCAGCTACTCTCCAGGGTTTCAGCAGTGGCTATTTTGCAGGTGTTTGTAGAGGTGCCAGGGATAAAACTTGGGATATGTACATGTACTGTCCTGTTGAGCTGTGATGCTCCTTCCCATGGGTGCAGCCAGGATTTTTGTGAGGGAGAGCAGGCCTTTTGTTGGGGAAGGGGGAGAACCTCAGTTTGCTATGTATTTTTATTGATCTTTATTGGGGGGGGGCAGCTGCCCCTCCCTGCCTCCCCTTTGGCTACGCCCATGTCTCCTCCTGAGCTACTTTCCATTTGATACCAGATGGAATTGAAAAGTGGTGATACTGTTGTCTCCATCACAGAAAAATTCAGCCCCACTTCGCCCCAGGCACACACTCTTTATCTTTCATCATTTATATTACTACTTCTCCAAGTCAGTAAATGCAAGCTCTGCAATTCAGCAGATGACTTACAATGAATGCTATACCAGCTTATCAGAGCTTGCAGGGCAGCAGCTGAAGAAGGAGCAAAAAGGGTTTTCTTGTGTGTGTGTTTCTTTGTGGCTGATTAGCTGCTCTCCCTGTGCAAAGGTCAGAGGGGGCAGGGTTTCTGTTGAGGCAGGTGATTAGCTGTGGGAGGAGCTTATCAGAGCTTGCACGGCAGCGGCGCGCGCAGTTTGATCCATCTTTTAGATTTAGGGGAGCTAGTCTCAAACGTTTGTTGGGGGAGACCTAGGTTTTTTGGGGGGGGAGTTATTTGTCCTGTCTTCACGCTTTTTATGATGGAGGACCGCTGTAGCCACCCCCAACGACACGTTCTCAAGATGGAGGGGGAGGGAACAGCTGCAGTCGCCTGCGGTTCCTGCGCAATGTTTGCCATCTTGCCAAAGGTTGCAGGCAGCTTTACCTGCAGCAATTGCATGTTGATTGCCCTCTTAGAAGACAAAGTCCAGCAACTGGAGGAACGTGTAGCTACGCTCCAAAGAATTAGAGAGCTGGAGCACTTCTTGGAAGCAACAGAGCACACCGTCTCCACCAAGGAGGAGACAGGGGACTCCCCTGAGAAGGAGGCTAGTTCACCAACACAGGAGCCAGATATATGGAGAAACGTGACTCAAAGAAGTAGGAGGCTCAGGGTTCACTCTGATTGTTTAGAAATACACAATCGCTTTGAGGTCCTCTCCCCTAGCATGGAAGACGAAGAGCAGACTCCATTTGAGGATCTCTCCCTCATTACAGTCGATCAGGTATATGAAGACGAGCAGCAAAGTCAGTCCTCAGGGAATGTGCAGCGACCTTGGAACGGACAGCTCACGGAAGAACCCCAACCAAACCTAAGAGGAGGCATGTAGTGGTGATAGGGGATTCCCTACTGAGGGGAACAGAAGCAGTGATCAGTGGGCCTGACAAGATGTCTCAGGAAGTGTGCTGTCTCCCCGGGGCTAAGATCCAAGATGTAACTGAACGACTGCAAGGAATCATAAAACCCACTGACAAATACCCCTTCCTCTTGGTTCATGTGGAACCAATGACACTGCAAGTAATAGCCTCCAGAAGATCAAAAGAGACTATGAGGCTCTGGGCAGGAAATTGAAGCAATTAAATGCACAAATTGTCATCTCATCTGTCCTCCCAGTTGAACGACGTGGCCCAGGGAGAGAGGGAAAAATAGTGGAAGTGAACAGCTGGCTTCGCAAATGGTGTAAACAGGAACGGTTTGGATTCTTAGATCACGGACTGCAGTTTCTTGAAGATGGACTTCTGGCAAGCGATGGGCTGCACCTCACAACGGTTGGGAGGAATGTTTTTGCCAAAAATCTCAGAAACTTCATCAGGAGGGCTTTAAACTGACTAATGTGGGGGAGGGAGACAGTGCTCCTGAAGGTAGGAGTCTATCAATTGATGAAGATGATCATCCAAATGTCATAGACCAAATGGAGCAAACAGCACGCAGACCTAGTGGTGGGAGGAAAAAATCCTTAAATAAGAGACACGGGGGAATGATTAATGGACTTCAATGTCTGTACACTAATACGCAAAGCATGGGAAATAAACAAGATGAGCTTGAGCTCTTGGTACAGCAAACTAAATATGACATAATAGGCATCACTGAAACCTGGTGGGATAAGTCCCACGATTGGAACGTAATAATGGGGGGATACAATCTATTTCAGAGAAACAGACCAGACAAGAAAGGAGGAGGAGTGGCGTTATATGTCAGGGATGTGTATACCTGTGAAGAGATCCAAGATTTAGAACCTCAAAGCCAAAGTGAGAGCATTTGGCTCAAAATTAAGGGAGAGAAGAATAACAGTGACCTCATTGTGGGAGTTTACTATAGATCCCCAAGCCAAACGGAGGACATAGATGATGCCTTCCTGGAACAGATGGCCAAGCATGCAAAAGGAAGGGAGATAGTAGTAATGGGGGACTTCAATTACCCGGATATTTGTTGGATGTCAAACTCAGCCAAGAGCATAAGGTCAAACAGATTCCTCACTGGCCTTGCAGACAACTTCATTGTCCAGAAAGTGGGAGAAGCAACAAGAGGAACAGCCATTTTAGATCTGGTCCTAACCAATGTTGATGACCTGGTTAGTGGGGTAGAAGTGGAAGGATCATTAGGCACGAGTGATCATGCTCTTCTGAAGTTTACTATACAGCGGAAAGGAGCAGCCAAGCATACTAGGACTCAATTTCTTGACTTTAAGAAAGCCGACTTCATAAAACTTAGGGAAGTGCTGGGTGAGATCCTATGGACAGTAATACTAAAAGGAAAGGGAGTTCATGATGGCTGGGAGTTTGTTAAGAGGGAGATAGTAAAAGCACAACTTCAGGCAATACCAATGAGACGGAAACATGGAAGGTGCCTAAAGAAGCCAGGGTGCCTATCTAAAGAACTTTTAACTGAGTTAAGATTAAAAAAGGATGTGTACAAAAAATGGAAAAGGGGGGAAACCACCAAAGAGGAATTCAAACAAATAGCCAGCACGTGTAGACACAAAGTCAGAAAAGCTAAAGCACAGAATGAACTCAGGCTTGCTAGAGAGGTTAAAAGCAACAAAAAAGGCTTTTATGGGTATGTTCGTAGCAAAAGGAAGAACAAAGAAACAGTGGGGTCACTCAGAGGAGAAGATGGTGAAATGCAAACAGGGGACACAGAAAGGGCTGAACTCCTCAATGCCTTCTTTGCCTCAGTCTTCTCCGATAAAGAAAACAATGCCCGACCTGAAGAATTTGGAGCAAATGATTCAGCAGAGGAAACACAGCCCAGAATAACTAAGGAGATAGTACAAGAATACTTGGCTAGTTTAGATGTATTCAAGTCTCCAGGGCCAGATGAACTGCATCCAAGAGTATTAAAAGAACTGGCAGATGTGATCTCAGAACCACTGGCAGTCATCTTTGAGAATTCCTGGAGAACAGGCGAAGTCCCGGCAGACTGGAGGAGGGCAAATGTTGTCCCTATTTTCAAAAAGGGGAAAAGAGAGGACCCAAATAATTACCGCCCAGTCAGTCTGACATCAATACCAGGGAAGATTCGGGAGCAGATCATTAAGCAAACAGTCTGTGAGCACCTAGAAAGGAATGCTGTGATCACCAATAGTCAGCATGGATTTCTGAAAAATAAGTCATGTCAGACTAACCTGATCTCGTTTTTTGACAGAATTCCAAGCCTGGTAGATGAAGGGAACGCAGTGGATGTAGCCTACCTTGATTTCAGCAAGGCATTTGACAAGGTGCCCCATGATATTCTTGTAAAGAAGCTGGTAAAATGCGGTCTTGACTATGCTACCACTCAGTGGATTTGTAACTGGCTGACTGACCGAACCCAAAGGGTGCTCATCAATGGTTCCTCTTCATCCTGGAGAAGAGTGACTAGTGGGGTGCCACAGGGTTCTGTCTTGGGCCCGGTCTTATTCAACATCTTTATCAACGACTTGGATGATGGACTCAAGGGCATCCTGATCAAATTTGCAGATGACACCAAACTGGGAGGGGTGGCTAACACCCCAGAGGACAGGATCACACTTCAAAACGACCTTGACAGATTAGAGAACTGGGCCAAAACAAACAAGATGAATTTTAACAGGGAGAAATGTAAAGTATTGCACTTGGGCAAAAAAAATGAGAGGCACAAATACAAGATGGGGGACACCTGGCTTGAGAGCAGTACATGTGAAAAGGATCTAAGAGTCTTTGTTGACCACAAACTTGACATGAGCCAACAGTGTGACGCGGCAGCTAAAAAAGCCAATGCAATTCTGGGCTGCATCAATAGGAGTATAGCATCTAGATCAAGGGAAGTAATAGTGCCACTGTATTCTGCTCTGGTCAGACCTCACCTGGAGTACTGTGTCCAGTTCTGGGCACCACAGTTCAAGAAGGACACTGACAAACTGGAACGTGTCCAGAGGAGGGCAACCAAAATGGTCAAAGGCCTGGAAACGATGCCTTATGAGGAACGGCTAAGGGAGCTGGGCATGTTTAGCCTGGAGAAGAGGAGGTTAAGGGGTGATATGATAGCCATGTTCAAATATATAAAAGGATGTCACATAGAGGAGGGAGAAAGGTTGTTTTCTGCTGCTCCAGAGAAGCGGACACGGAGCAATGGATCCAAACTACAAGAAAGAAGATTCCACCTAAACATTAGGAAGAACGTCCTGACAGTAAGAGCTGTTTGACAGTGGAATTTGCTGCCAAGGAGTGTGGTGGAGTCTCCTTCTTTGGAGGTCTTTAAGCAGAGGCTTGACAACCATATGTCAGGAGTGCTCTGATGGTGTTTCCTGCTTGGCAGGGGGTTGGACTCGATGGCCCTTGTGGTCTCTTCCAACTCTATGATTCTATGATTCTATGAATGCTATACCAGAGCCATTTCATTCACAATAGTGAGACTGTTTTTTAAAAAAGAGAGAGTTTGGAATTAAAGCAGGGCATACGCCTCAAATTGCCTACGTACATTACTTTCTTCAATAGTTCTCACACTTGTCTCCGTTTGCCCAACTCAATAAATCCATATATTTAAAGCAAGTAGCCATCTATCTGATTCTAGTCAAGCCCCTCTCAGAAGTGTACAGCTGGGGCTCTGTGCAGTCAATTAATATGTGCACAAGGCTGGTTGTATGCACATGGCTGATTGGCCTTGGTACTTGCACAGGGCAGGGGCAGAACCTAAAGCTACTCCTTCCTCCCTGCCCTAAGGGCATTTCATGAGCAAACAAAGTCCTCAACTGCACTTCTGAAAGAGGCTGATCTATAACACTTACAAATGGTGTCACGATACCTGAGACTTATGCAACAAAGAATCTTGTGGCATCTTAAACATATGGCTGCCATTCTAACCCCAGCCAGGACGTTCAATGGGCCAGAGAAGATGGGAGTTGGAGTTGAACAATATCTGGATTCCCCACCCCAGCTCCAGAGCTAGTGGGGTTGAGGAGTGTATCTGATTCGTTATCAATTTTCCCAGCAACACCCAGTGAAGATTCTCCTTTCTTCAGTGCTTTCTGTTTTAGCACTGTTGCAATACAGCCTAGCCAGAAAGATACTTGCCCCTTATGAGATCAATGGGAAAACTCACATTAACGTCAATCAGGCTGTGACTTCCTAAAAAGAATTTTAAAAAGAATGTAACTAAATGTGATGACTGAGCCAAAGCAAACCAAAGCAGGCGGTTTTGTTCCCATGCCCTGGACTGTGGAATGGGTGTCATGGCTGATGTGAGCCTGAGGCCTTGACTTGTGGGGGGGGGGGGCAGGAGAGAGAAACATGCTGTTTTTGCTCCCTCAGAACCAATATTTGAACATAGGACATTTTATTTTTGAGAGGTTCAAATCAATCTATTGAAGAGGTGAAATGTCTGAAATGTCTGGCACATCCTGGAAGCAATGCTCTTCTTCTTTTATTAATGCTTTGGATCAGGGGCCTCATCTCAGATTTCAGCAGGAGAAAGACAAAGTTTATTGTATCAAAGGAGGGGGGCACCTACTGCAAGATTCAACACCCCCTCTTCAGACATAAGCACATACAAAGTGCTCTGGCTGCAAAGCTGGCAATTGAATCTTATGTCTGAGTACATTGTTTGAATCACGCTTCCTGTATTGGGGTGAACATGCATTGGCTGTTTAGAAGAGTAGCACTGTTTTCTACACATAGGCATTTACTCAACAGTGGACACCATTTTTTTCCTGCAAAGCACCATGGGATATTTAATTCTAACTTAATGGCTAAGATTTCTGGGTAAAGAGGGGATGCCATTCATACCGGCTGCCTTTTTGCCCCAGTTCAACGTTAGTATAATTCCATTGTTTTCAATGGCATCATTCCTGACTTATACCAGTGTAGATAGGAGTAAAAAAACCACCACCAACAATCCATTTCTTTAATGTCATTCCAGCATAGATTTTGGAATAACTTCGTAAATGATTCTCTGTTTATGTAATTAGTATAATTACTCAAATTACATAATTGGGGCAATTATTTGGGATCACGTAACCACAGTGTGTAATACGCCATGGCAGAGAACTTTCTACTTGCCAAGGAAGCATGTATCCTGTGATCTGCTCCTCACTTTCAAAATTATCCTACAATCCCCTCCACCTCCCCCAAAATAAGAAAATATCACAATCTGTGTGCAACCATTGCCATCTGATTATCTGATAGGTTTTGCCTTGGCTGTTCCTTTGAACAGGAGGATACGGATTACTAGAGGAAAAAATGGCTTATGGTAGGTTGTGAAATATTGCCCCCCCAATAATTTATTCAGGTTGGCACCCCTGAAGGGCAGTGATATAAACTGTTTCCACACTGCCCAGGGTCCCAGCTTGTCACCAAGCAGCTTTGTGATTTATGAGGTGATACAAAGACAATTTGATATTCAACCAATGTAATGTGTTTGGGCCACACGCGTTATGTTCTTGTTGGAGAGTTACAATAAAGTTTTTGTCTAACTTTCTGCCTTCAGTGTTCTTAAAACCTTCCATGACAGGAAGACTGTTTCAGGAAATATTGATAAGCTGGAATCATTGCTTAATGTTACATAGAAGCCAACTCCTAGGGGCCGAGGTCCCTGCCCCCCTCCCAATAAAAATATTTGAGGGTGCTGAGCCCTGTCAAAGTTGATGGGCATTGCCATTCAAATGGTGTTTGTGTGCTGCATCTTGTGATCGATTATGTGGGGCGAGGCTTACCTGTCCCCCATATTTTATTCAATTTGGCACCCCTGTGGTGGTGGTGGTGGGGTAATTAGGTTTGGTGTACATTTGCATGTGAACCTGCCTAATCCACAGAGTGCAAAACAACACGCAAGCTGAAACACACAACCATCCTTCAAAATTTGCACTCCTCTGTAATTTGTGAGGCAGTTCATGGACCAAAAAGTGTGCATAAAAAATGCATTAAAAATGTAATGTTCATAATATACAAAGGTGCATAATATGAGGGGAAGTTGTTTGCCAATGGGGCAGGCAAGGGCCCACAGCCCAGCTCCCTAGCTGGCCAAGTGAGGCTCACCAGCGCTGGGAGGAGGTGTGTGGTTCTTCAGGTGGAGTAGGATTGGAACAGGTGATGGTCACATGCCTCATCAAGCCCAGATGCTGCAATCAGCAGGCAAAGTACAAAAGGGAAGCAGAGCTGAAGGGCTGTGCTTAAGTGCTCATGTTGATGGACCTTGATGCTCTTGGAACTCTATGGTGCTGTGCTTTGGGTTTGACTCTGGACTGTTTCCTGACTGCTGGACTTCAGACTTGGCTACTTGGATAGACCTTGGATTGTGTTCCCTGACTTTTGGACTTTGCTTGTGAGGATTGGCACACCCACCCACCCCGGACTTTGAACTTTGGACTTGACGTACTGACTTGCTGCCAGGTAGGCCAGGGGTTCAGGACAGAAGAGGGCAAGAATGTGCAATTACTTCAATTGCACATATTTTGGCTTAAGTATTGTGGATCATTGGGGAAGGAAGTAGACCTGAATGACTGCGTAACCTGTGTAGATTGTCTGGTAAACCAAAATAAATAAATAAGGTGCCCGTGTTTACAGAGTCAAATACACTGGCATGATTTGGCTGCCTAAATGCATTCTCCAAAGACTTGCTTACTACCTCTTCTGTTCTCTTCAGCTCTAATAAGGAAGTTGTGAAGCTCTCGCCAGGGCCAGTGCATTCATAGAGCTGCACCAATTGAGTTTGCAGGGTTTGCTGTGATATCAGGCAGGAGTACCTCATAGACAGGCCCTGTGCTAATCTTCCTTGAGAGGGAGAGTGGGAAGCAGGTTGGCTCGCTGACTGGGCAGCACTACTTGATTTGTGCACCTTGATATTCTGAGACTTGCCTCTTTGGAGGTGGATAAGCTTTGGGCTAGTGGTGTGCTCAGAGCAGATGGGACTTACCATGTACATAGCTCCTTCCGTAAGAGCCAACGCTTAGGGGCTGAGGTCCCTTTGGTCCCCTCAACAAAATATTTGAGGGGATTGCCCCCCCCCCACAAGTTGATGGGCATTGCCATTCAAATGGTGTGTGTGTCTTGTGATCGGTTTTGTGGGGTGGGGCTTACCTGCCCTCCACCAATGTTTTTTTCAAGTTGGCTCCCTCTCCTACCACCTGATAGCTTACTTGTGGCCCCACAATCCATCATGATCGAAGGAGAGGTGGCAAGACGGATTTAAATGAGAAGGAGGGTGGATCTGGAGGGAAATAAACATTTTGAGGGAAGGGGAAATTGAAGAGGGTTTTTTTGGGGTGGGGGAATTAATGTTGGGCTATCCATGTGGGGAAAATGCTCCCTTGTTCCCAGCATCTGTATTGAGAGATATACTGCCTCTGACCATGGAGGTTTCATTTAGGAATCCAGGCTGACAGGATAATCTTTAATGGGAGGAGCTGGCATAGAGCAAGGAAAAGCAACTTTGGGTTGGTGGAAATGATGAGGAAACATGTGATGGAGAGAGCACGGCTCCAGGATTTATTCAGGGCAGGAGTGATGTCATATGCCCAAACAGTCAATGGACTGTCCTTGCTCTGGCAAGTGAATTAGGTGGTAACAAGGCTTTCGCATGTTGTTGTTGTTGGGGCCAGATTAGCACAGAAGTCGGAGGATAAGAAAATCAAGTAGAGGTTAGTATTTTCTTTGATGGTGTTCCTACTTCACACTAGCACTTTAAATGGTAACACTTCTTAGCATTTCAAACTAAAAGCTAAATGTTGCATTTCAGCTAGCTAAGGCTTAATGCTTTTTACAGGCTGGACTTAATGTGGTCAGAAGTACGCATCACTGAGCTCAATGAGGCTTTTCCCAGTAAACTATGCACAGGATTGCTGTCATTCTGGTCCTCATAAACTGGGCTATATGTTATGTACTGTTGCTCTTTGGTGTGAATGTACATATACATGTGTGGACACACAAGCATATGCATACATATGCACACACATACACATTCTGTGATGAGAGTGGTTTGGCAGGATATATGGGACTTGTCATCACCCTCATTTCTGGAGTGCCCCAGTGATTTTGTATAATTAAGATTCAGATACTGCCTGTGCTTTAGTACTTTTTTTGGTGATAATACTCACCAGCATGGAGTACTGTCACTTTTTTAAATGTTTCTCATGGCAGCCATTTTGTGGGGATGCCCTTGGTCCTTTTATCAAGATAGGAGTACCAGTGCCTCATTTTTCACCCATCCTGGAAGCACTGGATACTGCTTTCCTAGAGTTGAGATCACAACTGCTGTCGACATGAGCAAAGAGTCCTAGGGTGTCTCAGCCACACATCCTTGCTGACTACTTTGACTCATTCATTGGCTTTTCTCTTGAAGGCAGCAAAGATTCACCAGAAATAGCAACCTTGAGATGAAAACTTGGTGAGTCAAAATCCTTCATCTTGGAAGAGACAGCTGATTCTTTCAACTCACTCCCAAGCTCTGAACCATCCCTGATGTGGTAAATATATATATATAAATCAGAGGCTGAAGGAGTTCAGAGGTTGCAGTTCTGCATCACAGATCATGAAAATAGAACGGTTTAGTGTTATGGTTTAGCATTATTTGAATGAGACTCTCAGGCTCATCTGAATCTCTCCCCCCCCACACACCTCTGGCACACCTGTGAAAAGATTGAAAGCTTTCAACTCCACTTTCAACTAAAAATTATGGTTATGTTTGAATAAGAAACTTTGGTTAGTCTTAACTATGGTTCATTGAACCAAGCCAGTTTCAAACCATGGTTTATGAAGCTGGCTTGTTTCCTTAAACCTTAGTTATGATTAACCACACTTCAAGCTTCAGGTGACTGGATGTAAACAATCAACTACAGTTAAGTGAAAGGAGAAATGAAAGCTTCCAATCTCTTCTTTTCCCCTTTCCACACGGGAGGAGGAGTCGTCAGAAGGAAGAAGACAGAAGCTCAAGGCTTGTGCACATCATGCTGGACTATAGTTTATCTTTATGTCTGAAGCAGGCCATTGTGAAAGCAACAACCATTTGAGAAGACCATATAAAAGACAATTTCATTTGCTAGATACACTTGGACAAACACCCTACCTCCTGTGCTGTAATGAGTACCCCTGGTGCATGATACAAAGTGAGATGGTTCCTAGCTAAATCCTCCAAGAAGCCAAGAGGCCACAATAAAGGTGCTTGATTAAGACTCATTTGCCAAGATTTATTAAATAAAATAGCAATGCAGTTTGGGGAGGTGAGAAGGAGCTGATAGAGAAGTGTCATGAGCCAGCCTACATGTTGAGACATTCTCTAATTATATATTTATCCAACTTGGTGCTACACAGCTTGCAGGGCGGGGGGGGGGGGGCAGGAAGATAATTAGAGGTTATGAAAATGTCTACGTAGTGATATCATGATACCTAAATATAGTGATTTTTTTTCTGAAGCATTTTGTGGTGTTTAAGATAGAACTGAAGATAAAATTTGATGCTGTTCATTCCTCAACACAATACCTATTTCTTTGATACAAGGGGGGGTTGGATGTAATGAAGTGTAGCTCTCCTATAGCAATTTCTGATGCGGTGCAGCTTGAAATCTCCCCTTTTCTGTGCTTTTCTAGATTACACCACCAATAGCCAGTCAAATAGTACATGAGCTTGTCCACTCCATTTCCCAGTTCTAGGTTTTGGTGCATAATGGCTGATAATCAGGGAAGACCACTGAGTTTTCTCTTACAAGCTTTTAAAGTACTATCGTGGTTGAAATTCCAAATACTCACATCACACTCCTTGCTCCTCTCCCCAAAATACCCCAAACTGATAAAAAGAGGTATTATAAATGGAACCACATTTTGACATATTTTTCTGCTTCCCATCAAAATGAGATCCGACCTTGAAACTGAATTCCGAACTGTGACAGGAGATGGACATACAGGAGATGACAGGAGATGGACATACAGCTAAGCTTGGTGTACCAAGTCAGTCACATCAATACCATCCATTTAGAAGACTTTTATAATACTTTAACAGTCTTGGCTCTCTCTCTCCCCCCCCCCCCAAGAATACTGGGAACTGTCATTCGTTAAGGGTGCTGGGAACTGGAGCTCTCTGAGGGGTCTCCTAACAACTCCCAAAACCTTTAACAAACTACATTTGCAGCATTTTTTTATTTTTTTTTTGAGGGAAGCCATGGCAGCTGATGGGTGCTTGAAATGTATGTGTGGATGTGTTTAGTGGAAGGCAGGCAGCCTATGAGGAAGTTCTCTTGTGAGGCTTCTCTTCATTTGAATGGAGAATGTCATGGCAGATTGCGACCATTGCTGGCCAAAGGAGATCGTTCATCCAGGGAAGATGCCTGGGTGCATGTATTAATTGCTGCTTGCAGGACAATTAGGTTAACTGAGGGCAGGACATTTGTCCAGATAACCAAGCTTATCTCTGAATTCCCTGGATTTTATGGGTTTCAGTCTGATTCTGAGCAGGCCTACAGGGTGTTTTCTGGGCGGATTAGCTGGACCTCCACTGGAACAATTCCATCCCTGGTACCAACTGGACAGGAGGCCTTTTAAATTATTATTCCCCGCCCCCTCCGTGTGCTTCTAATTCCTCTTATCTACTTGCCTCTGCTAAGCCAAATAGCTCTGAAATGGGAATTAGCATTGGGTGCATGACAGGATGGGTGGAGAACATACTTCTTGGAGGGGATTTGAAAGGCTCATGGACATGTCATAAACTGACTTTGAAAACCACTCCTCAGAGTGTGCTCAGCAGAGGGATGGTTTGTGTCATCTCTCTCTTTCTCTCTCTCCACCCCTCAACTTCAATTATTTTATCAGGGGTATTAGTTTGGGAAAACAGGAATGTACACAGGCCAGCATTAACAAGACAATGAACTTACATGACCTAATGTCTTATCCATCTTAAAACCTGACTCTGTATATTGGTGTTCAACCTCCAGAGCTCACCGGATTTGTACCGGCACAAGAGTACAACTTGTTCCTTCGTTCTGGTATCACCAGCTCCTGGCACTGCTACCCTCTCATGTGCCTTGAATCAAGGCAATTTTGCCTAGCTTTCTTCCTTATGTGCTAAGTTTTCTATGCACACACAGAGGGGTTTTCCTGTGGGGAACATTCCAGGATTTTATTCCTGCTCACACAGCGTGAAGTGATGCAATTCAAGAACCGCTTCATCATTTTATTCTACAGACTCCTTACAACACACTGGTTCTGGAGAAAGGCCACTGCCGTACGCAGGGAGCCTGACTGCAAGAATTTGCAGAATGGTGTAGCACAAATGAAACAGCTGGCTCAAATTTAAAGCTTCCTGAAATGTCTGGGGCATTGGAAATGATTTAATTTGTTGCTGTCCTGTGACATTGGCTATGATAAATCCCATGCATGCCTGGTAAGGAGGATTTCAAGGTCTTCTGCTCTTGCTTCTGCAAAGCACCTGGCATTGTCTTCACCATAAAGGGGAGTGAGATGCCATCCCATTGATTTTTAGGGAAACCTAAAGTCATCCTACTTACGTTCAGCAGATGCAAAACTGTACGGGAATGCTGCACAGAGCAGAGTTGCACCAGTAATGCAAAAAGTTGCTTGACTTAGGAGAGCTGAGAGGGGCAAGCAATTGCAAAGGCAGCTCCATCTTCCTCCAGCTACTGAAGCCATATTAAGCTTTGAAGGAAGAGGGAGCTGTCTATCCAAGTGCCTGCTTGCAGCCTCTCCAGCTCCTCAGCTCTGACCCAGTCAAGGATACAAGATGGAAGTAGCCCTTGTAATGACACCAGAGCAGAGGTGCTGAACAATTCCACAGGCTGTTTCTGTTAAATTCAATGGCCACCATCGTGGGTGGCTTATAGGGCTCTGTCCCTGATCCCATCCATTCTCTTTGCTATTTGTAGACCTGCTTTATGCTTTCTGGTGCCTGGTAGGATTGGTGCTGCAGACGAACTGAATTTAGTAAGAGCATTTTCAGGCATCTGTGTTTAACATGTGCCAAAGTGGGTGGCAAAGCACCATCTGGTGTTTCAGTAACATCACTAGTGGGCTGGATTTTATTTTCTTGATGGGGTTTTCTGCTGATAGCTGCTTAGGTTTTCTTTTAGACTATAACCTTTCACAGGGGATTGTTTTATGCATGTACGCAGGCACTTGTGAGGTACAGCTGAATGCTCATTTCACTGTGGAACACAGGCTTCCTAAGATCTGTATACCACAGCAAGAACAGCAGCAACAAAACAGATTTTTAAAATCACACTGCAAGTGTTACCAATGCCAGGATATCTGTGCTCTGTTTCTTGTGAATAGTTCCCAGCTCTTCTGCAGCTGTGAATACATCACCTGTCTGTTACTGTTAAATGTTAAAGGTGTGCCTTTATTATTTTTTATTACATTTGTATGCCATCTATACCCATAGATCTCAGCTCCAGTTACCACTGACTGCAATTTTCATATCTCATTGCCATTTAGCTCCTGCATTATAATTTCCTCTTCTATATGCTTGCAAACTAAATAGTTCATTTCATGCATCAAATGAAGTGGACTTAAGTGCATGAAAGTTTATGACACAATAAATTTGTTAGTCTTTAAGGTTCCATAAGACTCTTTGAGTGCATCTGCCGCAAGAGCTCAACATAGCTCCCCGCTCCCCCCGAGGGTGGGGTGGGAATGAATAACATTGCATACTGTACATATTTTCTTCAGGGATTACCAGGTACACATGCTTATGCCCTGTTGAAAGCAGTCGGGGAGCAACAAAGAAGCATAAATGGGCACTGGCAGCAAGAATGTAGCTTCATGTGATGCTAGCATAGTGATACTGCTACGTTCTACCTGCACAGGCTAAAAAAACTCCCTATAATTAGAAAGACCTGTAGCTCAGTGGCAGAGCACATGTTTTGAAAACACAGGACACAGACCTAGTCTTTGACACCACCAGTCTTTTCTAGACGTATTCTCCATGGGTTTCTCTTTCCACCTTTTAAAATAATTCAAGCTAGCAGCCCTCACTATATCTGGTGGTAGTGCATCTCAAAGCTCAGCAACAAGCTATGTGAATAAATGTTCTTGTTTGTTTGTCCTGGCTCTCCTGCCAGTTTCTCTGCATCACCTTCTAAGCTCTACAAGCTTTTTTAAAATACTTTTTTTAGTCAATTTTATTGGTTTTATATCTAGCTCTCACTCACTCAGGTTTTCTCTCTCTCTCTCTCTCTCTCTCTCTCTCTCACACACACACACACACACACACACACACACCTGTAGCTAAGGGAGCCATCATAAAATGGAAATAGTGTTAGATGTAAGAATGCTGGGGCACTTTTGCACATCCATTGTGGGAGTGTTGCAGGAGTTGTTCTCCTGGTGGAGTGGAGCTGCAGGTCTCCCAGCAGCAGTGTTGTGTCTCCTTACCTGGAGGAAAGGCTGCGGCCTATGCAGATGTACCAGTGGAAGCACCTGATTGGCTCGGCCCATGCACCAGTGTAATGCCATCAAAAAACTCCCCCCCCCCCTCCAAGGCACTTTTTAATCTGCTGCCCTTAAGAAATAAGCAGTCAGTGGTGCCTGGTGCCCACTGGGGCTCATAGGGCAGAAGGCAGGGGAGAGCCAGAGACAATGATAGGGGGGGCCAAGTATTTCTAGTTTTGTTCCCCCCTCTTCCTCCTCCCTGCTGAGTTCCACAAAGGCAGTGCTGGTACGAAGGATGAGGAAGCTGGCAAGTGGTGCCACACCCTGGCTGGATGTGAGTAAAAAGGCAGTCAGGAGGGGGCTGGCTGAGGTCAGACTTGAGGTTGGAGGATCAACAACTCATGTGCCCAAATGCACCAGCCTCCACAATAAACAAAAATGCCACACTTCAAAAATAACTCAGGTGACTCACATGAAGATTTCCAGCTTTATTAGCAATCAGGTTGCTTGTTTGCATGGTTATCAAATTGCAAGTGAATGTGGAATCCAAGCTCAACCTGATGGTGGAGGGATGCATGATGATTTATCATTTTGGCCACATTCACACCATACATCTTAGGTGCCTAAGAATTCTGGGAGCTGTTGTTTGTTAAAAGTGCTGAGAGTTGATAGGAGGTCCCTTTTCCCCTCCCAGAGCTGAAATCCAGAGTGGTTTGACAGTCAAGCTCTCTCCACATGGAACTCTGAAAGTTGTAGCTCTGGGTGGTGCTTTGGGATGTTCCAGCCCTGCCATTCCAAAGCTGAAATAATACTGAAGATCAACATACAGAGGCTTCTTGAGGGCATTCTTGAATAGGCATGAGAACTGCATGTCCAAGTGAGGGCCATGCAAGTACCTCTCAACAATGTACTTTAAAAATACAAAACCTGCTTGGGAGAGGCGAACAACAATGGACAGGGACCATCATTACCAACAGTTTCCCTCTGCTTTTCTGGCTTGCTTTACTATTTGGTTTTTCAAAGACACACGAGAAGTTTTTAGACATCTGTTGCCACAGAAATAAATGGGGAGTTTTCTCATTAGCTTCTAACAATCTCAGCAAATATGTGCAATTCTGAGCACATATTCGAGAAGTCCTGGTTACACTGCTGGTTACACTGAGACATTAGAGTCCCGTGTTGCTGTCCCTTGTTTGAGTTCAGACACAATGCCACTAGCATGTTGGTTATCTTTGTTGTGTCTTGGCTGCTTCTGTTCTGGTTTGGACACAAGCTTTAGATCATCACTCCCCTCCCCCAAACTCTTAAACAACACTGAGTAATTTTTCTGATGGAAATAAGTAATAATTGTGGCTTTTAGTAGACTAACCAGCTGTGCATGTGTGAGTGTTTGAGGAACATAGAGCTGTCGGCTGTTTTCCTCAGCAGAAATCTGGCTAACCTTAATGAGCTCTGTGGTGGGGGAAAGAATGTGTCTTATCAGGTAGTCTTTGTCCTTGCTTTTACTCTATCCTCCTGCCCCCAGCAGCCCATCTTCCCCCTACGGAAGTGTGGAACTAGTTATAAACATATCACAGTTGGGTGAAGGTGCTCGGATGACAGTGTGGAATTGGAGTGGATGAATCCATCTAGTTTGAGTTCTCTCACTTCCTCACTTGCACAATCTTAAGTGCAGTTGCCCACAGTTCTGAATCAGTTTGTGATTTAGATTCTCATGAAAATTTGTCAGCATCTTAGTTCACATTTCTTCTAGTATATATATTTTATTGTACACAACTTTGCCTAATATAGATTCTACTATAACATAGATTCTAAGTGCCAAGTCAATGGTCTGAGGGGAAAACTCTGTGATAGGAGCTTCCCTGTCCTCCTGTCCTGGCCACCTGTTCGGCTCCTAGTTGGGGAAAACAGTGCCTCCGCAGAGGGCATGGCAGCCAGAAATGCCACTGTTACCAGATGTAACCTTAAGAACTGTAACACAAAGAACTAGTGCTTCATCTTGTTTCCCCCTCCTCCCTCACATTCTTTCCCCCCTCATATGTTAGGTCTTTTTAGATTGTGAGCCTGAGGACAAGGACCATCTTAGAACTGATTTTTGTAAGCTGAGAGCATTTTTGGCTATAGGACAGGGTATAAATAAGTGCTGAAAATAAACAGCTAAGTAATATAACACACGTTTGTATGCTATGTTCCCTTATATATACATTTTAATGCACACTTTCCTGAATGGATGAATTTCTGTACGCATTATTTGGTTGGAGGACTTCATTGCAAAATTCAGAAGCATGTGCATTTTGAAGGTAGGTGCATTTCAGTTTGTGTATTGCTTCAGGAACTTTGAGTTAGTTAGGTACGCATTAAAATGTGAACCAAACTGAATTTTGCAGTTAAGTTTCGTCGCACCGGAGGAAGCACCTTGGGTGAATGGGACGACTTCATTGGATGCTACCCAGTGACTCAGATTGACAAAAGGATCAGGAATGCAAAGTGATAAATTAAACTTCCTTTAAATTTGAAAAGATATCTAATGGTGACATTGGACATTTCAAATATGACAGTCAATACTGAATTCTCAATATTTGTTTTAAAAAGTCGAAATCTCAAGCAATTATCTGCACATTAAGTCCCAGTTTGATTAATGGGAATGTGAAGTCTCCCAGACACACAATCCAATGTGATAAAAATGATGATGATAATTTGGAAAAAATACCTAAATACAGCAGATGCGATTCCATGGAGTTGAAGTGGTATTCATAACTCAGCAGGACAAGCTCCTTTCTGAATAATGTTGCCTAAAGGTCCTGTATGACATAAGATACCTGGGGTCGGTGGCAGTGCATGCTGGGTCAGAGATTAAGAGTAACTTGAGGTCAAGTTATACAACTGGACAGGGATGACTGCTGAAATGTAGAGGACTGTTTCGTCAGAAACTACAACTTGTCCCAAGGTGAAAGCCATCCTTTTTGTTTTGATTTTCATTCTGATGCATAATGCAAACATTTACTGGCACTGTACATTGTCAGGCCCTGCTGATTTCTTATCTGGGGGTTTTGTTGTCACAAGAAAACAAATGCCTTTTGTATTAATATCATGAGGTCCTCCTGTTAACAAGCCAGCCACGGGACGCAGCTGGAAACATGATGCTCTGCAAACCATGTGTTTTTAGATGCCAATCGCTCTAGAGGCTAATTGCTATTAAAAAAAATTGTCTATTTTCTGAGATTTCTAATGGACGACATTCCCGGTCTTTTACTCAGATAGTGTAAGAACATAAGAAGAGCCCTGCTGGATCAGACCGAAGGCCTATCTAAAATAGCATCCTGTCTTCCACAGTGACCGGCAAGATGCCAATGGGAAGCCGGCTTGCAGGAGATGAGTGTCATAATGCTCTCCTGCTGATGTCCCCCAGCAATTAGTATTAAGAGGCAAGCAGCCTTTGATCTTGGAGGTGGTAGCCATTCATAGTAGACTCTGAATGTCCCTAATCTCCGTTTAAAGCTGAACTGATAGCAAATCATTCTCTTCCTTGACCAGCCAGTATGCAAGCAGGGTATGGTTTTGTGCAACCACAAATGATGCTTATGATATAGCATGTGTCATCAATATAGGCAGAAACCAGATCCTCAGTCAAATAATTCCTCTCTTCCTCCACACAGTGGGAATTTGTTTACGTAATCAGAGGATGATATATAGGATAAATTCATAGGCACTGTTATATTGTAACTTCTTTGTACTTCCCAATTATACCTGCATCTACTCCACTTTTTTTTTTTTTTGCCAAAATTTGCTCACCACAGATATAAAACTGATTGTTATCTAACTATGAAGCCAACATATTCAAATATGTTATATTGTTCTCCAGACTTCTTTGATCATGTCACTAAGAATAAGAAAACCAATCCCCAACATTCTGTTTGGAAATGTTAATCAAGCTGTAATTATTAGACAGATTATAGTTCCCAGTCTAAGGCCCAGATGGTGAAATAGTCCTATGATTGCTTCATTGGGCACCTAAGGCCTGACTTATTATTTAATGTCTTCATTTACTCTAATTCCATTCTCAATTTTCCTTGATGACAGAGAAATGAACAGTGATTACAGCAAATCCAGACTGCCTGTAGGAAAGGTGGTTACTGCAAAAACAACAGAGTCTTGGAGCAATTTAAAGACTGAGATTTATTGTGGCTGGGGACAGTTCTCATTGAAAGACAAACTTACCCACTTCTCACTTCCCCAAACAATATGCGAGCCAAAGCACAGTGTCCTTTAAATTTGCACTTTTCCAAATTTTGCAATGCAGTTCTCTAGACGAGCAAGGTATATGAAAATGCATATTATTGAACAAGGTATACAAAAATACATAATATCAGGGGAGATAGCATACAGAAATGCATTATATTAGGGGAAATTGCTTGCAAAGATATATTTGGCAAAAATCTCACTCAAATGCTGATTAATTTTCATAGGTGTTTTTTTTTAATCCAAACTGCTGCAGAAATTTGAGATTCATTTCGGAAAGGAAAACTTAGAAATGGAGAGAATCAGAAATTGACAGATTTGTCCATCCCTTATGCTGGCATATGTTTTTGTGGACTAGAGGACACAAAAGCTTATGTTGCCATACATCAATTTGTATTTAAGGTGCCACAAGACTCTTTGGTATTTTTGCTGCAACATAAGATGCTTCCCACCCCCTCAATAATGCAGCAAAATATTTGCTAGATGTTTGCATGTACATTTGCTATGTACCTGAGAAATTAATTTTGAATCATCTACCAATTCCTTTACTTTTTTCCAAAAAAGAAAAGAAGGGGCGACACTTAGAATTGCAGATGTGTAGCCCAGTTCTCCCATTGCAAAAATGGACTTTGGAAATCCCCTTCTGCCTTATACTAAGGCCACACTCATACCATACATTTAAAACACTGCAATGTCATTTTAAACAGTCATGGCTTCTCTCAAAGAGTTCTGGGAGCTGCAATTTGTTAAGGTTTTGAGAGTTGTTAGGATATATTCCATTTGGAAGTAATTGTTTTGAATGCAAAAGCAGAAGACCTGCCACTGCATCTGTCTGATAGGTAGAAGTGCAATCCACAAAGGACTACACCTGCCCCATTCTACCCACTCTTCCAGGAAGAACAAAAAATCAAAATTGAGATTGGTGTGTGAGAATTCAGGTATGAATCCTTGTCCCTTGGAGATGTGATTGCCACTTTATTTTACATCTTAATATTGTTTAGGACAGATTTCATTTTCCCCATGTAATCATAGCATTTATTTACTTATTTTTGCCCTGATGTGCTTTTCCTTATGTTTCCCTTCCATGAGATTGGTATGTGTATGAAGTGCTTTTGGTTTTCTTTAAATGTCCTGTGCAGTACCTGTCAAACAAAAATGCATTTCATCAGTATCACCTTTTAAACCCATCTACGTTGATGGCAATCACTGTGACTTGTGGAGTTGATTTCCATAGTTCAGCTATGAGCTGTGTGAGCAATGACTTTCTCTTGATTCTTTGACCATTCAGCTTCATTAGATCTCCAGTTTTAAAATTACTTCTCCCTATCCACATTAGGCATAATTTTACACACCTCTAGCATGATAGCCTCCTTAATTGCCTTTTTTTCCAAATGCAAAAGCCCCCTGAGCAAAAGCAACCCTTCCCCACAGGGGAGTTGCTTGAGGCGAGGCCCTTCTTCATTTTGACTACTCATTTCTGCACTGTCCCCAGCTCCACAATATCCTTTTATGAGATGCAGCCGCTGGAACTGATTGCAGCGCAAGTAGGGGTCGCACCACATCGACTTACAACACTTCTCAGAGGCCCTTCCAGAGAACGTAATGCAGCTTCTTCCTCCCACTGCAGCCTCCTTGTCTCCGCACAAGACTGACACAGGAAGATTTATGCCAGCCTGGAGGAATGGGCTGTTACTCAATTAATGTAAACAATGTAAGGCATATAATTTTCTTGTAATTAGAGCCCACAGAATACAAACTTCAAAAATGTGCATCTAAAAGTGCCATTGTTTCCAGCCTGGGCTGTTTTTTATTGTGCAATGCACTCCATGTGCATCTAACCCATGGCTTCTCTTGACAAGGGACAGAAGCATGTGACTTCTATTACGACAAGCGTATTTAAGAAGGTAGTGGCAAAGCAGCTGCCCATGTATGTCTGAGTGTTTTATTGGTTACAAGCAGGGCTTTTCCCCCAACTCAGTTCCAGCACCTCTCAGGCCACTGCCATTCTAAGAGACTGAGGGAGGTGTTCATGGTGAGTTCTGGCACCTCTTTTTCTAGAAAAGTAGCACTTAAAGTAAACATAAGTTGTCATTTTGGCTGCAGATTTTCCCCATGTGTGTACCCATTAAACTTTCTAAAATGTTGTAAGAAACCATGAAAACTTCTCACCTCTTAAGGATAAAACAACATTCAGGTTCTTGCTGTGACATCTCCATGCCTATTCTCTGCGAGTACTGCTTCTATGAGCATCTCGTGTTACTAGAGGTAGTAGTCCGGATGGGTTTAAATTTAAGCGAAGCCAATAGTTGAATGTTCTTAACCAGGTTCGGGTTTCGACGGAGAGGAGGCCAGTCTCCAGCGCATGGTGGAACGGCTAGAATCTGTCTTAAGAATTTGGACTGGACCGTTTCAAGTGTGCGGCAATGATTTCCCGTCCAGATTTGGGCCCCGTAGAGTAATTGCGCCAAGGGTTTTGCTTGGAAGACCTCCAGAGCTGCTGGGATATGTCTGCCCCCCTTCGTAAAGTAAAAGCGAGACAGTATTTTGGCGCTTTGAGATGCTTTTTCCCTAGCATATTTATGATGGGCCTCCCAGGTCTCAGATGACTGGAAAACTACTCCGAGGTATTTGAAAATTTTGACCTGTTCTATTGACTGATTGTCCATCTCCCATCTGTGATGTCTGTGTCTCCTAGAGAAGACGATGACTTTGGTTTTTTGGTGATTAACCACCAGTTGATCTCTCCTGCAATAGGCTGAGAATTCTCTTAGTAGCCTTTTGAGGCCTACTTTAGTTCGTGATAAGAGAACCGCGTCGTCCGCATAGAGGAGCGCTGAAATTGATTTTTCGGCCAGTTTGGGGGCATGAAACTCCAGGGATGTTAGGTATTTGACCATGTCATTTATATATAAGTTGAATAAGGCCGGGGCTAAAATACAACCCTGCTTGACTCCTTTGGTGGCTGGTACAGGGCCAATTAGTTGCCCATTTACTGAGGTTCTTACATATAACTTGGAGTCTTTATAAAGGCTTTTTATCAAGAATAGTAATCTTTTGTCAACGTTGGAAATGCTGCAGCTCTGTGGCAGGCAAACTACAGTTCCTAGGATTCTCTGGGGAAAGCCATGTGCTTTAAATGTATGGGGTGTACACAGCTCACTACTGATATAAAAGGTTTTCACATCTGGGTTCCCAATGCCTTCCGCCTAACTTAAAGATTTTTCGTGGCATTCAACTAGGTTTGGACCTGATTTAGCTGTTTTTCACTGTGTGTACTCTAAATAAAACTTAGTTGAATATCACCCTTGGTTGCTCCCCCCGGGGGGGGGCATGCAGGAGCAAGGGGTCTATGCACACTGAGGATTGAGCTTGCAGTGGTTTCAATGCAGTGTGCCCCCAGGTGTCTGGGTGGGCAGTCTTGCCAAATGAGAAGGGAACATCGTCCTAGCTGCTGCCCGTCGCTGCTGTTGGCTGGCCGGTTAAAGCGGCATGAGAAATGGCTACATTCAGCTACAACACTGGGATAACAATGGCCTTTTTCAGACTCTGGACTTTTTAAGTCTCCCATGTGAAGTGGAGCAAGAAATTAGACAAAACAAAATCCTAAAGAATGAACTGCGAGGTACAAAGTAGATGCCCCACTGGGTCTTTTCTATAGCTGCTTTCTGTAAGTCAGCGAAATCCAAGGCAGGAGGTAAAGGGGTACGTTCCGTTTAGAGATGAAAAGATTCAGGAGGAGAGCTAGAGCGGGCCACCAAATGCTGTAAAGGCTGCTAGAAGGAAGAGGGATAACAAGCTTTTGCCAGGTCCACCGACGGAAGGGCAAGAAGCGATGAGTTCAAATTGCTGCAAAGCAGATTCTGGCTGGACATCAGAAAAAGTCTTCCTGGGCTAGAGCCAGGCTTGGGCTGTAATTCTAGCCACGTCCACTCAGAAGTCAGTCTTGTTGGATTCAGTGGGGCTTCCTCTCATGCAGGTGGGGTTAGGACTGCAGCCATGCTTAGAACAGAGCCACTGAAAGGGAGAATGGGCCTACTCTAAGTATGACTAAGCCCCTCTCCTGCAACCGAAAGAAGGGTATTCTAATGGAGCAGGAAAATATGGGAAGTGCTAGCATCTCCAGAACGGACTTCCCCTGTCTTTGGTATGTTGTCCTATTTTACACATTGCCGTGTTTTATACACCGTGCTGATATTTACCCTTGATTCCTGCACTGAAGTGGGTTCGACTAGATGACCCTTGGGGTCCCTTCCAGCTTTATAATTCCATGGTTTTGTTTAGAACCTGTGTCACTCCAGATGTTCCCATAATATATTGCCGTTGGTCACGCTGGCTGGGGCTGATAGGTAAAGGTAAAGGGACCCCTGACCGTTAGGTCCAGTCGTGACCGACTCTGGGGTTGCGGCACTCATCTCGCTTTATTGGCCGAGGGAGCTGGTGTACAGCTTCCGGGTCATGTGGCCAGCATGACTAAGCCGCTTCTGGCAATCCAGAGCAGCGCACGGAAACGCCGTTTACCTTCCCACTGGAGCGGTACCTATTTATCCACTTGCACTTTGACGTGCTTTCAGACTGCTTGGTTGGCAGGAGCAGGGACCGAGCAACGGGAGCTCACCCCGTCGCGGGGATTCGAACCGCCAACCTTCTGATCAGCAAGTCCTAGGCTCTGGGGCTGATAGCTGTAGTCAAAAACAACAACTAGCAGGACACAGGTTTCCCACTCTTGGAGCATCTTATTAGCCATACTGTTCACCATAGAAAAACACCACCTTTTCAAAACTTTAAAAAGAGAGTTTCAGTCCTTCTTCCCAACCCTTGTCTTTTGCCACCTTGCCATGCCTCATTGAGGCTATTGCCGAAGGCTGAGAAGGAGGTGGATTCAGGCACTGTTTTTTTAAATGTGACCCTGTCCCCCGTTCCTCCAAGCTGAACATGCTCCCCCCAAACTCTTCATCCTTGGGACTTGAAGTTCTATGCCCAGCTTTCACAGGGTGAGTGACTCTCTAGCTACTTCTTCCTTCTCATGGTCTGAGTCACAGTGCTGAGTCCCACGCAGTTCCCAGTGAGAGCAGCACTCACGGCAAGGGCTTGAACTTTAATTCATAGCTCTCCCTGGAACAAACTTCAGTCATGCCCTGGACGAGCTGGAACAAAGGATTTCCAAAGGTGAACAATGTGGTTGTGGTGCCACCGTCTTCCTTGCTTCGCTGTCTTGCTGCTTCCAGCCAGTGAAGGTCTGTCGGGCTTTTAACAGGCCATGGAAAAAATATTTTTCACAGAACATAACTTTTACAGAACACATAGTAGTGCTGGACCTAAAACCCAGCCTTTAGGAGACTGCAATGGGTGGAGGAATTTGGACCCTTAGAGTTCAAATAAGAGGCTTGATTCAGGTTCCTTAAAAGCAACACTGAAACAACATGCATGACCCATTTTTCCCAAGTGCCAGTTTCTAAGGTTTCTGAAGGTGCTGCTATGCTCTGTGCTCCAAAAAAAAAAAAGTTTTCATTTTGGAGTGCTTACATTTAATGCATGGACAGATCCTGGCTATTTCATTCCATTTCATTATTCCATTTGCATCCTACTTCTGTAGAATTCAAGGCAACCCAGGCAGGAGTTCCCAGGCAGTCCTTGCAGGCTGTTTCCTTCCAGGTATTCTTAAAAAGCAATATCAGAGTGACACAATCTTTCATTTGACTGGATGAGTTGAGTCTCCTGTTGGGGAACTGAAGCAATGCAGTCATGTAGCACAGTGCATGAAGGAATTATGCACCTCATAGACCAGAGATTTACATGTCCTGAATAGGTATAGGATTGCAACCTAACATTGTGGAACAATGATGCACGGTGTTGTTTTGCACGAGCTCCCTCAAAAGTGGCATTGCTCCATGTAAGATATTAAGGAGCCATAAAGACTTTGAGTTCAGGGATCTGTTGTCAAATTTCATATTTAGCAATGGAAGTGATATTATTAGATGCAAACTCTTTGCTTATCTGTATATTTATTGTTGTTGTTTAGTTGTTTAGTTGTGTCCGACTCTTCGTGACCCCATGGACCAGAGCATGCCAGGCACTCCTGTCTTCCACTGCCTCCTGCAGTTTGGTCAGACTCATGTTTGTAGCTTTGAGAACACTATCCAACCATCTCATCCTCTGTTGTCCCCTTCTCCTTGTGCCCTCAATCTTTCCCAACATCAGGGTCTTTTCCAGGGAGTCTTCTCTTCTCATGAGGTGGCCAAAGTATTGGAGCCTCAGCTTCAGGATCTGTCCTTCCAGTGAGCACACAGGGCTGATTTCCTTCAGAATGGCGAGGTTTGATCTTCTTGCAGTCCATGGGACTCTCAAGAGTCTCCTCCAGCACCATAATTCAAAAGCATCAATTCTTCGGCTACCAGCCTTCTTTATATTTATATATTTATTTATTACAGATGCTTAAATCCCACCTAACAAAGATTTATTAATGAAATTAGAGTAACAATATTAAAATATAGACTGTCCCATGGGGGAGTTCATTTGGAGCAGGCCCCTAATTGCAGAGTGGCTTCCCCTGTAGGAAGATGGGAGAGCACAGCTGGAACAGCCTCTGGTGCCATTCATTTAAGGCACCCTGATACTACTATAAACCATCATAGCTTCTTCCAAAGGATTCTGGGAGCTGAAGTTTAAGCGTGCTGAGAGTTGATAGGAGACCCCAATTTCACTCACAGATTCCTCTGGGAGACATAGCTCTGTGAGGGGAATAGGGGCCAGAACAAAACACAGTACTCTAAAGTCCAGTTGCACCATAGATTTGTATAATGGCATTATATAACTATATTACTCTTCTGCACTCACTAAGGGTTCCTGCACCAGCTAGCCGCCAGCACTATCCAAGAGGCAAGCAAGGGGAGGCATTGGCTGTGCTGCCAAAGGTATAAACCGTGTGCTTCGCTACTCATGGCATTTTAGCTCCAGATAACACTAGTGAAAGAGAACACTTAACCCTTTCCTGCCAGCTCTGGGGATTACTTGCAGCCAATGCAGAAGCAAGAGCTCCAACTTGGCACCCTCTGGACCATTAGCAGTGGTGATCAAGGATACTTCAATAGTACGTGCCCCCTAAAGTAAATAGGCCAGTAGCAGATACTGCTGCTGTTTCTACCAAGGCTGAAATATACAAAAGTGGGTCATTTGACAGCTAATGTACAAAGCACGTTGGGCTTCATCTGAGAGCATAAGTTGTCTGGGATGCAGGCTGTGGGTATAAAAGCTTCTTTCAGTGAACAGATGTAGGGCTCTGCTGGGGAGATTGTGAAACTTCTTTGAAGCCTGGTTTGCAGACGCAGTAGAGTCACCATCTCCCCATCACATGTGCTTCTCTTGGGGACATAAGTAAATATTGACATTTGTTCTTATCTGCAAAATTAAAGGATGATAAGAAATGAAATGTCTTCAGTCTAGGATGTAAACAGAAACATCTGAGTCTGTCATTAAGTCACCACTATGAAGCCCATGGATCATTGGAATCTAGGAATTGTTATTCTGATTCCATTCTTTTAATACATTGTTGACAAGCCAAAACTAAAGCAAAAAGGGGGGGGGGATTCTGTATTTTAACTAAGAGTTAAGTTGGGTGGTTAATGTTTTTAATTTTCCATAACTGGCTATTCTATTCTAAAAAGACAGGAAGTTTAAATTTAAGGTTGAAAAGAAAAATTCAAAACATTGTGCATCCATGACATCTTACTTCTCTGTCCTCCTAAAGCATCTCCCCCTTTTCCCACCTGAGGCAATGGGGAAAAAGATTCAAGCTCATCTAGAAGTATAGCAATGTTAACTATTTTAAATTATGAAATATCTTTTGCTATCAGTTAACTGTCCTGTAATTAACTGTACAATATGGTGCTCAGAAGTAAGCTCCACTGAGTTCAATGAAAGATACTCCTGGGTAAGTGGGCATAGGATTATTATTAGTAGTAGTAGTAGCAGAAGAAGATGGCATGAAGCCATCGAAGTAGTGTACCTGCTGAAAACAGTATAAAATACCAAAACACAAGCTCTAAGAACAATAAAATCAATTCAACAAACTCTAAAACAATAAAACCACTCATACAAACTCTGAAAGCAACTAGTTCTCATCTTGCCGCCATCCTTCCCCCTTTCTGCCCTACCTACAAGGGCAAAGTAAAGGTAAAGGGACCCCTGACCATTAGGTCCAGGCATGACCGACTCTGGGGTTGCAGCGCTCATCTCACTTTATTGGCCAAGGAAGCCGGCATACAGCTTCCGGGTCATGTGGCCAGCATGACTAAGCCGCTTCTGGCGAACCAGAGCAGCGCACGGAAACGGCGTTTACCTTCCCGCCGGAGCGGTACCGATTTATATACTTGCATAAAACGTGCTTTCGAACTGCTAGGTTGGCAGGAGCAGGGACCGAGCAATGGGAGCTAACCCCATCGTGGGGATTCGATCAGCAAGTCCTAGGCTCTGTGGTTTAACCCACAGCACCACCCGCATCCCCTACAAGGGCAAAACTGAGCCTAAAAGCGAGGAAGCTGATGGCCACTGCCAATCCCCTGCACTGCTTGTTTAAGTAGAAGGCTGACTGAGGTTGGCACTGCCTCCTAATGAGCTAGCCTCCACTGTTAGCAGCTTTTTATTTGCTCTGATGCAGGAAGTTCATTGACTCTCTTCCTCAGAGAGATCTAATTCTCAACTTTCCACATTTCCACTTTCCACATTCCACATTTTTTTGTGCTATCTTTTCTGGACTGGATGGAGCAGATGACACCATCTGATGGACCGCCAAGGGAATTGACAGACCCACTTAGGGTTTGTCATTGGGAAATGAATCGGGTGATAACAAGGGTTTCAAGTTTGACAGATTAGCACAGAGAAAGAGAATGAGGAAAAGTTATCAGGCGGGGGTCGAATACTTTCCCCCCCTTTTCTTCAGTGGGGTTCCTACTTCACGTTTGCAGTTTCACATGTAACAATTCTTTGTTAGATGATTTGATTTTTTTTAAATTCAAAGCTAGAAGCCTTTCAGCTGGCTAAAGATATATAATTAAAGCTTGGTGTGTTTCACTAGCCACAACGATGCAGTCAGAAGCAAACAGCCCCATGTTCAATGGAGCTTAACCCAGGAAGCTATGCAGAGGATTGCAGTCATATTGATCCTAGTAATCTGGGTATTATGGAAAGTACCGCTGTTCTTTGTGTGTGCATATATAGAGCACTTCCAATATGTACCCCTGCTTGTACCTGAATATGTAAGTGTATCCACTGGATAGCCAGAAGTACAAAACACAAAAAAGCAATGAAATCATCCAGCAGGCTCTTTTTTTCTTGGGACCTCTACCACTGAAACAAGGCCTGTGGGCCATATTTCTTGCCAAGAGCTATGTATAGGGTGAATTTTAACCTTAACCCCCTGGCCTTCTATGGAGGTCTATAGAGTTTCAGCTGTGTCCCCACTAAGAAAGATGTCTTGTCCCATCCAGAATGGGGGTGTGAAATAGAACCCTAGAATTTTAGCTCTGTTTTCCTGGTCTGTTTCCACACGTCTAACTCCAAGATAATTCATACTGCGCATGGTGACAGGGCTGAAGGGTTTGATTTGTTGGAGCAACAGAAGTATGTAACCTTCCACCCTGGAGAATTGTACACATTTGCTTCATATCCACGGACATCTCGTGTCTACCGAGCTCAGCAAGTTATATTTTTGCAAAGGTGTTTTGCACCATATGTAACAGCAAATGGCAACCTGGATAATGGCAAAAGGGAATTAAGAAAACTTTTAAATGAAAAAATAATCTGGGAATGGTCTCTGTGGGAAGAAACAATGCCTTTCCCAAGGACAGTTTAAGAGCCAGCCTTGCAAAAAGGACCAAAGTTCTACAGCTAGCATGTTGTTGGATCAAAGGTACAACGCACCTTTCAAGGGCCTTTTGTGCCCCATGGAATGGGACCCTAGAGCTATAACCTCTGAGCAAACGTCTTAATGAAATGTCATCTTCCCACCTGATGGAAGCAAGTGACAACTGCTCTAAACTGTCAAGCTGGAGAAATATACATACACATACAAAAGAAATCCATGACAATGCTGTGAGTGTGTCACACATACCCAGTCAATGGCTATCCCTTTAAAAACTGGGAAACCAGGGTTCAAATGCCCACCCAATCATGAAGCTCATTGGGTAGCCTTAGGCCACTCGCTATCATTCAGGAAAAGATGGGCAGAAGGAAACCATGTATGATGCCATTTCAAGCTCCTTGGAAGAAAGGTGGGATAAAATAAAGCTAAAGATAAAAATGTATGCCCAAGTTCTGGGGTTGGCTAGTGGGTACCCTTTGAAATGCAGGGTCAGGCAGGATGAGCTTCATAAATCTGGTTCTGTATCTGGTAGGTCACACTCCCAGATTTCAGACCAATTTTAATCTCATAACATTGTGCACAGAATTCTGAAACTCTTTAATATGCTCCAAAAATACACAGGCCTGATAACAGCCAGAAAACAGGTATATCTTGGGGAAAGGTGAACTTATTAGTATTTTAGTAGTAAACTCTTCAAGCTAAGCAGACTCAACATTAGGAGCATAGCCATAATTTCCTGATAGTAGTGAACCTAGAGTGAAATGCCCCAAGGTTTTATTGATGATCGGCTGCACTGCAAACACTGATATGGAGCATATTTCTTCTCAAGTTGCTTGTTTTGTCATGAATGTCTGGCCTGGCACATTGCAACCATCTTTCATATCTGTTGTGTTACAGCACTGGGACAGGTTTCGTCATCCATTGGCGCAAAACATCCAACGGTGCTGTAGAAGACTGGCTTTCTTTTCAGGAAACGGTCCAATATGTTTCAAGCTTTACAGCTCTTTTCCAAAAGTGTCTTTTTTCCATTTGCAACTCACCCCATTTACTCTGGCTTGATTGACCATCCTCTGGATGGGCAAATCTGTCAATCTTGGTTTGTCACATTTCCAGTCTTAAGCCAAGTTCTCCTCATTTCCACGTCAGTTTATGAATATTCATTTATTTATTTCATAAAATTTATATACCTCTTGATTGTAGAAAAAACCCCTCAAACCTCATCAAAATTCATCCACAAATTTATCTGAATATGTTTGCATTTAGTTTTGCCTTTCACACATTTTTCTACAGAAACGTCCCCAAATCGAATGCATTTTTTCATGTTGCTTTCACTAATATAAGCATTGGAATGCACACTTTACTCCAGCGGATGTATCTCCAGCTGGAGATCTGCACTGCTAAATTCAGAGAAGTGCAAATTTGGAAGGACAGGTCAGCTTCGGTTTGTGCATTGTTTCAGAAAGTGCAAATTTAACAGGTTCATCTTTAAATGTGAACTGAAACAAACCTCTCCCCCAGCCCTGCCTCAGTGAGCCATATGCCCAGAGAGATGTGCATAGACTTGCATCCTGAATTCTTTTTCAACAAAAGGTAACTGAGGTCTATGCAGTCCGCTTAGGAACCCCTAATCGCAGCTTCACGTCTTCTGTCGCTTCCTTCACTTTAATAGCTGAGTTGCAACCACACCCAGCCCAGCAGCTGAAGCTTTCCTTGCCTTCAGTTTTCCTGCTGGAGCACCTTCCTCATCTATATTAACAATAGGAGATAACTGGTTTAAAAAAAAAAAATCAGAGGGGACTGCGACAGACAAAAAACAACAACCCACCCCTGAGATGAAACACCCCCTGCAGCTTCCAAGATGGTTTTTGGAAATGCAGTATTTCACCCAGTGTTTGATCAGGAACATTATCGCTGCATGATCAAGTGAATACAAGTAAAAACCACATTCCGACCTCCCCTGCACAATATGGGACTGACTGGGAACAGAGATATTTGGGATGGGGCTTGTGCACACATCTGAGCATTTGCCTGTTCAAGTGTACACATGAGCATGCCTCAAGTGACAGCAATATTCTGACCTTTATATATTGATCTTTAGCTCTGGCTGTGTTTAAAAGACAAAGGAAAAGTGAAAAGGTGGCAGTCTTATAGAGTCTCTGAACAAGACGCAGCCCTGTCAGAATGCCTAACATTTTTAAGGGTAGCCCAGTGGCTACTAGTATCTCAAATGAGAAAACGACATGGTGGAAAAGTCTGATCTTGGGATAGTAACAATAAACCCTACGACCTCTCTAGGCTGCAAACCTAAGGAGCAGGTGCTTGTATATGTGTGCCTGTTTGTTTAGCAAAACCAGGTGAACAGTAAATATCACAAGGAATTTCACTTTCTCGGGAGTCTCTTCTTGAGGCCTATCTGAGTCTCCATTAGAAAGACTGTTAAATCTGGATGTGTGGGATTGTACATGGAGGAAGACAGATTTATGGCCCTATGCTCAGACAAGGTCAGACCTTTTTTTTTTTTTTAAGAATAATTTTTTATTAACCGACCAATCACATCAAATCAAACCAAATTACATAAATTCCAAATTACACAGCCGAATTTTAAATTTTTGTTGGGGGTACCCATATTTCAAGTTCCGAAGGGATCCAATCAACTTCTTGCTTCTTACTGCTGTTTTAATGCTTCTCGGTCTCCATAAAGCATACTTTTGGTTAAAGTTTATCTCCACACAGACCTTAATCATCCTGCTTGGGTCAGTTCAACCGACGGTTCTAATGAGGAGGGGTTCTTGTAAATCACATACAAGGAAAGTAAAAAAGCTTCCCCCTCCCATTCAGCCCCGTTGTCAACATACCCCGCCTTTGGTGTATCTTCATCGTAAAATATTCCTGTTTCTCCAGCCCGTCGTCTTTTTTCGCAGAGGTCACTTAAATTAGCAGACTTCACTCCCCTTCTTCACTTGAAATATGTGCATTTGCTTCTTTTGTAATTAATTATTCCAAATTGCTGCAACTAGTGCGCGATCAGAGACAGCGTCCAGGAGAGCCGAGGTCCACACGGGGGCATTCTGCCTAGGGCCCTCACCCCCTTCTTTCGAATTAGGGGGTGATTTATGGGCACAGCAGGCAAGGGCAGTGTTCCCCATTTCCTTGGGGCAACAAGGGAGGCTGCCTACTCCCATAACAGCCTCTTAATTACCCCGTGCGGGTAGGAGAGATGGTATTGTCGGCCATCTTCCAATGCGCCCCCTAGTGCCCCCCCCCGACAAGGTCAGAGCTTGTGTGCTGTTGGGAACAAAGGGACCGGGCAACCTTGGAATGAGTCACCGCACACCTGGTCAGCTAGAGGCCAGGGCTTGCAATACCTTACCCACAGCATCCCTGAAGAAATGTCTAGCCCTTTAGAGATGCAGAGATTTCTGGATACAATATATATTGGATCTAGCTTCCTATACAATGTGGCCAGCTTGGGATGGGCAGTGTTTGAAAAATCACCCCTAAACAATCTTCCTTCTGGGCAATCATTGAAGGTGTTGAGAGTCCTACTTTGCATTGAAGGTGGCAACAGCCAGGAAGATAAGTGGACCACACACAATTGTGTGACCAAGCTAACCACATGTTTAATATAACAGACCACAATTAGAGCAGGAGGAATCTGTCAATTTTTTCAAGCAGCCTAAGTTTCTCTGCTTCTTCAGAGCAAGGCGTTGTGGATGAGTTGACCCTGGAGAAGAGCTGCACTGCTGCCACTTTCCAGTGGCAAGTGCTCTTTGATGTTTCAGAACTTAATAGTAGTAAGTGTGAAATTTCACCATCCCTCCCTCCTGCCAGTAGCACTCTTGGAGTCCTAAGCAATGGCCACCCAGTGGGGGAGAGCAGGCGGGGGCAGGGTTGGTGTGCATCCTGGGGGCGTGGTGCCCAGCAAGGGCAGGGGACAGCCGCAATGGCACCCCACCAGGATTGCTCTGCTGGGGGCGGTGCGCTCCCCCCGCACTCCTCTTCCTCCGCCAGTGTGGCCACCAAGCCAAGGTGGCAGCTGATTGATTGGTTGCCACTGCCATAATAGTAGTCAGGATGTGAAATGGTCATGGGGAACCTCTGTGGGCATTTCTATAGGTAGGCACAAACCCACCTGGAAGAACTCTCAATGTTGCATTAAGTCTTCACTTCATTTGAGCTTTTCCAATCCTCCTCCTCCTCCTGTACATTTGAAAGACACTTAGGGTGTATGCACCACCCTTGGCTGTTCTGGCTGAGCATTGCAGAAGTTCATTAGGCAAATGCAATTGCTTAATTCCAGTATCCCGTCTCCTTGCTTCCTCCTCCTTTTGTCTTCTGATCCTGTGTTCACTTCTTCTGCTTCCAAGTGGGGATCAGTATTCCTCATTCTTGAGTTATTACTCAAACAATTATAGCTGAGTTGCTACAGAGTAAACATTTTTGTTGGCTCAGTCCTTAACACAATGAAATGTTTCACAACCACCTCTTATTTTATATTTTAATTACCTCCGGTTGCTATCAAGTTTCAGTTCCTTCCTTAATAATGAGACATCCAAGTGCAGTTACCACAAACGCCTGTGGTAGAACGCTAGAAGCCATAACTCTGTTTGCTTTGTTAATCAGCCTCTTCTAAAAAAACCCCCCAAAAACGGGTATTCTTATGTGAATTCGCCACACCTACAGAGATAACAATACTATTGTTCTTCATCCCTGTTTTTCATGGAAATGACCATTTTTCTTCTCTTGCAGTAACCAAATTTGTCACTCCCTTGGTTTTGGCTGATCATCAGAACTTCAGCAGAACAAGTTTCTTCTTGGAAGGACTTCCCATTGGAATCAGTGCTTCTGGGTAAATATCTAAGCTATCACCTCTGGAAAAGATTCTGTTGTTAATTAAATAAAATTCCGTGACTTTAAATCTCTAAATGCATACCTCCCCCTTTTTTTTGAGGATGTTGGCACAGGAAGGAAGGGCTCAGATTTTCTGAAGTTTGAACATGTGGGCAGAAAGCTAACAGCATTTGGTAGGGAGGGGAAAACCCTTCTTCAACATTTCCCTTTTTATTACTTTGGAAATATGGAATGTAAAGCAACCTCTTACTTGGGTATTGCTCTGTTGCAGCAATGGACCAGAGCAAAAATGACTTTGGAATTTGATGAGCTCAAATGGTGAGGGGAGTGTAGATGGTCCAGATTTTGCCATAACATACATTGCAATGAGCACTCGATTGCTGTAGAGCAAGAGTGGGGAATCTTTTCCAGACCATGAGCCACATACCTCCAAGGACAACCCTCCAGGGGCCAGAAGTGGGCAGGACAAGGGGCAAAATGCTGGCGTAGGTAAAAGCAACACATGTGGCTCTTACCTTTGTGCAGGAGAATACATTCCAGGCACACAAAATCCAGAGCTTCCATATACACATACACTTCTCTCTTGCTCTGCATAGGCAAGTGAAATACATCATCACAGCTCTAGGATGAGACAAAAAGACTCTTGGAAGTCACAGAACAGAACTGGCAAGGGGCTGGTCCTAGGGGGAGACTGAAATGCAAACTAACCACTACCTTTGGAGGAAACAAACTGGAAGGAAAAGTCCTCTGTATGTTTCATCACCCAACCAGGCATGTCTATACAGACTGCCTATCAGAGTGCCTTTCATTTTCAGCCACACCAGTTAATTAAGTAAGAAAAGTTTAACCACAATTAAAGCTTTAGTTGTTTAATCTACTAATTAAATCAATTAACCATGCAATTGAAGGATATATGATAAGGACTGGGGTACTGGCTGATGACTAATATGTTTTCTATAAATGCTATATGGGGGTGTCTTGCGATGATGACTTGATGAGCAGAGAATGACACTCTGCACGTGCTCTAGAGACTTTGGACAGTTAATCTTCTCATAAGAACCCAGATGGATGATTGAAAGCCTGGCTGTGCAGACAAAACTCCCAAGACCAGAGCTGAAGATTCTAGTATGCCAGAAGGACCATCCCCAGGTCTGCCTCCATAGGATGCCCTGGAAGGATATTCAGGGTGGGTTCCTGGCCTCACCTCCACCAGAGCAGCTTCCAGCCAAGTCAGAGGCTAAGTCACGCCTCCCAAACCCTTGAGAGTGTTGGAGTCAGAAGGCCCAAGCTCTGGAAGCTAGTTGATGACAGAGCGAACACCTGACAACCCAATGTCACAAAGCAACTTTAGAGTAAAGGCTTCCTTGAGAGTAATGGTACAGGGATCTTCGTACAGACTTCAGCACCTGCAGCTGGTATTGGATATGGTCTGGGAGGCCAGGCTAATGAGCCTTCAGCTGGAATCTGCCGTTTGCTGAAACAATATGTGCCATTCAGATCCCTACATGACCCCTTTGCTTCCTTGCTCGCTTGTTACTGGATCTTCTCAGTTGCTTCTGGATCTTTGCTTATTAATGCTGCCCCTGGATTTTGCTTTGACTTGGATCTCTCTCATGCCTGATCCTGGCTTGACATTGCAGTTTAAGCAGAGGTTGGAAGGCCATCTCTCTTTACCTGTGATTCCTGCATTGTAGGAAGTTGGACTAGATGATTCTTGAGGTCAATTCCACCTCTACGATTCCATGATTCATGTTTGGGAGCAATGTTGCATTGCAGTACATTGCTCCCAAGGCACTGTGGGAAGAGTGGTTGGTAGGACATGGTGTGAGGCTATTTCCGCAGCCTTCTACTGGCTGCCCCTTCTGGTGGGATCCAGTAAGCTAAGTAGCAGCCTCCTGAAAATATTGGAGAAATGTCTGCCCCAGCTTCAGAAAGCAGCCGAAAATTAGTTTCTGTTTTCATGGTGGGAATAATGCTTTGGGGAAATTATGATATCTATATACTGCTTAATGCCAAAATAGGTTTCTAAGAGAGTTGCAAAGTATAAAAACTAGCAATGCAAAGATTAAAATATAAACAACCATAATTAAAATGGCCAATAAAAGAATCCCGATAAGCTAAATAAATCCGTAATTAAAATAGACAATGAAACAATCCCATTTAAGCAACAAAGTAATTGAAGCAAGAGACTCAGAAAGAGAGATCAAGAGAATGCCTTTATGGATGAGATTTCAACCCAGCTGCACCCACTTGCATCCATGCATTCTGCAATAGAATGGCATATGTTCTTTCATTAGAATAAGAGAGACTAGAAAAGAAACATAATTGTCCTAAAATAGCTTATCAACAGTGCAAAATAGCTCAAGAATAAGGAATACTGATCCCCAGTTGGGAGCAGCTGCCATGTGTGAAATGGCAGGCTGTGAATACACTCTTGTGTCCTGGTGTTCATGTGTATGCATTTACATGCATGTGCTTAGAGACAGGATGTGGACCTGTTCTCCACTCTCACATTTAGCTCTTAGAAATTTTACAGGAGGTGCAGAAAGCCTGAAGAATTAGCGACTCAAAATGCTAACAAAGAACACCCAACAGGCAAGAACAGACAGAAAACGGGGTAAATGATATACCAAAGAGAGGGACTAGGAAATGGAGACTCTGGTAAATTGGGAGAGTGGGAGATGATTGTATATGCATGTTCTGGGAGTGTGCTTCACTTTCCACCTCTGACACACCTTGCTGTTGTCATCCAGTCATCTCTTTGAGCAAAGATCCTGGCAGTCATGTTGAATTGTAGAGCAGCTTTTTGATGTGGCTAAATATAGTCTCCAAAGTAGACCGAGCCCACCCAAATGCATCCAAGTTGAAATTTTGCCAGAGGCTACTAGGGGCTTCTCTACTTAGTGAGTTTGGAAGGACCCTTTAGTATCTGTCATGAGGTAATGAAGGAATAAGTAGAAAGTGGCCCTTCACTGTGCTCCAGCACTTGGTCTCAGACATGGAACCAAAGTTTCTAAAAGGGGAAACAGATGACATTTATTTAATTTTTTGCTTCTACATTATTTGGAGCATGACAGCTTCCCTGCAAATGGCTCACACTAAGGTACACTTAAAATGAGTAGTTTGGGTTGAATCTTGCATTAAAAAGCACATAAATCTAGGGTAAAATCCACATGTGATTATATGACTAATGCATCTCTTTCCTCAGACAAATAAATATTCCATAACTGAGCTCAACGAGGTCCCCCCCCTCCAAGATTACACATTTATATTTAACCACTTGTGATTTTCTTACCTTACAGGTGCACTTTTGATGAGGCTTTTAAAGTGTGATCTAAAGGCGCATAATTTGGTAACTGGTTATGTAATGGTTCTTCAGGGAATATTCAGAAAGAATATTTTCTGGATCCAGTCAGGATCTTATAGGACAAAGCTTTAGTCCTCTTCGCAGGCTGGATAATAATGCCACGTCATTTTTAAATGTCCAGGACTGAGCCAGTTCAATTCACTTCTCATTTGAACAAAAGGAGCCAAACTGGTACACTCTGAGTTTGCTGTGATGCTCAAGAGAGAGAGAAACACACCACCTTCTGTTTGTCTTCTGATACACTTCTTCAAAAAACAGATCCTGAACCATATATAAATATATATAAATCATCCAGCTGTTAAATCCTTGACTATTTGCAGATTCAGGAGTCACTCCAAAGGAGCAGGATTACAGAAGTTGCATGTAGATTTCTTTATAGCTGTGTTGGTTTAATGGCAGTTTTATTAGGGTTTACTTCCCTCCTTCTTGAGATTATAATTAAGCTTTATATAGGAAGCTGAGAAAGATCATTCCCATAAGTTGCTTGCTGAGCAGGGCAGGGCCACTGCATTATCTTGCTGATGGGTAGGTTGTACTTGCTTACCGGGAGGGAGAGGAGGAAGGTCAAGGTGGTGGGGAGGTTGGCAGGGTGCAAACACCCCACCAGGAGTGCCAGATAGACTCTGCCAGTGCTTTTGCACCACACAGTCCTCCTTAGCACCTTGTCCCTCACAGTAAACAAGAGCAACCCACCTGCCAGGCAGCTAGCATGGCAGCTCCATGCCACCTGGAGAATCACTTCTGATCACTCTGGAGTACTTTGTACCTCAGTGGTAGAGCAAGTGGCCACTGGTTCAGTCTCTGTCATCTCCATGTAAAGCTGAGGGAGACCCCAGCCTGAAATCCCGGAGAGCCTCTGATAGTCAGTGTGAACAGTACAAAGCTAGATGGACCATTAATCTGATTTGGTCTGTGACTGGTGAGGTTTTATCCTGAAAACAGGGAGGGACAAATCTGTCACATTTTGATTTCTTGCAGTTTCTCCCTTTCTCCGCTCCCCACATTTCTGCCTCACTTTATGAATGTTGTCGCTGTTAAACGAGGATGTAAAAATAGTTAAGAGATTTCGTGTCACATAAGGTTTCCTTGAGATGGAGTCGTCTTGGCATGCAGACTTTTCCAAAGTTACAAATTGTTGGGCTCCTGTTGCTAAAAATAAGGTCCTGAATTATTTATTAAACATTACATTTAGGATTTGCAGCTAAAACACACAAGAGTGTAAAAGTTCAAAGGCGGCACGTTCCTTCCCATTGAAAGGAGAAATACTTTTAAAAGTTGGGTGTTTCATTTTTGATCACTCTGTCTTGTAGTCTTTGAAGGGCTGATTTGCCATTTGAAAATGAAATGTGATTTTTGAGAAAGAAGAAGAAAAAAGTGTGTGTGTATTTTAATGTTCCAAAGGAGGCAGCAGCAATGATTACAGCTGTTTAACAGGAAAATCTTTTCTTTGCAAAGGAAGGCATTTCATACCTTTGACCATGTTGCCTCCAAGGAAGATGGGCTCAGGACTTAGTGCTGGGTCAGAGCCGGGTCAAGTCGTAACGCTTCATGGTTCTTGACACAGCTCTGATATAAGAAGCTCTGGAAATGCCAGAGAAGAGACAAGTGAGCTCTATTATTTATATCTCAAAGCAAAAAAGGATGTCTGGGTTTTTCCCCCCTTGTACTGCTTCAACTGGTAAGAGAGAGCATTGGATTTGCAGAGCAGCTTAATTTCATCATTTGCAGGAAATATATATTTATATAAATTGTGTATCTCTCCCCGCACCCCGCCCCACCCTATCACAACAGCATCATTCTAAATAGGCTTGGTCAGTACTTTTTTTCTAAAACAATGTTTAGGGGTACTCTCATTTTCCTACTCATATTGAAATGCTGCCCCCCTCAGTGAGGTCAAACTTAGACTCACAAAATGTTTAGGCGTACCCCTGCGTATCACACCCCCCGCCCAAAAAATAAGCACAGGGCTTGGTGGTTGGGGAAAGGCAGGCTCGGATTGGGGTGAATCTCCAGGGCAAGAGAGTTCAAGGGTAGAGGAAATAGCTCACTTGGTGGAGCAGAGCTGCAGTGCTAGCTTCCCAACAGGCATGGCACTGATGCTTACTGGGAGGAGAGGAGGAGACAAAGGTGTGGTGAGGTTGGGGCTGTGCAGGCATACTGGTGGAACCAATGCCTATCAGATGAGTTGCTTCTGTAGAGAAAGATTTTAGGAAGCAACCCTCTCTGACATGTTACTTAAAACTAGTCTTCCAGCTCAGGTGTTATTGGGACAAATTCACATTTAAAGAGTCGGATGTACCATCTTGGAGATGGTGCTTGGCTGATTAGCTGGGCTGATTAGCTGAGGTAACATAGTTAACCATAGAGAACATGTTTTAGATCTCAGATTTAATCTCTGCCATTACCAGTCAAAGCAGTGTTCTTCAACCTAGGGTCTCCAGATGCTGATAGACTACAGTTCCATGATCATTGGCTGAGATGGCTGTGGATGATGGGACTTCTTGTCCAACAACATTTGAAGAACCTATGTTGAAAAGCACTGAATCAAGGCATCTTGGGTAGCAGATCTGGGGAAAGTTCTCTTCTTGATATCTTGGCACTGAGTTGCTATCAGTCAGAGTGGACAGTACTGGATATGTGGACCAGAGTTCTGACTTGGTTATTGCAGCCTCATTTCCTTAAACCAGTTTTGAATATATATGCATTGCTCAGCACTTGTAATCTCACCTAACATTTGTTTGTTTCCCTCTGTTCCTTTCACAGTTCTGCCCTTCTTCTCATCAAGGTCATTCCCAAGTTTATACTTGGAAATACTGCTCCTGCAACTCATAAAGGGTTGATCTATGCCTAAATTACGAGTCAGGCACAAGTAAGTCACTCCACTTTGTATTCTCAGTGAACCCTTGTCCAACTTGTTAAGTGTTGGAAAATTGACTTCTGGCCAGTCAGAGGAGAAGCACAGCCCTATGATGTCTGCTCAGAAGATGGTCCTATTCAGTTCAGTGGGGTTTATTCTCAGGTAAATGGGTATAGGCTTGCAGGCTTAGACGTTTTGAAGTTTCCCTGCCACCTGCTCACATGATCTGAAGGGACTTACATTCCTCCTCCATTCCCATCCCCTTGTCATCAAGTCTGTCTTCTTTTATGAAGTTTATTTGACTTCATCTATCCGGCCAGGAATTGTGTTCCTGACCACCACTCTGCCAAAAACACAACTTTGTTAATATTACATAGTAGGTAGAAGCAGAGATCTAAGGCTGCAATCCTAACCCCATTTATCTGGGAGTAAGCTCACTGAATGCAATGGGACTGACATGGTTAGGATTGCAGCCTAAATGGTTAAGTTTTGGAACACAGTCAAGTGACTGATGCCTCTTGAGTACATGAGGATTGCCTTGCTGGATCCAAACAAAGGTCCATCACTAGGCCAAACAATGGCAAGATAGTTGTTTCTGGGAAGCATCACAAGCAGGGCACAAAGTGGTGGTGACAGACTTTGCCCCAGCATCTGTTAACCCAAAATATGTTGTCTATGAACATGGAGGTTTAATTTGCAGCACATTGTTAAAGCCATAACTTGGGTGACTGGTGATAAATTTCCACAATTAAATCTGGTTAACATTCAGGAGACAATTACGATAAGGAAGGGCATCATAGTTCACTGGTAGACCACTTGCTTTGAATTCATAAGATCTCAAGCTCAGTTCCAGTTAAAAGGGGGGGGGTGAAGCAAGCAAGCACTGCAGGACACATCCAGGATAGTGTTCTGGCAACTACCTCATCCTTCCTGTGTTACTTCCTGATGCCCCAGAAGCAACAGAAAAACCATTGTTCATATGTTCACCATGATCATCCTTATACTGAAAAAGCCATAGATAAGAAATGGAAGAAGGTGGACAACCAAGCATCTGGAATGAGCTCCATCCTTTGAAGGGACAGTTGCTGGCCACCCAAGGGACAGATTCACCCATGAGGGTTCAGAGATTGGCCAGTCATCTATGGTGCAGAGTTGTTGTTACGAATATGAATGGGGCAAGAACATTTTAAATACTCAAATAGTGTCTGGAAGCAATGACAAAAGAGGAAATTAGAAATCCTCTGTCTTGGTGTAATCATGCCTTTTAAGTTTCAAAAATGTTATTGTCAACAGAGCGAATGTGTTCATTAGTTTAGTCGCAGTTGTTCAGCACTTTCCAAAATGAAAGGCCTTGCTGCAAATGCTAGGGCATTATGTTGTCTGACAACCCCATGCTTTAAGACTACTGTGTTTTGCATATGAGCTAAGGAAGAGGTGAAGGGAAGGTTAGTTTGAAATGGCATCATGCCTTGGTTAGGTGCAGTCAAATCAGTTGTCAGATTAATTGCATTATGGTGTGAATGCAAACAAACTTTGCAAAGAGATTGAGGGAAGGTTAAACCATTAGCTGTAGAAAACCTCAGGATCAATGTTTATCAGAGTCAGGTGAATTGTACTGTGTGCTTACCAGAAGTTGACATCTTATCCCCAGATATAATTCACTTTTGTCCTCGAGTATGTAATTATGTCACATGCCGAAGCCTGGTGAACAATGAAATGTGGATGACTGAATAGGCAAACAGGAATATCAAAGACTTAAGAGACAGCACGTTGGCAGCATGTACTTTTTCAAATGTCTTCTTGTTTTCTCTTCTTCAGTAAAACAGAATTAGTGCCAGGTGATAATAGGTATTCCAACTTTCTGCCTTCAGAAAAGCCATGGCATATTGACCAGTATTGCCAAGGAAAACCTGTCCACCCAACACAGAACTCCAGCACATTGCCAAGAATTGAGGGGGTTGTTTTCAAGGGTGCAACCTGAATTTATGCAGATCCAGGGAGGCCTGTGGACTTTACCTGTCCCTCATGTGAGCTAAGAGCGTAACCTGACTCAGAACAGGTATAGCACTTCCTGATGTTATTGGACTCCAAATCATATCAACCCCAGCTAGCATGGTCAAAGGTGATGGGAATTGTAGCCAGGCAACATCTGGGGGGCTGCATGTTCCCTATGCCTGACTTAAAAACATACCCAGTGCTCTCTTGTGACCTGCACCCTATAGGATGAAATCCATAATGATAGCATAGTGGTCCTTCAGGGACTCTTGTTTGCCGCTACTAATCTATTCACTGATGAAATCTTGAGAAGCAAACAAGGACCACTTGGGTTCTCTAGAACACAATTGGAAAACCACTGACCTAGGTAGCTACCAAGCTATCTCTCAGCTACCACTGCCAAGAAGAAAATGAAAAGACTCTCTGCATCTACTGGCTGCTACCAATGGAAAGCAAGTAAGATGGAAAGCAGGAAACAGGTCCATTCATTCCATACAGATAGGGCATTGTCACATTAGTCCAGAGACCAGAAGTTATATTTATGTGCAAGAGCATCTTCATTTTAATGCAGAGAACATCAACATGCACACACAGGAGCACACACTGAGTTGCCTCCTCCAATGAAGAACCTCACTAATGAGGTTGAGGCCATAGGTTCATGCTCTTCTCCAAAGCTGTGCTCCAGACTGTTCTTCATAGATTTAGGTGCATGTGGAAGTGAGTACAGGCCAGCAACTTGAATGGCTTTGAAAAAAGGATTAGACAAATTCATGGAGTATGTGGCAGCATGACTATTAGTTGCTGGAAAACCAAATGCGGAGAATGCTGTTGAATTCTGGGTCTGCTTGCAAACTTCCTATAGGTACCTGGTTGACCACTGTGAGAATATGATGCTGGGCTGATGGTTTGACCTGATCCGCCAGGGATCTTCTTAGGTTCCCACTGTCAACATGCCCAGGAATTCTGAAGGTAGCTAACACAAAGTGAATTTCAACAACAGGGTTATATATACAACAGAATTAAAGCACAACTTTTTAAGATGTCTAGTTATGGCAACAATAGGTCCAGCTTGCTTTCTTTCTTTTTTTACCCACACACCAAGGCCTTTTGCCAGCTAGTCTCCTGTCTTTTGCCTGTTCTAAGAGCCTTACAGACAAATGCAGCCTGTCTAAGACCAAGGATTCCACCCCATGCCCCTTCTCAGGAGCCGCCCTCCTTCAGCATTTGCCATCTGCCGTGCCAGTAGGACCTGGTGAATCAGCAGAGCACAAAAGAACGTTGCTGTGGCACCTGCTGAATATTCATGATATATGAATATTCATTAAATTAGCATCTGTATGACCAGGCCTCCAGATTCACAACTGGCATTGCAGGAAAAGGGCCTATTGTATTTTAATTAAATGCCAGCTTGATTTCTAAACAGCTATACTTACCAGGATTTAATCAACTGAGAAGGATAGCAACACATTTCCAAACCCTGGGGATGCAACCCCTCCTCTCCCCCTTTGCACGTTTAATACGAGTGGGAGTTATGTGTTTGCAAGGGAAGGAAAAAAGACCTCTCTGAGCAACCAAAATAGCATCAGATTATCTTTATAATAGATTCACACTGTGTGGGATCCATCAACATTTTCCCTGAGGCACAATCAGACAAGAATAGTAAAGTGGTTAATATATCTTCAGGGAAAGGAGGGACATTTTCATATGGAGTGGCGCAGAGCTTAAGCATCGCCATAATGTGTACAGATCAAGAAGCAGAGGAAAAGAAAGCAATACTATAGCCTTTAACAAGGAGCAGGAGAGAGAAATTTGGCTAGCTTTATTTACATCTCTCAATAGAGTCAGGTGTTTAAGGGGAGAAAGAATAAACAATGGCCATTGCCTAGTACCAGGGCTAAACTGAAAGGAAATCTAAGAGGTAAACATTCACACTCAAATCTGTGACCATCTTATTTAATGAAACAAATGAGTAGCTGTACCAGTCCCCCTTTATTGGGATAGGGAAAAGGCAACTTTATATGAAAGAGAAATGTAACAGTACTACAAAATTCACCAAATAACAGCATTATTAATTCATTGACACAATTCAGGGTTTATGGTGTTGTACACAGTTTCACAAATAAGATCCCCAATCCAGGGAACTAAGCATTTTCACTTTGACAGTATCATAGGGAGAGAGGAGAAAGACAGGCAAAGGTAATCAGAGATGAAAGTGAGCAAATCCTGTTTCAAAGTTGTAGACATACTCATTTTCATATGGAGATGAAATTCCATCTTTCTCCAGAGGAGTTCAGCATGGTATCCAGGTGGTCTCCTGTTAACCTACCGCCTAAATTCATAACCGCAAAGCTTCAGCAAGGTTTCTGCAACATGTGCCTTGAGATCATGATTTGCCAGTTTCTTAAAAACACTTCTGGATAGTAATTATTGTTCTGTTAATATGCATTTTAAAAAACAAAACAAAAAATACCATAAGATTCCTCTCATTCTACAGAGCAGAAAGGAACCATGTCTATTCTCTGTTATTTGATAAATGTGTGGCATCCATATACACTTTGGTTGCATCCAATTTCTTGACTTTAAAACCCATCTACTGAAAAGAAAGATGCATCTTTAAACATTCCATGGTCTTGTTTCTCAGAAGCATCACCCCACAGCTAGGAAACATTACCACATGTGGTATCTGATATGACAATGGGAAAATGTTGAAGGTTCCACATTTCTCACTGCTTTTTCTTTGTTTGGGAGAAAGCAGGGAACTGCTTTCCAGGAACTGTGCGGTCCTTTGAAGTAGATTTCACAATTTGTTTGGGTGGCCATGGGCAGACCTATCTCTTTTTCTGTGCTGTGTGGTTCAGATGAGATATGGGTAACTTGCCCCAGTTCCTCCCTTTTAGATAGAATCCTAATACCCTAATATTGACTGAGCCAGAGAGAGAAAATGATGCATTCACACACACACATGCACGTGCAAATCGGGTTGTTTTCAGCTGTTCCAGAGAACTGACACCAGCAGCACAATGAAACAGAAATGAGCTGGAAAAGCATTGTGGGTATTGACATGCTAATGAGCACGCTAAGTCCTTTCTGAAGGGAAACTGCACACTGGCTCGCTTAAAGCCATAGACCCACCAAAACAGTTTGCAGCCCCTTAATTGAGTCAAAACCTCATGCGCACACATCACTGTCAGATTTGCAAGAACTTAGTCTGTGATCATATAGATACAGGTACCCTAAAATAAATAATTTATTATTATTAATAATAATAATAATACTTTTAGACTGTTTTGGGGGAAGATGCCCATCCAAAGTGACTTACAGTTAAAAAGAAAAAAGCAGAAGATGAAAAGAACAATAATGCAAAATTTTAAAACTTAAATATCTACCATGCAACAACACTCCACATTGAACAAGCAACTCTTTAACAGAGCTGGAAAGAACATAATCCAATCACACCATAACCAAGTTAATAAATGCCCTGCTTTGAAGGGCAATTGAGAAAAGAAAAATAGGCGTTCAAGGCCCATGATGTAGAACTTTGATGCAGTTCCAACTGAAGGGAAATGACTATGGCATAATCATTCTAAACATGAATATTGCTGTGCCATACTTAACAGTATAAACCAAGACACATTTGGTCTTTCCACCAAGAACTCCCTTCCCCTCTCACCCCATTTAACAAGCTCTGTTTCAGCAATCCAGATGTTGTGTGGAATTCCAGAAACAAAAGTACTGCTCCAACTTCCAGAGCTCTTTGCCCAGTGAGGAGCTCCCTCTCTTTCTAAGGCTGTCCTCTACTTGGCTCCTTAGATGGTCAGATGTCACAATTGTTGTCTTTCTTCTCTCTCTCTCTCTCTCTCCTTCCCTCCATGCTCTCAAAACATACATGGTCTTTACCCCATTCACAGAAACACATTTACATACATACCCATCTTGCCCATGCATAACTGCAATAAGAGAACAGGATGTTGACCAGCACTTCTAGAGATAAGGGGGATAATTCTTGCACTGATGGAGCACATTAGCTAAATGCAAACCAATGGGACTTCAGAATGGGAACCAAATTTCTTACAAAGCTTTACCTAAAAGACTGTTCTTTAGTAGATTAAAGGTTGAAGAGTGGAGAAGCAAGCCAGTGTGTAATAAAAGGAATTACTTTTATATTTGCAAATAATATTAATTGGCCACTTGTTGCTTAGGTGGAACTACCTTTTTTGTAAGCTGAAATTCTCTGGGTTTGTTGTCATCATCAAAGTATTCAACTTCACTGAGCCTCCATGCACACCCTTTCTCCTTGACTGATTGCTCTTTCTATTCCCTAGCATTTTCTAAGTGCTGCAGAGTCCCTGCCTGCAGGCTCCGAATCCAACACACACAGTGCAAAGGGGAAAAGAAATGGGGAAAGAAGACACAAACAATCATGGAAGCGCCTCCTCCTCCTCCTCTGGCTGATTGATGGAGACAGGTTGGTGTCGCCCTTGCCATGATGTTCTCCATGGGAGGCAAATGATTGTATCCAGCACTCAGTTAAAGACACTTAGCGGTGTCAACCACAGCAAACTATGGCAAGTTCTTAAAGAAATGGGAGTGCCTGATCACCTCATCTGTCTCCTGAGAAATCTCTATGTGGGACAAGAAGCTACAGTTAGAACTGGATATGGAATAACAGACTGGTTCAAAATTGGAAAAGGAGTATGACAAGGCTGTATATTGTCTCCCTGCTTATTTAACATATATGCAGAATTCATCATGCGAAAGGCTGGGTTGGATGAATCCCAAGCCGGAATTAAGATTGCCGGAAGAAATATCAACAACCTCAGATATGCAGATGACACAACCTTGATGGCAGAAAGTGAGGAGGCATTAAAGAACTTTTTAATGAGGATGAAAGAGGAGAGCACCAAATATGGTCTGAAGCTCAACATCAAAAACACTAAGATCATGGCCACTGGTCCCATCACCTCCTGGCAAATAGAAGGGGAAGAAATGGAGGCAGTGAGAGATTTTACTTTCTTGGGCTCCATGATCACTGCATATGGTGACAGCAGTCACAAAATTAAAAGACGCCTGCTTCTTGGGAGAAAAGCAATGACAAACCTAGACAGTATCTTAAAAAGCAGAGATATCATCTTGCTGACAAAGGTGCATATAGTTAAAGCTATGGTTTTCCCCAGTAGTGATGTATGGAAGTGAGAGTTGGACCATAAAGAAGGCTGATCGCTGAAGAATTGATGCTTCTGAATTATGGTGCTGGAGGAGACTCTTGAGAGTCCCATGGACTGCAAGAAGATCAAACGTATCCATTCTTAAGGAAATCAGCCCTGAGTGTTCACTGGGAGGACAGATCGTGAAGCTGAGGCTCTAATACTTCGGCCACCTCATGAGAAGAGAAGACTCCCTGGAAAAGACCCTGATGTTGGGAAAGATGGAGGGCACAAGGAGAAGGGGACGACAGAAGACGAGATGTTTGGACAGTGTTCTCAAAGCTACCAACATGAGTTTGACCAAACTGCAGGAGGCAGTGGAAGACAGGAGTGCCTGGCGTGCTCTGGTCCATGGGGTCACGAAGAACTGGACACAACTAAATGACTAAACAACAACAACAAGCGGTATACTTGCTCCACTGGTGTAATTAATGTTTTGTGTCAAAGGGACATTGTTGCACTACCAGCAGCTTGCTGGTAACTTTGTACAATATATTGCACTGGATTCCTCTGTTGTGCAACATTTAAGCCTGCATGGACTGGTGCAGCCTCCCAGTGGCTCTTGGTCTCCCAGCTGGTAGCTGGAGATGGGAGAGAAAAACAGTTGAAATCAGAGATGTTAGTCATATTCATTGGTTTCAATGGGTGGGACTTAGGATATAGCCCCATGTTCTAGGAAGCTCTGGAGTTTCTGTAAAAGCTTATCTCAATGTGTGTGGGGATCAGAAATAGCAGACAACTGTCCCTGAAAAAATGATTGATTTCTTCACCATCTTTCAGGCAGGCACAGAGAAAAGTTGGGAATACTATCAAGCACATTTTCAGCTTACATGGGATGATAATTAGTTCCAAGAGGCCTGACTGGTGCCCCTAAGCAGGTGGGACAGAGTCACAACGCAAATTTTACTATTTACCAAGAGGAAGCAGGATGAGGGCAGGGCTATGAGGGCACATGGGCAGAGTGACACCCCAGAATCCTTTGCCACTGGAATCCTTGCCTATTATATAAATGCAAAGGTCCCCCAGGAAATAAATCAAAATGGATTTTTTCCCCTTTATGATGGAAAGTTTGAAAACCACTGATCAGAAAACTACATTTCTGAGCTGTTAGGCATAGGATTATGCTGTAATTCCATCTGAAGAAAAGGTGGGTGGGGGATCGTCATGAGTAATGGGACTGAACTGGGTATTTCATGCTCTTGCCAAGAGTACACCATAACGACATGAAAAAGTGCAGTGTTAGCTGACATCATTCAACAAAAATGAGATTCACGTACAGTTTTAGGGATTAAATGTACACATAACTGAGCTGGAAAGTGAAATCTGGCCACGGAATGATACTTTGTTTTCATAAACAGAACATTCATAACAGTCAATTCTTCAAAACACACACAAATATATGTCCAGGCTGCTGCCCCTGGGCCCTGGCCGATTCATCTTCAGTTGTGAACATTCTGGAACTTGCTGAGTGAAGGATTTCATATTTTTTTTAACCTCATGATTTCTTACAGATAGAGAATCCCATGATGAAGGGGAACTCTTAAGAGGAAATCCCTGGAGATGGCAAGGGAGATATTTGTCACGTCACAAATACTATGAGTTTCAAGCATGCCTGTGGACAAGGGCCGTTAAGTGGTTTCTACATGGATTCCCTGATGTGAAAGCAAATGGCCCAGAATGCAGTCGCTCTGCAGTGGTGTTCTGGGGTTTGCATGAACGCAGGAAGCCTCTATGCATGGAAAAACCTTCCCGTGATTAGGAGCACTGCCTGATCGGGGCTCTTGAATGTGGAGATGCCTCTAAGGGATTCGAAGCCCTCTTCAGACATGCATGATAAACATGTGGAGTTCTGAAGAGGAGAACACCACGAAGGTGTTCTTTGCATGGCATTTGGGCACCTAACAGAGGAAGTCTAGCAAACTCCAAATTTGGAGTCTCAAATTTCAGTGGCGCCTCATGCAATGCCAAAATTTGGCACCCCCTGCCTCTCACACTCCATTCTAAATAATAGTTGCCATGCCCCCTGCAGCTGCGAGCCTAGTGCAGCCAAACTGATTGTGCTCCCCTAAAGCCATCTCCAAGTCTAGTCACATAAGCATCCTTTATTCAAATGTGACATTTATTTGCATTTTTACAGACCTGTCATAGATCACCTGAATGAAGCTTCAGTTTAGGAACACCCTTGTCCTAGTATATGCATTTCTGTGCACATTACCTGGCTGCAGAACTGCATTGCAAAATTCAGAGAAGTACACATTTCAAATGATGACTGTGTTTTAGTTCACATACCGTTTTGTAATGTGCAGATTAGGTAAGCTCACATTTAAATGCAAACTGAATTGAATTTCACCCTCATTCCTAGGTGGAGCTCAAATGTGATGGGCCCAGGGGCAGCAAGGTAGAAAGTCTTCCAACAGTCTTCCCAGCAGTGCCACACAGAGCATCATATTGTAATCATGCCTCTAGGTTACAGAGGCAAAAAGAAGAGTTGGCAATGCCTTTTTCGTAAGCGCTCATCCCTTTGTTGAATGGAATTTGTAGGATGTTGCCCTAGCTGCTTCCAACTTCAGCTCCAAAGCTCCGGATCTAGCAATAGATCCACTGTAAGGTCTGCTAAACCAAGAGACGCCCTTCCCCCATGTGATGGAAATGCCCAACCTCAATTGGAGACACATTATTTTAGAACCCTACAGCTACTGAGAACGAGAAATGAAAGGACGCAAGTCCATCTTCACCCACACAGACGGTGCTTTGATGCAGATGTCATCAGTTAGGCCGAGGTAATGTTGTATATAAACGGCAGTCCCTTAATTGCCTGGCATGCATATTTTCCCTGAAGCGTAATCAGCTTGCAGAATTTCTCTTGTGCAATTCTACCAGGAGTGCCAGTGTTATTTAACTGCAAACAAAGAACATTTGAGGGAGAGGCTGTATGTGTTTGCTTTTTAAAAAAAAAAATGAAAACAAAACAAATGTTATTTCCCCAGTCATTCTTGTATGATTAAAAATGAAATTGTCCAGAGATTGGACACTATACACTATAGTTCCCATCTCATATGTAGTAGGAGAGAGAAAATACTTCTTATAGCATCAGCGCTGAGCCTCCTTTACTGTTGCCGTTTCTCATGTTTTCTACTGTACCAATTGGCTTCCAGCATTCCATGGGGGCCGCCATGTTCTGTTATGATGTGCTTTCGGTCAACACCAGGAATAGTGGAAGTAGGGGCTGAGTGCAACCGGGATGACAATGACGGGACTCGTACATGTAATAATTTAAATTAACACTGCCAAGTGAGGGCTGACAATCTTGTGACCTCGGATTCTTTAACCCCGGGGGGAGAACATGTGGCCTTCCAGATGTTGTCCAAGTCCCTTCTGCCTCTACTAGCATGGCTAATGGTCAGATATTATGGGTGCTGTAGAGTCCAACAGCATCTGGAGGTCCCTTGGTTGCTGAGGTAGGGGAGCTTCCATTGCACATGTAGTGTTGGAGAGCAGGGATGCTCTCTAGTTTAGGAGTTTAGGAGGTACGCAGAGAGGAATGCAGCATGTAGTTGAGGTCCATTATTCTCTAAGGTTGGTGATAAAAAACCCAGTGCACCAAATTTAATTGTGGATCATTGTTCAGGAAGTATTGCTATTTCCTGTTTTAAATAGGGAACTGAATCTGGATACCTGAATGCAGATTTCACTCCAGTGTTCTACCTCAACTGGCTCAGGCATTATGCTACTGAATACCAGTTGCTGGGAATTGCAGGTGGGCAGAGTGCTCTTGCTGTCATGTCCAGCTTGCAGGCTTCCCAAAAGCATCTGATTAGCCACTGTGAAAACAGGATGCTGGACTAAATGGGCCACTGGCTTGATCTGACATGCTTATTATATGTTTTTCAATCAAAAATGAATATTCAACAGCCGGGATCTGAGAGCAGCTTTCCACATTATGGGGTTAGTGTGGAAAATATCCACTGGGTTTTTGAAATGACTTAAAATGTTCTGAAATGTGGACCCCCTGCTACATATATTCTTCAGTCGGTGGCATGCTATGTGCCTATTTCATTTCCAGGATTCACAGTTTCTGTGCAGTTTCATATCTACCAAAGTTTGTTCTGCTTGTCTTTGGGCCACATCAGCGAGGCCAAGAGAGGGGTCTTGCTGTCTGGGCGACCCAGGACCTCCATAAACACTGCCCAAGCTTATGTTCCAGAGAGGTCACTTTGGTGCTGCCGACACAGCGGTTTGCCTTCACCCCCGGAAGTGCACTCCGTTGTTTCTTGAGACAAACAAAACATTTGGCAAGCCGAAAGGGGATGGCATAGGTGCATGGTCCATCTCAAGCATTAAAAAACACACACCAAACCTACGGTTTTAAGGTGCAATCTACCTGACTCACAAATGATTTCTTGCAAAAATCAGACCTTTCTGCTATGTGAACCTGAGTAAATTGTTATGTGGGTACAGCCACACACCTATGCAGTTCTGCATGAGTCCGTGCATGCATGCCAGCTGCCATGCAGAAAGGTGGTCTAAAATTTCCATTGTTCTGCCTTTTACTGTGCTGACTTGACCGTTTTCTGAAGCAAGTTGAAAAAAATATGAAGGGGGGGAGAGAGTCTGCACGGTAGAGATGGACAAATAACAGACACCAAAAGAAATGTGAGTGGGTGGGAAGGAATTTGATTTCCCATATGCTTTTTGTTTCTCTGTACTTAAAATGCAAGGTTTATATCCCCCCCACCCTACCCAATATACTAATTAAATACGGTAAATACATTGCTAATTTTAAATTGAACACTCAGTGCACATAAAATGTCTCTGTACTGGTAACATTGCATCAGATCTACACTGAGTTAGCTGCACTGAAGTCCTATCTTAAGCATTTATATCTCAGCCTAATCTACCTCATAGTGTTGCTTTGAGGATAAAATGGGAAGGAGGAGAACTGTGTACGCCATCTTGAGATTCTTGGAGGAAAAGTGGGGTACAAATGTAATAAATAAATACTCCTCTCCCAATATTGATGTCAAGAGGACCTAAGTGTGAGTAACTTAAGCTAAAATCCTCACCAGTTTTCTTGAGAGTAAGCCTTACTGAACTCCATGGGACTTACAGTGGAACCTCGGGTTACGGTGGGGATCTGTGCCGGAGGCCCCACCACAACCTGAAAACGATGCAACCCAAAGTGTCGCATCTGCGCACGTGATTTAGCACTTCTGCACGTGTGCGAACAGAGCGAACCCAGAAGTAACCCGTTCCGGTACTTCCAGGTTTGCACCGGTCTCAAGCCGAGGGTGGCGTAAGCCAGAGGCAACATAACCCAAGGCTCCACTGTACTTCTGAGTAGATGTCCAATCCTGTCCTCAAACAGCAATCCTAACATGGAGCCTGGGAGGATCAGAGTGGCAGAGTCACTGTGGTGAATCTGAAGTCCTGACAGATCATGCCAGCCAGGGCTGAAGTGTGGCACAGTTTCCTTTTGCGTCTGGCACAGCTGAGGGGCCTAAGGATTGGGTCACTTTGTAGTTCAATGGGACTTTGGATCCAGCAGATCCAAAGCCATCAGCACTTTTCTCTGTCCAGAAGTGCCCTGTTTAGGGGGATTTCCACACTGAATCACTGGAGAGAGAAACCCCATTGGCAGCTTACTGGGGAGTTCAGGGTGCCTGCTGCAATATGACACTCTCATCACCAGTGGTACCAGTGTACATGCCACCCACCCCAGTAATCAAATTGGGAGGGTACTTGGGATTCAGTGGTTAACCTGGATCCAAACCATTAACTGATAATCCTCAAAGAGGAAGTGGAATTCTGATCCATGCAAGAACAAACTAGAAGGAGACTGATAATTTTAAGCAGTGGTAGAAATGAGTATGTGTTCATGTGGTTTTATTGCTACATGTGCAGTCAAAATTAAAACCCTAAGCCTTTTTTGAAGAACTGTCCTATTTGCCCATGCCTTTTGTTCCATTGTCCTTTGGCTACCTGACTTGAGGTGCATGACTTAAACCTTTTAAATGGCCAAGTTTTATAGTAATCTAACAAAAATATTCTTTTCTTTTTTAAAAGTTTGCTTCTTTGGGGCAAGGAACCCAATGCACACAGACAAGGATACGCTGCGTTTGCCCGAGGGCTGCTCAGGTCTGCTTCCTCCACTCAATAATGCAGAAGGTGCTTCCAGCGATCTCCAGTAATTTGCAGGTCTCATGGGATCTGTGGTCAAAATTGTAGGAAAAGGTCAGGAGAAATGGTAAGAATCTTGGAGTCTTCTTTCCATATCTGCCCCCTAGAGAGACTTAAGCTTGTCCCACTCCATCTTTACTTCCCAGAAGCTTTTGCAGCACTGAGATGGTCTGTGAGCAAAGGGGCTCTCTGAATTTTTGAAGACTATTCTATGCTAAACTTCTGGCTAGAAAACTGACGTTCACAATTTACTGGGATGTAACTTAAGGCGTCCACCGCAGCAGAGCGCTTCACCACAAGTGGCATTCCTGTTTCCTGATGGGTGTATATCAAGGTTGAGGAGGTGGAGTTGGCTGAAGGCCTGAATCCAGAAGTGGCCAACATTCCATAGGTCATTTTTGACAGGGCTCTTTCTTTATTGGCTTTCTGCCATACAGCGCGGGATCATTCTTAGGTAAGAATCAGGTTTTTTCCTTACTAGTTTTCTGTGAGTTCCATCACTGGGCTTCTGCTACAGCACTGACCTGATAAAGAAAACCAGGGAAGTAATAAATACAGAATTTTTAAAATTAGCAAAACAAATCAACAAAATTTTCAAAGCCTGGGGAAATAAAATGGTCTGCTCCCAGTGCCCAAAGATGCCCCTTCTATTGGAGAGTGTGATTAACTGTGGTTTGGTCATGACTCTCCCTGCTTGTTTTGAATTGCTTTGCTGTTGCCCAGCCATCAACCACCCAATGTCATCCAAAGTCAGCTGATTGACATCTCAAGCCAAAGCTGCAAAGGGGCACGGCTGTGGAAGCATCCCAATGAGCCCAAGAGAGAAGCCAGCAGGAGAGGTAAGCGATGGACCGCCAGAGCCTGGGCACACCAGTAAGAGGGTAGGCTGCTTAGATGGAGGTCAGGTGGGATTTTGAAACTGGGGGAAGACAGAAGCCACCAACACTTTACTGGAAGAAACCTGGGTTGGGGGGCTTAGTGGGGCACCAAGACCAGAAAGAAAAGAGAATAAAGGCAGAGAAACAAAGACCAAGACCTTCAAGACACTCCCACTCACTGGCTCAAGCAGTGGAGGAACAAGTCTAAGAGGCCTCCAGAAGAGTCTGTGTGCCTGAGGGTGGGGACAACTAACACAGTGCCCCTTGGATGCAAGCTCACTGCAAGGGGAAATCCCAAACGGACCCCTGACTAATCTGCCACCAAAAAAGCCCTAAGAGATGCTTCCACCCATAGGGTAGTCCAGTGCTGGAACTTAGGGGAAACTGGAGAGGAAAAGACAATGATTCTTACATTAGGATGATCCTGTGCTGTAAGGCAGAAAGCCTATAAAGAAAGAGGCACGAGCAGGCAGGAATATGGGTTTTTCTGTGAGTTATGGATACACACTCTTTTAATGTGCTCCTTCCTCCAGACCCTTCCACATACTTTTTTTTATTCTAAGACACCCTGATAATGTGTTTTAAATGGGTGGGGCATGAGTTCTAATAATTAAATTAAACTGAGAGCCTGCCTGCTTTCCTCTGCTCTAATACAAAAAATATGCCACTTAATACAAAAAATAATAATAAAAAGGGACAGAAGTATAACCCAACAGCTTGCTGATTCCTAGCCCTCAGATTTTTAATCTTTAGACGTCATCTACTCCGATGCCAAATGACGCTTCTCTTGTCTAATTCTGGCTGGGATTTTTTATTTGAGAGAGAGAGAGAGAGAGCGCTTAGAAGTGAAGCACAAAGAGGCAGAGCTCAAAGAAGTCCCTCTTAACAATTTCTACACAGCAAGGGCACAAAGCATCTATATGCATAGAGCACCCTTCATTATGATGTTCTAAATATAGCAGCGCCCACTTGAGTCAATATTTGAAATGAAAAGCCACTATAAAAGAACTTCCATATGCATTCACCACATCTGTAGGATGCTTATTTTTAATATGTATATATATTATTCAGTGGAATCTTTTAAACCCATAAAGGAACACCTGATAAAATAATTAACCTGTAGCCTGAAAAGGATTCAATACAGGCACTTACGCAAACGGGATTGCGAGAGGGAGTCCACTGCAATGCCTTCCCACAATAGATAGACTAACAGGAAGTGCTGGCAGCTGTAGAATCTGTACTTCAGCCATGGTTTGCTAGAAATAGTTACATTCCCATCTACTTGTATGGGATCAGGAAATTAAATGAGGTGTTCCCCTCCACCCAAATTGGAAAGTGTTTCACTTTCCCCCCAAGCCAGTTCAATATTTATATGTCCACCACCCAGCGGTGGAGGAAGCCGCTGCGGGCACCTGGGGTGGCAGGAGCCACCCATAGGGGCAGGGCAAGGGCAGGGTGAGCCGGCCAAAGGGACAGAGTGCACCATGGGGCTTCCAGAGTCTGCCTGCCTCCTCCCACTCAGCTGCCCTACAGCTAGGGGGGAGGCAGCGGGCAGACCATTTGGGCAGTGTGGAGCCTGCATGCGCCCAAGCCACTGTGTCTCTCCTAGGAGAGATGTGTGGCTTGGGTGCTTTGCAGGCCCTGCAGTGAGTGCCACCCAGGATTTTGTCACCCCCTCAATGATGACACCCACACCCACCGAACCCCTTCCTCCGCCCCTGCCTCCACCCATGCACTTGCCCCAACCTCATTCCCCTATATCTCCTTTCAACAGAGCTAGCCCAAGTTGTTCCAGAGGGATACCAAATCCCTTTCTTTTCCATGTCCCCCCCTCCCCGAGTCTTGGTGCAATGGCAGTAGTCCCTGGGGCTCTTCCCCCTTTGCACTCATAAACTGCATGACAAAGAAAGAGGGACCCAGTTTCCTTCTGGCAATGTCTGGCGTGCCGCTGCTGTTGCTAGCCTTAAATGTTTCTCCAGCTCAGATCTGAGCGAAAATCTGCCTCTTCTTTGACATGAGTGTTGCAGGCACACAATGTTAATTTCCGGGCCCATTGCCCAGTGAATTCCCTCCATTATCTCTGCATGTAGCTTACATCACATCCGTTACAAGAACTCACAGCAGTAATGCTGGTGATAGTGCTTGTGGTACACAATACTAGTTCTGAGCATCCCCAAGGAAGGGGCATTAGATATTGTGGATGGTTCTAGGAGTCAGGATAATCTGAAATCTACTCAGAGTCGAGAGTGGATTTCATGTTCTTTATTCAGCTCATAGTGGGAGGAGGAATGAAAGTTCCCCCAAAGTATCTGCTTTGTATACATTATTTACACAATGGGGTGCACATGACTGGCTAGTTCTGGAATTCTCCTGTAGGCCAATCAGGTTGTGGATTCACTTCCATCTGGAGCTGGATTGGGTGGCTCCTGTAGACCAATACTGCTGCATTGTTCTAGGACCAATCAGACTGCTGCATTTTGGATCCTATTCAACCCAGTACATAACAGAATCAAAGAAAATCAGGCAGAGGCGGTTTACAATCCTCCCTTCCCAGTACACACCCACCCACCCTTTAATGAGGACTTCCAGGAGAGGTTTGGAAAGCTCAGGGCCTGCTTTGGGGAGTAGGAATGCAGCCCACCCCTAATAGATCTGGTTTAGTACTCTGTGTTTTGAGATTGCTGTTGCTCCTATCAAATGGGGGGGTGCATATTGAGAAGTGTGCACTGGTCACAAGCTTAGACTTGTAACTGTAGTTTGGGGAAGCAGTTGGGTCTGTTTTGGAGCAGCTCTGTCGTTTCCCAGTTCGACTCACTATTCAAGACTGAATTAAATCTGTTAAAAATGAAACTGTTCCCCCCCCCCATTCACTATAATGGGAAATCTAAAACTGACTATAACTCTTCCCCCCATTTTCACAGAACTCGATGCAACTTGCAGACGTGGTCATTCTTTTTGAGAGGGCAAAGCTTGCCAAATTTCAGTGTAACAGCTGCAGAGGTTCTCCTACAAGTACAGACTTTCCTGTTTTGGGGTGAGCACAGTAGGAATAAATAAGAAACTGGGTTGTAGGCAAAAGAGCATGGATCCTCAGGAAAGATGGGCATGGGGGAAATGATACCCTCCCAGCAAATACAGTGGTACCACGGGTTACAAACACCTTGGGTTACAAACACTTTGGGTTACCAACTCCGCTAACCCGGAAGTAGTACCTCGGGTTAAGAACTTTACCTCAGGATGAGAACAGAAATTGTGCGGCGGCAGTGGGAGGCCCCATTAGCTAAAGTGGTACCTCAGGTTAAGAACGGTTTCAGAACAGACCTCCGGAACGAATTAAATTCGTAACCAGAGGTACCATTGTACCTTGTTACACCAAGGATCACTGATGTTGGATAGGCATCTCCACTCCATTTACAACCAGCAACAACGTCTGAGTAACCACTGTTATCTTCTTCAGTGGGTTGCACAACCACACTTTTATAACATCTGTGCTACTGACTTTCAAACTTTGGGATTGTTGAAATATATGCAACAACAAAACTAATCAGTTTGATTCGTGCAACTCTACTTTCGTCTGCTAGACCTAAAACTTTTAAGCAATGTGGACTAAAGTCATTTTGGTGGCCCCTCTGGGATTAGGGGCTCTGAAACCTAAGCTTCATTGGTTTCATAATAGATCTGCCTCTGCTTGGGAGAGAGAGAGAGATCTCTGTATTGACTTGCACAGGGAAAGGGGTGGGGGAGGGAAAAAAACAAATCCACTTTAAAAATAAACACAGCTTTTGAGCTTTCTCCTAAATCACTGTGATTGGAGTGTCCTAGGAAATTAATCCACTATCATGAAAATCTAGGCCTGTTAATCAAAATGAAAGATTCTGCTGCAGCTCTCCACCCACACTAACCCCGCCTCGAGCTTCGTAAATTGCGGTGCCCAGAATTGGACACAGTATTCCAGGTGTGGTCTGACCAAGGCAGAATAGAGTGGGACTAATACTTCTCTTTTTCTGGACACTATAGTTCTGTTGATGCAGTCTAGAATAGCATTAGCTTTTTGTTGCTGCTGTATCACACTGTTGACTCTATACTTGTGGACCAGTGTAAGTCTCAGCCAATGGGAGCTCTTCCTAGAAGACATTCATCACACCAGCACCAGGCTTCCCAGTTTCTCTATGATTCACAACTTCATCAGGCACTGCTGATATTGACACTCCGTTGCTAGGTTACATGTTTACCACTAAATGAATAGCGGAGAGAGGGAGGGAGAGAGGGAAGAGCGAATATTCAACAGATTGGCAAATAGCAAAAACGTGCTGGGACTTGATTTGTTAATTGCAGTCAGGATAAATGGCTCTATTGATGACTATGATTTTACACTGCATTAGTCCTCCAAAAACAGCAATTAAGAATGTCATGTAAACATATATCTGCTTCTAGCGACAAAGACAAGTCTAAAACTACGGCATGGAACACTTGCAAAGTTTAGATCAAAGTCTAGAAATGCTTACATTTACTAGTGTGTGTGCATGCACATTGAGGGGACTCTTGTGAGTAACCTTAGGCTCTTAGAGTCTGAAAAACATTTTTTTGTTTCTTTAAAACATATTTTTATTAAAGATTTCTTGGTTTACAAAAGTATGTGCAATGTCTCTTTTTTCAAGTTACATTTTCTACAGATCAGTTTCATTTGTTGAGACATTAGTGTTACATTAGGAAGAAAGGGGGGAAGAGGTGGAGGGGGAATGGTGAGTGGGGGTGGAGTCAAAAGGGCAAGGCTTCTATTCTACTTAGTGTATGTGTGGGGTTTTATGTCAGTGTCACTTGTGCAGGTTCTCTTTACTATTCGCTTGTGTTCCTTTGGTGGTGAGAGAGGTTGGGGTTGGCCTAGGGTGTGGTTGTTTGTTTGTGATTGGCTATGGTGAACTTTGTTTTCATGTGTGAGTGGGGTGGGTGGGTGTTTTTGAATCAGGTTAGCCAGATTGATTCATATGCTGTTGGTGGATTCTTGTCATTGTCTTATTGGGCTGTGTATGTGATAAAGGGGAGCCATAGGTGTCTTATTCCATTTGTCGCCATGTCACTTTCAGCTTATTGGTTAGTTTTTCTAATAAGGCTGTTTCCCATACTATTTGATACCACTGGTCCATGCGTACTCCTGACAAGTCTCTCAATTGTCTGGCTATGATGTTTCTGGCTGCTGAGAGTAGGTGGGTTATGAGCTCTTTGTGATGTGAGTGGGCATTATTGTCTTGGAAGATGTTTAGTAGGGACAGTTCTGGGGGGACTTTTAATACTTGCTTAGTTATTTTGCATATACATTACTGCTTTGTTCAAGGATTGTGCAAAGCCATATCAAGCTCATCAAGACTTGTCCACAAGAAAATCCCCATCCATTATCCTTTTAGGAACATGAGAATCCGCCTTATATCCAGTCAGATCATTGCTCCATCTAGCTGAGCTCTGGCAGCACTGACTGGGACTGGCTTTCCAGGGTTTCAGTCAGGAGTATTTATTTATTTTTTACAGCCCTACCTGGTGATGCTGAGACTTGAATCTGGGACCTTTTGCATACAAAACAGGTGCTGTACAGTTTGTAGGGAGGAAATAGCTCAGTTTGCAGGACCCAGAGCCAATCTGAGTCAAGTGCTGGTTCACATGGGACTATGTTCTTTCAGGCTGAAGATGGGAATCGGGGGAGCAGTGGTTTGTTTCTTCAGAAAGAAGGATTTACCTGCATGCCTCAAGGAGTCCTTCCACCTATGGAGAGGGGTCTCCCATAACTTTGTCCTTTCCCTATTATGACACTGAAGGCATTTACACACAGCAGTCACTTTACCAACACGAATGTGATATTACGCTTGAAACAAAGAGGTTGTGTATATTTACTCTCCTTCCCCAATGTGGCTATTTTAAGCACTATTATAATAATGAACACAGAAAGAATTTTTGACTGAATTGGACTGCAGAGGGGCACCCTCATTTTCATCTGCAAGCAACAGTCCAGTTCACCACTCATGTACAATGAGAATTGGCAGCCATTCCAGGGCATAGTATTCCTGTTATGGAATGTACAATATATTTAGGAACCCAGACCAGATGCTTTGATGTAATTAGCCCAAAAGGTATAGGTTGGAACAATTAATTGGTTCCACCCAACATTGTTCTTACATTGAACCAGGACCACCACAACGGCTGAGGTATTTGTTGTTATTATTATTACATAGTATATTAACTTTACCTTGTTCTAAATTACTTATTCTATATTGCTAGCTTAAAGGGGGGACATGCTGTCATTTAGGTAAAGTCAAAAATGGAACTTTGGAGTTTTCCCTGCAATTTAATTAGTGACTGGCTATGAATTATACTGAAATTTGCAAAGAAATTGTTTGTGTGTAGACTCATTTCTTTATCTGTTACTATTGTTATTTCAGGTCTGATAGCTATATTTATTTTTTAGGTAGCATCCGCACATCACTTTCACGTAGTCACCTTGAACTCTGCATTACCTCAGAGAAGACATGTGAATGTAAGTATGGCTTTCGCGTTGGAACTCTTTCAGACAAATTCCTTCCTGCATGAGAATCCAGCGACAAGCCACTATGTGTGGACTTTACCACCTCAAAGGCAAAGTATTAATTGGCCCTCAATAGAGAGTGCTTGACTGTAGCTCCAAAGGAGAGTGAGAGCAAACGTTCAGGGATGGAAACCCTAAGTGGAGCTATTGAGGCATTTGAGCAGTTCCCACCTCGGCTCCTATTCAGCCACTGGAGTTAACTGAGGATAACGAGAACAAAGTGTACATGCGCTTGAGAGAAATAAAGAGCTTGCCTTGGCATAAGTGTAGCCCAATATATTATGCCACTTTCTCCAGGGCTCTTTCTCTGGCTGTCACTGACCAAATCTGTTCAGCACTTGCCATTTCAGCAGCACGTAGGTGAAATCTCAGTTTTCCCTCCGTCCAAGAAAGTCAGTTTGTGCAATGAGCATAGGAGCTTTCTAGGAAAACTTTTTGGAATTACTCCTCTTTAGTGGAGGTGGGGGGTGGGGAAGAAGGAGTTATTATATACCCATAAAAAAGAAGGGGGAAACACACCCTAACAAGGTTTGCAATATAAACAACAACAACAACAGGAGAAGTAGCTGCGATGCATAACAAAGCAGTGGATGTATATGTGGTGTTCTCACAGAACGTTCAGCTGAGCCTGGGCAACGTGAAAGCATGCATAGCTAACACTCTTGCCTGTGTGAAACCCTTTGTGTGTTCCACAGCCTCTGCAAGAGACTTTGATTGCTGCATTTGGCATGATACCCGATACATTTTTGGAAGGGCTTCATGTCCATCGCTGAGAAATAATGAGAAATTTATACGCTATCCAAAGTGGAAAAATTAATTTCAAACACTTCAGACCTGGGTCAACAGTGCCTACTGGCAGTGCCTATTATTTCTCCTTTCTGTTTATTTTTTTTTTAAAGAGGAGAGGGAGGGCAAGAGAGAGAGACATTAGTCTTCTTCATGGTGATGCCATTCTAAACAGTGTAAGCACAGAACTGCTGAGGTAGGACCTTGGCAAACACATATATAGCTTTGTTAATGTAATTCTTTCTTGTGTTGTGGATTATTTGCCAGGATATGCAATAAATACAATTTATTTAGCACACAATGGGTATCTTAATTTTATGTCACATACATTCATTACGTTTTTGTACATTTTTCTTATTGATAACAAAACTTCAAAGCAGTTTACAAAAAAGGCAGAACAATAAAGTTATCAATAAGAAAAATTAAAAACAGATTAAACCTTCCTTGCATCAACTTGGAGATTTATTTACGGAATCGTGCATACAGGAAGCAGTATGTGTGTGGTAATATATGAAAAGTAGTAAATAATTTGGGGGGGGGGTAGGGGGATTTGGTTTGATTTGCATTTTAATGCTAGTCTACCTAATAGCCACTTATCAAAACAATATGTGAGCTGAAATGCAGCTGTACTTTCAAATTCTGAATTTTGTGTAAAGACGCGTAAGGAAAAGGTGAACAAAAATGTGTATATTAGAAGGTATACACAAAAATGCATGTATTAGTGCATACTCAGGTTCTAATGATGGATCTATAGGTTGTAGAGGGGAGAATACAGCATAGCTCTGTTGGACCTATACAATTTCAAAATGCAGGCGTAATGTTTTCAAAATTGGAAGTACAAGGTGGACAAAGGCTATTGAAACATGTTTATCCCTTGTATTTTTGTATCTACCCTTCACCTGTGAACTCCCACATGCACATTTTGTATAAGAAAGATAGCTCAGGGTAAGAACCTTGGGAGATACTCTATTTAAATTCAATCATAAGGGCTTCCTTGGGACCTTCTAGATGTGGGGGGACAGCTATATGATTCAGCATCTAGATGGCATTGTATGTTGCATTCATTATGGTGAGAAAAGGAGGAGCATGATAATCCTAAAATGGAACACCAGTGTTTTCAGTTTTAGTTCAAACCATGAATCCATTTACAGGACTAAATGTTGTTGGGAAAAAGCACCAAGGCAAAAGCCAGCTCCAGATGGCTGGAATGCAAAACAGTGCAGATGTACTGTTGGAGAAAAGGTGGAGCCTATTCTCTGTACTGAGCACCGGATGTTAGCTCAGTGTGTCATATGACCTGTGCTGGAAGTACAGGGGAAGAGTGTGAGACTCTTCTGATGGAGTCTGAAGGGAACAGTCACATTTCTATGTACTGTTGAATGACAGGAATAAAACATGTAGAGAGGACTCCTGTCTGTCTCATTTCCCCTCCCTGGGAAGGAATGCAGGGAGGGAGAAGGAGGAGGGTGTGTTCTCCTCACGTTTGAGGAGGATCGCCGGTTTGTTTACCTAGCCTGCCGGAGATCGCAGACGGACGGTAAACACACAGTATCTCGCTCAATTGCCTCGGGGGAGGCCAGGTACCTCTGCCTGTGGGCTGATGATACTGACAAATGTGTCACCTCTGCTCTTCAGTTTACTCGATGGCACAGTTGCCCAGTGCCTACATTGTTAAACTACATTGTTAAAGGTAAAGGGACCCCTGACCATTAGGTCCAGTCACGGACAACTCTGAAGTTGCGGTGCTCATCTCGCTTTATTGGTACAGCATGACTAAGCCACTTCTGGTGAACCAGAGCAGCACACAGAAACGGCGTTTACCTTCCCACTGGAGCGGTACCTATTTATCTACTTGCACTTTGACGTGCTTTCAAACAGCTTGGTTGGCAGGCGCTGGGACCGAGCAATGGGAGCTCACCCCATGGCAGGGATTCAAACCACCGACCTTCTGATTGGCAAGCCCTAGGCTCTGTGGTTTAACCCACAGCGCCACCTGCGTCCCATTGTTAGTCCTGGCCTTTCACACAACAGTAGGTGATTTCAGCCAGGCAGAAAACTCTTTATCTCCCTTTCCCAGTTTGAATACACCTTGCTTTTAAAAGCAATCATTTTCACACTTAGAATCTATTTGCATAATCTGTGAAAAGCATACTGCTTACTCTATCCTTTGTGAGAATGAAGCTATTATGTGTGAATTATGCAGCTACCAGTGGTGCCCTTTAAATATTACACCAGCTGTTTGGGAGTTGATCGTACATGAGCGACTCCTACACAGCTGGGATAATAGTTGTTGTGGTTTTTTTAATGCAACGATGTGCAGTGTTTGTGTAAAACTGTTGATGCAGATATGCTGCTTTAGTGCGCTCTGCCTTCTTCTTCTGCACCTTGCCCTTTAGGGATGAACTGATGTGAAATTTCAGTGGATTCGTGATCATGGCTTCACACAACCGAGCAATCCTATGGCTGATTTTTTACCTTCAAATCCAGCAGCTGCCATATCCTATCCTTTACCTGATAATGTGAATTAACTAGAGGCAATAGGTGCAGTTTTGTCTTAGAAGAGATGGTTCTCAGCTAGGCTCAGATTTATCTCATGCACATGTAGGTGGTCTCATAAGGTTCTTCAAAAATTGAATCACACCATTTTGCAGCTTGGGGTTTGTGAACTCCATTTTTAGTGATTGTTGTTGTTGTTGTTTAGTCGTTTAGTCGTGACCGACTCTTCATGACCCCATGGACCAGAGCACGCCAGGCACTCCTGTCTTCCACTGCCTCCCGCAGTTTGGTCAGACTCATGCTGGTAGCTTCAAGAACACTGTTCAGCCATCTCGTCCTCTGTCGTCCCCTTCTTCTTGTGCCCTCAATCTTTCCCAACATCAGGGTCTTTTCCAGGGAGTCTTCTCTTCTCATGAGGTGGCCAAAGTATTGGAGCCTCAGCTTCACGATCTGTCCTTCCAGTGAGCACACAGGGCTGATTTCCTTAGGAATGGAGAGGTTTGATCTTGCAGTCCATGGGACTCTCAAGAGTCTCCTCCAGCACCATAATTCAAAAGTGATACAATAATTCAAAAGTGATACAATGTCTTTTATTGGGCTGGGGAATTGTTTAGAGGTTTCTGTTGGGGGGGGGCGTTGCTGTTGTTATCGCTATCAGTTTTTTCGTATCTTCATTTTAGATTTTATTATGATTTATGTGGAAATTGTTCAATTTGGCTGTGTACTTTTTGATGTTTTATTTATTGTTTACCACCCAAACAAATCCAGCACCAGGAGTGGGGGGAAATAGAAGGTTAAATGTAGGTTTTTACACAGAAAAGAGGACACAGCAAGGCAAACCTGGATGCCTAGGCCCCGACTCCAAACCTCGTGACTGAGCTCTTCCCTGCGATGACTCCTAGCTGACTCCAAGCTGACTCGCGACGGGAAGGTGGAAAATGAGGCCGCATGGCTGGCGCAGCAGCAAATTGAGCTGCAAACCCTGCCCCCTCCAAGCCACCCGATTGGGGGCTTACCTGTGGGCGCGGTGCGCCAGCCAGGTGAGTGGGGGGAGCAGGGGGCAACGCCCCCTGCATGAGGCAGACATCGGGTCCCGCCCACAACCCCTCCCCTCTTTGCAAGAGGAGAGGCTTTATATTTGGTGTTTTTTTGGTTTTTTTTAAGGCAGCTGCCATGAGGATGGCCTTAACTATGGAAAGGCAGCATACAAATAAATTGATGCATGCATGTTTATTACAGATGTATGCTTAAAATACAACTGATAATGGATTGCATAGAGATGGACAAATCTCTTTCCATTCTACACCATTTGGCATGTGTTCGCCCATAAGTATGTTCTGTCCAGTATCTATTAACCTGTGAACTTTCTATTTATTTTTAAAAATAATGTCCGTCACCCCCATAAAATTTAAATGTATTAGACAAGATCCAATGTAGCCTGAGCAGGTGTCTGCTCACACAACGGGGCCCATCCTTTAACTCCTCCCCCCCCTCCCGCCTGCTCTCCATTCCTAAAGTCTGCTCTGGAACAGATTCTGGGGTGCAGAGGAGGCTGTAAGAGAGAGAAGAGAAATTGAAAGTCTTGTGCAAGTGGACTTCTGTTGTGAAAGCTGGCAGACATAAATGGATGCCAACCATTATATATTCTTTGAGATGAGAACTGCACTGGACCATTCAGTGTGAGATCCAGTGGATAACTAAGTTCCAATACGAACTTTCATCTTGGAAATTGTGCAGTGGGTCAATTCATACCAAATTCCTACATAGCACCCAATATGACAAAAACAGTGGCCACTGATAAATAGATTACATACATACATACATACATACATACATACATACTGTGGGATGGTATGTTAGAGACTATCTGGTTTACTGTGACATAAATGTTTGCTGGTAGGCTTCTGATGATGATGGGTGTCACCATCAAAAGTACAGTCCATAATAAATCACTGAACTGATACAAGCCAGAAAGAGCGAGAAAGACAACCAAGGGGCAAATTCAGCTTTGGTAGAAGAGGGCTCGGTGCCATTATTTTTCTTGGAGATGAGCCACGACTGAAATTGGTCCAATGTCTTCTGTTACAAATTGTTTCTCTGGCATACAACAAAAGAGAAGTTACTGTATTTTCAGGAGCAAACCTGCCTATACATAATAGAGCTGCTGGCGTTATTATTGGAATCTCCTTTGGGAACTTCAGAGGCAACAGCCCAAGGAGAATGAGTGGTGGGTGGGTAATGAGAGGAAATGGGAAGCATATATTTCTGACACTGACAAGAAAACCGGAACCTCTAGCTCGTTATAATTACATAACAGATGATGCATTGTACAGGCTGTACCCTCTCTCCAGAAAGGGAGAAGTGGACAAGCCAAGGAAGGCTTCAGCCTGGCTCAAGATGAGTGGCCAAATCTGGCATAACTCCATGGCTGTGAATAAAGACAAGTTAAGGAAGAGAATACGGTGGGCATAGCCTCACTGCCTCTTCAAAGTAGCCAGATGGTTCTGTATTCAGCAAAAACCCACTTAAAACCATAGTTCAGTTTTACTTGCATAAGCATGATGGAGAGGCAGTAAAGAAAGTTGGGGAGAGGGGGATTCTATTCTATTTTATCTTCCTTTGTTAGCTCCCCTCATTCCTTGAGCCAAATTTTTTTGGTACCATCAAAATCAGAGACAAAGTTGCTGGTGACATGAGTCCTTTCTGTGGAAATCCCTCTCAAGAGAGGTTAGATTGGCTCCCTCTTTGCAGTGGCAGACTTTGAGCTTTCAAATATCCGTGGCACCCTGTGCAATGCCAAAATTCAGCTGCCCCCTGCCTCTCACCTTCCATTGCTCATCATTGTTGCAGTGACCCCTGCAGCTCCCTCTCAGTGTGGCATCCAATGCGGGTGAACCGGTCACACTCCACCAAATCTGCCTCTGCTCCTTGCTAACTTTCCATTGGCTGGCTAAGAACTTCCTATTCAGACAGGACATTGGAAACTTGGCACAGATGATGCTGACCACTGGACTGCTGTCAGAGCAATTGGTATTTTAATGCTGGTTCTAAATGTGTTTTATTGTCGTTTGCTTTTACTACTTTATATTTTATAAAGATGATTTAAAATGTTGTAAGCCGCCTTGAGTCCCAACTTGGCAGAAAGGCAGGATATATAAATATATTAAGGAAATAAACAATTATTATTATTATTAATAATAATAATAATAATAATAATAATAATAATTTATTTATACCCTGCCCATGTGGCTGGGTTTCCCCAGCCACTGCGGGTGGCTTCCAGCAAAATATTAAAAGCTTCCCTAAACAGGGCTGCCTTCAGATGTCTTTTAAAAGTCAGTTAGTTGTTTATTTCTTTGACATCTAGTGGGAGGGCGTTCCACAAGGCAGGTGCCACTACTGATAAGGCCCTCTGTCTGGTTCCCTGTAACCTCACTTCTCATAATGAGGAAAATGCCAGAAGGCCCTCGGAGCTGGACCTCAGTGTCTGGGCTGAACGATGGGGGTGGAGATGCTCCTTCAGGTATACTGGGCCAAGGCCGTTTAGGGCTTTAAAGGTCAGCACCAACACTTTGAATTGTGCCCAGAAACATACTGGGAGCCAGTGTAGGTTTTTCAGGACCACTTAATGCCATGATAGGCTGCTAAGCCGTTTGCAACGTATAAAAACAGTTAGACAAACCATGAAATATAAGCGCTTGTAATTAAAGCAGTCAATAATCCCATTAAGGGGACGCGGGTGGCGCTGTGGGTAAAACCTCAGCGCCTAGGACTTGCCGATCGCATGGTCGGCGGTTCGAATCCCCGTGACGGGGTGAGCTCCCGTTGTTCGGTCCCAGCGCCTGCCAACCTAGCAGTTCGAAAGCACCCCCGGGTGCAAGTAGATAAATAGGGACCGCTTACCAGCGGGAAGGTAAACGGCGTTCCGTGTGCTGCGCTGGCTCGCCAGATGCAGCTTGTCACGCTGGCCACGTGACCCGGAAGTGTCTGCGGACAGCGCTGGCTCCCGGCCTATAGAGTGAGATGAGCGCACAACCCTAGAGTCTGTCAAGACTGGCCCGTACGGGCAGGGGTACCTTTACCTTTAATCCCATTAAAGCAGCAATTAAAACAGGAAACTCAGGTCGAGAGAGATCAAGGGAAATCATTTGTTGCACAGGGAATCTTGGGCTGTGGCCACACAGGTGCATCTCCAATGCAACCGCTTGGGGCCTCTTCAAAAAATAATTTGCAAACATAAGAACCACAGCAGCAAGGGATCTTCCCACATGGTGTCAAAAGCACTCAGACAACATAAGAAGAGCTCTGCCACATCAGGCCAGCACTCTGTTCTCACAATGGCCAAGCAGATGCGCATGGAAAGTGCGCAAGCAGAACCTGAGGGTAACAGCACTCTGCCCACCTGAAATTACCAGCAACTGGTATTCAGAGACATAACACCTCCAACAGTTGAGATAAAATGCAGCCATTATGGGTAGTAGCTATTGATAGTCTTGTCCTCTATTTAACTTCCTAACCATCTTTTCAAGCCATCCAAGTTGGTGGCCATTGCTGCATCTTGCTATACCTTATCTGCCCGTAGGCTCAGGTTAATCTTCCACTGGCCGGCTTCACTGAGTGTTCTTGTGGTACTGGATAATTAATACTAATTAAGAGATAGGGGGTGTTCCTGCAGTAGTGGAAGGATCCACAATGGATTTCTACCAAAGTTATCCCTCCTAGGAATCAGGGCAGTGTTGGAACTGTGTTATGGATCTTTCCCATCCACAGGGCTTGTGACATAATCTTTGTTAGGTGGCAAGGAGCTATACTACAGTGGCTCCCACACAGCACAACGTTAAAATGTTTAGCAGTAGATTGAAGGATATGGAGAAAACATCAACACATTATAGAGCCCCACAGTTCTCTGCGATAGATGGGGCACCATGCAACAGTATCTTTCCGAAGACCAGCTAGTGAGCTCATGGCCGAGGCAAGAGTTCCCAGCTGTAGTCTTCCTGGCTCACGGCTCACTATACTACAGCAGCTTGACTAAATTTCAGACATTCATCTTGATTAGCCTGTTTCGTATCAGAAAGAATACTTCATTGTGAATTCTTCTGCGCTAGAGAGATATTCAACAATATATGTGTGTGTGCGTTCAGGAACAGTTTTCTGCACTGGGATCAAGTGCAACATATCATATCTGGTAATAATGCACACAAAGGGACACCAAATTCCAAGGAAATAAATTTCTTCCTAGCAGTCAAAATGACATTGAGTCCAGGGAGGCATGCAGAGAGCCTTGAGTGCTTAAAGCTTATCTGGGCAATGTTCCTCTTATTGGATATTTATTAACTGACATAGATTCAGGACAATGCACATTATGACGGGGGTCAGTGTCACTTTGGGATTTGTCAAGAACTGATATGTGAAGATTCTGAAAATGTTCAGATTCGACACAGCTATGCTCTTGTTACAATCCTAACAGATGTCTCAATTTTTAATATATACTCATTCCAGTCCAACCATCCTGTGTAAATGCCACTGCTGAGGACTTAATAAAAATATTTTAACAGCAACAACAACAACAATTTGATTTCTTACCTGCCCTTCACCATAAGGTCCCAGAGTGGGCTACAGCAATTTAAAATTCAATATTAAAAACATTTTAAAACAAATTACAGTTAGAGGAATAGGATGGCTCCTGAAAAAAAATATATACCTCAAGTGTCAAAGGCCAGGATAAAAAGTTGTGTCTTCAGGATATGACAGAAGCTATTGAAGGTAGCGGATATACGGCTGTGGGGAGGCAAGTCCACAACTTAGGGGCTGCCACAGAGAATACCCTTTCCCAGGCCACCACCCCCAAACTTCTGGAAATGGTGGAATTAGCAAGATGGCTTCTTGGCTGCTCTTGATACCTGACACTGTCTGTGGGGAAAGAGGCAGTCATTCAGATATTTGGGGCCTGGGTTGTTTAGTGCTTTAAACACTAATGTGAGCACCCTGAATAAGGCCCAGAAACAGCAACCAATGTAGCTGTTGTAAAACAGGGTTTTTACGAGTTGTAAATGGAACCCCAGCCACTAATCTGGCTGCTGCATTTTGAGCCAGTAGAAGCTTTAAAGTGATCTTCAACAGCAGCCCCATGTATAAACCAATTCCTGACTGACAAGAAGACATCTCCTCTTATTCCTTGACTGCTAAGATCACCCAGCATGTACTCTTTGGTGATGTGCTCTGTTGAAAGCTTTTTGAAAGTCCAACTACGCTACGTCAACCAGATCATCTCTATCTATATATGCTTGTTGACACTCTCTTTTTTTATTTTTTTTATTTATAAATTTTTTCAAATATAACAATAAAGGAAAAACATTCCATTCAAAATATACATCCAAATCTAATCTTTCCACTTTCAGACTTCCTTCAGTCTATCTGGAAATTTTCCATATTATCACAATTAATCACATTTCTTCCATCTGTATTGTTTTTTTTAATCCATATTGGTCTTAACCATTATTATAAAGCAATATTTCTTTCCGTTATTATCACAGAGCTTCTTGAAAGCCTACAAACGTTAATTGTCCTTCACATATATTTTTAATATACTCTGTAAATTTATTCCAGTCTTCGGTAAATCTTTGGTCTCGCCGGTTCCGAATTCTCCCCGTTAGTTTGTCTAATTCTGCGTACTCCATCAACTTCATTCTCCATTCTTCTTTCGTTGGGATTTCTTCCTGTTTCCATTTTTGTGCCACCAAAATTCTTGCCGCTGTTACTGCATATAAAAACAACTTCTCATCCTTCTTTTTTATATCATTTCTTAATATTCCTAACAGAAAGGCTTCTGGTTTCTTAACAAAAGTGTATTTCAACATTTTTTTCAATTCATTGTAAATCATTTCCCAGAAACCTTTCATTTTTTTACATTCCCACCATATATGGTAAAATGTTCCTTCTTTCTCCTGACATTTCCAACATTTATTACTAACTTTATACATCTTTCCGAGTTTTACTGGTGTTACATACCATCTATATAACATTTTCATAACATTTTCTTTTATTATAGTACATGCAGTAAATTTCATTCCTTCTTTCCACAGTCTTATCCACTCGTCAAATTGAATATTATAACCAAAATCTTTGGCCCCACTGAATCATTGCAACTTTAACCTCTTCATCCTTAGTATGCCACTCAAGTAATAATTTATACATTTTAGCTTGTTGACACTCTCAAATAACTCTAATAGGTCAATGAGACATGTTGGCTTTGCTCCAGTAAGGCTTGTTCTTCTATATGCTTTGTTATTTCAGCTTTAACAATACTTTCCACCAGTTTTCCTGGCACAGATGTTAAGATAACTGGCCTGTAATTTCAAGGATCCACTCTGGATCCCTTTTATTGGTTTCATAAGAAACAGATATAACTGAGATTTGTTTGCTTCAGTGGTGCAGGATGCATAAGCAGGTATATTAAAAATTCACTTTACTACTCAAGGTGGGCAGAGAGCTCTGTGTATACTTCCCTTTTTGCATGCACAGTCCAAGGCTGTCTCCTCTTCTTTGCAAAAGATTGGCAAGTCCCCTCAGGCAGGCTTCAAATTGCAGGATGTGTTTTAGCTTTTCAGTCAGCCCATCTCCCTTAGCATCTTCTGCCTATCATCCTTATCTAACATTGAAATTACAGGAAGTGTCATGGCATTCCAACAAGAAGCTGCTGCCAGCGACTTTAGATGCTGCACAAGCATATGCAATCTGTGGCTTGAAAAAAAGTCTACTGTTCATACCAGCAAACAGGTAGAAAAGGAAGAATAGGGAGGAAGGGGAATTGCTGTATAGCTGCAATCACTAAATGTTCAGTTTGTTAACAAATGGGGGTGGGCAATACGCTCCCCCACCTTCCATTCATCTTGGACACTAATAAGTGGCTGGTTCTTTGCTTCAAAAATGACTCTTGAGAAGGGATTTGAAATGAGGGATTTAAACAGGGATTTGAAACATTTGGTCACTAGCTGATCAGCTTCTCCAGTAATGATAGCTGAGCTTTATCTTACAGATCTTGCGCTAACTCCCAAGTTTTGATCCAGCATTGTTTTCTGGAGATAAGCCTCATCTATGGTTAAGTATGCTCCTGTGTGTTACCTGTAATGAACAGGGCTGGGTGTGGGTTTGAGGGGAGCCTTGTAACTGTGATCCAAATCAATGGACCTAGCAGCAGCTGGCAACTAAAAGCTGCCATTTTAAATATCCCACGATGCCTCTAATGTAGTGTGAGTCTAGGGCATTGGGACTGCCATTTTCCTCAGTGCTCCAGAGTGACGTTACATTGGGGGTATTGGAGAAAATTTAAAATGGTGGCTCAGCTTTCCAGGGCAGGAGTGAGAGCTGGTGAGTCCTGTTCTGGGGATGAGTGGGGTGGAGTGAGGTGGGAAAAAGCTAGTCTGGGCAGCAGCATGAAGGTGTGCAGCCCATAAAGGATGGGCTTGTGTCAGTCAACAGCAAAAGGAGGGAATGAGCAGCTCTGATTTCTTTATCTTTCCCTGTGTGTTTTTGCTGGGGGGGGAGGGCTAATGAAGGAGAAGCAGTTAATCCCAGTTTGATAGCCCACCTACCCACCCCTGCCCAAACCAACTGCCCCACTTGCCTGTCAGACTACTAGCCAGCACTACCAAAGGGGCAAGTTGAGCTGTCTCCCCAAGCAAATGCATGTGCCCCACTTTATTGTTTATCCCTTTCCTGGTGCCTTTACAGTACAATCTGTTTCATAGCTGCAGTCCAGACCTCTGCATGGTTACTCAGTCAGGCTTACTTTCAGGTAAGCGTTTAGAGGGCGGAGGCCTTAACTTTCTCTTGTTTTTCTGAGAATGTCTTTTCACATTGTTGATGCTGTTATAAACCCTTCCTCCCAAAGGGGCCTTCCTTACACTTCTTCTTTCACGCACCCTTTCTTCGTTCTCTCACTTTGTTTCTCATTCCTCCCACACTGTCTTTTTCACTTTCTTCCTGCTACATCCCAAGTCTGCATTATTTTTACTCATTAAGTAAGGCTTGCGGAACTGATTGGGACTTACGTAGGGAGCTCCCAGGCTGCTTGGTATTTTGTGGGTAGGATTCCTTAGATTCATACCAGACAATTAAGGCTGTGTGATTGAAAATGATTGTACAACAAGCCTCCTTCCTCTCACCCCACCGCTTCCATCATGGGTGTTTTATGGTAATGAACATGATGGGAGGGTGTACTGTGTACTGTGAAGTGGTGGATAACATTTGCTTGATGAAATGCCATTTGACCTCCCTGCAGACAAATCAGCACGGATGCTCAATATGCAGCTGATGCTGTCCAACCTCTCAGCAAATTTTAGGCAAACAAATCACAATGATGCTCAATAAACAAGTTCCCCGGAAGCGGCCCTTCATGCCTTTATTCCTGCCTCACAGTTGTTTCATTTTTATGATTCACCTGCATTCCTTGAAAAGGATTATTTTTTTCCTACCTTTTTTTTTAAAAAAAACAAGTATCCAGAGATACAGTGGTGCCTCGCAAGACGAAATTAATTCGTTCCGCGAGTTTTGTCGTCTTGCGATTTTTTCATCTTGCGAAGCACGGTGTCGGAAAAGTTTTGGAAAAGCTTCAAAAATCACCAAAGTCTTTAAAAACCTCAAAAAAGGCTACCACACTGCATTCTATGAGTTGCTCCTCGAAGTCAAGTTGCAACTGTATTAACGGTGTTAAGAAAAAGGAAACAAACTTGCAAGACGTTTCCGTCTTGCGAAGCAAGCCCATAGCGAAAATCGTCTTGCGAAGCAGCTCAAAAAACAAAAAACCCTTTCGTCTAGCGAGTTTTTTGTCTTGCGAGGCATTCGTCTTGCGAGGTACCACTGTACCCATACATTTTGCTTTAAACCATTTCTTCAAAGGTCAAACCCTCTCTCTGCATGCAAAAGAGCATTTGGTCCTGAAAAAACAACAACCTCGTTCTCTTAACCTAGGCATAGGCAAACTCGGCCCTCTAGACTACAACTCCCATGATCCCTAGGTAACAGGACCAGTGGTCAGGGATGATGGGAATTGTAGTCTCAAAACATCTGGAGGGCCGAGTTTGCCTATGCGTGTCTTAACCAATACTTTTGAACACCATGTAAAGTGTAAACAATACATCCAGCAGCTCCATAGGTGCTAGGACTAGGCATTTGGAAGTGATGAATCTACAGGCTGAAAACACACAATACATCACATGGACAGTGTATTAGTTGAAAAGCTACTATGTGTTTTCTGCACAATTTCCCTTCTTTCCCACAAGATGAGAAGATGGTAGATGTCACCAGGATTTATTTAATTTGGACACGGTCCAGGAAAAATGATCTGGCTCTCAATTCTCCAGAATGACAGTTATCTTAATTTACTCTCTATATATAGTGCTTTAGATCTTCATGAGCCTTATGAAAACGTGATAATCAAATACTTTTATCTTGAGCTTGTGTGCACTTGAATGGGAGAGCTACAGTCTCATCTCTGATCTATAGATAGGACTGGGAAGGACATGTCTAAAACTGTTGGAAAGCTGCTGTGTACCCAGTACTAAGTTAGATGGTTCAGTAGTAGGACAGAGTCAATGAGGGAAAGCCTAATAGGCGGGAAAAGTTTATTGGAACCCTACTTCCATAGGGAAGCTCTGGATCACGGTATTTGTATTTAGATGCTAGGGCTGCCAACTTTCTTAATGGCCCTCATTCTGTCTCAAGAGCTGCTTCTAAATGGGCAAGTTAAAGAAGTCTGCGCGAACGGTTTCTGAAACAGGTCATGCACCGAGCACTGGGGGGGGGGGGGAGTATGACATCAAACTGGTCTGCTTCACTGCACTGCGAACATCCTGAATTCTCCCTTAATTAGAATAGATCTATACCGTTCAGTGTTTTAAAACAATTAGCATAGGCTAGAGGATTCCCGTTACCAATTTAGTGACTAATTAGGTAATGGTCATTGGCACTGCAATTACCTATTAGGAGCAGGCAATTTGTGGAAGGGTTTTTTTGATGTGTCAAGCTGCAGGTGCAGATGGCGTATCAGCAGGACTTCTGCAACATGGTACCGCAAAGTATTTTAATTAGCCATGTGACCTTGATCATGGTTAAAATGATGTGTTCATATTCTCTTGTTATTATGTAGGGCTGTTGTTGAAGGAGCCTGGCTTATATATCATGAAAACTTCAGAGGCAAACACAAGCTAGTACCAGGGCGCAGCTGCCCCCCCCCCATCAAGTAAATCAATAAAAATAATTACGGTAACTAACTGAGGTTCTGCCCCCCTCCCCTAACATGAAGCCTGCCCCCTAACATAAATCCTGGCTATGCCCATGGCTAGTAGTGCATTCATTTGCCTTGTTGCTAGTTGTTTTATGGCACATTTTGCAGTGACGCTAAGCAAGTCTGGGTCTGGTCAGTTCCTAAATGGGAAACTGCCTAGGAGCCCCATGTGCCTCGCTATGAGACCTGTGAGAAAAGAAAGGTGGGATAAACTCAGTAAAGAAAATGAATAATAAAAAAACCAAGTTCCAAAGTATTTTCATGTCGCTAGTTTTAAACAGGGAGGATATTTTCACATAGCCTACCTGTGTAGAGTTGTGGTAAATGTTGGGCTAGGCTTGGCAGACCTATGTTCCAATCCTCACTCAGCTGTGAAGTCTACTAGGTAGCCTTGGGCCAGTCAGGTTCTCGTGAGATTGAAATAAGGAGAGGGAGATCCATGCACATGCGCTCGAGGTCCTTGAAGAAATATAAATATCTATAAATGTACTGATTCCCATGATTATTTACGCATCAACCATATTCTTTGCTTGGATAAAGGAAATTATATCAATAAAAAAAGGGACACAAATGAGTTGTCAGTATTGCAACAGTTTTACCTGAAATGCATAACAGAGTAATGACAGAAATGCTACAGGTATAGTCTTTAAAAAAACTAAAAATACTCCTGGCACTCCCTATTCTAAAGAAAACTATACCTGTTGGTTTTTGAGTTTTTTTTGTTTTTTGCTTGTTTTACAGCTTTTATTTTTTCTCCAATGGAAGCAGGGGGTGGTGCCAGTTTTCCCTTGGGGTGAGGCAAGTAGGAAGTGTTTGCCATAGCAAACTCAGTTTAAATAAATGTGGTCAGAATGATAATTTCCAGTCCCAGCTGATGTGCAATTAAAGATGACTCATCAAGAGACACCTGCTTTGCTTACTTCTGCCAAAACAGAGTGATGTGCTACATTTTCCAGGCCACCTCCCAAGACAAAAATGAGGTACCTTTTCCATAACCAAACTACCAAAGCCCATGCAGTTAGACTGGACAGACCCTTGTTAGAAATAAAGCAAAATAAAATCAAAACAAACCCCCAAAGGTACAAAGCTGATGTCAGAAAGAAAGAAATCATAACTGGCAAAGCAGTATGCCAAGATGGTACTCTTCATCTTGGAAATTTAAGCTTCTGGCTGCAATGTGCTGCACAAGTTTCATTGAACTCAGTGTGGTTTACAGCTGAGTAAGCATGCTGAACTACACTGTTAGACAGGCAATATATAGTTTATTTAAAAAGAAAGAGTTTGCCTGCTATATCACCTGCATGAGGATCTTTGGTCACAGACACCAAAGAGGAACCTAAAGCTCAAAGACGGATCTAGGGGAGCATGATTGGTTTGGTCAAACCTGGTGCAGTGCTTCTGGGGCGCTGCAGCAGGTGCAGTGACTACAAAGTCCAATGGAAGGTGAGAGGTGGGGGGCGGGGATTTTGGAGTTGCACAGGGAGCCACTGAAATTTGAGAGTCCTAGGTCCACTACTGTAAAGGTCTATGTAAAGTCTGGAAATGTGATTGGTGAGTGACAGTTCTACAGGGAGTTTGGAGAGTGGGCTTACTTCTGCACTAGTTCTATTCAGCCATTGCTTTTCTCCGAGTGACTTGGAGTGAAAATTAACTGAGCAATTCCACCTAACACTTAACAGAGCCACATATTTGCAAGCAAAGCTTGATCTCATGGCCATGCTCATTCTACAGTGTTTATTCAGAACAAACAGTGCAATCCAAACCAAAAACCACCAGCATCTATTGGTTTGGAATGGGCAGATCTTGGGCTGTTCTGGCTCAGCTAACTGGTGTAACTCCCTCATCCCAACTCAGCCAATAGAACTTTGAAAACCCATGTAGTCTAGGTAGGTGAAAATCCATCAAATGCGATAACTGCTTTGGCTGGAGTAAATGTTTGTAATGGTTCTTTTTGTCAAGACAGCCATTTGGCATCACTGTCTTTTGATAAATATCAACACATGCGTGCAATTTTTTGGAACAAATGATAATACAAAGTGCAATCTAACAGAGCATTGTTCACAGCCCATTTTTTTGAAAGAAACTTGTGGAGCACACATGTTCAAAATGAACAGCAACAGCAGCAGAAAATTGTAAATTCGACCATTATGAGATAATCCTCAATTGACATGACATCCATCTGTGTGGCAAAATAACTAAATAAAACCCAACATGAATACACTGAATCAGCATGCGTCATATCTTGCAGAGTGATTTGTGGTTTTAATTGCCTATCACAATCAGTGGATTTGTGCATTAATAACATTATGAGGGGTTATGACTTCCTAAGCAGCTCTGGAACCGAAAAGCTGCTACTTAGGTTTCAATCCTGATTCCGTCTGTGGGCTGCCCGTCTTTGGATTATCACTATATTATGTAATGTTCTCCTCTTCATTTCCTTCCTGTGTAATTAAGATGTAGAGATAACTAAATGATCTAGCCTTCAAGTGCAATCCTGCACAAAATTGAGTCCAATCAAGTGGACCTATTTGCACAAAAGAACAGTGCACATATATTTTATTTCATTTGCTTGAAGTTGGAAACAGAACAATTCATTCCCTGGTTTATATAATTTTTGTGTGTGTGCGTAAAAGAAATGAGGTTTAAAATGCAAAGTTGAAAGCAGTAAAATAAAATCCATAAAATCCATTTGTAATGAAATACATGAAATTCTCCAACCCTACTCCAAAGAAATATACCCATTTTGTGTTTTTAAAAAAACACTGAATTTTCCCTAAGGCTCACCATCACCATCTGGTGTCACATTGTATATTGCACTTAAAACGTTTTATTTGCCGCTGTTTAAGACTTCAAGCTAGTGCTGTGTTCTATGTGCCTTATCCCAGGCCTGTGCAATTTGTGGCCTATATGGGACAACATTTGTGGTGAGTTGTTAAACACTTAGGAGTTCATCTAGTTCATGGCTGGTGGGGGAGGACCAAGATGTTTCAGCACCTGAGGTGAAATGCCACCCTGCTTCTCCTTGCAAAACCTTGCCACTAGAAATGAGGGAGACTCCCTTGCAAAGCCTTTGCACCTCACAGGGCTGGAGGGAGCTTTGGAAAGCGCTTCTCCTTAAGGGAGCAGAGATTCAGCAAGGGCTTCTAAGAAGAATCCCCTTTCCTGTCTGGCGGCACAGCTTTGCTGCTGGTCCCTCTTTGCCTCCAGGGGCAGGGGAGCCGGGCAGCAAGCTGGGTGGCGAAACCCTGTGCAGCTGCCAAAGCTCCCCTTACCTAAATTGGTTCTGCAGCTGAGATTGGTGGGCCCATCATGAGCGTGCTGTCTCTTCTCTTTTCACCACCTGAGGAAGCTGCTTCACCCCGCCTCATGGGTGGGCTGGCTCTGATGGGTGGAGAGATATACTCAGTTTGGTACTTCAGACTTTTAAAGCCTGCCATATCCTTAGCATATAGTTTCCAGTACGTGAATGAGCATAACCGATTGTTTTATGTCTGTGCTGGTTAATCAGAATTGGCTCTCTGAGCCCAGCCCACTCAACACTGATATCGTTCCTCTTTCCTTCTCTTTCTGTCAAGCTTTCTGGAAGCCTCTGGAGGGCAACTGTGAGAAAGAAGATGCTAGATTAGCTGGACCTTCTTAGGCACATGCATGCCATCAAATCAAAGTGCATGTCCTCCTCCAAATAATCCTGGGTTCTGTAGTTTATCCTTCACTGAACTACAGTTCCCATCACACTTAACAAACTACAGTTCCCAGGATTCTCTGGGGGAAGCCATATGCTTTAAATGGAACTTAAATGTGCTTTAAATATATGGTGCTGGTGTGGCCTGTGTTCTGTCTAGGCTGTATGTCAGGCACACTGGCTTTGCTCTATTCTCCACTAGTATGATTATGTGCTACATTATGAGGAGGACAGAGACAGATAGACTCTAATCTGCCAGGCCTATGGGTAGTGAGATTTCTGATCCATATAATAATAATATATTTTGTCCTGATGAGAGCATTTGATCATGTATCATAATTTAATGTTTCATTTCTGTGTTATAATTATGTTGTATAATCTGGAACTATTACATTAACGCTCTAAGCAAAAACAATTCCAACTTTCATATAGCATTTATATTCTTGTGAATCAAAATGTCTAAACAAATCCGATATTATTATGAATATGTGTGCAGATAGACAGATAGACAATTTTCCAGTTCCATTTAAGAGGAATTCCTTAGGGATTATTGTAAAGTCTATATATCAGCAGCAGTTCCGTGGGTTAATTCAGATAAAACGGGCTCTTATCAGATTATTAGCCACATTAGGCAATTACATCCTTATCTCTTAGTAATGATTCTCGCAAGCTTGGTGCTTATTTTTCCTCATTAGCAGCAGCTAATTCCTGATTAAGATCCTTTGCCTTCCGTACAATAAACCGTTGTATTGGATTTGCTACATAAATGGGGAAACACCTTGCACCAGAGACTAGCCAGCTGTAATCCAACTTGGAAAATTATACCTCCTCCATTATTTATGGAGGTGTGGAAATAACAGTGTTGCCTTGCTTTGAATAAGAACATGTACTGTAGAGTGATGGGAGTCATGGATATTAAAATCTATGTTCCAAATGAAACAAAATCACACACACAAAAATTAAACCTGATTTTTTGTATTTATGGTTTGCAGAATATAATTTATATGCTTATGTAGTTTAAGGAAATGATTGTGTTCTTATGTGGAATTCATTCCTAGAAGATGCATAGCTATTTCACACATGCATGCACATAACTAGATCTCTCTATTCTTAATTACTGTATTATTAGGGGTAGTTCACACCAGCATGTTTGTCACTTGAGGATTTTGACATCATGTGATGAGTTGCATGGATGAATGGACCATCACAGCTATAACACCACATTTCTTCTCAGATTGGGCAATGCTTTTCACCTGGGAATGGGTTTACACATTCAGATGGCAATAAGCAAATGGACATAGGAAGTAATGGTAATGCAGCTTTGCTTTGAATAAGAAGATAGACAACTATCTTTAAAAAACAACAACCATGTTTCCAGTGGGAAAAGACTGCAAAACAGTCCAAAGCATACATATACATGATCTTGCAGATTCTAAAACATCAATGTATATTCACCCTTGATGGGTGCCAGTTGAATGTGTGAATGCCTTCTGCTGAAAGGCATTGTTTGAGGTGATATCGAAACCTTTCTGTGGCTTTACAGATGTGATGATCCACAATAGTTGTGCCAGGTGCCCCCATGTGGTGAGATCTAATGGGTGGCTCCCATGCAGCGGGCGTCCTGGTGATAGTGAAATACTGTAATTGTTAAACATTTTGATGTAAGTTGCTCTGAGAACCCTGGTTATTGAGCAGCACAGAAATGAATGTGAATGAATGATAGATAATAAGCATACACATGGGATGGCCATGACTTATATGGTTTTGAAAGAGTTAGACAAGAACATAGGTCTGTGAAACCATACTGTTGAAATAACAACAATAAAGTGGCACACAGGAAGTTGCCTTACATTGGTCCATTTAGCTCAGCAATGGCTGCACTAGTGCAGCTGCCTCTGTCAGGTATAAAGTGGAAAGAATTCACAGATTGCATATGCAGAACCATGATAACTCCGTGATCATTGAGCAAATATCTTGGGGAGCGCTGTTCAAGGGTGTCAGAAAGAAGTTCAAGAAAGCTGACTGGAAAGAGCCCAGCACTAGCTTTAGACATTGTAAACTATGAATTGGGGAAGACTTATTTTCTCTTAGGGCTGAATGTATCAAGCTCAATTTGAGAGGCAGCTACCATTCCCATCTGCTTATGGACTGAAGAAAGCGTATCTGAGATGCCACATCTAGGCCTTGAGAGGGATTCTGAACCTTTAAGTTTTACATAGCATCACCTGCAGTGACCATTTTTCCATCATAGCAGGGAAGAAGCTTGACCTGTTGGATATTTCCCCTTTTCTGTGCAAACCTCCAGGGCAACCTGTAGTACAGTCAAGGTGAAACTGGCAACAGGATTTGGGAAAAGCTGGTATTTGAAACACGTTTCACTAGATTTGCACACACAGGGAAAATATTGCAATTCATTTGTCAGTAAGGATGTCTTTAACCCTCCTTTGTGCCACCAAATTGCTTTGAGGCAGTCTGATAAAGGAGCCAAGTTTCTGGTGTTTGTATTTATTGTCCTTTTTCTTCAGAAGCATACCTGCGTCAGTGCTCACTGCAGCTGCTTTAAAGCCATCAAACAGATACTCATCCCATAAACTGGATCTGTGTTTACCTCCAAAAACACACATTTTTTGGCAAAGCTCCATTTTATGAAGACAGTCTGGTGGGACAAGAAAAAGAAAAAAAAGAATCCCCAACAATATAACAAAGCAAGTAAACATGTCTCTCTGGTAAGGCTTTCTGCTAAGCTCCAGTCTTGGCTCCTGGTTAAATGAAAATGAAGGTGTGGCATGATAAATGGCCAAGTTTCAGACTTGGCCTCGAAGACGATTTCACAGTTGCAAAAGATACACAGTTTCCTTTCTGGATTGACATTTTTTAACAAGGACATTTCTGAAATTCACTCCCAACACCTGGGAAAAGAGGCTCTGAAGAAATAATGTTACCATTTGAGGCGGGTAGCATCTTATGACAAAGGGGGCATTGCCTACCTTGTCCCATTGATTTCTGTGGGGAAATGTACTTATTTTTTTGGGAGGGGGTGTTGAGAGAAGCCACCTTAAAAGTGCACAGAATATTTATTTTATTGAGCCCAACACATTTTAGATCTGTGAATCTCCTTCAGCGGCACTATAAAAATAGGGTTGTATACAATACATTGTCAAGATATATATGTCTCTCTCTCACACACACATTCACTATTGGGGCTTTTGCTACTCCCCTCCCCACCAATTCTTTCTCTTTAAGGCAATGAAAGAACCCATGCTTATTCTTATCTTTGTACAAAAAAGCACATGACTAAAGCAGCTGTATTTTGGCTGGGATAAGGTCAGCCTGTGCCAATTTCACCAGTGATAAATGCGGTTTCATAAACATAAATACGAAGTAGCCATAATAATTATGACCTGCTTCTTTCCTCAGATGTTTTAGGATGTTTTTCATGCTCATATACTAAATGAGCCACACACACAGTGGTGCCATCCACCACACTCTGAATATAAATCATTGGTTCATTATTTATTTCTATACTCCTGTACTTGATATACATGATTTTGAGGAAAGTAGTGTGAGCAGTACATTGTATTTTCCCCAAACTGAAGATGAGACATGGGTGAAGGCGGGAGAATACAATGAAGACATTTGGGTTGTAACTCTCTCATCCTCTCCAGGCCTGGTCTTAACCATAGCTGACAACTTACAGATTTGAAAATAAGGGACCAGCAGCCAAAATAAGGGACCTGCAGCCTCACCTGTTCCAGGCACTCCAGTCTTCCTGTCCTCCTGCAGTCTGGTCAAACTCATGCTGGTAGCTTCAAGAACACTGTCCAACCAACTTTGTAACCAGAGGTTCAACTGAATAGAATCTGAATCACATGTACCACAAGGCCTATGCAGCCTCAACTTAAGATGGCTCCCCGGCCTGGCTTTGCACTGCAAAGTTTGCAGCAGCACGTGCACCAAAATGGCGTCCAGCATTCAAAAAACCCCTCAGCTTGCATTAACTAGCCACACACAAGGCATGCAAGCTCCACCCCCCAGTCGTTCTTAGAACTTCTTATTGGGTGAGCAACACAGCCAAGCAACACAGTTGGAGCCTCCCTCCTCCCTGGCCGGCAGGGAGGGAGGGAGAGGAGCTGCCTCCTTTGAAATTTAAGGGACATAATTTAAGGGACATTTAAGGGACATCCATCAATAAGGGACAGCAGCGGGACATGGCGCTGGAATAAGGGACTGTCCCTTCAAATAAGGGACACTTGACAGCTATGGTCTTAACTACTGACAAGCAGTGAACTACTGATAGGCATTCCAATGAAATCTACCCATTCAGTGATTTTTAACCATTTTAATCCTTGTAGTGAAATAACTCCTTCCTTCAGTTTGTGATTCAGTGCCATGTTTTCTCTTGGGTGGGTGATTTGATAACTGCAACAAGTGCAGCCCTTTCTGGGAGCCAATAGTGGGACATTTCCACATCTCAGACTGACTTACAAATCGGTGCCTCCACCTTCCCAGGTTTGAGACAAAATTACTAGGAGACTGTGTTTTTCTTCTCTCTCCCAACTGGAACAACAACACTGGTTGTTTGTTTTTTTCACTAGCAGCTTACATATACCAAAACTACAGTGCAGCCAACCTGTTCCTGACTATACAACAAAACCGGTTAAAACATGCAGCAGGGGAAAAAGGAGGGGGCAAAACATGAGGCTAGGAGGCAAGATCTATCAGTCTAGTGGCACCAGAAGCAGAAGCATGGGAAGCGAACATGGACCCTATCATTATGACCTGGTTTGAGGCCATCAGACTGAGGACCCTGGAGTTGGGGACCCCGGAATTGGGTTTCTATGGAGTTCATAAGCTCAGTGATTGGGGCATATCTCCAGTTACTGAAAGTTCTGGGAGAATTAATTTGGTTGCACTTCCCCTGTTTATCCCTCCCCAACTAATGTGTCTGGGTAACGGCCATTCTCCAGGTAAGGATGGGGAAGAAATTGGTTTCATTTTGCATTTAAAAGTGAACCTACTTCATTTGCACTTTCCAAAACAATACACAGCCATCCTTCAAAATTTGCACTTCTCTGAAGTTCTCTAGTCAAATAATGTGCACATACTTGCATATACTGGGATAAAGTGAATATATTAGTGAGGATTATATACATAAGTGCATTATATATATATGGGGAAATTGCTTTGCATATTGGGCAAAATTGCATACTAAAATGTGTATATTTGGATAAATTCACATTAAAATGCTGGTGAATTTTCATGAGGATTTAAAAAATAATAACAATAAATCACAAACTGATGTGAAAATGCAGAGACCTGAACTTAAGACTGGGAAACTGAGAAACCAAAAGAAACCAAAATTGACAGATTTGCCCATCCCTACCTCCAGGGCAACCAAGGCAGTTTCTGTTCAAACCCAGCTGGGAACCACATTGGAAAGGATCCAAATAAATCAGTTTCATCCAAGAAAGCCTGGATAATACAGAAAGCAGGCAGTTCCAGTGAGAAGAAAACAGTGCCTGGTCAATTCTCCTCACAGCCTGTCAAAAGCACTCCCCCCCCCCCCAGGTTCCCCTCCCCCAAGAAATGTCTACAGTCTTGGGTTTCTTGATATACCACATTGTTTTTGATATGATGCTGTTAAAACAATACCATATTATATATAACTTATTTTCTAACAAATCTGTTATGTACTGAGTTGAATAGGATCCAAACTGAAGCAGTCTGATTGGTCCTAGAACAATAGGATTCAGAATGCAGCAGTCTGATTGGTCCTAGAACAATGCAGCAGTATGATTGGTTGGCAGGAACCACCCAATCCTGCTCCAGATAGAAGTGAATCCACAACCTGATTGGCTTACAGTAGAATTCCAGAATTAGCCAATCATGTGCAGCCCATTGTGTAAATAATGTATATAAAGCAGATACTGTGAGGGGACATTTATTCATTCCTCCTCACCACTATGAGCTGAATAAAGAGCATGAAATCACTTTGCGACTCTGAGTATATTTCACTGGGACGAAGGTGGGATCCCGCTGAGCTGACTGCCACACACAGCACCGCAGCACCGCCAACTGCCGCACCGCTGCCTCGCACCGTGTATCCAGGCTTCAGCTCCGGGGCACAAGGAACTCAGAATGGCAGCCAACAGCAGCTTCTCGCCATTCAACCCAGCATCTGGAGACTGGGAAGCGTACGCCTCCCGTTTCACCTTCCTCCTAGAAGCCAAAGGGGTCACCGACGAAGAAGACGCCAAGAAGAGGGCGATATTCTTCAGCGTCTGCGGAGAGGAGACGTTTGAAATTGCCCGGGCTCTCCTTGCGCCTGAAGACGTCGCTACTGTTCCATACAAAACAATAATGGAACAGCTGAAGGGGCACTTTTCGCCGCAGCCCTCAGTGGTGGCTCGTCGAAATGCCTTCTACGCAAAGCGGCAAGCCCCTGGGGAAACCATAACTGGGTTTGTGACCTCTCTCCGCCAAGCCGCCCGGTTCTGCAACTTCTCAGAGCTGGAGAACATGCTTCGTGACCGCCTCGTCGGTGGCCTGAAGGATGAGAAGCTGCAACGACGCCTCTACGCTAAGAAGGACCTAACGTTCCAGGTCGCTCTGGAGGAGGCCCTGGCAACAGAAGCTGCCGAGAGGTCGACCCAAGAGGCACGGCCGAGCCTGCCATCCCAACCGAGGGTCCACCATGAAGACCTCACCGACGACTCAGGATCCGACAGGGAGGAGGTGCACCGAGTACAGCAGCGCACTCAAGCAGCGCACAGACCACAGCTGCCTCGACGAGAAGGAGGGAACTGCGCAAGCTGCGGGGAGAGTCACGAGAGGAGGACCTGCCGTTTCCGCAACGCAGAGTGCAGGCAGTGCAGAAAATCGGGACACATCGCCCGGGTGTGTCGGGCTCGGCCCACCCGACACCAGGCATCAGATGACCAATCCAAGAGCCCCAGGTCCCGGGGCCCAACGCACCAAGGCAACTCGACGGAGCTCACGGACTTCCAGGTATACCAGTTGCCCCACCCCAACGTAGAGAAAATTTATGTAGAGGTACAGATAGAGGGGGCCCCATGCCGCATGGAGCTTGACACGGGTTCAACTCTATCCATAATCTCGGCAAGGACCTTAAGGAAACTGTGTCCCACTGGGGGTCCCAAACTCAGGCCGGCCCCATTCACCCTCCGGGACTTCCAGAAACGTAAGGTCCCCACAATGGGGGTGGGGACCTTCAGGGTGCAATACCGAGGGCGGACGCGGCAACTGGACTTGCTTGTGGTCAAGGGCCCCTACATTAGCTTACTGGGATTGGCATGGTTTGGACCACTGGGGCTAGCTGTCACCGGGGTGAACCACACTAGCTTACAAGTGGACGTGGACGCCATATGCAAGGAATTTCCAGGGGTTTTCGATGGGAAATTGGGACAGTATACGGGCCCCCCCATTGCGCTACAGCTTGACCCCGCAGTACGACCGGTCAGGCTCAAGGCCCGCCGGGTCCCGTTCGCCTTGAAACCCCGTATAGACGAGGAATTGGACCGACTCGTAGAGCAAGGAGTGCTGGAGCCGGTGCCTAATGCTCCCTGGGAAACCCCAATCGTCACACCCGTCAAGCCTAATGGTTCGGTCCGCATCTGCGCAGACTACAAATGTACCATAAACAAGGCCCTCACGGCCCACGCATACCCAGTGCCAGTGGTCAGCCATGTGCTTGCCACCCTGGCTGGGTCGAAAATTTTTGGCAAGCTGGACTTGGCCCAAGCATATCAACAGCTGCCAGTAGATGAGGCCACAGCAGAGGCACAGACGATTGTGACGCACAGAGGAGCGTTCAGGGTAAAGCGGCTGCAATTCGGTGTCAGCGTGGCACCAGGCATATTCCAGAATATAATGGACTCTCTCCTTAAAGGGATTCCTGGCGTCACCCCCTTCTTCGATGATGTGTTGATTGCCGGCCCCACACCAGAGGAGTTTGAGGACCGCCTCCGCACCGTTCTGCACCGTTTCCAGACGGCGGGTCTCAAGGTGAAGCGGGAAAAATGTCTACTAGGAGTGCCTCAGGTGGACTTTCTGGGATTTATGGTGGACGCAGAAGGGGTCCACCCGACTGGGGACAAGGTACGGGCCATTTGTGATGCCCCAGCGCCCAAGAGCAAGACTGAACTTCAGGCCTTCTTGGGACTATTGAACTTTTACCATTCCTTCCTTCCCCACAAGGCGGCGGTAGCGGAGCCCCTACACAGACTCCTGGACAAGCGGGCCCCTTGGGTGTGGGGCCAGCGCCAGGAGGCCGCATTCCAGGCAGTCAAGGACTTGCTTGTCTCAAACTCGGTCTTGGCACACTTTGACGAGAGGCTGCCGGTGGTGCTAGCATGCGACGCCTCACCCTATGGCATTGGAGCTGTCCTGGGGCACCAACTCCCGGATGGAAGAGAGGTACCGGTGGCGTACTTTTCCCAGACACTCAACACAACCGAGCGGAACTACTCGCAAATCGACAAGGAGGGTCTGGCAATCGTAAAGGGAGTAAAAAAATTCCATGATTTCTTGTACGGGCGGCCCTTCACCGTGGTGACTGACCACAAGCCGTTGCTTGGCTTGTTTGCCCCCGAAAAGCAGACCCCCCAAGTGTTGTCTCCTCGCGTCCTCAGGTGGTCAATTTTCCTTGCCAGCTACCAGTATGCACTGATTCACCGACCTGGGAAGGCGATGGGCCATGCGGACGCCCTCAGCAGGCTACCACTACCGGAAACAGGCCCTGACCCAGCACCTGCACAAGAGGTTATGAGCCTGGAGCTGCTTCCCGACCGCCCCATTCAGGCACAAGAAGTTGCACACCATTCCAAGAAAGATAGGGTCATCTCCCGGGTCCTGGACTGGGTGTGGAGGGGATGGCCCAGCAGCAGCCCCGGGCCAGAATTCGCCGGCTACACAACCCGCAAACATGAACTGTCGGCCCACAAGGGGTGCCTGTTATGGGGAAGCAGAGTCGTTGTTCCCCAGCCCCTCTGCAAAAGGGTCCTCACAGCCCTACACGAGACACATCCAGGGGTAGTAAGAATGAAGGCCCTTGCCAGGAGTTATGTGTGGTGGCCGGGGATCGATGGAGAGATAGAGGCCTGGGTCAAACACTGCCAGGCCTGCCAAGAATCCCGCCCAGATCCCCCAAGGGCCCCAGTCCAGTCCTGGGAGTCCGCCCGAGCACCATGGTCACGCCTGCATGTGGATTTCGCTGGCCCCTTTCAGGGGAAAACATTCTTCATAGTGGTGGACTCCTACACCAAATGGCTAGAAGTCGCCCTGGTACCGTCCACTTCCACGTCCGCAGCCATCCGGGTACTACGCAGGCTGTTTGCAACCCACGGGCTCCCTGACACTCTCGTCTCAGACAACGGGACTGCATTTACGTCAGGAGAATTCCAAACCTTCACAGCGCAGAACGCCATCCGCCACATCCGTTCGGCGCCGTTCCACCCTGCCACCAATGGCCAAGCAGAACGCATGGTGCGGACCACCAAGGACACCCTTCGCCGCATGACGCAAGGGGACTGGGAGTACCGCCTTGCCACATTCCTTCTAGCACAGCACAGCACCCCCAGCTCAACGACTGGCCGGAGCCCCGCTGAACTACTAATGGGTCGGCGCCTTGCAATCAGATTGGACCGCCTTCACCCCGATAGAGCTCAGGATGAGGTAGTGGTGGGGGAAGGCAGGAACCCCCGGACCTTCGAGGCCCAGGACCCAGTGTACGCAAAGAATTTTGGGGCAGGCCCAGCATGGGTACCCGCCACAATCACCAGGGTCACTGGCCCCGTGTCGTACGAGGTGCTAACGGATGGGGGGCAATGCTGACGCCGCCACTGCGACCAGATACGGCGACGATTCCCGGGAGAAAACCAGGAGGAGGACAGGTCAGAGGAGTCCCAAGGGAACAGCGGGGCAGTGAGGCCCATAGAGCAGGAGGGGCCAGCAGGAGAGGCAGAATCAGTAAATACAGAGAGGACCCGTGAGGCCGAAAGGACACCGGAACCAGAACCACGACTGAGCGAGCCGGTTGCACCAGACCAAACAGCCGCATCACAGCCAGCATCCTTGGAACACGAGCCAGAACCCGGAGCCCGGACCAGGGAACACCCCAGGCCACAACGCACACGTAGGCCGCCGGCATACCTTGAGGACTATGAATGCGACCTCCCGGGCAGGACTGGAACTTAGAGGGGAGGGGTGTTATGTACTGAGTTGAATAGGATCCAAACTGAAGCAGTCTGATTGGTCCTAGAACAATAGGATTCAGAATGCAGCAGTCTGATTGGTCCTAGAACAATGCAGCAGTATGATTGGTTGGCAGGAACCACCCAATCCTGCTCCAGATAGAAGTGAATCCACAACCTGATTGGCTTACAGTAGAATTCCAGAATTAGCCAATCATGTGCAGCCCATTGTGTAAATAATGTATATAAAGCAGATACTGTGAGGGGACATTTATTCATTCCTCCTCACCACTATGAGCTGAATAAAGAGCATGAAATCACTTTGCGACTCTGAGTATATTTCAAAATCAAAAGCCTGAAAGAGTAGGTTTGGAAACTGCACATACTGTTTCACTTAAGGAGGCAAATTCCCTAAAGATGCTAAACCGCCACAGTAGCTAAGGTCATAATCAGTTTCTGTTGAAGAGAATGGCATTTGTTGAGAACGGTAGGAAAAATGGAACCAAAGATGGATTTCAAAGTGAGTGTTAAAATACACACACAGCATTCCAAATCCCTAACCTGGTGTGCTAGCGGGAGTTTGGTTGTGGCTGAGGTATCACTGCCTGGCTCTGCTCAAATCTGCCAGGCTCCTCGAGCTGGTGGGGTGTGTGGCACCAGCACTATAGAGGCCCCTGCTGTGCCCCCTGAATGGGCAGACAGAAGGTACTGCTAATGGCATCTCCACAGGCAGTAGCTAGCAGAAACCGCCACAACAGAGTGCCTCTGCAGTGAGGAAGGGGCAGAGCTGGGGCAGCCAAGGATCCGCCTGATTCTAAACTGGTCCATTTACTGCCAATGGACCTGATCTGGGCCTCTCTGCTACAGGAGTCATGCTTTCCTGTTTTAACTAATGAGAACTCAGGAAACCACCTTAGACCACATCAGACCCCTTATTCAGCACTGTTGACGCTGACTAGCATTGGCTCTCCAGGGTTTTCAGGCAAAGGTTTTTCGCAACCCTACCTGGAGACACCTGGAGGGAACTTTGGCATGCAAGGTATATATGCTCTGCCAGCTACTGCCCTTTCCCCATAGTGCTGAGCTTCAACTAGATTGTGCCCTGGACAAAAACCACCTTTCATGGCCACCATCAAGAGGTTAACATAGTGAGTAATCCCAGGGCAAAAGGGAACACATAGCCAAAATCCAACACACCCTGAAATAGAAAAATGGGCCTGGATCCTTGCATGAACTCTCTGACGCATTTTGCTATTTGACTTTGTTTTGAGGTTGGGTTTTAGTGGCACCCTAACCTTTAGGCATCTTATTGTTTGTTGTACAAGAGGCAGCTCCATCAATAATGGGCTCAGCTCTGGTTGAATGCGGGCCCTGATTTCAGGGGGTGATAACCCAAGGGAGCACTATAAAGGTATGTGGAAGTCAAACTTTGCAGCACTGGTGATCTAAAGCTAATTGTTTTTATAGCCAATGTAACAAACACAGAGCTTAAGTAGCCTGAACTTTTTGTTTGCTTCAGCCTCACAAAACCTTTGGTTGTAGTCATCGCTGTTTATTTTACGAGGCATTTAATGGGCACCCCCCCCCCCATGCAGTACAGTTAGATGCATAGCCATTCTTCTTTCCCCAAGCTGGGGGAGGGGCACAACTCACGTTTCTATTGCAACTTAAAGCTATTGTGCTCAGCAGAGAAGGTTACCTCTTGTTGGATTGTTCTTTCCATGGTACACTGATGTGTTTGTTCCCGTTTGAACAAAGCTGGAAGAGAAAAGGATTTATGAATTGCTGTTGCTCAAGGGAACTGATTCATGTTTCTCATGATAGCGTTGAATGTAATTTTTGGAAAAAAAGGATTAACCATTTAAATGCTACTTTCTGGGCAAGGAGATCTCTTAGGTTACCTACCCATAAAACCTCAAGGGTATGGAAGGTAGAGGTGCTATAGTATTATTATTATTATTATTATTATTATTATTATTATCTTGGTCTAGGAGCATAGGAAGCTGCCTTCTCCTGAGTCACACCATTTGTCCATTTAATTCCCTGTTGCCTACACTCCAGGATTTCAGACAGGAGTATTTTTGAAGCCTGTGTGGAGATCTCACAGGTGCATTGAGCTTGACCCTGAGCTCTACTACAACGCACACTGAAAAAGAAAAGATGAAGCGGTTTTTAAAAGCTCTTCTTGGAAGAAAGGCAAAAGGAATATAAATATTATTTTCCTGAAATTGCTGGTCTTCTGTGGTTCAACATTTTTCTAACAGCATCATCTGACATTATTCATTCCTAAAGTGTCTTCCACAGTTTCTTCTCAGCACGTGCCTTTCAGCTGCACTTGTTTGGGTTTTCATGACATTAACTGGGTTTCTTGCTCATCATCTTTAAGGGATCTGTGGCACCTGCAGCTTTTCATGCTGCTAGAAAGGGTGGCCTTATTGGTGAAGGAGAAATGCTTGGCCAGCCAGAGGACAGAAGTATGGCATTTTAAGGCAGGGGTTCCAAGGACTGAGGGAGCAAGGAGATAGAAGGAGCAGCAGAAATAGTAAACAGCAAGGAGCTGCCACCATGACTTAGGGCACAGTATGGGAGGAAGGAAAAGGCAGCATTTCCAGGCCTAGCCAAACCAGTGGCAAGTCAAGGCGGGAAAGGGTTAACTGAAGGATGGCCAAGGCTACTTACGCATCTGATGATATGGGGAACCAAGACTGCTTAATTGTACAAATCTCAGAAGGACTCTGAGGATGAGAAGAGCTCTAAACTCAACCAAGTGGAAAGCTTATCAGGTGGTTTCTGAAGGCAAGGGAACTCCTGAGGCACTGAAGATCCCTGGGGTCCATAGTGGGAGGGTGGAAGCTCTCACAATGTCCTAAATTTAATTTTGGGAATGAGGATATAGATACACAACCTGCATAGTCTGCCTCAGCACACAAAACACTTTGGCAGTACGACAGATATATTTCTATTAACAGGTACTCTTCAGCTTTCCATCCCAAAAGAAGGTGGAAATTATTTCCTCCCTTTTGTTCCCTTGGTACTAAATGCCTGAGGTAAGTTAGAATAAGAGATACTGGCATGGCAAAGACACCTAGTTGGTTCCTTAGTGGGGCGGAGATTTGGATTTGTTTTTTATAGCCAAGCCCAACATGCTTGCCACTGAATCTCTTGGGTTCTGAATGTCTGGAAGTAACAGAATTTCTCTCTCTCTCTCTCTCTCTCTCTCTCTCTCTCTCTTTGTGTGTCTTTCTCCCACACCCATATTCACCCACACTCTAGAAGTTGTCCGGTCCACGACAATTTGTTTACCAAATGTGGTTTCACACAGACATCAAAAGCAGATGAAGCAAACCTCCTTTTTTTGATCCTATGCTAAAGTGACTGCTTCAGAAGACAAGGGTTTAAATTTACATGGATCTCTATTAGTTCAGGTTTCATTTTGTCAGTCTCCTGAAAGCAATTCCCAATAACAGCAAAAGAGAGAGCTGCCACATTCGATTTGATACCCTCCAGCTGCCCCTTACACCATGGTTTTCCCCTCCTTTGCCATGCTACAAAACAGTTCTTTGCCAGTTTTTCCACTGGATTTAATTTCTTTTGTTTGAGTGGTTCAGATTGGAATTTTAAATACATACAGAAGCAACCATTAGGCAGATGGCAAAGGGGAAAGAAAGTGCTGTTTATGTAAGGCAGCTTGCTTCCGAAAATGCCCACTCAAAGCAATGTGAGCAACCCCAGATGAGATGGGGCGGGGAGGGAGGTTCATGAATTGTCCATATCCAGAACAAAAGTGTATCGGCATAATATGGGCATGATCTGGGTTTCTAAGACTTGCACCCATTTAATAAGGGATAAACCGCTTCTCTCTCTGTCCTTGAAAATTACACAGTAGTTCCCAATTACGGACCTTGCTTACCAGCCTCCTCCAACATTGGGGGGGGGGGTAGCAGCCAACTCCATTTGTCTGATTGGCCAGCTGGATGTGTTTAGGTACAAAATGGATGACTACTCAGGAAGCTGAATGTTTGCACCACATTTGCTTGCATACCTTCAAAGCAGGGCCTTGTAAACTTATACAAGGACCCTGAATCTATCCCAGTAGTGTATGGCTTTTAAGCACCAGAGTTATGTGCTGACTATACTCTGTTTCCATCAACAGTCTAGGCACAGCATTTTGCATCAGCTGGAGATTCCAGACCCAGGCAAAAGGGTAGCCCCACACAGAATGCATTGTAGTAATCAAGCCTTGAAGTTACATGTGCATGAATCACTGCAGCCAGACTGCAGAATGGGCCATAGTTGATGCACTAGCCCTAACTTCTAAAATGCATTCTTAGCCACTGAGGCTACCGGAACTGTCCCCCTCAGGTTGTTTGGCTGGCCATTGCTGTGGGCAGACATGGAAAGTTTCCATTTCCTACTGTGCATCCATTAGGAATAATAATAATAATAATAATAATAATAATAATAATAATAATAGGTAAAGGTACCCCTAACTGTAAGGTCCAGTCGCGGACAACTCTGGGGTTGTGCGCTAATCTCACTCTATAGGCCAAGGGAGCTGGTGTTTGTCCACAGATAGCTTCCAGGTCATGTGGCCAGCATGACTAAGCTGTTTCTGGCGTACCAGAGCAGCGCACGGAAACGCCGTTTACCTTCCCACCGGAGCGGTACCTATTTATCTACTTGCACTTGACATGCTTTCGAACTGCTAGGTTGGCAGGAGCTGGGACCGAGCAACGGGAGCTCACCCCGTCGCAGGGATTCGAACCACTGACCTTCTGATTGGCAAGCCCTAGGCTCAGTGGTTTAGACCACAGCGCCACCCGCATCTAATAATAATAATAATAGTAATACTAATAATAATAATATTTATTATTTGTACCCCGCCCATCTGGCTGGGTTTCCTCAGCCACTCTGGGGAAGACCTGAGCTATATCCATAGTTTGAGGCTGTAAGGAGAATCACTGAGTCCATTTGCAGCTGCCATCATCTTTATTGCTCTGTAATGCCTCTGAGTTTCCCTGTTTAGCACTGGAACATTTCAACAAACTAAGAAAGCAAACACATCCACACACAAGAGATGCTGGTATCTGCCCCAGCCGATCTTGCTGGGGTGCCTGGGCCCCAGCATTTGCCGCACCATGTCAGGCACTGACGCCAAGCCTGGCAAGACATTTCCCAGGAAATTCAGTGTGCTGTAGTAGACAGCCCACCTACAATTCTCCAGTGACTCATTTTTGGCTCCCAACCTACTGCTGGGGAATTACTGCGGCAGAGCATTCCTCGTAAAATACAACAACAACAACAACAAAGGACAACAATCTTGGCCACTTTTTTCATTGCTAATGAACACACAGTGGGAAATGGAGACTTTCCATGTCAGCCCACAGCCCTGGACACCAAACTTAAAACAGGTGATTTCATTAGCTCCATCTTCGCTTGGCAGATGGAGATAGATTTAATCTGTGTGAGTTTTATTACTGCAAGAAAATAAGTTTTAAACTGACAAAGCATGTCTGTAGTGGGGAGGGTAGAATTATGCACTCACACCTTCAGCATATCTGAAGGTCTGTGCTGGATCCATCTTCTAGACTCCTGCCTACCTATCTATCAGCACACGTAACAAATTAATTCTTTCAGACATATAGAAGCTTTGGTTTATACAAAGAACTCCCACAAGGAGTTGACAAAGGATTTTTTAGAACAAGTCCATCATTTTTTAATTCTTCAAAAGACAGAGGTAAAATGTATTCATTGCATAAGAGATCTATAATTTAGCAGCAGCTGTGCAGCAGCCGCACTGTGTTCTAATGCATTCTACTCTATCAATGATTTTAAATATTTATGGTGTCATCCTGCAGTCATGAAAAAAAAATTAAATTAAACATGGTAAAGGAACAGCTGCCTTTCTGCTCTGATAGGAAACTTCAGCCCTTAAACTACTGCTAGTGAAATATGACTTTGGTCGACCCCATCAATGTCGGAAGTTTTGACAACTCAGACAAAGGAGGGAACTTTTGCTCTGCTTATCAAGTCTATGAAGGAAACATACTTTGTTTCATATGTTGGTGCAAAATGAGTTGAAATAAATGCTGTGAATGAATATTACACATTGGTGAAGGTTGATGCTATAATATCAGCTGAATGTGACTTTATAACAGAGATGGGAAACTGCAGGCCAAATATGGACTTCCAGGCCTCTCAACCTGGCCCTCATGACTCCGCAGGGGCCACACCCCTTTCTCGTAGGCCACGCCTCTCATCAGCCCTGCTCTCCATCCTCCTTGAGTGCTGTTGCCTTGTGGGACTGTGTCTTTGGACGATGGTGATACCTCTTGCTTGTCTGGATGGCGAGTGTATGTGTGTGTTGAAATCTCTGGCTTTTGCATGGCAGAAATTTGATTTTCTATACAAAAGGAAAGAGTCACATCAGTTGTTCAACTCGCTTTTGCCCTTGGCCCTGTCAGCTAGAGATATGCGGCCCTTGGAAGGTTGCCCGAGAGGAAGAGCATCCATCAGACTGAAAAATGATTGTCCCTACATCTCCACGTTGGGGAGCATCTCTCCTTGTTCGTTCCTCACCCTGTTTTTCCATGGTTATTATTCATACTCCTCAATGGAATTTCAAATACACCTCTGGATAAGATTCAATTATATGTATTCGTGACATTTTAAGAGAATGCTGAGAAGGAAGGAAGATGGAAAAGATGTTTTCCACAGGTTGAAATGAATGGGTGATACTGGTGATTCCTATAATACAGACAGCAGTGGTGGTGGCGGCTTAACAGCTGCTGCGTAGATTGACAATGTTTGAAAGCCCAGCTGGCCATGCCAGGTTACTTGGATCTCTACTCACACTATTAAGCAGCTTTATTAGTGCCACTAATTCCACTTTGTAAGCAGACTACAAGGATCAGACGGGCCAGCTGTCAAGCTCTATGGGGAGATTATTATTACAGGATTTCGTTTTATTGCTTCAGATTGGAATTATAATTTTAATTAGCGATTTTAGCTATTTTGTGGCTCACTCCAAAGTAGCAGAGGCTGAAGAGATTAAATACAAAATCACCATTCTCCTCCTTAATCCCCCCCATTTCATGCAAGAGAGATAATGGATTCTCTTTTGGGGGGGGGGGGTTGGAAACCTCTAGTGTTGGAGTGGTGACATAGCAGATACAGTATGATCTGGCTTACATGGTGCCACTAGGTTTCCTGCAAAATCCCTTGGCTGTTTTAATGGGACAGATTTTTTTGACATTTCCATAGCAATATCTGGTGCACAAAAAGACCAAGAAGATTTCAGGGTTGCACACTCCATATCATCCCTACTTCAAGTTGACATCTACATATGTTCATATATATTTTTTAACTAGGCACCCTTCCTTGGAAGCAAGTCTTGTTGGAACCAGTTAAAGTCATACTTTCGAGTAAACATACATAGGAAGGGGTGGCATATAAATTAGTATATGGATATTCATTCAACACTTCTGTGAGCATGTTCTGTTCTGTAGGTTTCACTGCTGCTTTCTGTTCATTGATTAATCATTGCCAGAATGAAACAACAAGTACTTGTTAAAAAGAAAAGTGAAAAGAAATGATAATATCTTTAAAAATGGCTGTGTGCGCCCACTTATTCCAGAGAGATGAAAAAGGATCTAGCTACAGAAAAAGGCAACTAAGTGATGTGAAAAAAGCAGAGGCAGAAGATGAACATGGCAACATCATCCTTCCTCTGCTATATTTTTGGGATACAAATTATTTAAATGTGTGTGTGTGTGTGTGTGTGTGTGTGTGTTTAGTCTCAATTTTAACTAATGATTTTATAATTAAGAATATATTAGTATACAAAGCTACCAGTGAAGGCAAGGAGACATACACAACCTTCCAAAGTGTCTGCAGCTCCCACAATGATACTTTCCTGTTGGCAATACAAATTACATTTCCTGCAGTGCTGAGGTAGTTTTCCTAGTGGGTCAAGAAATGTGGTGGATTTGGAAGACACAAGATCTACCCACACTGGAGGAATGGCAGATGAAAATGATGGACTATATGGAATTGGCGGAAATGACTGGCAGGGCTCCCGAGACCAGGGAGAAGAGTCGGTGGAAGAAGATTGGAAGAAATTTAAAGACTACTTACAGAAATATTGTAAAATTAATGAATGTTAGAATGATGACAGATTGAAGTTAAGTGGTTTCTAGCAGTAATGGTTAAAAGAATGGAAAAATTGGTTTTTAATAGGTAAAAATTTAATGTTATAATATATTAAGATTAAAGATCAGGATTAAAAAGGAGGGAAAGGAATTGCTGGACTAACAAACTGAATTGGAATACAAAAGAGGGAGGTATGAGGAGGTCCGGGAAACAAGTAAACGTAAAAGAAGTGATGAAAAGACGGAATTGTTTTTAACTGTTTCTTCTTTTTTCTTTTTGTATTTTGTATTGTGTATTTTCCTTTTTATTGTTAATTTTTTTCTTTTTTTTCTTTTATTATTAATGTGATCATTTTCTTGTGAAACTTTAATAAATATTATTTTTAAAAAAAGAAAGAAATGTGGTGGATTTTACCCTTCTTTTTCCTAGATGCCCTGAATATATTAGTAATGCAAAAAGACCAGGCCATGTGTGCCAGATAATAAAAAATAATCACATAAAGATCTTTGGGCATCAGTTAGCACAAAAGTGAAAATAGTTGCACTTAATAAATCGGAAGATATTATTAACAGGTTGCAATAGAGCAGTGGTCTTCAACAGATGGGTCAAATGGCTTGAATAACTGACTTGGGGTGATCTGAGGTGGTGTGCAAATTAACTGGATAATTTATGAGGGGTGAAGTGGGGTAAGAAATAGTTTGCTTGCTTTCTGTGGTGTGTAAATTCTAGTGATTATTCTTAAATTCAAATCCATACATATATATATTAACCTATGCAGATTCGCATATGTAAACGTATGTGCTTTTGCGCCTGTGTCCTAGCAATTCATCTTGACCCAAAGACTGAAAAGACTTAAGACCTGAATCCTGCTACCAAGTGAATTTGAGGTTTATTGTCACAACGTGTTTATGCTAGCTTTGAATTGGGACTGTTTTTGATGGGGTGGATCCAAAGCTGGCTAGTGATGCAAATATTGTGCGTGTATGCAGCCCCAAAGTTCTATTCTTGGCATCACCAGTTGAAAGGAATCATAAATAACACGACGAAGCCCACCTGAGACATTGGTGGTCAGAGTAGACAACCCTGGGCCACCTGAGACATTGTCAGCCACAGTAGACAACCCTGGGCTACATGGATACATGATTTGACTTAGTATAAGATGCTTTGCCTGAAGCTCTGCCCTCAGGCTGGACTTGCAGTAAACTGCAGTTCTTCTGTACGGACAAAATATAAGGTATCTTCTTGGTCATCTGGAGAACAACAGTAGCTACATCTGACCGGTTCACTTTCTCATTTTGTTTATTTGGCTTGGTCATTCAAGCTTTCCCTGTGCAAAAAGTATAATTTCACTGGTTTCTGATTTGCCTCTGGAGAGGGCAATTCTTTTTTATTGCATTTGTGTCTCATATATACATATTAATACATTTGCATTTATTATGTTTGTATTCTTCCAGAGGTATCCCGCAAGGTAGTGGAGGTTTAGGATCAGAGTTTTCCTTCTAGATGGGCTACCTAAAGCCCCACCTGCCCTTCACTTCCCTCTACAGCATGTGCAGAAACCTCCATCTTGACCAGGCTTCCTCAAACTCAGCCCTCCAGATGTTTTGAGACTACAATTCCCATCATCCCTGACCACTGGTCCTGCTAGCTAGGGATCATGGGCGTTGTAGGCCAAAAACATCTGGAGGGCCGAGGTTGAGGAAGCCTGTTCTTGACTGTTGAACCCACTATTGATCTCGTCAACTCAATCTGTTGGAACCTGTCTCTGCATGCAGAGGAAGTCCCTAACTCACCGATGTTTTGAGACCCATCGGCTATCCTCATCTGGTTTAGCTGGCCAGTCAAAGCTGTTCCTGGAGTATGGCCACTGACACATGTTGACAGCTTATAGGAGCCACAGGTGAGAGCTGTGTGCAGGGTGTGGACCAATGGTGGACAAACTACCCCAGAAGGCACACAACAGGTCCCCCACCAGAGGTACTAGGTAAAGGTAAAGGGACACCTGACCATTAGGTCCAGTCATGACCGACTCTGGGGTTGCAGCGCTCATCTCACTTTATTGGCCGAGGGAGCCAGCGTACAGCTTCCGGTCATGTGGCCAGCATGACTAAGCCGCTTCTGGTGAACCAGAGCAGCACACGATTTTCTGGGAGAAGAAAAGGCTAAGGAGTAAACCCTACATGAATCAGAAGTGGAGTCCCTAAGACAGATGGGTGGCGCCTTTTATGCCTCCTTCCAGCAACTCCTGCAGACAAGCTAGTGCCAAACGTATTGCTCTGCATTCCTTTGGACCACATCAGTGAGGCCAAGAGGGGGGTCTTGTCTTCGGGGCAGCCCAGGACACTGTCCAGGCTTGCTTAGTGTGGAAGGTCACTTTGGTGCTGCTAACATAGTGGTTTGACTTCACTCCATTGTCTCTCAAGACAGATGGATGCCAACAATTCCCTCTGAAGGACTTGGGGACAATCCAATTTTATCCTTAAAGCAAATGGAAGTTAGACAGTGAGTGTAACTGGACCACAGAGAATGCTACATTCATCAACCACATTACAGGTGAAAATAATATAGATTAGCAGTTGGCCAAAATGCAGGTGTGAGGAGGGCAAACTTGCCTCTCCCCCCAAAAAAACCCCAACAACAACAAAGCATGAGGCTTGGGGGTGCAGTTCTTCGTTGATGTCACCACACCCAGGGGAGCTCTTCATTTTAAGGCATCACTGAGCCTCCTCAGGTGCAGTTTACAACATTCACCACACAACAGCCCACCACACACAACTACTCTACTCTGTTGAATCCTGCCAATATTCTAAGTGTAGGTTAATCCACATTTGCAGAACAACAACAACAACAACAAAAAGACAAATGGGGCAATTTTTCTATCCTGTAGCATTATGGGTGGTATTCAACTAAGAATTACTCAGTTGGTTACAGAAACACCAGTTTAGGCACTTTCTTAAGGACCCTTTGGTTAAGTCCCAATGAAATTTGAACAAATGCTTTTGTTGATGGGCACAAATAGGAAAGTATCACTGACTTACGTTACGTTAGTAGAAACCCAAATAGGCACTTTGTCAGACTTGAAAATAATTTGGCAAGATTACAAGACTCTGATTGTTCTGGACTCTGGTCTAGAAATCCATTTGGCTACATATCAGCAGGTTTTTTTTTAGAAGTGTCACTGAAATCTTCCACTGTTGGTACAGAACCCTAGCACGGTTGGCTCATATCACATCTGCTAGTAGCCCTAACTGCTGGAGAGGATATGCTATAAAAGGAAATAACTTTCAATAATTTGGGGACTTGATCCACAATGAATTTGTCAGGATTGTAAAGGAACTCATTGCTTTTGGAGCTGAACTGTTTTAATTATCACTGTTACTTGGGCCGAAGATTTTCAGTGTAAACCCCTTTTAATATTTTTATTAATTGCGGCCTGGCAGACTAGAGTTCAGCAATAGATGACTTTGGAACACTTGATTCTTCAAGCTTGGTGCAGTAATATTGGGTCTACCTCTGTATTAGAAAAAATTACCCACAACATAGGCCTATTACAAGGGAAAGAGAAATCACAGTGGTTCAGTGCTGTTTGCTGGAACTTTATCTTGAATTACAATATGTTGGACGTACATCAACAGCCAAGACTTTTCTTTCTTCGTCTCCTTGTAGATGGACTTTCTCTTCTATTCAGTTGTATCTCAGTAAACTCCTGACCTCACATCTATCCTATGTTGGGATTAAAGTTATGTTCTTTCCATTGTCTTTTGCATATTTAGTTTTTCTTTTTATTGGGCATGTAATTGAAAGTCTACTTTAAAAACAACTCCCTATGTATTACACAGAGTAGACCCATTGAAATTAATTAACATGACTTAAGTTAGGTCCATTCATTTCTGTGAGAGTACTCATAGTCAAACCTAGTTTAACCCTGTGTCTTTAATATAACCACCATGTCTGGCGTTGTGGAGAGAACTGACTGTAGAGAGGTCTGCTAATCTTATCTACCCACCCATGGTTAACTGAAACTGCTTTTTCTTTCCTTTTTAAAAAACCAACAGAAGTGGTAAGCACATTTTGCAGAAGGTTCAAAGGAGTTTTCTTTGTTACACCTGCCAGGCTGAGCAGGGGGATGATTAATTTTAAGAGTGCTTTAACTAAGCACACTGCAAGAAAGAATCTAGGGACATCATTTTAAGGTGTTCATTAAATTTCAGTTTAAAGATGTTTTTAAGCGCCATCATTTGACTCAATAATTGGTTCACACATCTGCTTCTGTTCTCTGTTAAGGGTAATATATTCCCACAGTTTTCCTTGTGGAAAAGTATGGGCTTCTTTCCTCCACCCAACCCATCTTTGTAGGATTTACAAAGATTGCAAACACAGAGCTTAGTAATGTGTTTTGTGTCTTAACTTTACATTTTTTATTAGATTTCTTTACTCATTCCCCTTGAGTTCAGAGGGCCAACCTTCCTGGTCCTACTGTGAGCAGAAACAGAGCTCCCATTTATGCATCCCTCTGAACAGAGGAGACACTTCTGTGCTTCCTCATCCATTCGTGAACCCTGAGCTGCCTCCTTTCCTCAGGGCTGGCCCAAGAAATTTTGCTGCCTGAAGCAAAAGCTAAGATGGTGCTACACTCCCTTTCCATATACAGAAACTGACTGGACTGGACTGGCAGTCAAATCTGACTTCAACACTGGCAATGGGGCAGCTTCATCTACTGCACCTGAGGGCAGCAGATTAGTTTTGGAGGCACAGGACAGGCTGTGAGAGACACACAGTTAAGTGATCCGACACCTCGTCATTGTTCCCTGCCTCCCAAGAACTGCTGTCTGAAGTGGCTGCCTCACTCTACCTAACGGTAGAAGAGAGATGAGGGTTTTCTTTTTCTTTTTAAATGTAGTGTTATATGCTCTGACTGTTCAGGATAAAGTGGACTATACATTTAAATAAGTTAGTTTATTATATTTATATCCTATCTTTTCTCCAAGAAGCTGAAGGTGGGGTACATAGTTCCCCTCAATTTATTCTCACAACAATCTTGTTCAGCTGAGAGAAAACGAGTGGTTCAAGGCCACCCAGAGAGCTTCATGGCTAAGTAAGGATTTGAATGAGGATCTCCCCACTTGCAAGTCCCATATTCTCAGAAGTGGTAAACTGCACTGGCTCTCTATAGAAGCAGTGAGTGAAACAGAACCAAATACCGTTGTTCTTATCTGCAGAGTAATCACAATTTAGTCAGCATTTAGCTTCTGTAATGTAGCTGAGTTTTGTTGGTTTTGTAGATGGGGTTTTAATTTATGTCTATTTATGATGGTTTTTATTACTAGATTTTATCTACTGCCAAGTTGGTTTTATTGATTTAGGGTTTTATTGAGTTAGTGTATGGTTTAATTATGGTTTGCCTATTTTATTGTATTTGTCACCTAGAGAACTTTTTAAAAAAAATTAGGAGACTCATAAACTGAATAAAATAAATAAAGTTACCCAGAAAAAGTTAGGTTCTGAAGTTCCACTGAATTCAATGGGACTTACTTTGAGACCAGTTTTTATCATTGATTTCAACTGAAAGTACAGATAACTGATTTGGAGACCAGACTGAAAATTTGGATGATGCCTTCAAAAAGGAGATATAGTAATCATGGGAGACCAACTACCCTGGTATCTGGTGGAGCTCAGACTCTTCCACAAATGTAAGATCCAAACAATTCTCCAGTTGCCTGGCTGACTATTTCATTTCCCAGAAAGTGGAAGAAGCAACAAATGGTTTGACTAACTTGGACTGGATCCTCACCAACAGGGAAGAACTGATGGATGAGATGGAAGTAGTGGAAACCTTGGGAGGAAGTGATCATGTCCTTGGATCATGTCATTAGCAGGAAGTGATGAATAGCTTGGCACACCTATTCTTCATGCACCTGGTATTGAATGTCTCCATGGGTGAGAGGAATTAACCAAGAAGGGCATGACATGACTAGGGTGTAGCCTGGGATTTTGTTCTCTCCAACTTGTATGGCCTGATCACTGTGTGTTTTAGATGCAAAGTGTTTTAGATGGTCAGTTGAGCTTACTCCCTGGTTAGTGTGCACATGGGATTGATTCCTAACAGGAGTTATCTTAGGACTGTAACCACCGGGATTGTGGGAGGCAGAGTGATCTCCTTTCATTTTAAGATGTCTCTTTTTCTATTTTACTTTCACAGGTAAAATAGTAAGGAAAAGCATGCAGTATTTTTCTTAGCTGCTCAGTAAAAAAACAAAAACAAAAAAAACCAAACCTGCTCCCCATTTCCTGGTTTCTGCTGCTAATAGCAAAATTGCTAAAATCATTATTAGGATATTTAAATTTTATAAAATAATCGGTATTTTGTTAATAATAATTTAATTGTGTTAAAACCATTATTTGATTTTATACCCCCTTTTTAAATAAAATAGCTGTCAAAATAGTGGGCTGCTTACAATAGCAGCTGGTGTGGTGAGACAGCGGGGGATCACCTGAACTCTGGTCAGTTGCATTTCTGCTGCTTACCAAGTGTTAGAGTGGGAGGAATGAGGCAGCTGTGCAAACACACAAGCCGAATCAATTTGGTGCTTCTACCTCTGAATTTGTACTGCACTGACCTCCCCTCTGCCTCCCAGGAAGCTGCAGCAATGCAACTGCTCCATCCCACAATCTTCTTCCAGGTGCCTACATTTAAATCCTCTTTGTTTTGCACAGATTCTGACAAGCTCACTGTGAACCTTCCTCACCAGAAAGCCAAGGTCTTACCTGAGAGGAAGACCTAATAAAGACAAATAGACTTTTTCTTTTCAACGGAAGCTCAAAGTCTGTACCCCCTTGAAGGCATGAGCAACACCACACCTTCTGTTCTCCCAACCTGGGATTCTTTCTCTTTAAACTAGATTTAGACGAACCAGTTTTTCAAACAGAGAATGCCTTCAAACAGAGGACTGTTCTCTGTAAAATAAGGCCACCCTAGATGTTCTTTCAGCTCGCATCCCTATGTCCATTGTGACATGATGTGGATCTGGTTGTCCCATTGACTTCATTTTCATAGGTAGGATGCGGGTGGCACTGTGGTTTAAACCACTGAGCCTCTTGGGCTTGGCGATCAGAAGGTCGGTGGTTCGAATCCCCACGACAGGGTGAGCTCCCTTTGCTCTGTCCCAGCTCCTGCCAACCTAGCAGTTCGAAAGCATGTTAGTGCAAGTAGGTAAATAGGTACTGCTGTGGCAGGAAGGTAAACAGCATTTCCATGCGCTCTGGTTTCCATCACAGTGTTCCATTGCGCCAGAAGTGGTTTAGTCATGCTGGCCACATAATCTGGAAAGCTGTCTGAGGACAAATGCCTGCTCCCTCACCTGAAAGCCTTTGACTGGGCTTAACTATCCTGGGGTCCTTTACCTTTATGTTACCTTACCTAGGTAGTATTGAGAGGTATGGCAGAGACTTGGGTTGCCAGTTGCAACTTCGTATGAATGGGGCTGTGTGGCAGAGATGAATAGCAGTGGTGTGGTAGTGAACCCCGGACCATCTGTGTATTGCTCCTCATCACGAGCCAGCAACACCGTTACTTTCTACTAAAGAATATCTCCTTTAGGATTAGACATTCACCCTCTGCAATGCACACTGAAATACTTATCCATGCTTTTGTGATTAGCACACTGGATTACTGGGTAACTCTATCATCCGCTCTGTTTGGTTGCTGCTGCTCCGTATTGAGTTCACACCACAGCAGCCAGGCTCCTTGGACAAATCTCAACTTTTAAGATCCTTATGTTGACTTAAGCAAAGCCTCATGTATCCTTGGTTTGCTTCACAGATCTGACTTGACTTCATCCTGTTTTGATAGGGAGAGCCTGGCATTCCGTTTATGCTTCCACTGGATTAAATTCCTCAGATCAAAAGTTTTGGTGACATTAAACTGGATTCTCTTTTGAAGGAGATAGCTGTTCTTCAGGACCCTGTCCTGCTCCTACTGAATAATAATAATAATAATAATAATAATAATAATATTTATTTATACCCCGCCTTCCCCGGCCAGAGCCAGGCTCAGGGCAGCTAATACCAGTAAAATTACAATAAAAACATAATGGGGGGGGGGACCAATTTAAAATACAGGTTAAAATGCAATTTAAAATGCAGCCTCATTTTAAAAGTAGCCCATAGATAAAAACCAGAAGGGGAGGGAAACATGAGGGTCAGACTGAGTCCAAACCAAAGGCCAGGCTGAACAGCTCTGTCTTGCAGGCCCTGCGGAAAGATGTCAAGTCCGACAGGGCCCTAGTCTCTTGTGGCAGAGCATTCTACCAAGTCGGGGCCAGTACTGAAAAGGCCCTGGCCCTAGTTGAGACCAATCTAACCACCTTGCGACTTGGGACCTTCAAAGTGTTGTCATTTGTGGACCTTAAGGTCCTCCGCAGGGCATACCAGGAGAGGCGGTCCCGTAGGTATGTGTCAGGGAACTGCCATCGGAAGGAAGGGAAGTGAAAGGGCTCACACAGGTTGGGAGAGACTCAGCAGCTGAAGAGGGAACCAGTAGGGGGAGAGGAGCTGAGCTGAGGGAAAGTGAGCTGGAGGGATGGCTCAGAGACACTTCCAGCGAAAACAGTGGGGAGGTTTCAGGACCTCCTGTAGGGACACCCACTCCTCGCCGGAAACTGTCACGCAGAGAGTCCAGAAGACGTGTTTCCGTTAAGGAGCTTTTATGTTGGAAGCGATTCCGAAAGCAACCACTGTCGGAATCTGCCAGCGACTGACGGAGCCATGTTTAAGGGGCTCCGTTACAGACAGAGGTTTGCAAACTTGACCAAACTCTGAGGGACTAGGATTTTACACACAAGCAGCTCATCGTCCCATCACAGCATTCCGACAGTCTCCGTGAGCAGCTTGTGCAGGAGAAGGCATCATGAGCAACCCAGCCGGAACCGGAGAAGCAGGAGCTGGAGCGGGTCCAAGCCTGGAAGAAAGGTACCGGGTGTTGGAGGTCCAGCTAGCGCTGCAGACGGCGAGGCTTGAGGAGAGGAGGGCTCAGGATGCAGACAAAAAGGGGAAAGACACCCAGCTCGTCAGAAAGGTACCAGGATTGGTGCAGAAGTTTGGGGGGGAGCCCAAAGACTATCATGGCTTTCGGACAGAGATGCAATATGCCCTCAATCTGCAGTTTGATGAATTCCCTGACGAGGAATCACGAGTGGCTTTCGTGATTGGGCATCTTGAAAAGGGGGCGAGAGACTGGGTTAGACCCCTGATGGCAGCGAATAGTGACGTCCTAAAGGACACGATGAAGTTCTTTCGCGCCATGGATCTGATGTTTTCCAGCGATATTGAACAGGGAGTGGTCCGCAGACAGTTAATGGCTTGCAAACAGGGGAGCCGATCTGTCCGTGAGTACTGGACTGAGTTCACCATGTTGATCCATAAATTGGGGTGGGATCTATCGGCGGAACCCATTCAAATGCTCTTTGAAGAAGGGCTTTCTTCGGCTGTGAAAGACGAACTTTCCCGGGCGCCCAGGGCGGAGTCTATGGACCAGCTGACCAAATCGGCGCTGACCATAGGAGCGCGCCAGGAGGCGAGAGCATTGGAGAGGCGGGAAGGGAAGGGGGAACGTTGGAAGGAGTTCCGCATTCCAGACATTCCAGAGCCAACTTTCCCGCCGGCAGAGCCGATGGAAATCGGAACAGCGCGCGCGCGCGCAGTTTCAAAGCCCAGTGAGGGGGGAAAGAAGGAGGGAAAAGGCGCCCGGAAATGCTATCTCTGCCAACAGCCAGGTCACTTTGCCAGAGTCTGCCCCCAGAGGAAGGAATGGCAAGGGATGGTAGGAGCTGTGGAGGGAAGAGAGGAAGAAATACCGAAGCAAGTAAAAGCCAACGCCTGGCTGCCACCGTCGGGGCACAGCAGCCAGGCCAAAGAGCAGTGAAAGTGCCCACGCCAGAACCTCCTAAACCCGCCCTAGTGATAGAAGTGGCGCTAGAGCTGCCAAACGGACACCCTCTAAAGATAAAGGCGCTGTTGGACTCAGGCAGCTCCTGCAATTTCAAGAGCAAAGAGTTTGCAGCTGAACACCAGATACAGACGATCCCTTTAAGCAACCCCCTGCAGGTGACCACGATCGATGGCAGGGAGCTGTTGGGAGGAGAAGTCAGCTTGCAGACTGTCCCAATGATAATGAAGGTGGCAAGGCACACCGAACTGATAGCGTTTAATGTGGCCACCTTGGGAGGAGCTCCCATTATATTGGGGATGAGCTGGCTAGCGTTACATGATCCGCTGGTGGGCTGGCATCAGAGAGTGGTTTCTTTTGGTTCAGCACATTGCTTAGAACACTGCAAAGAGGGAAAGGGTTTGGCAGGGGCCCAAGCCACCCTAGCAGGGACTGAAGTAACGGAGAACGTGAAGGTACCACGACAGTACGCAGATCTCCGCGACGTCTTCAGCGAAAGGGAAGCTGACCAACTACCCCCGCATAGACCCTTTGACTGTCAAATCAATTTACTCCCTGGGGCACAGCTCCCTGTAGGCAAGCTGTACGCCATGTCAGACAGAGAGATGCAGGAGCTAAGAGAGTTCATTGACAAGAACCTGAAGAGAGGGTTCATCAGAGAGTCCAGGGCGGTGGGGGGCAGCCCAGTGTTTTTTGTGGATAAAAAAAACACGAACAAGCCGAGGCTTGTGTGTGACTTCAGGGCCTTAAATGCAGTGTCAGAACCAGTGGCTTTCCCTATGCCCAGGATTGACGACATTTTGACAAGGGTCAGGAAGGGAAAGATTTTTACTAAACTGGACCTAAGGGGGGCGTACAACCTGATACGAATAAGGAAGGGGGATGAATGGAAAACCACCATGTTCACCCCTTTGGGGGCATTTGAATATTTAGTTATGCCCTTCGGCCTACAAGGAGGCTCCGCGTGCTTTCAATCGTTTATGAACCACGTCCTGGGGCCTTTGCTTTACAAGAATTGTGTGGCCTTCTTAGACGACGTGTTGGTGTATTCTGAGAATGAGGAGCAGCATGTGAGAGACGTCAGAGAAGTGTTGAGCAGGCTGCAAGCCAACCAGCTGTGGGTGAAACTGGAGAAGTGTCAGTTTCATACCAAGGAGGTGGAATTCCTGGGGTATCGCCTGTCAGACAAGGGATTGGCCATGGATCCCGGCAAGGTCCAGGCGGTGCTGGAATGGAAAACACCCAAAACAAGGAAGGATGTGCAGAGGTTCCTAGGATTTGGGAACTTCTATCGTAAGTTCATCCGAAACTTTGCCCACCTGACGGCGCCCATTACGGACTGTCTCAGCAGTAAGAAGAAGTTCGTTTGGACTGAGGAGGCGGAGCGAGCATTTGAGGAACTAAAAAGGGCCTTCGCCTCGGAACAACAACTCCTGCATGTGGATTTACAAAAACCGATGAGAGTGGAAACTGACGCATCAGACAGAGCGATTGGGGCGGTGCTTCTGCAGCCAGGGAAGGAGGAGTCAGAGTGGAGACCGTGTGCCTTTTTTTCGCGAAAGCTGAACAAATCCGAGAGGAACTACACGGTGTATGACCGAGAACTACTAGCCATTCATGAGGCGTTCCGGAGATGGAGGCACCTGCTAATTGGCGCACAACATAAGGTGCAAGTGTGCACTGACCACAAGAACCTAGAGTATTGGAGGACGGCACGAGTGCTCAACCAACGGCAAGTGAGATGGGCCCAGGAGTTCTCCAAATTTAACTTTGAGATTTGTTACGTGCCAGGCCCAGAGAACATTAGGGCGGACGCTCTCTCACGCAAACCTGAATATTTGGAGGGGGAGGGAGCACCCGAAGAGAGACATGTCATTCCAGAGGACCGCTGGGTGTGTGGGGCCGCATTGGTGGGACAAAGAGAACTGGTAGAGGAAACAGAGAATGATGAATACGCCCAGAATAAGCTCAGAGGTCTTAGGGGTGAGGGAGAGGAACCAGGGGGTTTCGAGGAAAGAAATGGAGCTTTGTATTACAAAGGGGCACTGTATATCCCTGAAGGAGACTTAAGGGGGAGGGTACTCAAGCAGTTGCACGACAGCCCCACGGCGGGGCATTTTGGACAACACAAAACCATGTGGTTGGTCACCAGGGAATTTTGGTGGCCTAAGGTGAGGGAAGATGTACGGGAGTATGTAAGAGGGTGTGAGCAATGCCAGCGAGCCAAAGGGGAGAGGCGGGCACCGGCGGGGCTATTAGAACCCTTACCAACCCCAGAACGACCTTGGGAGGCAGTGTCGATAGATTTTATGACTGATCTGCCGAAGTCCAAGGGGAAAACAGCCATCATGGTGGTGGTAGACCTACTAACAAAGATGTGCCACTTTGTAGCCTGCTCGCATGCAGTCACGGCGGAAGAGACAGCGAAGTTATTTGTAGAACACATTTTTAGGTTGCACGGGGTGCCATTGAGGGTGGTCTCAGACCGAGGAAAACAATTTACTTCCAGGTTCTGGAGGAAGCTCATGAGCTTACTGCAGGTGGAGGTCAACTTTTCGACTGCCCGGCACCCTGAAACCAACGGGCAGGCGGAAAGAGCAAACGGTGTCCTCCAGCAATACCTGAGGTGTTATGTCAATGACAGAGAGAATGACTGGGTAGAAAAGTTGGCGCTGGTGGAATTTGCCTACAACAATGCCGAGAATGTGTCCACAGGGATGAGCCCCTTCTTGGCTAATTATGGGTGTCATCCCAGGGGTTTCCCAGGGGGAGAAGGGGAGAGATGGAGTGTCCCGGCAGCCGAGCATTTTGTAGAAGAAATGGAAGCAATCCATCGTCAGCTCCAACTCAACTTAGAAAGGGCGAAGGAAGAATACAAGAGGCAGGCAGACAAGAACCGAAGGGAAGGTGAAACCATAAGGGTGGGAGATAGGGTGTGGCTGTCAACCCAAGGGTTGCCGTTCAAAGGAGGTTGTAAGAAATTAAGACCCAGGAGATTGGGTCCCTTTGAGGTCATTCAACAGGTCAACCCAGTGGCTTTCAGGCTCCGGTTACCCAACCACATGAAACTGCACCCAGTATTTCACAGGTCGTTACTGTCACCGTATGAGGGGGGACGAGAAGGGATGGCCACTCGGGGACCGGTCATAGAAGAAAGGGAATGCAGCAGCCATGTGGCAGAAATCCTCGACGCCAGGTGGAAGGGGGATCAGGTGGAGTATTTGGTAGCGTGGGAAGGAGAACCGGAGTCAGAAAACACTTGGGTAATGGCAGAAGATATCAATGACGAGGTATTGATAGAAACGTTCCATCAAAGGTTCCCAAGGAAACCTCAGCCTGTGGAGAGGTTCCGGAGGGAATACTTTGGGACCACCGATGAGGAGGAGGAGTTGGAAGGATTCTCGGACTCGGAAGGGGAAGGGGAGATGGACTCTGAGGAGGAGGAGTACTTCGAGACCAGGAACCGCAACAGGTGGAGAGAAGTGTTCAGGACATCGGAAGATGAAGGAAGTTCATTCCGGGGTTTTGCCTCCTCACCGCCCGTAGAGGAGGGGGCGAGAGGGGATGAAGGGGGCCCTGGAGGGGAGGTGGATGTCAGGGAACTGCCATCGGAAGGAAGGGAAGTGAAAGGGCTCACACAGGTTGGGAGAGACTCAGCAGCTGAAGAGGGAACCAGTAGGGGGAGAGGAGCTGAGCTGAGGGAAAGGGAGCTGGAGGGATGGCTCAGAGACACTTCCAGCGAAAACAGTGGGGAGGTTTCAGGACCTCCTGTAGGGACACCCACTCCTCGCCGGAAACTGTCACGCAGAGAGTCCAGAAGACGTGTTTCCGTTAAGGAGCTTTTATGTTGGAAGCGATTCCGAAAGCAACCACTGTCGGAATCTGCCAGCGACTGACGGAGCCATGTTTAAGGGGCTCCGTTACAGACAGAGGTTTGCAAACTTGACCAAACTCTGAGGGACTAGGATTTTACACACAAGCAGCTCATCGTCCCATCACAGTATGTAAACTGATTATAACCAAGGATTCTATCACATGTGGAGTGTGCTAGGTTATATCACTTGGGTGTGTGGGTGTGTGGGTGTGAAGCCTTTTATTAACTAAACATCTCCCTTACTGAAGACTAGAGGAATATTTAACTTGGTCTACACCAACTAAATGCTTTATGAGACAATCCCATTTTTAGTTATTTGAATACGGATAAAGGGGGGAAAGAACACATGTGTCCCTTGTCATGTCTCACAAACAACATCACACTTAAAACAAAAACAAGCCTCAGCTGGAAAAAGAGCATAAGGTAAAGTAGTTTCATATGGTTTGTTAGAAAGGTTCTTCCTTCAGTTCAGAGATCATGGACCTGGATTACTGTAAATAAATTCTTTAGAAGATGATACAGAATATAAATGATCAGGAACTTCAGAACCAGGGCCCAAATGTGACCCTCCAGACCTTTCTTCTTGGCCCTCGGAGCTCTCCAAGGCATGTTCCCTCCTCCAGACTCTCCTTGGGGACTTTTGCTTGGCTGGCCTGTGTTCTCGAACTGATCATGTCTCTTGTTTCTCTTGGTGGAGGATGCAAAGGATGTGTGGGAGTGGCTGGGTGTAGAAACCTCTGGCTTTTATGTGGCTGGAATATAGCAAAAGGTTGTAAGAGTCGCACTTGTTGCTCCACCCACTTTTCCCTCTGGCCCCACCCACCTTCCCCTGTTGTCATGTAGTCCCCAGAAGATTGTCCATGTATGTGGCCCTTGGGCTGAAAAAGGTTCCTTGTGTAAGATTTGTCTGATGTCCCTCAGAAAGACCTGATAAAGAAATCTAGACTTTCCACTAGCCAGCTCTCCAGTAGTGCTGCCCAGATATTCTCCTTGCTTCTACTCCTGAGGGTTCCACCCCACAATAGACACTTTCCAAATCTAAATGTCCCCCCCCCCCGACTGCTATTTGCTTCACTGGATGGAGAGAGAGAAATACAGAACCTGTACAACGCCTGGTTTCCATTTTCTCTCTTACATTAAGAAAGGATCAGTGGAAGAGCATCAGCTGTGCATGCGGAAAGTCCTGAGTTCATTGCTCTCCATCTCCAGATAGGGCTAGGAAAGTCCTCTGCCTGAAACTCTGGAGAACAACTGCCAGAATACAATATGGAGCTGGCTGGACCAATGGTCTGAGTTGTATAAGGCAGCACCAACTTCCTATGACCCCCCCCCTCCCCTGCACAACCCATGATTTGGGGGGAATAAATTTAATTACCATGATCAACTCCCGCCCAGAAACCTATGTCCCCACTGTGGAAGGACATGTGGTTCCAGAATTGGCCTCCACAGTCACATACAGACTCATTGTTAAAACCGTGTTTATGGAAGACAATTGTACTCGGCTATGAGTGATCGCCAAAGAAAAGAAGAAATTTAATTAATATTTATTTGTGGGTTGCTTTCCGCACAAAATTTTAAAAGTGACTCATAGCAATAATAACTTTTAAAAAGTACAATGCATATAAATAAGTCAATTTGGAAAAAAAAATGCACTAAAATTTCACCCACAGGAATCAGCCACAAGACCCTCCCACCCAGCAATATTTAGTTCAGAAAGATGGCACTAGGAAAGAGTGAAACACAACCCCCTCCCCACACCATGCCCCCAAAGTAGCAGTCTAATTCCCACAGAAGCAGTTTGTTTAAAAAAGCCCTTGAGAGATAAATTGTGGATATCCCTGGTGTGACACGTAGTTCTGACCCCAGTCTGAAGATGTTTAAGGGAGGGCCCCCTATAACAACCTCCCTGAAATCTGAGTACCGTACAGCTTTACTTATCCTCTTGTCCTTCACATGTTTTGCTGATCATGTACTCCTAAGGACATTTTTCAAACCCTCCTTCTGGTGCAGAGGGCCGCTTGTTCTTTTCAGGCATGCATTCCCAAATTGCTCAGCATACTCCAGTAAGAGTTCCCCATGCTCCCCCTGATCTGGCCACTGTGGAGAGGCTGATACGTCCCCAATTATCTTCGTGGAGCACAAGTAGATGGACTGTTCCTTCGCAGCATGCCAGAAAGACTGCAAACCCTACCAACGTCAAAGGGCAGATAAATAATTGCAACACTTCCCTCCCTCTATTATCTGGGTTATTTAATGACCTGGGAATGGGATGCGGATCAGTTGCTGTTTGGGGAAAGCACTTCCCCTCCAAAACAATTGTGCTCTTTATCTAGGTATCAAGAAAGGTCAAGAGAACCAGCATTTCAGATATTGCGGCTCTTTCTAGCTAAACATTGTAAGGTTGGAGTCCTGTGTACTCATCCCAATGAACTCAGAGGGGTTCACTTCTCACTAGACATGCACAGAATTGCAGTCCTATGCATACTTTGGGGACTAAGACCCACTGAACTCAATCAGCTTTACTTCGGAATAAGTATCACAGCATTGCACTGTTAGAGTGCAGGTTTATGTCACTTCCCCAGCAGTGAATCTCACTGAACTGAGTGGGACTTCCTTCTGAGGAAACATTGTACAGTGGTACCTCGGGTTACATACGCTTCAGGTTACAGACTCCGCTAACCCAGAAATAGTGCTTCAGGTTAAGAACTTTGCTTCAGGATGAGAATAGAAATTGTGCTCCAGCGGCGCGGCAGCAGCAGGAGGCCCCATTAGTTAAAGTGGTGCTTCAGGTTAAGAACAGTTTCAGGTTAAATACGGACCTCCGGAACGAATTAAGTACTTAACCGAGGTACCACTGTACTGTAAATACCCTCCTTTTTGAATGTTCAACTGATGTAATTCTTTTGTCCCCCCTGTTTTAATTGACCTTATTTCTTGGGCTTCTTTTCTCTCTCTTGGGCATTCATTTGCAAGTTTCACAAAATGTTGCGGGGTGGGGGTGGGGATATGTACACATGCACAAGGAAAGCTAATCAGGAAAGCCAAGCCAAGCATGCCTCCTTGGGCGTAATTCTCCTGAAGTTCATTTGGGGTCCACTCCATTTCCCAAACCCAGTTTGAGTCATCTGTAACCTTTCCATGTCATTTCCGTGGAAGGGTTAAAGACATCCTAGGCACTTTCCCACTGAAATCAGTAGGGTTCTCGTATGGCTAGTTTGTGCCTATAGTATTGTTTTTAGGCACCATGGGTGGAACACTTGAGATAAATTTAAGTGTGCTAAGACCCGGTGTTACTCACTTTTCTATGCCTTCTATTTCCTCAATGCTTTCATTTCTTTTCTGGGTGTGCTCGTAACTCTTTCAGATGTGCTCCCGAACAGAGTAACACACACACACCCTTTTGATCTCTCACATTTGCACAATCCCACAAAACTGCACAAGCAAACCACATAAAACTGGTCTGATGTTTTTGGGTGGTCTTTTTGCAATCAAGTGCATTATAATTTTTTAATGAAACAAATAAGCATTAGCTCTGTTTATAAATTCTATCTACTATATGTTTTGGAAAGTTATTTGTCTGTTTGTTACGTATTTGGACACGTCTTAAGATTTCATAACCAAATTTTGCATGATGGTTCCTGAGATCAAGGAGATTTTAATCTGCGTTTAGATGCAATTGGACACCATTTTGAATCAACTGCACTGATTTTAAACCATTTTTTCATGATGGTTCCTGAGATCAAGAAGATTTTTATCTGGATACAACTGGATGCCATTTTGAATCAAGATGGTGGACTGAATCTTTCAAAACTGCACTGATTTTAACCACTGATTAAAAACTGCATTGATTCTTTGGTTTCTGAGAATTCCCAAGCAACACCAGGTATGAGGCTGCTAGCCCTTTGTAAAATTAAAAGAATTTGCTGTGGTGTATGAAATCTGGCATGCAGAATCTAGCTGAGGAATTTTCACCAAATTTCACTGACATTGTACCTTGGTTTTTCTGTTTGACATGGGCTTGGTGGAAGGGGCATGAAATTAATCAGTTGTGTTTGTAGCAAGTGTTGTGGAAGGTAAACCTGTAGAATTTCTGCCTGGACATTCACTATGCCTTGCTGTAGTGAGAAAACAATGTTTCATAGATGCATCAGACAGACTTCCTTAGGGATCATCTTTCTCCCAACCCATTTAATTGATGTTTTTCATGATTCTGTTGTAATTCTGTATGTTGCGTACTGCCTTGCTGTATTTTGCTGTGCATTCTATACACATATCAATACATGGGACTGCTCTCCTGATCTCTTCAATTGTCAAAACCACCTACCTCATTGCCAACCAGCCTTTCCCCACACCTGACCAAACTCCCTTCCTTTACACAACACTCTGCTTCTTCCATCTCAGCTTGCCTCAAGCCCCACCCTCTTTTAAAGGTTTGCTGTGTTACATTACTATGAGACAGCACGTACCAGATGTTTATTGTAGCCTAACCCTACAACCTGTTTCCCAAAACACAGTACAAATATTTCTGGAAACGCCACCCCAACAAAGTCTGTGGAAGAAAAGCACATGCCTTTTTTCAGGTTGCCAAAGTCTCTCATCAAATAAAAAGCAATTTCTTATCCTTTCTACCCCCAAATTGGCATGAGCTACCCTCAAACCTACTTCTTCTACCCTGCCAAGTTTCAAATCAATCCGTGGAAGAATTTTCTAACTATAAGCTGTAGAACCTCCTGCCCCCAATTTATCATTACGATGGCAGAACATGATTCAGCTGACTGACCCTTAATATAGAGAATGACTGGGAAGATGGCAGTCTTTATGGGACTTTTGCTGTTGTTAATGATTGTCCCCACAGGTTTAAAATCACATCAAATATCTCACAGAGACCAAATTCCAGTCAGGTTCCATATTATTTGCACGGCAAATGTGGGCAGAATTTGCGCCAGTAATTTTATGGAAAGCTACTGATCTGTACGTTTCTATCCCTTTGTGTAAAGATCAAAGACACTTTTATTCAACCAAAGTAGCAATAGAGTACTACAGATTTATGGAACCAATTTAGAGAGTTAATAAACCATGTCATAAATCTTGTTAAGGTCACACAGTACGTGATCGTGCCTGTTTGGAGACATGGAAATTTGGTGCTTCTCCAAGTTGGAAATAAAGGTGGGTGAGTGAGCCTAACCTTTTGGAGTATAGCTACAGTTAAGTAATTAAACATTTGCCCCTTAAATAATGAAAGGTGTGTACATGCTTGTAGAGATTCACAGAGCACAGTATCACACAGTGGCTGAAATATTTAACTTGTGAGGAGATCCACTGTCATAGACCCAGCAGGAGTTAACAGTGGCCTTCCACAGCTTGTGAGGCTACCCTTGAAAACCATTTGGAAAGTTCAGTCGGATCAAAATGGGGCAGCTTGGCTTTCATCTGGAGCTCACTGAAAAGTGGAGGGTGGACAAATCTATCAGTTTCAGTTTCTCACAGGGTTGCCATATTCCAAAAAGTAAAAACCAGGAAACTCTGAAAGTTGTCGAGCACTTTGTTAGGAAAACCTCAAAATTGGTGAGCCCCCCCCCCCCAATATTTTTCAATTTACTTGCCTAAGAAATAAATCCCTGCCCCCTGGACGTATGGCAGCCCTACATTTTCTCAGTCTTAACAGTTCATCACATTTCTCCATCAGTTTGGCACTATATATATATATATATATATATATATATATATATTTCTCCCAATATACATATTTTTATAGGCAATTTTTGCCTCATAGACCTATTTTGCAAGCAGTTTTCTATAACACAATGCATTTTGGTATGTTATTATTACTAATAAATGCATTTTTATTTACATTTTCCTCTAAAACGCATGGTTTTTGTACTCATATTTGGGTTGGCAAACTGAATCATAAAATTTCAAAAAATAGCAGTTTCATTTTGCATATTGCCCTTAGGGAATGTGAGTTAGGTAGGATCAATTTAAAAATTAACTGGATCTGAATTTATTATTGCCATGGAACACTGTTTCATCTTTCTTTAAAGCCTCCATTGGTTACTAGCATATTTCATCAGTACATTTATAGCACTAGTTTTAAGCTTCACAAGCTCAGCCCTGAATGGCCTGGTTCTGGATATCACAGGGAAGAGATGGGGAACCTCAGTCCCAGGGATGACATGCTGCCCTCCAGTCCTTTCTGTCAGACTCTCGGGACTCTCCCCCAAGCCATGCCCATCACCCAAGCCACAACCCTTCTCCCCAGGCCACAGGTGTCACTGGTCCTACTCAAGTTCTTCTGCTTGGATGGAATGTGACCTTGAACCTGAATTATGCCTCTTGCTTGCCTGCATAGAAGATGGAGGGATGGAAGAAACCTCTGACTTTTGCATGGCTGGAATGCGGCTTATTGTACAAGAGTAAGAGCCATATCCCATACCCTCCAAGTGCCCACAAATACATACCAGGACCATCCCAAAAAAACCCTAGCCATCACAGGTTCTCACGGTATCCCAGATAGTCTTGGATTCCCTTCAGTACAGCATTTCAACATGTTAAAAGAAGTTCAGATCCGTGCGTCCCTATACAAACTTTTTCTAGAGCCAAGCCTCCCACTCCCTTCACACACACACACACACACACCCCACACTCAATAAGCATCACTTCCTGTTAGGGGAGAGTGACATGTAAATAGCCTGTAGCTTTGCATCAGGGCTTGCAAGCCTTCATTATCATGAGGAGGAGGAGGAGGAGGAGGAGAAGAAGAAGAAGAAGAAGGGGAGGAGGAGGAGGAGTTTGGATTTGATATCCCGCCTTTCACTCCCCTTCAGGAGTCTCAAAGCGGCTAATATTCTCATTTCCCTTCCTCCCCCACAACAAACACTCTGTTAGGTGGGTGGGGCTGAGGGACTTCAAAGAAGTGTGACTGGCCCAAGGTCACCCAGCAGCTGCATGTGGAGGAGCGGAGACGAGAACCTGGTTCCCCAGATTACGAGACTACCGCTCTTAACCACTACACCACACTGGCTCTTCCCCTTCCCCTTTGCACAGTTTATGTTTATGCTCCAGCTGCAAACCTTTTCAAATAAATGTTTATTTTTTATTTTTTAACAATGGAGACTGCTTAGCTGTCCTTTTGCTTCTGTTTTGTGGTATGAGCACACGACTGATATGGACATTGTTTTTTCTATGGGCAGGTCTCTCCCCCCCCCCCCCCGCAGTGGAAGATTAAACAAACAACAAACAGGAAGGGAGTAGGTGCCTTGTGCCCCTCTGATCTTTTCATAACTCCACACAGTGAGTTCCCACCGCCATGACACCAGAGGTAGGGGGTGGGGAAATCCCTAAAGCAGGCTTCCTCAAACTCGGCCCTTCAGATGTTTTTTGGCCTACAACTCCCATGATCCCTAGCTAGCAAGACCAGTGGTCAGGGATGATGGGAACTGTAGTCTCAAAAAATCTGGAGGGCCAAGTTTGAGGAAGCCTGCCCTAGAGGCAGCTGAATAGAATAAAGATAGTTTGGTAAGGAGAAGGGTGAATATTGGCACTCTTCCCCACCTCCTCTCCCCACACCTGTTTTCCCCCTTTCCTGTAACCCCCTACTCTTCTTAACTTTTTAAACAGCTTCTTAAATCAACAAAAACCCTTACACCTGTTCCCTTTAAGGAGCTCTTGGCAGCTGATTGGGTGTGACATACAGGTGAGTCAGAGAGGGAGAGAGCCGGTGTGGCATCGTTTGAAGCCTCAGGGTGGGTTGCTGGGCAGGGTGTGCATGAGGAGATTCCCGCGAAGTTCAAATGGCTGAAGAAGAGGCTGCTCTTTGTGTGAGGTGCCCCTGTCTGGTTGTGTGGGAGAGAGGTCCCAGCAGCAGCAGCAGCAAGAGGAGGTGGCAGCCCAGGAGGCCCATTATCTGAGGAGAAAGAAGGTAAGCTCCCAATAAATCGCACTCCAGAGTTGCATATTGATGTAGACTAGAATGTCCCTATGTTGGAGGGAGGGTGTGACCCTCACTGCCCCGCCTGTTTTTGCCCCTGCCCACCTCAGGAGCATGCAGTTCCTGCAGCCCACAAAGGAATGCAACCCTCCAGCTGAAAAGCTTTTGCCATCCCTGTCTCAGGGAGAGTCATCTCTCACTTATTCCTTTCACCTCTGAGAACTAAGATGCACAGGGGAAACTTTGCTTTGAGTGAAACAGCCATTGGGAAGGAAGTTGTGCCACAAGGGAAGAGAACTCTCTCCACCAGGCCTACCCAGCTGCAGTCTAGATGAATTGTGAAAACCATTTGCTCCTCTAGGACTTGTATAGCCTTTGATTAGCTGGGTTTTATTTTTAGTTTTAATGGTGATTTTAGTCTTGCGTTCTGCGCTCAGTGTTACTCATAATTAATGGTTTATTCTTATGTTATTCTTACATTAATTTAAGTACTTCACTGCAAGCCTCTTTAAAAGCCTTCACTGTGGAAAAGCGCTCTATAAATTAAACAAACAACTCTTAGGCTTCCCATTTAGAGATGTTTCTGTTTGCCTGAATTAGGAGAATTCAGCTGAATGGAGAAAAGTAACTGTATGCTCAAAAGGTTCTATTTCAAAAGTTAGAACTTAAAATGTAATCTGCTTTGTCTGATCACGCATTTGAAGTTTTCTTATTGCTTAATCACTACAATTACATGTCTGCACAACATAAGCCCTCTTTAGGTGTCCAGTTTGAGTGTGCAAAGGGGTAAGATAGAATTAATGGAGTGAGCCCTACTCACTCTATGGGCTCATCCACACCTTTTGCCCTGCTCTTCCTAGGCACAGGTCCATGCTTTAAAGCTTTAAAATGTGCAGACTGAGAAACTATGGTCTTCCGAGAAGGTTTATGAAGTGGCATGTATAAAAGAAGAATGAAACTGAAGCTTAAAACGTAAAATATAAAAATAGTTGATGATTAGGGGAAGTTTCCACCTATTAAAATTGGAAGACATACAGTCAGATTCTGTATTCAGGTAGGTAGTCGTGTTGGTCTGATGCAGACAGATTCTGTGAGATTCTGCATGGTGTCACAGAAACTCAGCAAATGAAAGAGAACTTGCTATAGATAGAAAATGTGGTAAACATTGACCCAAACTTCAACCACTATTCATTTTAATGAGAGGTCTAGATTTCAGTATGGGTTCTATAGGAATCCATAATATTTTGACATGTGTAAGTTTGCCTCAGATATTTGGCTACTCTTAAGTACAATTGTGGGCACAACTGAGCCAAAGTAAAGTATCTAGAAATCTCATAGATTTCCATAGGAAAATTAAGCACAATTATGCATCAGCCTCTGAATTGCATCCAAGGCATACTCAGAGTAGACCAACTGAAAGCAATTGATATGAGTACTTTATGTGCATTTATTTCAGTGGGCCTACTTTGAGTATGGCTTAATTGAATGCAATCCTGTGTGTATGAAGAAAGGTAGAATCTGTCTCCTTGTAATTTTTCCTCTGGGCAAAACTGAAACCAGATTTCCTATGAATACTTATTTGGAGTGCTGTTGCTGAAACAAAAAGACCTGCACCAGAGGTGGGAGAGCACATAACAAATAAAAGATGTCAGAGATTTCGTGCTGCAAAATTTTCAACAACATTTTCAAGTATATTTTTCCATAGGAAACTTTTTGCCCCTCTTTCATTAGAATTAGAATGAACGTTAAAGCTTCCTATCAAAAACTATAATTAAAAGTGCTATGTACTTCTAGTCTGGCATTTAGTTTCATGAACCCTGAAAAGTAAAATGGGGTGGTTCTTGTGGATGTTTAAGGATTAGAGAGGTTAGATGTTTCTTGTTGCTCCTGAACTGTATAATAACAGGCTGCATGTTTCTCTCTGACGGACTGTCAATCATGGATTTAATTACCTAATTACTAGGGTTGTTACTAGTTCATTCTGGCTAGCAAACATAGAGGTAGAGGTCCTAGCAATTTGTCGGTTGACCAAGTTCCATTTATTTTTCTCCACCAGAAGCAAATAAATCAAATGCAACCTTTAAGTAGCAAACAAGGGTTAAGGTTGGTTGCAAAACAGGTGTAAACTAATGGGCAAACCCAAAAGGCATGGTGAGAAAGTATGCAAGTTGTTTTTTATTGGTACTGCATAGGACAAATAGTCATGACAGGTGCTGAGAACCAGGGAGACCGTGTAGGGCAGGGTGCAGATGGAAATGGCACAGTAAGAAAGGGAATATCCCAGGTACCTGTTCCAATTTATGCCTATTCTGACTTGCCTGGTATTTGGTAGGCTTGGCACAAGGTGCTGATCTTTGATAGAGGCCATGATAAAGCTAAGCCAAGCAGCTCTTAGCTGGGCATTAAGAAAAAAAGAGACTGTAACTCAATGGTCAATCAAGTTTCTCATGCAAAAGGTCCTAGGTTCAGTCCCCAGCATTTCCAGATAAAGCACGGTTGGTTCCTGTCTGAGACCCCAGAAAAGTGCTGCCAGCCACTGTACAATACTGAGCTAGATGGTTCGCAATACTTCAACAACTTCCTATATGCCTATATCATTTATCACTGTGTTGCGGAAGGGGGCCATATCTCCAGGAAGATATTCACACAATCTAGATTCAAGTGGTGGTTCACTCTGGTTCAGGACTGCTTTCTGAAGTTGGTTATCCTGAGATCCACCTACGAAGATCCCTGGAAGAATTTAATATTTCACTGGGGAAAGATTCCCTTGGAATTCCCTACCTATCCTTAAGTACTGATAAACTTCCCAATTGTACTAACATACTAGCCCCATATTTGTGTGTGTGTGTGCTTATTCCATCTCTATGGCTTTGGTTGCATATAGGTAAATTTTGCCCATAGTCATTCTGCACCTTGTATTTCATAATCCTAAAGCTGCATAAACAGCTTCCATGTACGTGTGTATTCAATTCACAGTTGTATTGCATTGCAGAATTTATAGATAAATTCAATTCTCATATGTACTCTGAATGCATGGAGCGTTTCCTAGACAAGCAAGCAACAGATCCCATCAGAGGAATGCACATTTGGTAAATAATGGTGACCATTTTGGGACACTCTTCTGTCACTAGGTAGATCCAATTTTAACTCTCAGTTCCATTTTAAATAGAACTGAACAACAATTCTAGTACATTCCAAGGAGTTTGGTGGTCACATCAATTTTTTTTGCCTCATCCGAAGGAAAGCTTTGTATTACATACTGTTTAAAGCATTAGTCTTCATCTAGTGGGTCAGGCCTGACATAAGGTCATATCAGTGACCACATTTGCTCATCAAAAATAGAAGAACAAGAGAGGGGGCTGAGGAGGATAGGAAAGGAGAATGCATTTCCACAATAAATTAAATAAATTATCTGTGAGTGTAGCACAGGCTTAGTGTGGATGCTTTGGTTAGGGCAAAATATGGGTCCTGGCCTGGGGAAAACCCCACTCTGAAACTCAGAGATGTGTTCCTAAGAATAGGCATGATTCACATTTGCAAACAGGCTTTTGTAATTGGTAGCAAGCACTATCCTGAGCACCCCATTGCTCTGCTTTTGGAAAGTTAAGTATCCCTGGAGCTTGTGCTGCTGTCTCCTGGTGTTACAAGCAAACAAAGTAGTCAATTATTGTATGCTGGGCATGTAGGGATGGGCAATAAATTGATTTAGTTATATTTTAATGCAAAACTCTGTAAGTTGCCTTCCTGAATTAATATGTGAACCAAAATGCAGCTAGCCATTGAAATGTGTACTTCTCCAAATTTTGTGATGCAGTTTTCTGACCAAAAAAAGGGTCCAAAAATGAGCATGTGCAGACAGAAATACAGGAGAAAATATCACCCCAGAGTCATTATATTTGTGAAAACTGCTTGCAAAAATGCATATATTAGGCAAAATTGTGTACAAAATGCATTCAGCATTAGGGAAAATGCTTCCTAAAATGCATATGGATCTTTGGTGCTGACTTTTTTTTTTTTGTGAAAATGGGATGAACCAAACTTTCTTGGGGGAAAATGAGAAACTGAGATAAAGTGAAATGGACAGATTCATCCATCCCTGTGGCCCATGGCCGTTGTTGCCGCTGCAGAAGGATGTAGAGCTTAAGAGTCCCTTGCCACATAAGGGATGGGATTTACTGTGTGAGTGTGTTTTAGAGCATCAGAGCCCAGCAGGGAAAGATGGGCTTGGGGAGCTGACATCTTCCAACAGGAGGGAAATGGAGCTGATTCTACCCCACCCCCTACTTGGGCCATTCTGGACACCTGGCTTTTGCTTGCACTTCGATTGCCTGAATGACAAGGAAGTATGAGGATATAGTTGGAAGGATGAACATTTGAGGAAATTGCTCAGAAGGATACATGGAGGAATTTGATCATTTGGGGAGGAAAGAGCAACATGACTCAGAGGAGCAGATGGAAGCTATTGTGGCCAAAAGGCTCCATTTCCTAAAAGATTAAAATGAAGCAGATTTGCTTCAGCAACAGATTTGCACATTAGGGAAGACAAGCAACTTCGTGTTTTCTCTTTTGCTGAAAGCAGCACATTGTGGCTTCAGCAATTCCTTCAGCTGAAAAAGTGCTTCTGGTGAAGTGGCGCTGCAGCACGTAAAGGCTTGTGCCATAACACATCTGTTAGTCTTTAAGGTTGTCACACTTGCTGCGACAGATACACACAGCAACTCCTCCAGAATTGGTCCTTAGGTTATGTGTATCTTGTTTTAGTTTTCCACAGATGAACACATAGTGCAATATTGTTTTCTTAAGATTTGCATGATTCTGTTGGGTGGCTGTTTACAAGCACTTTAAAAAAAATGTAGTAATAATGCACTTATTACTCAATTGTCATGTTGATCCAGCATTCCCAAGCTTGCACATGTCCTTTATCATATATGACTTCAACTCTCAAATTACACTATAGAATAAGGTTACCAGGTGTACCCGTTTCCTGGGGACAGTCCCCAGATTTACAACTCAGACCCCATACAAAATCCATTGAAGTTGAAAAGTGTCCCCCGATTCATGGGGGGGGGGGAATCTGGTAACCTTACTATAGAAGCATAATATTGGGGTTCTTTAATCTGGAGTTCATTATACAGTGTGAGGGATATCACACCATACCTGTACTTGCTTTAACTACATAGATAATGTAGCAAAAAACAAACAAACCACTGAGTCCCAATTTCGGGTTAAAAAAAGGACAATGTTTATTTACAGAATCAAAAGGGCAATCAACATGCAAAATGGCTTCGCAGTCTGGAGCGCCAAATGCAGTGTTTGTAGAAAAGTAAAATGATCACTTCCATTCTCTTGGCAAAGCATGTTTCTCTCTAGGCCATGCCCCTCCCCTCCCTTGGCCACTCCCTTTCTCCCTAAACCACACTCCTCAATGGCCTTGCTTCACCTCCACCCCCACAAGTGCTATTGGCTGGCTGGAATGTGTCTTTGAACTGTGATAATTCATCTTGCTTGCTTTGCTGTGGGATGGAGAGATGTGTGTGTAGGAACCTCCGGCTTTTACATTGGTGGAATGTAGCCTACTGCAGTGGTTTCCAAACTCCTCCTGCCCCAAAACTACTTGAAAATTGCTGAGGCTCTTGGCAGACCACTTAATGCTTTCTGTGCCTTTTTTGTGCCATTGTAATGTTGCGTTAGATCAGGCATCCCCAAGCTCAGCCCTCCAGATGTTTTGGGACTACAACTCCAATCATCCCTAGCTAACAGGACCTGTGGTCAGGGATGATGGGAATTGTAGTCCCAAAACACCTGGAGGGCTGTGTTTGGGGATGCCTGCATTAGATGCTGTTTGCTTTTTAATGGCATCTGTATTGCTCCTTTTATTTCTAACACATTGTGTTTTGTTGTGTTAACAATGTGAATTCCATACATTGTAATGCAGTAAAATGCAATAGAGGAAATGCAAGAAGCAGTACAGTTCCCTGTACATTTCCAAGCACAATTCAAAGTGTTAGTGCTGACCTTTAAAGCCCTAAACGGCCTCGGTCCAGTATATGTGAAGGAGCATCTCCACCCCCACCGTTTAGCCCGGACCCTGAGGTCCAGCGCCGAGGGCCTTCTGGCGGTTCCCTCACTGTGAGAAGTGAGGTTTCAGGGAACCAGGCAGAGGGCCTTCTCAGTAGTGGCGCCCGCCCTGTGGAATGCCCTCCCTTCAGATGTCAAGGAAATAAGCAGCTATCTGACTTTTAGGAGACATCTGAAGGCAGCCCTGTTTAGGGAAGTTTTTAGTGTTTAATGCTGTATTGTGTTTTTAATATTTGGTTGGGAGCCACCCAGCCAGATGGGAGGGGTATAAATAAATATATTACTATTATTATTATTATTATTTATTAGACACTTGAAAATCAATATGAATGTTTAATGCAATGAATGTGCTGCCTTCCACCATCAGCCACAAATGCACAGACATGCTGCAGATCACTTGAATGGAGCTTGTGGACCACCAGTGGTCCATGGGCCACAGCTTAGGCAACCTTGGCCCTCTGTGCAAAAGTAGGAGTCACATCTGTTGCTCTGACGGCCTTTGCATCTGGCCTCACCCACTTTGGCCTCTGACCCTGTCCACCACCGGCCAGTGGCCCCTGGAAGGTGACTCATGAGGTAATGAGGGCTGAATAGGGTTCCTCACACCTACTGTAAAACTTTTACAAGCATGGTGATATTTTTAAGCCTCTATATTCAAGCTGGCTCTTTCCTCTTTCAGCCTTTTCTCTGTGGCATAATAAGCTGGGATCTACCGGTACTTCTGAAGACAAAAGGCTAAATAACAGTTAGCAGTGCTTATTATATATAAAAACAGAAAAAGCTTGTTTAAGAAGCCCTAGGTTTCCTGAAGTCAACGTTCTTTATGCCATGCTTTTGGTGAAATAATGGATGAAAGAGATATTTAAAAAGATGCATTAATTGCTGTGAGCCACATTACACAATCAAGTCTTGGCAACTCAAAAGCAGCAGGTGGGAAAGGGGTGGGGGCAAAGACTGGTGAAGAGGGGAGGAGAAATAATGATTTCACAGAAAGGAGAAGGGAGTAGGGGTCCTGGCAAAGAGCCAATATTTGCTAACCTGTTGAAGGGTTCGGTTGTAAAAGAACTGCCAACACAAATACAGGCAGTTACGAAAGCTGAAACGGAGCAGAAAAGATATAGCACTTGATCTCTGGGGGGGAAAGTAAACATTCAAATAAAATGCTGAAAGCTTTCACTTTGAGGATCACTTGACCTTATGGGAAGAGAATGTGGCCTTAAAAATCTATGTTCTCACTCAAACCTTTGAGAATGGTACCTCTGATCGCAAAACCATAGGCATCTAAATAGCCACTGTGGGAAAGTTTACAGGGTGATGCTGGACTAGATAGGCTACTAGATGGTCTAGTTCCGATATTTGTGTGAAGAAATAATGTGGTGATGCATCCACTCTAGAAATATAGCTAAAACTCTCCTGGGAGTGATTTCCATGTTCACAGTAGATAAAAAATGTGCCACCACAATAATAGCAAAAAGAGTTCCATAAATGAGGTACCATGTGGTTCTCTTCCCTAGGGATGGGGAAGAAATGTGTTCAGTTCCCATTATAATGCAAATAGACCATATTCACACTTCCTGAATAGTATGCAAACTGAAACACATCTCTTCTTTGAAGTTCGCACTTTTCAGAGCATCGCAATGCAGTTCTCCAGCAAAAGAATCCATACATAAATGCACATATTAATAAAATGCAGGTGCTAGTAACATATAAAAATGCATTCTATCATGTATAAAAAGCCTTTCTTATTGTCCTCTTTAAAAATATCTTTTAGCTGCCTGTGATGCAACCAACTTTGAAGATCTTTTATTTCATCATATTCTAGTTTCCCTTCCTGGTCTACTAACAATTCTCTATATGTCGGCCATTCTCCCTTTTTTCCAATGTTTTTAATGATAACGCCTCAATAGGTGATAACCACCAAGGTGTTTGGGGTTCTAATAGTTCTTTATATTTGTCCCATACCTTGAACAACGCTCTTCTTATTATATGATTGTGGAATCTTTTATGGATTTTTGTTTTTCCATACCATAGATAAGCATGCCATCCACACCCATTGTCATGTCCTTCCAAGTCTGTTATCTCTTCTCTGTCAGATTTGATCCAGTCTCGGATCCATATTAGGGTTGCAGCTTCATAATACAATTTTAAATCTGGAAGTGAGAAACCACCTCTCTCTTTCACATCTGTAAGTATCTTATTTTTTATCCTCAGTTTTTTCCCATTCCAGACCAATCTTGAAATTTCTTTTTGCCATTCTTTGAAGCATGCAGTCCCTGCTATTATTGGTATTGTCTGAAAGAGAAATAACATTCTTGGAAGCACATTCATTTTTATTGCTGCAATCCTTCCTAAAAGGGATAGACTCATCCTGTTCCATATTTGAAGATTTAACTTCTAGCCAAACTTTTTCATAATTATCCTTATATATGTTAATATTTTTTGCTGTTAACCATATACTTTACTTTTTTGTGGGCTTCTATTCCTATCTTTTCTGTTATTTCTTTCTTTTCATGTTCTTTAATATTTTTTATAACATCTTAGTCTTGCTTTTGTTTAATTTAAGCCCTGCCACTTGACCACACTCTTGAATCTTTTCTATTACTTTAGGGAGAGAACTTTTTGAATCTTCTACCGTAATTACCAGATCATCTGCAAAGGCCTTCAATTTGTGTTCACTCTTCTTTACTTTTAGTAATTCCTACTATTTCCTTATCTTTTCTTATATTTCTAGTCAACACTTCTAGGATCAGAATGAACAATAATGGTGATCATGGGCAACCTTGTCTGGTCCCTTTTTGTGTATTACATTTATTTGTTGTTACCCGATTTACAATTATCTTTGCATTCTGCTCTGAGTAAACAGCCCATATCCCCCTGTTACAGTTTACTCCAAAACCCATCTGCTCCATCACCCTTTCCATGAAGTCCCAAGAAACATTATCAAATGCTTTCTCCGCATCTATAAACATCAACACTGCCTTCATTTTACATTTTTTAAATTTCTAAGCCCTTCCAAAGAATTGCAGGCTGGCATCAAAGTGAGTAAAACAATACCATATTATGTATTCTACATAATTTTCAATGTTGTTAATGGTTTTCAAAGTTTTCACTGTTTTCAATGTTTGAAAACAGTGAAAACTTTGAAAACCATTAACAACATTGAAAATTATGTAGAATACATATTCTAAACAAAATGTCTACAGAAGGAGCATATAGGAGAAATACAAATGAGAATGTGTGTGAATCTTCATACAGACTTTTTATATTAGCACAAATCTGCAAAAACCAGAATTTAAGATTGGGAAACTGAGCTCTTGAAAGAAGCAGAGAATGACAAAGTCATGTAGCCATACTTTCCATTCATTTTAAAAAATTCATTTACAACAACCGTATGAGCTTGGTAAGGTTGAAGACCATGTAGTGACTTCCATGGCTATGTAGCCATAACCTAGCCCCTGCAACTCCTAGTCCAAATTTAAGCATTATCCCATGCATTGTGCTGTTTTAAGTATCTCAATTAGTCTGGGGATCCCTCTCCCACCAAGAAATATCCTCTTTCACACAAACATTTGTACATGTGATGAGACAGCATCCTCCTGTGTTCACTGTAATCTGTGAACATGCTTCTTGATCTGTAGACCTAATTCTTCTCACTGAGCTACCAAAAACCTTGTGGCCTTTTTGTTTACCTTAATAGTAATTTATTTCTAATACCCCACCCAGTTGCCCTAGCCACTCTGGGTAGCTTCCAACAAAAATACAGGAAAAACAGCAATGACATCAAACATTAAAAGCTCCGCGATATAGAGCTGCCTTCAGAATAAGATAATAATTTTGCCCGACAACATTCAGATGGCAGCAGTGGCAGGTACAAGCAAGCCTGTGTTGCGCCTCTGTTCTTGCGCCATGTGTCAAAAGCTAGCTAGACAATCTTGTACAATATTATGCTGCCTAGACAGAGATGTGATGAAGATTACTGAGTTAACTGTGAAGTACTTGGATCACTCAGAATATACACTACAGTGTATAAATGCTAAGTTATTATTATCATTAATCAGCTAACATCCCAATGCTTTTAGATGTTTTTAATTGTTTAAAATAAAGGTTTGTTGTTGTTTTTTGTTTAACTTTCTGTGTGTTTGCTGCTCTGGACGACTCTGGGATGAAAGGCGGGGTATAAACATAAATAAATAAATATTCCAATATTCTTAAAGTAGGCCCACTGATTTTGTTGGGTCTGCTTTGAGAACTGGATATCACCTATGATTTAGGGGCAGGGGGGAGTGGCAGGGGTGAGATCTCAAACCAATTTGTCTTCAGAAGATGCAAATGCAGTACGGTATTTCATTACCCTTCTTTAGCATTAGAAAGGAGAGGCAGAGGAGGTGCGTAAAATGACTGATCCCCTGTACGATGAGAGGGGAGGATTAAGGCAGTTGTGGGAAATAAGACATTAGAGAGCCAATTGGAAGGCAATGTGGAGGGTCCCACACTTTAAATCTATGTTGGCCGAGATGAAGGAATTGATGCTCAAGCTAGTGCTTAGGTGGCACTGAACTCTCACCTGGCTTTTTGCTATACAGTGGTACCTCGGGTTAAGAACTTAATTCGTTCCGGAGGTCCGTTCTTAACCTGAAACTGTTCTTAACCTGAAGCACCACTTTAGCTAATGGGGCCTCCCTCTGCCACCACACAATTTCTGTTCTCATCCTGAAGCAAAGTTCTTAACCCAAGGTACTATTTCTGGGTTAGCGGAGTCTGTAACCTGAAGCGTCTGTAACCAGAGGTACCACTGTATAAACAGGGAGCTGTCAGCATTATGCTGGATCGGGTGTCCGATCCTGAGTATGCTTATACATATCTGGTGGGAACACCCAACGGTGAACAGGTTCAGGCGATGTGTCTTTGTAGTTATTTCAGAGGTTCTTCATCAGGAGATACAGATTGAACCAGGTGTGGCCTTGCAATCCTTATTTTGTGGCAAAACATGCCTGTAGTATATAAAACCGTGATAACTCACGGCGGCCCATTGGAAAGCTACATGGGAGTGCACATTAAGACGCTGACGTGATAGTGATTGGTATTTAGCATTAGCGTGATAAGCTCACACAGAGAAAGCGCTTTCGGCACTGATCAGTTTCCTTTTGTTTCACATGCTAACTCCTGTCTAGAAGAAACTAGACCTCCTAATCTTCAGATGTCTTTTTGGAGGGCTCACTTGTCCTCATGCATTTGATATGCAGTGTCTGCCTCTTTGAAAACTGCTCTTACTACTCCATATATGACCTCACATGTGGTGGCTAGTTACTGGCCTGTTGATTGGCTACTGTGGTCACAGGATGCAACCTGTATGTGTGGTGTGCAACCTCTAACTTGTGTTGTAAGGTTTTCTATGCTGGAATATGTTATTATTAAGTTCTAAAAATGAAACTCCATTTATTTTTCTGATGTGAGTCCTTAGGCCACCTTCCTTTGAGCCTGGCAATTCTGGCTCATATTTGGCAAGTGTAAAAATATAACACAAACTATCCCTCATCTAGCAGAACACTATGCATATGTTCACTTGGAAGTATATCCCAGTGAACTGAATGGCGCTTGCACTCCCAGGGTTAAGTGTGCATAGGATTTCAGTTTTAGATGCCACACCATGATTTGTCTCTCAGGTGCTTAATTCGAACACACTCCTTTCTGCATCAGAGAAAACAGGGTGCATCAGCAGTTAGGAACCACAGCCAAAATAGTTACAACAATGAAAGAGAGAGAGAAGAAAATTGTAGAAAGTATTCTTTTGGAAAGGTGGCTTTTCAACTGCACAATGGGGAGCTTTTGTGCGTGTGAATGTGTGTATACCCTCTGCTATAGGGAGACATCCAAGGAGGAGCACAGCTCAGCCTTCTGTTGCCTATGCTTAACACACTCAAACCAGCTCTTTTCTGGAGGGTGGGGATTGGAATGCTTGCCAAAACGAATCCTTTGCTAGCCAAGCAAGTGGCTGCCCTCTCTTCATGCAATCAAATGCCTCTCCACCCCCACCCCCACCCCCACCACGGCTGCTCATGAGCCAGAGTTGTTGGCTCTGTCCCTGCTCTTTGGCGATCCATCCTAATGAAGAGGCAAGAACTTCAGCATACGTGGAGGTGTGTGTCTGCTTGCATGGAGCTGAAAAGATCCCAGAGTTCGCACTTGACAATTAACTATGGGGTTCTTTTGTTCTTTGCTTTTCTTTCCCCACTATTAACATTTTTATTAGATTTTCAGTTTTCAGACTGCATTCAGCTGACTAAGGCAGCTTTGCCGCATCCCTTGGAAATATTCATACTTGGGGCTATGTGCAGCTAGACTTGGTCCTACACGAGGTCGATGGAAAAGTAACATCTCTCACATTTTCTTGGTCAGAAGGAAATATCACATTTCCTGTTTTTTCTCTTGTTTCTCATTCCCCAGTGTCCCCAAATCACCCAGCCGATGTTAAGCTTGATGACACTGTCGATGCAAAGATAATCCACAGCAATACTATATGCCATAGTACAGTATACCGAACAAGCTAACCCAGGCATTCAGTTTTTCTTGGCTTCTATTCATCATCCTCTCTCCCTCCCCAGATTTAACCTAGTTTTGAAAGAGAGTGAGAGAAGTAGCAAAGCAGGGCCAATGAATGAGGCAGTAACAATTCTGTGATTTCTTTGGAGAGCAATGCTAGACACCTTTAAATGCAGAGAGAGTCCTCTGCCTTTTTCTCTCTCTCTTTCCTTTGCCAAAGCGCTTTTTATCTGTGGGAATAAAAAGGGAGGCAGGTCAGCCTAGTTTCTGTTGCCAAATAAAAGCATGAATAAATTAGGCTATTATTAGTAGGGAAGGGGTGGGGTGTGTGTGATGATGATGATGATGATGATGATGGGGGAGAATCTGTATCTATCCCTCAAATAATTTTATCTTCTGTCCCAACAGTTTGGACGTGCTAGAAAAAGGCTGTTGTTTATTGCCTACTTTTCTGAAAAAAGAAAAGGTTTAGTACTTTTATTAACTGGGAAAGATCTTCATTGTTCCATTAGGCTTTCCCAAATCCCCAAATCACAACACACATTCTTATTTATTAGAAATTACTCATTCGGGAAGCAACACAAGGGGGATGGGGAATAACTTATATTCTGGAAAGAGGGTAATTTTTATTTATCCCCCGCCCTCCTTCTGCCAATCCTGCCTTTGGCCTTCTCCTTTTCTGGCTTAAGGCAGAGAAGAGGCAGAAGGTCTCCTATTAGCCTGAATTAGGAAATGTAGACCCTGGTGCCAGCCACTCCGAAACTTTAATCCAAGTGAAGATTTTAATTGTATCTGTTTTAACAATCATTCGAGCAGTTTTATGGCAGGCAGGACATGACAATTAGGGACATTGGTTGGGGGAAAATATATAATCTGTTCATTAGCCTAATAAAGTCTGGCTAAGCTTGCTTATTCAGCGACTAATAATAATCCTACTATTAGCACCGCACTAGGAGCCAAGGTATTAAAATATATACAGCTTACCGGTATCACAATAGGAATATGGGTCAGCATAGGGCTTATCCAGATGATCAGTTCAAAGTATGCCTCTACCACATTTTAGCCCTGATGGGATAGTCCTGCATTCCCTGTTCGAAGGTCTTACTGTTGTAAGACACCCAGCTCAGCTATAGACATAGTGGATGGGGCAGTAACATTGATGCACAGGGGACATGGGAGTATGCATGCTTCTGAGGCTCCCTATTTTTAAATGGAAGCCCTTGGGTTATAAAGCAGAAAGACGCATGGAAGATGTATGTGTCTATAGTTTAGATGTATTCAAGTCTCCAGGGCCAGATGAACTGCATCCAAGAGTATTAAAAGAACTGGCAGATGTGATCTCAGAACCACTGGCAGTCATCTTTGAGAATTCCTGGAGAACAGGCGAAGTCCCGGCAGACTGGAGGAGGGCAAATGTTGTCCCTATTTTCAAAAAGGGGAAAAGAGAGGATCCAAATAATTACCGCCCAGTCAGTCTGACATCAATACCAGGGAAGATTCTGGAGCAGATCATTAAGCAAACAGTCTGTGAGCACCTAGAAAGGAATGCTGTGATCACCAATAGCCAGCATGGATTTCTGAAAAATAAGTCATGTCAGACTAACCTGATCTCGTTTTTTGACAGAATCACAAGCCTGGTAGATGAAGGAAACACAGTGGATGTAGCCTACCTTGATTTCAGCAAGGCATTTGACAAGGTGCCCCATTATATTCTTGTAAAGAAGCTGGTAAAATGCGGTCTTGACTATGCTACCACTCAGTGGATTTGTAACTGGCTGACTGACCGAACCCAAAGGGTGCTCATCAATGGTTCCTCTTCATCCTGGAGAAGAGTGACTAGTGGGGTGCCACAGGGTTCTGTCTTGGGCCCGGTCTTATTCAACATCTTTATCGATGACTTGGATGATGGACTCAAGGGCATCCTGATCAAATTTGCAGATGACACCAAACTGGGAGGGGTGGCTAACACCCCAGAGGACAGGATCACACTTCAAAACGACCTTGACAGATTAGAGAACTGGGCCAAAAACAAACAAGATGAATTTTAACAGGGAGAAATGTAAAGTATTGCACTTGGGCAAAAAAAATGAGAGGCACAAATACAAGATGGGGGACACCTGGCTTGAGAGCAGTACATGTGAAAAGGATCTAGGAGTCTTGGTTGACCACAAACTTGACATGAGCCAACAGTGTGACGCAGCAGCTTAAAAAGCCAATGCAATTCTGGGCTGCATCAATAGGAGTATAGCATCTAGATCAAGGGAAGTAATAGTGCCACTGTATTCTGCTCTGGTCAGACCTCACCTGGAGTACTGTGTCCAGTTCTGGGCACCACAGTTCAAGAAGGACACTGACAAACTGGAACGTGTCCAGAGGAGGGCAACCAAAATGGTCAAAGGCCTGGAAACGATGCCTTATGAGGAACGGCTAAGGGAACTGGGCATGTTTAGCCTGGAGAAGAGGAGGTTAAGGGGTGATATGATAGCCATGTTCAAATATATAAAAGGATGTCACATAGAGGAGGGAGAAAGGTTGTTTTCTGCTGCTCCAGAGAAGCGGACACGGAGCAATGGATCCAAACTACAAGAAAGAAGATTCCACCTAAACATTAGGAAGAACTTCCTGACAGTAAGAGCTGTTTGACAGTGGAATTTGCTGCCAAGGAGTGTGGTGGAGTCTCCTTCTTTGGAGGTCTTTAAGCAGAGGCTTGACAACCATATGTCAGGAGTGCTCTGATGGTGTTTCCTGCTTGGCAGGGGGTTGGACTCGATGGCCCTTGTGGTCTCTTCCAACTCTATGATTCTATGATTCTGTGATTCTAAGTTGATTAAATCTGAGGCAAAGATGCTGTGGAGGGCAGGGGAGGAGAGACTAGAAACATCACACTTTCCCTTGAGTTCCAGTTCCTGTGCAGGGTTCCCACTTAGCAGACTATGCCCTGATGCTAGCACAACAACACAGTGTGGGCATGTGGGGAGAATCGTTTTGTTCCTTATCATCAGTGGTGTCACTGGCACTGTCCAATAGATGCCCATGACACTTCCCCAATTACATTCCAGCTAACAATTTTTTTAAAATGATCTAATTGCTGGGGGAAAAGAATTGTATTTTTCAAGCAACAATAACTGCTGAGAAAACGCCATATCCTGAAATAGAAACTCTTCCTTTTTTGAAACTATGAGGATCCTGTTTTGCAACAAAAGAAGAACTGCACATTTGTTGGGTGATGTGCACACAGTTTGGAAAGATCGTTACTTGTTCTTTTGTTTTTGTTATCAGCTCCATATGTCTCCTGAGAAGTGAAAAACAAGCTTCACCAGGCTAACCACAACACACTACAAAAATCCCAAACTCCAAATGTTTTAGAAGTAGACGCCCCCTCCTTGGATTTTTATTTTTTTTAAAGGTTGTGTGAGGACATGGAAACTGCTTACTTATAGTGATGGATGGTCTTGAAAAGCAATTGATTTTTTTCCATGGGTAATTCACCCAATTTCAGCACAAAAGAGCTTTGGCTGTATATCAGATATGAACAGAGGCTAATTGTCTTATTATATGGCTTTCCTGTGCTGAGCTGCTCATGGAGACACACGTCTCACAGAGTATGATGAAACTAACATCTAACACAAGAACACCCACCTAAACCACATACATGCCGAGCCTCATTTTTTAGGCACATTGCTTTGGTTTTTTTGCTTACTCTGTAACTTTTATTTCCATGGTGGGGGTGGAAAAAAATCCAGCCTGCATGGTCAGCAGCCTTTTATTAGTTCTTTGCTCATTAAAATGACAGAAATATAACTTCATTGTGTCCGTCTTCTTAAAGCAATGCCAAATTGTTAAGGCCTTTCTGGACACATATGTTTAGCATAATCATTGGGTGCTTGTTAGTTGCCACGCAGGATTCAGATGCTTTTTATAAAAACATCATTCTGCCATTCCAAAATACACTTTAGAGCAATGCTTATATCAGATCAACCAAAACATTACAAAAAAAAAAGTGTGCAAACATTTGAGTTCTACAGAACCTTCTATCAGGTTAGATCCTGGTAAACAAATTATATTTCTGGAAAGCCAGGAGTGTGGTTTTTGTATGTAACACTCATGTTTCAAATTTTGGTACCAGATTTTGATTCCAAAGTGAATTTGCTTAATTTTAGCGCATGTGAATTTCTGCATTTAAACATGTGGTATTTTCAGTGTTGTGAACTTCTGCCTGCTTTCTAGTTATGGCTGTAATTTTTACCTATCCCATATGTCATTTGCATATTTAACAGAGAAATAAAATTTGACCTTATCCTTGAGGTTGGTGGAAGATCCCCTCTGACGTACACAATAAGAATGACAGCCATGTGACGTGTAAAAGTAAGCCTGATAAAAGTGACCTCCTCAGATAAACCCCAGATCGCACGGCAGGTTTTTCCAAATCCTGTTACGTGTGCGCCTATTGCATAACTGTCAGAATCTAGCACACTGACCTACAACTGATGCTTTTAAACACTCAAGAAGTGTTCGCTCATGGTACTGGCACCACATGGAAAGATCCTTTGAGTCTAGACTGGAGGGTAGTTTTAATTGGATTCCAGTGGCTTTATATAAGTGTGGGGGCTGGGGCTTAATTCCAAGACAATGAAGCAAGAGGAGTAAAGGCCACCTGCTTGTTTGCACCTGGTGGACAAAGCAGCTCTCGATCGGCACAAGAGGAGCAGCTCCTGTATTTCATTTGTTCGTTCCGCAACCAACAGGGAGCCCAGGCTCTTAGCGCAGATCTGTTTTCACTGGGCACTTAGGAATGTTGCATTGAATTGCTTTGTCATTTTCTGTGGGAAATCATGAACCAGTTCTGCATCCAGGCCATTTTACAAAAGCTTTTTTTCCCTTTTCTTCAGAAGAGCATCCACAAAATCACCATGAGATGTTATCTTTGCTAACTTTCCGTGTCACGGCATGACAACCGTTTCTATGAATGTTTGAATTCCACAATATTCACTAGGACTTGCTTTTAAATAAGTGTGCATAGGATTGATTGATTGATTGATTTATTACTTGCTTACCACATTCATATCTCACCCTTTTGCCAAAAAGGTTCTCAGAGCAGTTTAAGGAACTGATTTCCCTGCCCTTAAGCTCACAATCTATAAAGACATGACACACAAGGAAAAACAGAATGAAAATGTAGAGAGAGAAAACAAGTTCAAACACAGGTTCTTAAAACTGCAGTTCTTAATGTAGGTCTGGAGCTGGTCAGTGACTGGATGAGAGACGGCCTTAGCGCCCTATGTGTTCTGCCATGATGGAAGAAAGGTGGGGTGTAAATAAATCAGTATGCCAGATTCCACACTGGGCTGTGTGGAAGCTACTGCTTCTCAGATCAATCCCATGCATGCCTGTCTGAATACTGCACACAGTCTTATCTGATCATCCTCATCTACATGTTTCTAGTATTCATACACGAAAAAGCTATGGGGGATTAAAACACAGATAATCACTTCCCATGCAACTTGGTGTTTGTCCATGTTCAAACACAGACATATGCAAAGTGTGCTGCAATGAGGGATGGAGGAGAAATTCAGTTCAGTTTTCATATAAAGTTTCATATAAAGTTTTCATAAATATTTTTCATCAAATATGCTCTTTTCAGAACAACATGAGAACTCTGAACTAAATAATTCTCACTTAGCTGAATTCTGTTCCGAATTCTCCAACCAATGTTTACAAAAATGCATCTGTTAGGGGAAAGTGTGCCTGGAAAGGACAATATAAGTGAAAATAACATAAAATGCACATTAGGAGAAATTGCTTTCAAAAATGTGTACACTAGTCAAAACGTGATACAACAGTGGGTTTATTTGGATAAATTTGCACTATAATGCTGAAGAATTATAATGATTTAAAATAAATAAATAAATAAATAAATAAATAGAATTGCTGAAGAATGAATTTCAGATTGTGTGTGTGTGTGTGAGAGAGAGAGAGAGAGAGAGGGAGAGAGAGAATTGGCAGGTCTTTTCATCCCTAGCTGCAACACTTTGGAGAATTTACAGTTGTAAAGAATTCATTCAGTTGCTTGCCAGATGTTGATAAGTGCTTGTCTGGAATGAAAACATGTGATATAATTAATGCTATGGGCACTCTGCTTGTTCAGTATCTGATATCAACCAACGAGTGCAGGGGTGTAACTTTCATTTATTTAATACTTGAACGAATCTGATTTTAAAAAATTGACCCCACCCACCCTGAAGTAATTTATTTCTGCATTCCCATGATGTGACTACCCTCATGCCTGAAATCAACCTAAGCATTTCAGTGCACAAAATGAGCGTTGCCCCCCCCCCCCTTCAATTTGTTACTGGGCAAACTTTTCCATGAAGAGGATCAGATCAGTTTCAAGCTGTCCATCAAAATCCATAGTTCAGACAAGGTAACATTAGGCCTCTGAACATGTTGTTTATTTCACAATATATACCTGACATCACCTTAGGCTAGTGTGCATGTGTTTGTATATGTTTTGTTTCCTTAGTCATCCTTATCTCAAATATTTTGCTTTCCTTATGTTTTTAGATTTCCTCTGACAGTGATCTGGGGTCATTGCAAATCAGAGACTTGTTTGCATGGGGTTTGACGTCACCAAAATAGGCAAAGATGGAAAAGATAGGCCATGGGTGATGGTGGAGTTGTGAAACTTACCACATGCCAGAAATATCTCACATACAGTTCTTCAGTGGGATAATCTCCTAATATCCACCACTCCACCAAAGAGGCCTTTTAAAAATAATGAGGAGCCGAGTGAATGGCCTTGGAGCACCTGATGCTCCTTCATCTTCCAGTGCAAGGAAGACGATGGGATTAGGCCAGGCATAGGCAAACTCCACCCTCCAGATGTTTTGGGACTACAACTCCCATCACCCCTAGCTAACAGGACAAGTGGTCAGGGATGATGGAAGTTGTAGTCCCAAAACATCTGGAGGGCCGAGTTTGCCTCTGCCTGGATTAGGCAATGGGAACATGATGGAAGGGGTCAGAACAGCCAGCATTGTTCCCCTCCCACATGCATTTGGCATTATACACCTGAGGATGGTACGTGCAACCTCAGACTTGGGGACCAAATGTAGCCCTTCAGACCTCTTTTGTAGCCCAGGCTGGAGACACATCTCCTCTCTCCAGGCCTCAGACATACTTTGAACCCCTTGAGTGTTCTTGCCTGGCCTAGAATAAATCCTTAAACTCTCTGAATGCCTCTTGCTGGCCTGGGTGGAGGGTACAGTGCTGTGGGAGACCCTGTGTGGAGATTGGCTTACTGTCCAAAGGTAATTCACATCCGTTGTTCTGCCCACTTTTGCCCCTTGCACCACTTACCGTTGGCATATAAAGCCAACACAAGGGTGCATAGAAGGGAGTGTGGCCCTCAGGCTGAGTATGTTTCCCCATCCCTGGGCTGGTGCCTCTGTGTAAACATGGCTGTATGTCAGCCCAGCGGTCGGCCTACATGTATCTGGCAACTGTAAACTTGTTCCTATTATGCCCAAAGCTGTGCCTGAAAGATTTTAAAAGAAAGTGAGCAATTCCAGGGAGTGGGGCATACCCTCCAACATTTCTCCGATGAAAATAGGGATGTCCCATTCCATAATGATCATTTTACTATTTATACCCCACACATCTTACTGGGTTGCCCCAGACACTCTGGGCAGCTTCCAAGATATATAAAAGCATAGTACCGGTACATTAAGCATTTTTTTTAAATAAAAAAACCCCTTCCCTATACAGGATTGCCTTCAGACGGCTTGTGGGTTGGATAACTCCATACCCTCTGACATTTCTCCAATGAAAATAGGGATGTCCTAAGGAAAAGCAGGACATTCTGGGATCAAATCAGAAACTGGGATGGGTTCTCTAAATTAGGGACATGCCTGGAAAATAGGGACACTCAGAGAGTCCAGTGGTGCAGTTGGATAATTTTTTACTCTAGACTTGATAGTCTTAACACCACTGCTCCCCTTTAGATGGTCATGCGTATCACTTCACTTCCTTCAAGATGTGTTAAGTCAGCCCTGTGGTGTTTGGAGCCCTCATTCTGCTCAGTGGGGGCGTGGACTTTTGCCCTAAAGTTCTGCCCTAATGGCACTACTGACTGCAGGTCTCCAAAAATACTGTTCATCTGGAATGTTTGTCATTTCATTTTGTCTTTTGGGAAGCCAGAATGAAAGTATATCAGCAATTTCCAAATGGTTCAGTTTAGCACAGCAGTATTATTTATGTGGAATGTTGTCTTTTTCTTTTGGGAATCTGTATCTGTGTAAAAGCAGGCTCAGACACAGCATATTGCACCCAGTGCTGGAATAATTAATATAGACTTCAGATTTCCTGTACTAGCACTCTCAATCCACCTGTGGACTGATGGACCAGTGGGGGATTTTTTTTCCTGACCCTTTCCGGCGAATCCTGCAAACTAGGGTAACGTTCCCCAGCGGGACACCTGAAGTGTCATTTGCCAAGAGTAATATGTCACCCATGGAACACGAGAATTAACAGATGGCACCCCATAGAAACTCCAGCTTTAAGAAGCTGCCAACTGTGACAGAGTTTGCACAGGGGGACTGTCAAGGCAATTCTGTTTATCGTCATACTAATGTATTTGTAGGAGGGAAATGATTGCTCTTCTCTGCAACCGCTGACATCTTCTTTCACACACTTTACTCCTTGCCCAGTCGTACCTCAGCAAAAAGTTCTCAGCTTGTCAGACAGCATTTATTTCTCTGTGTCCTAAGAAGTCCTTGCAGGAAGAGTTTTTCAGGTCCTTTGTGGAACCTTGCTACAGCATGGACAGTAATGAATCGAGTATATTTAAGCAGCTTGTCTTGCAGACTGCAAGGTTGTTGCTCTTTGACAATGCAAATGTTTTTTTTTTTAAAATTACTCATTGATTCACTTTCTGTTCACTCAAGCTGATTATTTTACAGAAGTTCTTTATTCCCAAATGGTCCCTCAGTGATGTGTTGAGCTGCACATTCTGCAGAAGAAAATATATGTGATAATGTTACTTTTAAGGATAACATTGATTTGTATATTTTAACTCACTTATGTTATACGGTGACAGTCATGATCTGGGGTATTTTAACTACTTGCCTAGAGAAACAAAGTTTGTGAAGTATTAGTACAGACATTATACTGCTGTGGGAGATGGTAGGCACAAGTTTCAAGATGGAAGGCTGACCAAAAATTGCCTCCCAAGCTTCTTTTATACAAATCAAATGAAATTTGCCAAGTTTCAGGTTAAAGGATCCCATTGCTACAAAAATGAAGGCTGCCTGTTGCCTGGATCTTCCCCAACTCCTCACAGAACATCTACATCATGAGTGGGGAAGTAGATCTGGCTGGTTGGCCAGATAGTTCTTTCCCCCACCCCTGTGCCCAAGTTGGGGAGGGCAGGGCTTCCCACCTGTCAGCTACCTGTCACAGTGGCACCCAGTGACCCACCTTTGCCTGTGTGGTTTGAAATCAAATATTGAGGGCACTAGGAAATATGGTGTCAGGTGTACAGAAGGTGAGAGTGACTTGGCCAAAATGGCCTCATGAGCCAAATGAAGAGAGCTGGTGGATGTAAGTTCTTATCCTCACCTGAAACAAATCCTTAATACGGCATCAGTTTGAGGCTTGAGTGGGCCCTTGGCAAAGCTAGGCCCCTTCTCCGTCAGTGAGTTGAGGCCCTAGTGGTTTTACCTGGTTCTGGTGGTAGCACCCTATGCAGTGTGGAACAGCTGGATCTAGTCACCATTTTAATTTCCCACAATGCCCCAGAGAGGTGGGGGTCAGGGGGCATTATGGGAAATTAAGAGGATGGTTATTCCAAACATTTTTTTTAACTCATTATGGGAAATTAAGAGGATGACTGAACAATCAACCTGGCACTGCTTAGAGTGCTGACTAGAAGGAAAGAGGGTAAGGATAAGTGTCACTGGTGGGCCCTGCTAGATTTCTGGGGCCCTGGTAACTGCTCAAGGATAATAATTATTATTACTATTATTTGTACCCTGCCCATCTGGCTGTGCTTCCCCAGCCACTCTGGGTGGCTTGCAACAAGGGTTAAAAATACAGGTGCTGCTCTGTTGCTGAGCCTGCCTACATGCATGATATTGGCTCATCATTTGCTGTAAGCATAATGAATAATAGTTTTGTATAAACATTTCCATTGATAATTCTTTGGCAGAGAAGTTATGCTCAGGGAGTAAGCTTTCAAACAAACACACACACACACACCACAATTGGAAGACAATTTATAGTGCCAGGTTTCACATTTCTGCATTTCATGAAATATCGCTCATGGAAAAGTGAATGTGGTGTTGCATCCCATCTAATTCCCCACCCCCCACCCCGGCATCTAGTCTAAAATTACATAGTAAGCTTTTGGGGACAGAGACCTTTCGTTTCCTTTCTTTACTCTACAAAGTGCCACATGTCTTGGTGGTGCTATGTAAATAATCATAAACAAACACTGTGATTCTTTTGCTTCATGAGACTTCTGACTCCATGCGGATTTTACAAGGAGAGGAGATGCCATGTTGAAAGGAGGAAATGATAAATGTTTGTGTTCTGATTGCACAGAATTAAACCTATTTGTCAAGTGCCACCTGGTGGTTCAAAAGCATGTGGAGTTTTGTAGTCTTATGCAAAAGGTGAACCCTTCCTTTACAAATGAAGTGGCTTCCTTGATTGTGCCTGTATGAAATGCTTATCGGGGATTTTTCTTCACACATTAATTTTGTTTCACATACACGACCAGCTGGAACTGGATCATAGGCAGAATAGGTTCCTGAACTGAAACACACTGTAGCCAGCATGATAAGTTCTAGCATGTTGGTATTATTGTGAATACTAGACCAGGGGTTCCCAAAATGTGGTCCATTCAAGTAGTCTCTGGCATGTCTGTGAAGAATGGTGGGCACAGTGGCTGCTTCATTGTTCTAAGAACCTGGTAGTCAACTTGGAAGCAGAGAAGGGTGGGTGGGAAGGGGGGGGCACTTGAAAGGAGGGGCGAGGATTAGAAGCATAAAGGACACAATGAGTGGAGCCAGCTTGAAAGGAGTGGAGAGAATGAGGAGACGCAAAAAAAGTGAGAGGACGCAAAAACAAAAGTAATTAAAAATAATATAGCATTACAATTGCAACAACAGGCAGACAAATCATGCCAAGGCCCTCAGCAATTTTCAAGTGGTCCACAAAAACATTTTGGGGGTCAGTGTATGAGACAATTGTTGACGTTACTGCCGAGTCAGACCAGAACAGTATTGTCTGCACAAGGGGTGACTGAAAGGTAGATTTGTGATCTCCTGGTGACACACAGTAGATCAGCAACTGTCTCCCAGTTGCTTAACTATAGTTACAACAGAATTACTCCTCCTCTGCCCTACATTATACTGCTGAAAGGAAGGGTGCTTCCAAATGGAAGGTTTTCCAGCTGTAAGCTACCTAATGTCCCATGCTTCAACAGGTACATCCTGCTATCTTCCTGTCATGTCCACGTTCACCCACTTTTTACAGGGCAAAGCCTGGCCATTCCACTGTACAATATCTAGTGTGGAAGTACCTGAAGCAACCTGGGGTTGAGGGTAAACCTGAAGTGGATTTTTGTGAATAAGGAATGGGTTCAGTGCCAGAACTGAACTGCTCACTTCTATTCCAGCACTCAGAACAAATGGCTAGGCTCAGAATTCTTTGATTCTAAACATTTGTACCTGACTCTGGTTCTAGTAAAAAAGATCATAGCCCACTGGCCAGAAGCCTTAATCGCCCTTGCTCTAAACTGACAGGCAACAACTTTCCAGGATTTCGTACAAGTACCTTTCTCAGCCTTCCCTGAAGATGCTGGCGGTTGGATTTGGATGCTTTTGCATGCAGAGACTGGGCTATGGTCCGTTTCATAGAGTTCTGTGGAAAGACCCTTTGCTGCTGCTATTCTGCCATGTTAACCCGGTGAGATTGCTCTGAAAAATAAGCCTCGAGCAAATATATCTAAGAGGCGTTTTCTGTAGTAGCCCTGCCTAGCGTGGCCCTTCACCAGTGAGAAGGAACACAAAGAGGTTAAGAAGGTCAGCCCCCTCGGATTCCAGTTACCAGGTGGGATATGGAGGATCAAATGTTCTGGTTAGGTACACCTCACACCTATTTAGGCCTGCACATGGACTTGGAGCGGCTTCATACTCGCACAAAGGCAGTAATGTAGCACATTGTATCTCTCGCACGAGAGGAGGGAGAGCTGTGACTACTGGTATGTGACCTTCACTGTTGGGCTGCTCAGGTCCCACTCACAGGTCTCCCTCTTCAGGATGTGATATGGAAGCCAGACTCAAAGGGAAGAGAGAGAGAAACAAAGGAAACTCAGTCATAAGAAGGCTGCTCTGTTTTTCTCCCCTCTTTATCTCCAGGAACAATTTTCCCTTTGATTTTGCTTGGGTTTGTGGGCCGAGACACTGTTCCCTTTTCAAGGACTTACCCTTGAACTGTGCATCCCCCCACCCTCTTTCCTAAGTGTAGCAGTTGACTCAGTGAAAAAGGAAATGGAGCAATTTGGGGTGTATTTCTGTTTGTTCCCAGCTCATTAACTATATAGCCCAATGTGGCTCTATGCATTGAAGGCACATATGTCTGCAGCTAATGTATCTACGATATGTGTACTTTGGGCAAATCTACATACACAGGTTCATCATCAAGCAAAACAGCCATAAAGGGAATATTTTAGAATCTGTGATCTCCTCCACATGACCTGCTTGTTGAGTAGTCATCCTGATTTGCTTACGCAGAGACGAGATTATATCCAGCTTTTATCAAGTCTTCATTCTGATTCATTTGTGTGGGGGTGGGATGGGTGGGTTAATACAACAAAGAGCATTCGTCCTGATTTGCTTGCAGTGTGTTTATCCCATTGATAACCTCTTCATCCCACATTTTTCAACGCATTTCCGTGTCACTTTCCTAATCACAAAAGTCTGTCTCTCTTTTTTAAATCAAATTTGTTGTGCTAGTTCAGCAGAGCTTTTCAATCCACTTTAAGTCACTTTTACTATTAATGGAACAGAAAAGTAGGATATACCGTATTGGCTCAAATATACAGTAAGCCGCACCTGGATATAAGCCACACTTTTAACATTCAAGGTGCGGGGGGAAAGAAAAAAAGACAATACCCGAATATAAGCCGCTCCCTTAAAATTCTGCAGGCACTCACACCCATTCCATTTTACTGTATGCCAGTTTCAGCAGCTATATCATAAAAAGCCAATTTTTGTAAGGTCGCGAATTTAAGCTGCACCTTAACTTTTCATGGTCAGAATTTGAAGGGGGAAAAAGGTGAGGCTTATATTCAGGCCAATACGGTAACTAATGAAGATTTTTTAAAAATCTCAAGATGTATATGCAAAAAACTACAGTGGTGCCTCGCAAGACGAAAAGAATCCGTTCTGCGAGTCTCTTCGTCTTGCGGTTTTTTCGTCTTGCGAAGCAAGCCCATTAGCGGTTTAGCGGATTAGCGCTATTAGCGGCTTAGCGGGCTTAGCGGATCAGCTGATAAGCGGCTTAGTGGCTTAACGGATCAGCTGTTAAGCGGCTTAGCGGATCAGCTGATAAGCGGCTTAGTGGCTTAACGGATCAGCTGTTAAGCGGCTTAGCAGATCAGCTGATAAGCGGCTTAGTGGCTTAACGGATCAGCTGTTAAGCGGCTTAGCGGATCAGCTGATAAGCGGCTTAGCAATCAGCTGTTAAGCGGCTTAGCGGATTAGCTGATAAGCGGTTTAGCGGTTTGGGGAAAAGGGGGGGGGGAGGAAAAAAACACCGCAGGAACTCGCAAGACATTTTCGTCTTGCGAAGCAAGTCCATAGGAAATTCGTTTTGCGAAGCACCTCCAAAACGGAAAACCCTTTCGTCTAGCGGGTTTTCCGTCTTGCGAGGCATTCGTCTTGCGGGGCACCACTGTATAGTGGTTCTCACGTGTACCCTGACGTAAGTGTAGGGTTGGAACAGTGATCAAACCCTATAGTATTCCTGCTTATTTTCCCCACCCCATCTTAAGCTTGGACTATCTAAAGGGCTACCTTTTCCCATATCAAGCTACCTATTGTATATGTTATGATCATCAATGAAGTATTGGAATTCCCCATCTCGGGGCTTTCTTTTGGCCTTCGCTGGTGAAGATACTATCAACAGAACTGCTGCCTGCACATTTGACAGCTGGCAGGTGAAAAAAAGCCAGTGGTATCATTATAGTAATTTCACCAGTAAAAGGAACTCTCTTATGCATATGGTCTCACTTTCCTATCTCAGCCAAGCTCTGTATCTGACTTCTCCTCAAGTAATTTAAGAAGCAATAAAAATCAGGGCAGGTGTCCTTTTCATCAAACAAAATTCTCAGGTATGGGTGATGATGACCTGTAAAGATCAATAAAGTAGTAAACAGATTTATTACTCAAGGGGGGGTGTCTCCAAACAACTCTCAGCACCCTTAACAAGCTACCATTCCCATGATTATTTGTGGGGAGTCATGATTGTTTAAAGAAGTATTATACTGCTTTAAACGTATAGTGTAGACAGAGCTATTGAAATATTTATTCTACCACCTTATTCTAAAGATATCACAGTAGCTTATGTAGGATTCTTGAGCAGTCGCTCATCAGACAGTACTTAAGACCACACTTACTAAACTTCAACAGAACTGCATAACTCACCATTGGACCATTCTCAGGCTAGCTCCAAAGGCATTGTGCATATTGACAACAAACCCATATGTTTGAAGCTGAGCCTGTAGCCATATTTACTACCTAGGCTGATAATATATCAGGTTTGGATCAGGCTGAACTGAATTGATAAAAATTCTAATTCCTCTATAAACCCTTAATTTTTATTTGTATTTTGTTTTCAACACCGCTCAGTTTTACAGCAATGTACAGTTGTGCTTTGTTTTTAGGACATTTTATTGAATGTTGAATTTGTACTGTTTTTACATAAACTACTTATATATGTATATATTTATGAAGACTGGTTTACAAATTTGCTAAATCAATGATGATTTCTTAGATGGCAGATCGACCCTCTCAATCACCCATATCATGCTGCTCTTGATTTAGAACAATAAACAAGATGCATAAAGAGCATCCTGGCAGAAAACAAGATGGTGTCTTTCCTTGACAGCCATTTGGAGTGCACAGCCCCACACTGGTCACACTTAGGGCTCATCAACACTTCTGTTTGCCCTGCCAATTTCCCCAGAGGTAAGCTGTGATTTATCTCTGAATCGGAACAAATGGCAATGGGGTTTTCCATGGGATGCTGTTTGTCCCGATTTAGCACTAAAGAATTGGTTTTCTGGGGGAAAGCACTGGGGCAAAGGCAAAACTATTTGGACCTGTACCTAGAAAGCACAGGACAAGTGTCTCTCTCTCTCTCTCCCCCTCTCAATCACACCCACACCCACACCTGGCATATAAATGGGTGTGCGAAAGTACAAGATCAAATTTCTGTCCATTTGGAATTCAGTGAATTATATGCTTACTGGACCCCCTTCCCAATAGCCAAGCATATGTGCCCAAGATATGAGCACAACAGCAATGAAGTAAAGCAGAAATAAAATCTCTCTCAACCACTCAAACAACTAGAACAAGTCTAAATGTGCCAAACTTTCCCCAGGCTTATATAGCTAAGTAGATGGGATTTTTTTAATGGTCCCCAAAAGCCAGCTTACTCTTCTCACTGCACTGGAAAAGTCTATTTCCTTCCTTGTTGATAATGGCAGTGATGGGTTTTATATAGTCCCATAAAACTCCACTGAGGCCCATGTGTCTTATCTGCATGGAACTTAGATAATAATAGCAATCATAAATACTTCTCCCTTTGACAGTTGGTTCCCTTTCCAAGGCCTCAACAATACACTTGGTCAATTAAGTTTCTCAAAGTTCCCTGAAGGGGAAAGAGAATGAACTATATAGAGTGATTTCTCTAAAGACACACAGGAATTCTGTGACAAAACAAGTAGTATATAGCCATGGAGCGAAAGCAAATACAGTACATGCAAGTGTTCGAAATTCACGAGCAGTTCAGTCCCATACAGGTCTATGCAGAGGCAAATCCCAGAGTTTAGTGGGGTTTATTCTCTGGAAAGTGAATTTGGGATTGCATCCTAAATTTTCATATTTTGCCAGATTTAGAAAGCTATGTTGGCAGTCATCAAATCTCACAAGCTAACAACTATCAAACAACTGCTGACATATGCTCAATACTGTTATTATCAAACATGATCAAATATCTTCAAAATCAGAGATCAAAGTCAAAGAGGGATGAGCCAGACCTCTTAATCCCTATTAAAAAGAAACTCCCTTCATATAGAATAGGGATGGGGCCCTCTGGATGTTGTTGGGGTCCATCAGCCCCAACCAACATGCCCAGTGTTTGGGGCTGATGGGAGCGGGAGGCCCAGAGTTTTGCCACCCTGACACAGAAGACAAGCAGGTCAGGGAGAAGCCTTCTTCAGGCTGTTTTCTTCCCGATATACAGCTATGGTATAGTGAGAGAAAACTTTACTAAATGATTTCTGTCCCTGAGGTCATGTGTGACCATGAGCTAAATCTGAATCATGGGAAGTGTGAATGACTGGAATAAGTAGTGGAGGCTACACCTCCCCTGTCCCACCTAGCAGAATCAATTTTGACAGCATGCAGGTCTATTGAAGTGAGGTAAGAGGCTATTATTAAGTTAGGTGTTAAGCAGTGCTTTTTTCCGGGGGGACACAGGGGTGAGCCAGTGTGGTGTAGTGGTTAAGAGCGGTAGTCTCGTAATCTGGGGAACCAGGTTTGCGTCTCCACTCCTCCACATGCAGCTGCTGGGTGACCTTGGGCCAGTCACACTTCTTTGAAGTCTCTCAGTCCCACTCACCTCACAGAGTGTTTGTTGTGGGGGAGGAAGGGAAAGGAGAATGTTAGCCGCTTTGAGACTCCTTAAAGGGAGTGAAAGGCGGGATATCAAATCCAAACTCTTCTTCATCCCTAAACATTTTGTGAATCTTTGTACTTTTGTCCATTTACTGTATTTATTTTTCTGAATTTGAACTATAAAGTGGTGATTTTCTTGAGTCAAAACAAGAAAATCCCTAAACATTTTTTAAGAAAAAAAAGCACTGGTGTCAAGTATTAAGATATTGTGGTGCCAGTGGCGAAGCTGCATGCTCCAGCACTGGGTGCAGAGAGCAGGTGGGGGCATGGCTGGCACATGCCCCGGGGGCATGGTGCGCATCCTGGGGGCATGGCACATTGCTCCTTGGGTGCATGGCATGCGTCCTGGGGACGTGGCATGCCTCCTGGGGTGGGGCGTGCCCACCACGGGGGCATGGCACCCGGCGCTGTGGGGGGGCGGTGCATGTACAGGGGGCGGCCGCAATGGTACCCCCTGCCCGATGGTGCCGGGGGCAGTGCGCTCCCCCGTTCCTCCGCCAGTGTGTGCTGCAGTGCTTAAGGGTTCTTTGCAAGTATCCATTGCAAGGGAAGAGGATGGGAGGGGGACCCAAAATTAGTGGGTTCTGCCTGCCATTGGCTCTGGCACCACTTTGCCTACTGTTGGTTCTCCTACCCTCCACTGTGCCAACCCTAATGGGAACCAGCCACTTCTGAGACAACTGACTTTTTCACCCAATTTCATGCCAGACTGGATGGACAGTGAAATTCCTAGACTGCTCTGTGTGGAGCATCAGTGGTTTTTTTAAGGCTATAGTTAATGTCTTTTAGAAGACTTCTGAATGCTACAACTGGTGTATAACTGGAGGAGAGATTTTATCAAAGGTTGAAGAGGGCTCTTCAAACAATCCTTTGCACACTTAAGCAACCAAATCCCAAATCCCACCAAACAAACTGGGACTTGCTTGCAAGTAACCCTGCATAGGAATTCTGTCTGTTTATTCTTAGGGTGGGGAAGCAGATAGGAAGGGGCATTGTGTCTGCTTTTTATTTAAAAGAAAATGGCATCACAAGCCCATTCAGCCACGTGGCATTGCTTTTGTGGGGATATAAAGCCTCTACTTGGGGGTCTGGCATGCAAGATCAAAAGCATCTTCAGAACACTTTGATGTTCGGGGGTTTTTTGTGTGTTTTTGCTTATGCTGCCTGTGGTAATGTAATGGCACATGAATCATGCAGAATGGCCTGACATTTGCTTATTTTATCAAGTTCATTGTCAAGGTACAAGTGAATGAATCAGTAAGATGTGGGATACTGTAATCTCAGAAAATCCTGTTTAATAACAAAGTTGATATTTCGCATTTCAGAAACACAATGTACAATGCTTGCCTATATATCTTGTTTCCACTGATGTTTCCTAAAGAAAGACAAGAGTAAGGGTGTAACTAGGGGAAGGGTGGTGGTGGCTGCATAAAACAGCATACATTAAAAACAGATTATTTTCTGCAGTGAATCCTAGGAACTGTAGTTTACTCCTAACAAAGTTGCAATTCTAAACAGTCTTAAAGAACTCCAGTTCCCAGGGTTCTTTGGAGGAAATAATGTTCATAGTGTGTGGATGCTGCTCCCACACCCTACCATTTCTGCATCTGGACTGAGGCTATGCTTGTTAGATGAAGAGGTTTGTTTTACTTTCTTTGCTCACACTTATATACAGATTGTATATAATCCTTCCAGAATTCTCCTAAATCCTTGGGTGGAGGAGTCTAAGTTTAGTTCAGAGCATTCTGGAATCCTGGCCTGGATCAACAAATGGATCTAACATAGCTGTTACATCCATCCTTTTTCCCCGGACATAAAATGCAAACATAACTGAAAACTCAGAACAATTTTAAACTCTTCAGCAACTATATAAGAAAGCTACAACTACTATAACAAAACCACACAACTAAAGGAGTAGAACAAGACTGGATGATTGGTATTTGGTTCACAGGTACAGCTCTCTATTGACTATCATGCAATTTATCCTTGTGATTTGATATGGTGCAGGATAGAAAGGCACTGAGAATTTGTTGCGAGGCTGGATGTTCTTTACAAGGACTGTGTGTCCCACTTTGAATGGCACTACTATGGCTCACCTGCATGGATTGGGACCCTGCCTTTTCATAATGTTGGTGCAGGAGGACATCTTTGATTGGTACATCAATTTGTCTGCCAAACATGGTAGCTGATGTCATGCCAGTGGAACAACGAGTACTGTAGTTTTAAAACTGCTGGGAAATTGAAGCAATTCTTGTTTTATATTGGCTCCCTCTGCTGTAGCAATCTGTAGGAATTTCTTGAGTTTCGTCATAAATATCTGTTTCCCCATTTGTTTGAGCACAACGAGGTTTGATTTTTCAGTGTTTGAATCCAAGGTGGTCTGAAAACAGCAAATTGCAGACCTTGAAAAGGTGGGCCATAGTTAATTTTTGCAATAGTAGGTATGGTATAAGATTGGGGAGGGGGTCTAATTTGGGGGTGACAGCATTTGTAGAGATGACCATTTTTACCTCTGGATAATAGCTGCAGTCATCAGTAACAATCAAAATATGTCCTCCATTGGGGAGGCTACAGAAATTAATACTGCCTTTCACCCATAGTGATGAAGGGAAGAAACATGCGGTGCTGCAGAGTGGTTCTGTGGAATTGTTGCTTGGCATAGTGCACAGGATTTTACATATTGTCCTGTATGATCATTAGTAGCCAGGGAACCAGACTTTCTCCCTCAGCAGAGCTTTAGTTTTAACTTCTCTCTGGTGGCCTTCAAGAGCCAAATTGATTGCATAGTTCCATAGAGAACATGGAATAACAAACGAGTGCCACAAAGAAGGTCCTCATTAGTACCAGTTGCCTCACTCTTTCTGTTAGCAAATTACTGGATGACCGCTTTTGCTTCATCCTAGATTATTCAGGAGGTCTTTCCACCATTCACTGTGGACAGTCTTGATTGTTGTCTGGATGCATGCATCAGCTTGTGTGGCAGCCTTCATGCCCTGCGGAGAAAGAGCTTTAGGAGTGGCCTAGGAGACCAGGAGGTTGGCATCTGCTTTATTTGTAGATGCATGATCAGCGGCTGTGTCGGATATGGGATGCCTGGAAACACCGTCAGCTGGATTGCCTTTACCTGGTTAACAGATGGTGCTGTAATTTAAGCATCCAGTGCTCAATGTGAACAGGTGGTTTAATAAAGGATGGATTGTGATCGGTTATGATTGCGAATGGGCAGCCGCATATGTATGAATGAAAATGAAAGCATGCCCAGGCTACTTTATTTTATTTTTTAAATTTCTACACTGCCCTTCACTCAATGATCATATTTCACTCGATGATCATATTTTATAAAAACACAAAAATGTATATCATAGTAAAAAAACAACAACATTACCTTCCACACACACAGTTTAAAAGACCATAGATAGTTTATTTAGCCATAGGCCTGGGAGAAGACAAATGTTTTTGCCTGGCATCTAAAGATATGTAATGAATGCACCAGGGAGCCTCCCTGGGGAGAGCATTCCACAAATAGGGAGCCAACACAGACAAGACTTGTCCTTCTGTTGCCACCATCTAGATGTCTTGCTGAAGAGACACATGAAGGAGGGCCTGAAATGATGATCTCAGAGTCTCCATAGGTTTATATGGGGAGAGGTGGTCCTTGAGGTATTGCAGTCCTGAACTATTTAAGGCTTTATAGGTCAAAACCAGCACTTTGAATTTGGCCTGGAAACTAATTGGCACCCAGCGCAGTCAGGTCAGTATTGGTGTTATAAGCTCAAACCCTCTTGCCCTGGTGAGCAACCTGGCTGCTGAATTCTGCACAGCTGAAGTTTCTGAACCATCTTCAGAGGTAGCCTCATGTATAACACACTGTGGTAATCTAATCTAGAGGCTACCAGATCATGGACATTCTTTCTGTCTAAGAATATCGCTGTTCTGTGGGAGAAAGAGCTTTGCTGGCATATGCAACAGAAACATGGACATCTTGATAGACCTGTGAAAGTACAGGCAACAAGGTCAACAAGGCTGGCATCCACTACAAGTTCAGTTCTCTTGCCTGGATCAAGGTACGACATAACAAGGTTACTCACAAGTGCATTTTTAAACTCAGTAAAAACAGTTCGAATCTTTTCTGGCCATTCCCACGTTTGATCCATTTTTGTAAGATCTCAGAGACGCCGTGAGATTGTAGCCTTGATATAAATTGGCCACAATTGTTTGCAATGTCTAACAGGCTTTGAATCTCAGTAGGATTAGTAGGTACAACAGCATTATGTATAGCTGTTACCTTGTGGAGATTAGCATATTCTTTGGAGAATATGCAGCCAAAAACATTCAAAAGTGGGTATTTTTGAACTCACATTTGCTTTGGTTTAGTGTCAGGTTCTCCTCATGCAGTCATTTTAAGACTGCTTCAAGTTGATTATCATGGTCCTCTGATATGGCAGCAAACACCAAACACTCTGATGTGGTAGCAAACACCGAAATGTTATCACTTACATTTAGAACTGTCATTTACAGTAGGAGTACTGTGTCACATTTGTTTCTTGGATGAATTAGGGAGGTGAATATTCACACAAATCTAGATTTTTCCTGGTAGTTTAGGTATTTGGACCACTACTATTGGAGAGATCAAAAGGGTAGGGCCGCCTTGTCAATAATTTGGAGCTTCTCTAAATGTTTTGATTCTTCTTTAGCTTATTTGCTGATGCGGAAGGGAATAAGTCTTGTGTGGTAGGCTCACTGGTTGAACAATGCCATCAATCTGAAATTTTACTTGTTTTCTTTCCAGTTCCTTGAAATGTTTCTTCATACGTTTGGAGAGTTTGAGTCAGTCTGTCAAGATGTGCCTGGATCATTTTAATCGGTCCTAGCACATTGGCTGTCTTGCAGGTAAGCAATGCATCAGTGATATCAGTTACCACATACATTGGACTTGTAACAGATATGCTTCTGGAAAAGTGGGCTCAGAACATCCCAAACACTGATATTAACATGGATTTCCATAAGCAATATATATTTACTGTTGTGCTCTGTAGTAGTGGCTTCTGAGGGAACACATCTTTTGCACATTGAGTCGTCACATTCATGGATGCACCCGTGTCAAGTAAAACTTCAGTGTTACGTCCTTGAATTTAAATGTGATGACAGCGCAGGCAATTCTGTTTGGAAGCACTTGTTTGTGCAGAGCATACTGTGCAAACATATGTCTCCCCTTTCTCTTTTGCTTGGCTTGTAACTATTTGGTGAATAGCCAATTTGGTGAGTAGCAATTTCTGACCCCCAAATTGTGGCAGATTGTTCCTGTGACTGGACAAGTGCCTTTATGGGGATACAACCCTCCACAGTTGTAGCAGGTTATCTGAGATGTCTTGCAGGACTTCCACTGTGCTTTGGAAGATGGATGGCTACCTTGAGAATGCGCCAACAGCTTCCGGTTAGAATGCTTCTGAAGCATATGTGCAATTTCTTTAAAGAGACTTCCTTTCTCAATTTCCATGGCATGTCTTTCTGACATTTTGTTTGCTTGAGCAGAGTCCAACATTTTGGCGAGCGACGTCTGGGTCTTATGGAAAATTTGCTTCTGGAGTATTGCTGAAGAGCATCCTTGCATTATTTGTGCTCTCATCTTAGGACCTGTGTTTGCAAAGTCACCAGACTGTGCAAGGAGGCATAAATGGGTATGACTTTCGCCCTGCCTGTCAGAAACTATGCCGCTCAAAGCCTGTATTTTTGGGTGGTTTTAAACAGTTGCTTTTTCTTAATCATCACTGTCTCCTGTGTCAGGGAATGTATTGAAAGTTTGGTGCACTTCACCACCTGCAAAATAGAGACATGGCTCTTTTGGTGGTGAGCTCATTGTCTTTCATCACAAGAATTAAATTTTGCAAATATTCAAGCCAGAGTTCCCATCCAGGCCATATAATATACATGCAATAAGATTCATGTATAGGAAAGTCATGAATGGTGGGGAACATGATGAAGGCAGGACCTAAACGAATAGGATTTTGAAGAATTAGGAGAATAGCCTACACTCTGAATGAAGGTCTTTAGACAGGGAGCAGGGAAATCCCATGGAAAATGTCTCCTGTCCAACCTCTGCATGCAGGACTAAGATTATGCAGTATGGAAGATGGCTGCTATAATAAGAATAATTGGGTAGCATAATATGAAAGCTTCATAAGCAGAAAAGCAAATATCTTAGTTGGGAAGCGCTGGCGCTATGGGCACAAATGTTTGTGTAAGCAGTTGTCAGGGTGATTCTGTTATCTGTTAGGGTTAGGTAATAAGGATTCCCTTTCTTCCTTTCTTTGAACCTGGACTAAGGCTGCACTTGTTAGATGAAGAGGTTTGCTTTGTTTGAGAGCTCTTTCCTGCCCCTGTGTGGTGAAATCCATTACATTCAACAAAACGTTAGCTCAGTTGACAAAGGAAAACTCTGAGCCGCTGCATAAAAGCAGTCTTTTTTTTTTCAACAGGAGCTTTAAATATGTGTGGGGGGGGAATGTTTCTCACTTAAAGATAGTTTATGTGAGCCAACTACATGTAATGCTAAATTGTTTTGCTGAAGGGTGGGGATGGGGGAGAAATTTGATGCAGTTTGTATTTAAAGGTAAACCTACCAAATTCACACTCCCCCCCCCAAAAAAAACAAGCAAACACAGCTACCCTGTGAAATTCACACTTCTCTGAATTTTGCCATGCAGATCTCCAGCCAAGTAATGTGTACAAAAATGCATTGCCAGGATTAAAGTATGCATTGAAATGCATATTTTATTTTATTTTATTATTTTATTTATTAAACGTATTTTTTTATTTTTTTACAAAAAGTAACTCAACTTCGTGAAAACAGTGTTTGATTATTACTGAAAATAGCATACAAAAATGCATTGTATGAAGGGGAATACTTAGGAAAGTGTGTGTGTGTGTGTGTGTGTGTGTGTGTGTGTTTTCTGCTGCTCTAAGGAATCTTCTTATACTTCCAGTGTCAGTAGAAAGTGGTGAACACAATTTCTCAAAGCCAAATTTATAAAAGCTTACATATACTCATACTTACATATACATATACTTACATATACTGACAAAATTTGCAAAGGAAAAGGCATACAAAGTGAGATTTTGATGTACCTGAAATCGAAATTTTTATGAGACTAAACTTTTAGACAGCATTGATTCAAAATGATTTGTATGCGAAAACTTTTTATTTTGTATTTGAGAAAGATAGTCAAGGATTGTTGTATTACTCATTGTTGCAATTTAAAATAAATTTAGCAGTTCCAAGTTTTGTGCTTTTCATTTTTTCTACATCTGTTTTTAAACATTGAAGTTCGCAATTTGTTTTGGCAGGGGGTGCAGGTAGGGCTCTTTCCCTAGGGCACAAAATAGCTTGGCACCTGCACTGACCATACACAGAACCCCGTTTTTGTTTTATCTTTAATCCACTGAAAAGCTTAATAACATTTCAGTTAGAATAAAAATTAAGCATGACACTGCATAAGTGAGGCCCCTTTCTTACCTTTTTCCTCTTTTACTATCAAGTGCTGAAAAGTGCATCTGAACATAAGAATTGTTATGTTGACAGAAAGCACATATGTTGTTGATATCCCCTGATTTTCATCCAAACATTTTGTCTATATATATATATATATATATATATATATATATATATATATATAATGGCTCATTGGGAAATATGCCCCTGTCTAGAAAACTGAGTTTGTATGAGGTGGACTCATGTGAGCGGTTACCAGCGGTCACTGTTCAAAAACACAAGGATGAGAGATTAAAAGACTGTCTTAAATGCAGTGAGTGAATTCCAGGAATGGACTCTAAGTACTTTATCTCAGAAATAAATCGTCTTCTGCAATGCAAGTGCTGACCTGAAATGGTGCTAACTGAAGAAACAATAACAAAACAGCAGTTCGCTCGAAGATAATTGGGTGCATATTTCCTTCTCACTCACCTGCCATACATTCTTCCAACTTTTCCAGCATTGCTTCAGAATGAAATGAAGCCGAGGGTGGGCATGGAAACAGATGACTTTCCAAACTGTCTTTGGGGCCTTTTGAAAGCCCTTTAATATGGGTCATTCATTCTTCTCCCCACCACCACCACCTCTCTCTGGTATTGCATGGGTTAAATAACATAAGCAAGAACAAGAAAATGTTGTCAAAGAGAAGTTCTTGGTGAGGATGCTGGACTAGATCCACCAGGGCTCCCTTCTTACATTGTCTGCATGCTCTTATGTGCCCTTTAAGGCTTTCCCTGCAGCTTGGTTCTTAGGGGGATGACAGAAGCAATTAAAAGTACAGAAGGAAAAGCACAGAAGTATGTATCACTGGACTTCCACTGGTTATTTCCATGCACTTTTTGTTTTGACGAGCTTTTCCAGCTGGGTGAAAAAGGTCTCTCTACCTTAGGTTTTAAAACACTACGGAATAATCACCTGTCTTTAGTTGACATTTTTTGTACTGTTTTTAAAGCTGCTCTCGGTTTTTTTCTTCTTCTTCTTCTTCTTGGTTACTGTGTAAATTGCCTTGGGAGTCGTGTGGAAGGCCGTTCATAAATTTAACACACACATACACATATCCCAAGTACGTTTTGTGCATTTTCAGCTGTTAGGCAACCTCTTCAAGCGGCCTCAGGAAATGTGTGTATCATAATAGAATTGTAGAGTTGGAAGGGACCACGAGGGCCATCGAGTCCAACCCCCTGCAATGCAGGAGTCTTCCACCCAACATGGGGCTCAAAACCATGACCCTGGGATTAAGAGTCTCATTCTCTACCAGCTGAGCTACATCTTGACTACTATTTTTCATTCTCTGGGCAATATGCATAGTCTCCAAGACACATGTCCTTGTTTTCTACCTCTTGTTCAGATGTGTGCAAACTGCACCCTGCAGGCTGCTTTGGCCTATTGCCTAACATGACCCTACAAGATACCCCCCCCATTAACTTTTTTCCTGCAGTCTAGCCTCAGAGCCTTGGGCTTGCCGATCAGAAGGTCGGCTGTTCGAATCCCCGTGACGGGGTGAGCTCCCGTTGCTCGGTCCCTGCTCCTGCCAACCTAGCAGTTCGAAAGCACGTCAAAGTGCAAGTAGATAAATAGGTACCGTTCAGGCGGGAGGGTAAACAGTGTTTCCATGCACTGCTCTGGATTGCCAGAAGCGGCTTAGTCATGCTGGCCACATGACCCGGAAGCTGTATGCTGGCTCCCTCAGCCCATAAAGCGAGATGAGCACCACAACCCCAGAGTTGTCTGCGACTGGACCTAATAGTCAGGGGTCCCTTTACCTTTACCTTTAGCCTGCTTTCACCATTCTCAGCTGTTGGATTAAAGCTGCAATCCAATATACATTTATCTGGGAGTAAGCCTATTGAACTCAGTAGGATATACATCTGAGTAAACATGCATAGGCGTGCTATGTAATGTATCGATCAGTTAGAACAGGAGCAGTTTAAAAGTTAACTTCAACAGTAAATGGTTGCACAAACATCAGGTAAAGGAACTTAAAATGGTTGGCAACCTTAATCAGGTAGCCCAAGATCACTCTTACACGATACCCAGTTCCTTTCCTCCATGTTTTGCACTTCTGTTTCATTAATATTTTGTGTTTACATTCAACAGTGCTGTGTTAAAGAGAGAAAAAGTATGTGCCTGAAGTTCCACCTTCTCTGCCACTGCCTACATCCTTGTGACAAGCAGCTATTGCACACTGTGGAAACGTTGGGACATTTAATTTTTTGGAGTTTAAAGAAAGTCCAAACAGCTGAGCAGGGTACCCGTCCGATGGAGGCTTGACATGGTTGCAGAATCTTTCTACTCAGAGTCAAGTGTTAATACAGTGGTACCTTGGGTTACAAACGCTTCGGGTTACAAATGCTTCAGGTTACAGACTCCGCTAACCCAGAAATAGTACCTCGGGTTAAGAAGTATACTTCAGGATGAGAACAGAAATTGTGCTGCGGCGCATTAGCTAAAGTGGTACCTCAGGTTAAGAACAGTTTCAGGTTAAGAACGGACCTGCGGAACAAATTAAGTTCTTAACCAGAGGTACCACTGTATAACCTTTCTGGATGTAAAAATATGTATGAAACACGTGCACTTCTTTATATTAAAACAACACAGGCTTTCAATGATACTGAAGGAATATATTCATGTAGTCCCCAGGGTCTGACAAAACTGATCTACCAGCAGCTTCAGAAATACCAAGGGCTTACATTTGTGTGTCTTTCAGCCTCTGCTTGCTTGAACTAAGGTTCTTCCTTGGGGAGTAACTGAGTGCTGTGCTATTCTGTCCATCTGCTGCTTGGAATTTCTCTTAGGAGCACTCATTTCACTTCCGCATAACTTCCCTAATAACCCTCTCCTGTTGTTACCATTGGGCGTCATAAACTCGTGTGTTACGTTCCATGAAACACTGAGACGAGTGAGTGTCTGTCTCTCTGTGTGCGTGCGTGTGTGGTGGTTGTGAATATCTACAGTTTTTGTAGACAGAGGGATTCTTGAGAGAATCCGAGGGTCAGGAGCCAGGCTGGGAAATGGTATTCATTTTGGCAGTCTGTGGAGCAGCTGCAAAAATAAAAGAAGCTTTTTAAAAAATAAAAATAAAAAGTGCACCTCTCATAGCTCTGCTACAATGCCCAGAATATTCAGGACCTATGAAAGGGCAAGGATGTCCACAGATGGAGGGTGGACGGGGTGGACCACTGACTAAAGCAGGGTAGCCAATGTAGCACCCTCCAGAAATTGTTGAACTATATCTCCCATCATCTACTTCATGGATCGCTGCCTTGCCATGGCGAAGGGGCTTGAATAGCTCAGAGAAGCTATGAGCTATGCCATGGAGGGCCACCCAAGATGGACAAGTCATAGTGGAGAGTTTTGACTAAACATGATCCACCTGGAGCAGGAACCGGCAAGCCACTTCAGTATCCCTGCCAAGAAAACTCCATGGGCAAAGGCTGATCGCCAAACAATTGACACTTTTGAATTATGGTGCTGGAGGAGACTCTTGAGAGTCCTGTGGGCTGCAAGAAGATCAAACCTATCCATTCTTAAGGAAATCAAGCCTGAGTGCTCACTGGAAGAACAGAACCTGAAGCTGAGGCTCCAATACTTTGGCCACCTCATGAGAAGAGAAGACTCCCTGGAAAAGACCCTGGTGTTGGGCACAAGGAAAAGGGGACGACAGAGGACGAGATGGTTGGATAGTGTTCTCGAAGCTACCAGCATGAGTTTGACCAAACTGCGGGAGGCAGTGGAAGACAGGAGTGCCTGGCGTGCTCTGGTCCATGGGGTCATGAAGAGGCGGACATGACTAAACGACTAAACGACAACAAATCTCCCATCACCCTGATACTGGAAGGGGCTAATTGGTATTCAAGTTCAACAGCATCTGGATACCTTAGTTGGTTAGAGTGTGGTGCTGATAACATCAAGGTTGCGGGTTTGATCCCCGTATGGGACAGCTGCCTATTCCTGCCTTGATGATCCTCAAAGTCCCTTCCAACTCTACAGTTCTATGATTCTATTATTCTTTCTTCCACACAGTAAAAATTTAGTAATAATAATAATAATACTATAGTATTATTCCTGGTGTGTTTACAAATCAGTTAACTGGAAGGAAGCAAAATTGGGGGCAACATGATGCTTGGGTAGATTCTAGCAAATGGCCTGCATACCCTGACTTTCTCTCTGCATATTTGGAATCCTTTTTGGCATGATTTTTCTCTGTTTTTCTCTGTTCCCTACCGGCTCATTTGCTGCTGATGCCCCCAAAACTTTGAAATAGCCATGCAAATCACAGAGTTCCTAATGTACTTGCAAACCTTAAAAAAAAAAAAAAATCATCTCACACTTCTCCTAGCTCCTAAAGTTGCTGGGTAACTCCTAATTCTTCACACGTTTTGCTCTACTTGTGTTAGGCTAGTCATTGCTAAAAACAAAAGTTCCTGCAGGCCATTCTGTTCTCACCTTCAAAGCTGTGTGACTTCCTTTTCTTCCCTATTAAGTTACAAAGCTCAGGTGAGGTATTTGCGAGAGGGAGAGAAAGATCTGATTCTTTCACTTCTGATCTCAGAAACTCAACTAAAAAAGAGAGAGCGATACCATTTTGAACAGCAAAAACAGCTTGCTGTTTTAAGGAATGCCTTGCAAATGTAAATAGCTTTGTTGTCCTTCAAGCTCCACCCCACCACCCTTCCCCGCTTCTGTGATAACACCTGTGGTGGTGCAGGGTTTGGTTCTGGGGTTGAGCCCAAACAACCTTTCTAATGTGCTTCCTACTATGCAATGGGTCATTGGGAAGTATGAGCATACCCATAGCCTGAGCAAACTTAAATGTCTTCCATGCATACTCCCAGTGCACACTGGATTACTTGGAGAAAGAGCTTCTGTGAGTGCTCTTTCATGTGCAGGTTTTAAAGGAGAGCACCCTTGACCCAAATCCAAAGGATAGGGCAACACTGCCATTCTAATCTTGCACATGCCCTGCCCTCCCACTTCACCTTTCTCATTAACATTTATTCCTGATTTCGTTTCTGCCACTATTTGCACCCAGCCTGTAAGATTAGTTACCTCTTCACCAAACTTCATAATTATCTTCTAGGGGTTTTTTTTCTTCTGGAAAAGCTTCTTCAATCCACGTCACACCATTTGTCTGCATGCATGGCTATGGGCTGAAATCAGATTTTAGCACACCGATGCAATCCATCCAAAACGTGAATGAATTCAACCCATGAAAGCACAAACAAATTAAATGCATTGCATTCATAATTTGCACACATTTATTTTTTAATGAACCTGACCAGTTAAGGAGACTGAAAGCAACCCCTGGTGACCTTTAAAAAAAAAAAAGTGATTGATAAAACATCCACTAGACACATTTTTAGCAGACCTTGAGGAAAAGCCAATTCTGCTGTGTAGAAACGTATGCAGAATCTGGAACTAATTCAGTGGTCTGGCTTGGACTCCAAGTGGAGCATACATGCATGGTGAGGCCTAGATCGTATCTCCACATCACATTAGACCTTACTATGCAAGTAAGGAGACTTCCTGCTCTTGAAAGATCAATAGCCTTTTAGACCCTTTGACGTGTGGGCAGGTGTCTCCATGTTCCTGAGGTCTGCTGGGACATCTTGAAACCCTTCTGGACTTCCGCAGATGAGGTTGCCATGGAATTAACCCAATAACTTCCCCTTAGATTCCTCACAAACATCAAGGGAGATAACAGAGCTTGGTCAGGAGTAGGTTAAAGTTCAAACTGCAGACAAAGTTAAACTATGGTGTTTCCATGGAAAAGGTCTGTGAAATAATTCATTCCCCCTGCTTACCTACCATACTTAGATTATAAGCCCTCTGGGGGCAATAACTATGTCAGTTCTATTTTCTGGGTGGGATTCACCTAACAAGGCACATCAGCGATGGGGTTTTGCTCCCTCTCCTCTCCCCACGCACCCTCACTCCCTGCATGCTGGGGGAGGAGAGGGGGAATTATTCCCATCTGGCAAGCTGCAATGCTTGCACAGATGATACATTTGCCACAATGTGACGCTGAACTCCACCCTCCGTACATATCGGGGTAGGTTAATGATGTTGCCAAAATACACAATTTCCTGATCCAGAAGACAATCTTCACTAACTCCTGCTGTTCACTTCCAGCTGTCGGCAAGAATTACAGCCCCATGATAGGATTGTAATTCCTTTTTTTTTTAAAATGATATTTATTAAAATTTTCAAAAATACAGAAAGTAAAGATTAAAGTACATTCAAAGCCTTATTTTCATACATCCACTTTCCGGGACTCCCCCCTTCCCCCACCCCTACCATATTCCCCTTTCATATTGTTGGCTCCACAAGCTCTCAGTTCTAATTGAAACTTAATTTGTTTAGACCATTATTCGAATTTAAAATTTATACACTCCTCATCAATACCCTTAATAAAAGACAAAAGTTCTCTCCCCAGGGCCCACCCCATTTTCATTCCACAATTTCCCTTTTTTTAATGATAAGGACACCCCACACAATAGAAATATAAGATATAAGAAATAAAAAGTATAATAGATGAAAAAGAGCCAATTCAGAAAAAAAAAGTTGACAAGCCTTTGGATTTTAGTTCTCCCCCCCCCGTCCCCGGTTTAATTTCCCCCTGACCACCAAACCATGTTATCCGCCTGGAATTCTTAAAGTCCATAAATCACCTATTTCCCCCAACTCCTTGCTGGCTTTTTCTTTTTATAGTTATTTTTTAAGACATTTAACTTCAGATCTTTAATAAAACTCCCCCCATTGTTCTTTCCAAGTTGTAGTCCAATTTCCTCTTGTTCCGCTGCTAAAACGTTCTAATTCAGAAGTTTAGTAACTCTGCAGGGATTATTGTTATTCAGGAACAAAAACTTGCGTTCAGTCCCTTCCTTTCTTCAATAGAAAATTCTATTGTCTCCTTTAGCTGAACACCCTGTAGACAAAATATTATTTCCGTTTTGCAGCTTTCCCAGAAGATAACCAGTCCTGTAAAATTCCAATGGTATTTTTCCACTTACGACCATCTTTGTAATGTCCCGAAACTCCTCTAGGGGGATTGTTGTAACTTTGTTTTCTCTAGTCCAAAAGTCCGATTGTTATCCATGTTTTCGCCATTTTGTATCCAAGTTTTAACGAGTTATAGCAAATTGTAACAAATTTAACCAGCAAAGTTCTCATAATAAAATCCTCTCTGCTTTCCGACTTTGACAGCTACTTTGACAGCTGTCAAAATCTCCGACTCTTTTCACCAGGCTCTCTCTTCAATCACCCCGGTTCCCTGGGGGGGGGGTCACGTTTCCCTTCTCCCTCAATTCTTCCTCCAGCACAGTTCTTGTAGTTCCCCATCGTGGAATTCTTAGTTTTTATCAGCAATACAAATCTTTTTGGACCTTGGTTTCCCCGTCCTTGTTTTGGAAGGTTTACAGTAGGGAGGGGGACTGACTTCCTTTTTGGATCCCCCCCCGCTCGTGTCCAATCCGAAAAAAAATTCTTTTTTTTCTCCTTTTAAACCCGGTTTCCAAATTACTCACGGGTTATTGTTAAGAAGTCCGAATTTTCAATGGAAGAAGTCAGCGCTCTCCGCCGGATGGCATGCGGCTTCGCTCGGCAGGGATAGCAGAGGACTCAAAGCACCACGCTTCTCCCCGGCACCCGATCCGTAGCCTTTAAAAAGGCTCCTTCACGAGTCGGGAGGGCGCTAGCGGTGCCAGCCGAGTCTCCATGTCCACGGCCTCCGTGGCCGTGGTTTTTAAGGGTCCCCGCATCGCCGGTGCGGTAGGACCCAGCCCCTGCCCAGCAGGCTCCCTCCGGAGCTCGGAGGGAGTCCGCCATTCGGCGATGGCGCCAACCCGGAAGTCCGATAGGATTGTAATTCCAGCTGGCAATGCCTACTTACCTGGCACTGGAGACTTCCATTCCTCCCTGGAACTTTAAATGGTGCTGCTACAACATTCCAGGGGCTGAAATGCAGCTTTCCCAGGATGACTGAATCCTTTGTCTGTTTGACAGACTCCTTGGAGACCTCTGGTTTCCAGGGTGCCTAATAACCATACAGAGAGCTCAGAAGCCATAGGAAAATGACACTTCCCAAGGTCCCTGGCATCTGGGCATTGCCGTAGCGGTGTTCCAACAGGCACCATGTCAGATATGTGAGAAGGGCATGGCCTGGCAAGGACAAAGGATAGGGGCATGAGCACACCCAAGATTTATGTTGGGGGGGCAGGACTTTGTTGGGGGGACAGAACTGGCGCGATTCGTCAGTTCGTTAAGTATTTCTGTTGTTTTACTTGATCATGGAGGCAGCTGCCCCCTGCCCCCTGCCCACCCCTTGGCTATGCCCATGGATAGGGGGCTTGTGGGCTGGGGTTCACAAACAGCGGTGTGAGCTGCTTATACACTGTCCTGGTCACACCTTCACAGTGATGTAATTGGGAGAACAGGGGGATTAGAGTTATTTATCCGCTTAGCTTGTTTGTCACTTCACACAACTTACAAAATAATAATACAATAGGCAGTACAAAAATATTTAAAACCAGTGCTTTTTTTCTAAAAAAAATGTTTAGGGATACTCTCATTTTGACTCAAGAAAACCACCATTTTATAGTTCAAATCAGGAAAAATAAATACCGTAAATTGACAAAAGTTCAGATTCACAAAATGTTTAGGGGTATGCGTACCCCTGCGTGCCCCCAGAAAAGAAGCACTGCTTAAAACCTATACACAGTGGTAAACCAAACCATAAAAACAATCCTTCTACCCTGCCTCCCACCATCAGATACCACCATTTGCCTACTGCAAAGGAAATTAACACTCAGAAGTTTGGAATAAGAGACATATCTTCACCTGATTCTGAAATGATATCGGTGTTGGTCCCAGGAGAGTCTCCCTGGGGAGAGCATTCTATAAGTGGGGGCCACCAAGGAAAAGGCCCATTCCCTTGTTGCCATCCTTTACTGCTGGCTGGGGTTGGGCCTCCTTTTGAAAGGAGTTCAAAATTGGGCTTAGAATAAACTATGAGTTATTTGCTGGTTTCCCATTTCCACCCGCCGAAAGAATAGCTGTTTTCCAAACCCAATTCCATCGGAGGCAGGAGGGCCACCCATTTCTAGTACAGCTGGAGTTAAATGCACATGAAAGTGTATTAGGGCTTGAGAGTGGCCTGCAATGGTGTGACTGGTGCCAGTCAATAAGTGGCATTCCGGGGCTTGCCTTGATTAGATCTGCACTATAGGCTGCATGTGTATCAGCCCCCATAAGCTACTAGGCAAATCTCAAGGTCATTGGGTCTAAAGGCAACTGTTTTCATGGATTCAAGGGAAGGAACTATCCTGACTCGAATGCACTTTACCCAGTGGTTGAAAAAGCCCACTTTCCTTTAACTCCCAACAGCAGCGGAAAGTGAGCTGTTTGAAGTAGCAATATAATCACAATGAATAATTCATCTTCATTTTATAGTCCCGTCCCCCCGCCAAGGTGCTCAGGGCTGTAAACATTCATGTGAGCCAACATGAAAACAAGAACACCATATAGTCCCATGAAATTAACTAGCGCTGCACCAGTTTTCTTCCATGCAGAAGTTGCCTTGGAAAATGGGAGGAAATAAAAGAAGCTTTCCTTTCTAACTTTTGCACAGGTTTTGACTTTTTAGCCACAGTCTTCCACATCTTCCATTTTTCAATAAATACTTCAAATGGCTTATTGGATGAGAGAGCCCAGCCAATCATGGATCACGTAGGGAACACAGGCATCCTCATACTGCCATCAAATGTGGCAGTATGAGGATGCCACTGAGGGCCGAACAAAGCTGTTGAGATAGGGTGCATTCCCATTGGTCAGGCAATCCGACTGATGTCATGTTCTGTTGTGCTGATAGTTGCATGGCCTGCCGGCGCTGCTCTTTCACCCAGCTGACAAGATCATCCATATGCCTTACTTTCAATTGGGTGTGCATTGGGATGCATACGTTTCCAGCTATATTTTGCCCCACCTAATCAATTGTGCACATCTGGATTGGGTTGATGGAGTTTCAGCCCAGTTGCCTCAATATTTCCTCTGATATCAACAAACTCCCTGCAAGCAGTTTCATGTACTTTCACAACAGGATGCAAAAGGGGGGGGGGGGGGAATCACCAAAAAGGGAAAATACATTTCACTGGAGGTAAAATTGCACACTCTGCCATTTTATCTCAGCACCAGCACACACATTCACCAAAATAAGTATCGTGGAGTACAAAATAAAACTGTTGTCTTAGATTCTTATAAAAGCCACAGTAGAAGTAAACTAGCCAGCAGTGTATAACACACAAGTGTGTTTCTTAATGAATTCAGGGTGCTAGCCTTTATGTTTAAAGCCTTTCCTGGTTTGGGACTTACAAACCGAGACTGCCACTGCCTCCCTCCCTCCCTTTATGACCCCCTGTGAATTCTCTGCTTCTGGGCTTTCTCTGAGTTCTCACCCAGGACCCCTTAACACCTAGCTCAGATGGCTTTAAAAGAGACTGGGCTGTGTATTTCCCTGTTCCTACCTCAGGTAATTAGCTACTGGTGTCAAGGGAACTTGCAGGGATGACATTACATCACTGTATGACTTGCATAAAAGTAAGAAGAAAAGAGATTTGGAACAGTGGCTGCTCATGTTTCCATAACGTCTAGGTAAGGGACTGAATAAACATGCTTAGAATCACACTGTGTGACTTTTTATGACAACTGTGATGACTTCTTCTCGGCTAAAATGGGGAAGCTGTGGCCCTCCAGATGTTGCTGAACTTCAATTCCCATCAGCTCTAATTGACATAGTCAATGATCAGGAACAATAGGAGTTGTGGTCCAACAACATCCTTAGCTTCCCCATACCTGTCCTACACACTTAAATTTCTGCTTCTTTTCCTGGAATGTTTCCATGTTCCATGTACTTTAGTGCCACCTCATGGTCATTGCAAGGATTTTTGAAAAGAATAATGAGCAAAGTTCCCCCACTTCAGGTTCTGTGGTCCTTGTACTGTAAGAAGATAATAGCTTCAACATTCAGGGGCTGGCATGAACTTCCAGAAAAGATGCTCATTTAATTTCCATCCCCCCCCCCCTTTATATTCACTGCTAGGAAGAACATCACAGCATTGCACTGCACTGATTTCCCAATCCACATCTATATAATCTATGTAAACAGTGAAAGGTCAGGTGTAATGTTATGCTGGTTTTATTTGCTCAGAAATCAATAGGAAATATAGGTGTTGATATCAAGGAGGAGTTTAGATCGGGCACCTGGAAATGATGGCCAAATCAGCCATGTGCTCTGCAGAGTGCCTAGTTCTAAGGGAGGTCAGAGGTTTTGCTTGGGAGAGCAAGGGACTTTCTTGGGTCAAACTGGTTTTGCAGAGTCAGGAATGCTTCTCTGCTGCAATTCGCATTCTGCACTGAGACAGAATCATGAAGAGTTGGAAGGGATCTCGAGGGTCATCTAGTCCAGCCCCCTGCAATGCAGGAATCCAGGCTGGAGATAGAGCGTGTTTCTGTTTCAGAATGAATAAAAAGTTGGACTGAGCAAGTAGGATATGCAACAAAGTGTTGCAGTGTGGAATGCTTCTGTATACTGTTCCAAGCAGGCCGGCACACCTCCCCCATGATACTCCATTCCACCTGATACCCAGGATGTTGCATCACTTTGCAGGCGGTGAGGTAGCTGCCAGAAAAACAGCTGCAACAAAAACCAGGCAGCCAGGCAACAACACATGAAACAAATGTGGCTTCTGCGTGTGGATTAGCAAATTAATGGAGGATCAAAATGAGCAATATTTCTGTGCCTCTTGGGTAAATTGGACTAGAAGCTTGAGTCTATTTGCATTTACTCAGATGTAAGCCCCACAGAATTCGATGCCACTTATTTCCAATAAGTGTACCTTGGATTTCAAGTTGGTTTAACACCGGGGAATTCTTGGCTGGTAGTTGTGGGATTTACAGTTTCTCTTTTTCCTGCTGGGTGACTCATTGGAAGTTTATTCTCTGAGGGGACATAAAGAAACTCAGCTGGTTTCTCTAGGGCCAACTGAGGACCAACAACAAACTCTCATCTGCACCCAAGTGCAAAGCAGAGAGAGAGATTGAGCGTATTGACAGTCAGATGCTACTGCTGAATCTTTAGAGATATACAAGGAGCCATGAAAGAGAGAGCCAGAGAAAAACAAGCTAATTCTGCCAGGAGATATGCTTGTGTGCCTGCGTTAGACTGTAGTGAAGTCCTGACACCAAGGCTCCCCTTTTCCCTTCCCTTCCCTCCTGTAGCTTCCCTCTCCCAATACATAGCTTTGAACGGAAGAATGAAACACCTGTGCTTGTGAGACTCTCACCTGCCTTTCTACATCCAAGGCGCTGTTCGATCAGAGAACCCAGACTCAGGCTGCGACTCTCTGGAGCTTTGCACATCATTAATCTGAAAACAGCTCAGAAGCAACAACCAGGGGAGATGCTTCTGGTGCACCAAAGTCTTCCTTAGCCATTCCAGTTCCAGGAAAAAAGAGACACGGAGCATGTCTAGATGGTCCTTTCCTCTTGGGCCAAAGAGCATTCCAAACGCAACATTTGGAATGCAACAGAACTCCTACACGGGGAGAATAGTGCCTTTGGAAAAACACCCCCAAACCTAGATGTCTTTGGTGCCAAGTGATACTGTTGTTCCCAGTCCAGCCCACTCTCTGAAGACATTTTATTCCTAAGGAGAGAGGGACGATGCAGTCCCATAATTATGTGAAACACAGGCTATGTGGTATCAAGTCTTCTCTCTTCACTCTATCATCCTCAAGCATGTTCTTCCTAGTAATAAAATCAGCTGTCCTCTCACCACCACCACCACCACCTCACCCCTGGGGAAGGGATTCATAGGCATCTGATAGCTGCAAAACAAACAGGTGAAGCTGTCCCTGTCATTGCACTTGCATGCTGTGTGCCACAGCAAATCGTGCACTGCATTTCCAGTTGTCACACAGCTGCTGAAGGCAGAGGAGGAGCCCTTGTCAGGAATGGAAGCTGGCAACAATAGCCTCTTCTTGACCTGTTTGCATGTTCTCTGGGGTAATGCAGGTCTGTTGTCTGCTAATAGTTCTGCTTTTCCGAATACTGTGAGCAGGATGCTGACTTTGGCATTCTAGGACTGCATAATAATAAGGAGCAGCCAGGAGCGCCATCCTTTTTCCTGTGGGTATAAGACACATTTCATAGAATCAGAGAATTGTATTTGTTGGATCTCACATCCCAAACCTATATCCTCAACTACTCGCTTTCACCTGAGGTTGCTACCACCTTTTAAGTACCTTAAAGATATGTCTGTGTCCTCAGGGCTTTTTTCCATCCAGAACTTGCTGGCCCCTCTTTTCCTAGAAAAATAGCACTGCGTGTCTTTAATAAATAGTTTTGTATTGTGCAGAACAGCAGTAAAATATTGGGAGTGATGCAAAGTTGATTAGCCATATCCAAACAGGTCCACTAGGGGGCAGAGTGGAATCATTTATTTCTTTTTAATGACTGCCGCTGTAGTTGCAAAACTAAAGGGGAGGGTGACATTAATCTCTTAGAATCATAGAATCTTTATTCAGCAAAGAGAGTTACCCATGGAATAGCAGAGTGAGGAAATGAAATTGTATAAATTGGCAATGTGTGGATCTGACTCGCCAGATGCAGTAAATTCCAAGCCCACTTTCCATGTTCTGAGTTTTATGAGCTATATCACAAGCCGGGGAAGAACTGCTGCATCTGGACAAAAGCAACATTGGATATCTGTGGAGTGCTGGTGGGGGGTGGAGGTATATAAATAATACATTCCCCCAGCACATGACATCCATTCAAAGAACTGGGCTGTGACTGAACTGAGCTGTTAACATCTGGCTGAACTGCTAATGACCCTAATGGGAATCCAAGTGTTGCAAACCCACCTGTGTATTGCAAACAATATATTTATGAAGCACATTGCAAAACAATCACAGTCATGTCATAAAACAAAACAATCAAGCCTAAACCCCTTCCCTCAAACCCGGTCCCTGTCTTGGGACACACCCCAGAGCTACATTCTGCCTCAGCCCCATCTCCTGTGCACCAAGTACACAAGTCCACCTGTCAGTAGCCAGAAAGGCAACCCTCTTTCCCTTTTGCCAAGTACGCAGAGGTCACCAGCACAATTAAACGGGCGGAGAGGGGAGCCAAGTCCTGCACAGTGAAGCAGGTGCAACAATTGTGTGGGAGGAAAACCTTGGAAAAACAAACTACCTGCCTCTAAGCCTTCAATCTTTTCAGACCCAGAACCCACATGTAACCCAAACATGCATTTCTTAACCTTTTACCATTTATTTGCATGGTGGTAGTGCTGCTGTCACGACTCGTCTTGGATCAGGGCAGACGACTCATAAGCTATCTGGTAAAGCTTCTGTTCATATGGACTGGACCAGTGCTATCATTAGGCAGACTGAGGCAGTTGCCTCGGGTGGCAGATTTACATAGGCAGGGAGCAATGCTGGCAGGGATGAAAGAATCTATCAGTTTTTATTTCTCTCGGTTTCTCATTTTCCTATCATAAGTTCAGTTCTACACATTTCTAAATCATTTTTTGGGGGGTGGAGAATTAAGTTATTGTGAAAATTTGTCAGCCTTCTAGTGCTACTTAATATTAATCTGAATATGTCTAACATGTACATTTTGGGCATGTATTTACCCCCTAATACATTTGTTGTGTGTTCCTTCACTAGTATGTGGGTTTTTATGCACATTGCCACTAACAAGTGCATTTTCACACACATTATTTGGTTAGAAGACTCAGTGGCGTAGCGTGGGGGGTGCCAGGGGTGCCAGCCGCACCGGGCGCAACATCTGCGGGGGGCGCGAGTCCAGAGGGAAGGGACAAGTTCCTTCCTTGGCCGGGCTCCCCGCCGCCGCCGCCGCCGCCAGCCTTGCGCCCTAGCGCGCGCGCCCCCCGCCGCCGCTGTGGCTGCGCTCCACTCACTGCTCGCAGGAGGAGCAGCCGCTGCAGCAGCGCTGACGCCGCCACCGACGCCTGGCCGGGCACGTGCAGCCTCCGCACCCCGACGCCGACGCCATCCCCTTCCCCCTTTTTTCCAGAGCTGGGGGAGGGGGAGGTTTTAAAAGGGGGTCTTGCATTGGTGATCCTGCAGCACTTTGGGCCGCACGACGCGAGCGCGCAGCACGGATCAGCCACGACCCCACCCCGTGCATTTCCCGGGGGAAAGTGCTCCGCGTGGGAGGCGCGTTTCCCCTTCATTCCCTCTCGTGCAAATCCTCCTTGGGTTCCCTCCCCCGTCTTTCCTCTCCCTACCTCACAAAAGCCTCACCTCGTCGCCTCCTCGCTGCCTCTCGCCTCCGCAGGAGCGTTTCCCTCCGCGGAAGAAGGAGCAGGGCGCTTCTGCAACTTTGGATTGCAACTTCCTGCTTCCCTGGGAAACAGAGCCCGGCCGGGTCAGTTGTCCAGCGGAGGGCCAGTTCCCCCCTCCCTCCCCCCTCTCTCTCTGCAACCCTTGCGCCCCCCCTTGCGTACTACTTGCAATGCAACTTCCACGCTCCATGCGCTTTCATAGAATCTGTCGAGCTGGAAGGGAGCCGAGGGTCATCTAGTCCCACCCACTGCAATGCAGTAATACGCCGCTGCCCCCCTACAAGGGATCGAACCTGCAACCTTGGCCTTATCAGCGCCGTGCTCTTAAACTGAGCCATCCGGGCTCCCCTTTCCCCCACCTTCTTGCGTGCCTGAACCTGTCCGCGTTTTGCATTCTAACACTTGCAAGCTCCATCCTCCAGCAGTTCCCTGACGCCGGCTGCTCTTCCTTTCAGTCCAATACTTGGCAGCCATAAACTCGCACCGTGTCCAATATCCTATAAAAAGCATTAATCGGAATACCTTGCAACATTTCATCAAAGAAAATTGAGACGCCCTATTCCATAATAATAATAATAGTAATAATTTTATTATTTATACCCTTCCCATCTGACTGGGCTGCCCCAGTCACCTTGGATAAAAATATAATAAAACATGAAACATTTAAAAAAACTTCCCTTCAGATGACTTCTGAAGTTGTAGAGTTACTTATCTCCTTGGCTTGGGGGTGTCTAATAAAAATAAATATAAATTATTTATACCCTGCCCATCTGGCTGGGCTTCCCCAGCCACTCTGGGCGGCTTCCAAAAAAATATTAATACGTCAAACATTAAAAGCTTCCCTAAACAGGGCTGCCTTCGGATGTCTTCTAAAAGTCTGGTAGTTGTTCTTCTCTTTGACATCTGGTGGGAGGGCGTTCCACAGGGCAGGTGCCACTACTGAGAAGGCCCTCTGCCTGCTTCCCTGTAACCTCACTTCTTGCAGGGAGGGAACCGCCAGAAGGCCCTCGGCGCTGGACCTCAGTGTCCGGGCAGAATGATGGGGGTGGAGACGCTCCTTCAGGTCTACTGGGCCGAGGCCGTTTAGGGCTTTAAAGGTCAACACCAACACTTTGAATTGTGCTCAGAAACGTACAGGGAGCCAATGTAGGTCTTTCAATGTAACTTCATACATTATTATTGTTGTTGTTGTTGTTGTTTAGTCATTTAGTCGTATCTGACTCTTCGTGACCCCCTGGACCAGAGCACGCCAGGCACTCCTGTCTTCCACTGCTTCCCGCAGTTTGGTCAGACTCATGTTTGTGGCTTCCCCTCCCCATCCCGCTTGGTTTCCCTAGCCACTCGGAAACCCGAACCCTATGGAAATAGGGATGTCAAGGTTGCAGGTTCAATCCCCGCACGGGACAGCTGCGTGGTCCTGCATCTTTCCTCAGGGCCTGCAAGACAGAGCTGTTCCACCTGGCCTTTGGTTTGGACTCAGTGGGACCCTTATGTCTTCCCTCCCCTTACAGTTTTGATTTGTGGGCTACTTTTAAAATGAGGCTGCTTTTCAAATTGCATTTTAACCTGTATTTTAAATTGGTCCCTCCCCCATTATGTTTCTATTGTAATTTTACCGGTGTTAGCCGCCCTGAGCCCGGCTCTGGCTGGGGAGGGCGGGGTATAAATAAAATGTATCATCATCATCATCATCACCACAGGGGGTTGGACTAGATGACCATCGGGTCCCTTCCGACTCTACGATTCTATGATTCTATAAAGTCAAGTGTTACCGGAAAAATCCGAGGGCGCGCTCGCACTCGAGTGCTAAAATCCACGGGTTAGGGGGCGCAAATTACTTGCCTTGCCCCGGGTGCTGACAACCCACGCTACGCCACTGAGAAGACTGCATTGCAGATTTCAGAAAAGTGTGACAGAGAACTGTATTTCATTTTGCCTATTCAGGAAGTTCAGTTTTGGTGGGTTTATAGTAAAATGTGAACCACACTGAGTTTATGCCCCATCCCTCTGTGTGCCCCGTGTCCCATAAGCTAGTTTTCAGGTGCAGTGGAGAAACAGGTCCCATTACCAGTGCTGGCAGTGAATTTAACTGGCAGCCCGGTTAGCTTTTGTGAATGGAATGGGGGAAGACTCAATCTTGTCAGCCCTCCAGATAGGTAAGCAGTCAGCGTTTTTAGCTTTTGAATCCTTCATAGACAATATTTCTTTCTCTAACAGATACACTTAGCTGTAAAGGTGCATCCTAGGGGAGGGTCCAGATCAGGATGCTCAGAATGTTCCACTGTTAACCTGGCTTCTGATTGGCTCCAGCAAATCTCACAAGTGGTCAACACACATTGATACATAGATTGAGGGTGGCCACAAGTCCTGCTTTACTGAGGACAGCTCTTTCTTTGAAGGGCTGCCAGACAAAGGGCAGCCCTTTCCTTAAAGATCTGTCCAGTCCAGGTTTGGTTTAAAGATTAAGAACTATGAGATGACACAGGGGGGGGCAGTGAAATTGTCCATCTACAGCTAGCACCAGGAACATCAGACTGAGGTCACCTGGTCAGTCTTGGCAATATGTATTGCGTTTCTGTTTAATTATAGTAAATTCTAATTTTGCATCAATACATATAAGATGGTTTTGTGAAAATCTGTGTCCTCTTTCATCTTTTCTGAGTGACCAACTTCATGTTCAGGCCTTCAATCTGAGATGTCCATATCAATGAAACTTAAAAGAATACCTTCATGTGCTAATTGCTGCCTCTGAAGTCATACTTTTATTTTGACACAAGGAAAGATGCATGTTGTTTGTTTGTTGCTGTAACACTTCTAGGTTTTCTGCAAACAACATTTCATTTATTTTTCAAAATACAGTACACTTTTGGAATATTTTGTCTTCTCCACTAGGTGGCAGATTATCATAGTACCTTGATTATTAGACTCTGAAACGTCCAATTAATACAACCATTTCACGAGTGTAAAGGTAAGAAAGTAAAAACAAAAGTGGAATGGCTTAGCAAACAACATTTTAATCCAAGTAAATCAAATTCCCAGGCTCAAGTTAATTGAGAACTAAGCATCACTGCATTTATGTCAGTATTCATCCTTCTCTCTCTCTCTCTCTCTCTCTCTCTCTCTCTCTCTCTCTCACACACACACACACACACCTCCATTTACCTAGGAAATACTGAAATATATATAAGTGACTCTCTGCTTATGCTGGAGTTACATTTTGGAGATAGTGCATAAAGCCAAAATGGTGTAAAGTCAAAACACAATGGGTGCAATTGTGGGTGGGATTGCCAACGTTTTTATTATTATTCCTTGATGCCCCTCTCATTTTCCACCCACTCTGGGAACAACCATCCAAGTAGGACCAGTACCATTGCAAAGTAGTACCACCACCACCCCAACTTGGACAGCTGCTCCTGAAGGATGCCACGGTGGATGGTATCGAAAGGTGCTGAGAGGTTGAGGAGAATTAACAGGGGCACATTTCCCCTGTTTCTCTCTCGCAACAGAGGTCATCATATAAGGGGCCCAAAACAGTTTCTGTCCCTAAACCCTGATTGAAATGGATCTAGAAAACCAATTTCTTCCAAGAGTGCCTGGATCTGATCATGTTTCATCATACATATTTTATGTAAGTCTTGTGTACATTTTGTAAGAAGTTGTGGTACAAATGAAATAATAGTAACATCATCATCATCATCATCAACAACAACAACAACAACGTATTTATGTTTCACCAGTGGTCATGGAATAGTTCTAACATTTGTTTTACACATAGGACCACATTGTAGCAATCAGAGTATGTTTCAGAATATGCTACTAGCGGTATTTGGCCATGTAGCGAACTAAGCAAATGAGAGCAATAACTTGGATCATTCATTTGCTGCTCCGGCCTGTAGGAGTCATTCCATTCTGCAGAGGGAATCATATGTTTCCCAAGTGTGGCATCCACAGGCTTTCCCTCACTAAAGTCATGCCCCTTATAGCTTTGTGGGTTAATTGGCAGTGATTTATCATCACTCCCATGACAGGATAGAATTCCTCTCGTCTTTTGATGGCCGGGTAATGAATTTAACAGTTTGCAAGGATGCTAATTAGAATCTCTTTACAGCTTAATTGATCTCCGTTGCTATTAATATGCTATGGAGGCTGTAACAAAGTCTTTCGGGACAGAAGATGTAACGTAATAGACCAACATCCTTAGCTGAATGGAGAGCAGCTCTTGTGTCATATTGGGAAACTCTCAGTTTTTTATGCGTTGCACAGTTGTGAACTATCCTGTAAAGTGTTCTCAAAGGCTGGTATATAAAATCTTTTTTAAAAAAATTGTGTGTGTGTGTATATACACACACACATACATATATCACCAACATACAAACTTTATGAAGGAAAGGTCCCAAAATAGACACAAAGGAGACCACAGAGGAACAGGATGGAAGAATAGACAGCAGTAATCAGGAGAACACGTATTTCTCCCAGTTTCACTTTCACTTAAGGGAGAGTCACATGAAACACACACACATGGTAAAGCATAGCAGTTCAGCCAGCGTGCCATTTCCCTTATCAGTTATAGTGGTTCTTATAGGAAGGAATGACTTCCAAATGCAACTTTTAAGAATAATAACCCTAGAGTACATTCACATGTGAATAATGTAATCACATCGTCTGAGGTATTCATCCCACAGGATGGGGACCTTGTCACATGGTAACGGTCTCTATGCCACATGGGCGTATCTGAAGGGAGCCTCATTTAAGAGGATTAAATGCTGACACACAGAACATAGCAATGGAAATATGCACCTACAGTTACCTCATTGGTTTTGCATGCTTGTTGCTTTTATGTTTTCTAGGGTGACATCCACACCATACATGCGCTTTAAATTAAAAAAGAATAATGGAAACTGTAGTTTACCTTTCAGAAGTCTACAATTCCAAGCACTCTTAACAAACTACAGTTCCCAGGATCCTTTGAGGGAAGCCATGCACTTTAAATATGCTTTAAACATATGATATGGATGTGAGAAAAGTGAGGATTTGGCTTTCTTGGATACAGAGTTTAATTATTCTTAAGTTGACATAGAGAATGAGTGGGCAAAATTATAGTGTGTGAGGGTGTGTGTTTTTTAAGTTGGCTTCCAAAAATTCATGAAATGCATTTATGTAATACAATTATAGGAAAAAGAAAAACACAAAGGGCCATGACATACAATTCTGTTTTACATAATTGAAATTTAGGTTAGACTGGCAGCTGTGGTTGAGGTTTATTTGGGAACAGCAGTCTAAGGATGTTTTCACACGTGAAACTTAAATCAGCTCATGCTTCAATCAGCTTGGGAAGTCTTCTGTTGGCAGAACACTGATTCACATTACAAAGCACCACTCTTGCCACATCAACAATGATTGGAAGGTTACAATAATGCTTTAATAAATAACCAGCAGTGAGAAGGGGTTTCAAAGGTGAGTTCAGCCTCATACATAGACACAAAATTGAGCAAAAACAGGGCAGGCAAGGGACAGCCAAACATGAATCCCTTAGGGTAGTGCTTCATAAAAGGAATATTGGACAAAACTCTGGCAGGAAATGAAAGTTTTCTGTAAAGCAGTACTAGTTTGAAAGCAACAAGCCGGCACTTGAACTGTCATCAAAAATATTTAGGTACCCACAGGAGCATCTATTAAAACTCAAGACAATGGAATAAGAACAAAAACCAAGAGAGAAATATTAGACATGCACAGCCAACACATTACAGCTTCTCCTTCCTGACAATAACCCAAAATGTCATTTGCTGATGGAAAAATGGGTTATCATAAAAGGAACTCCAGAAATGACCTGACACCACAATCCCAGTCTTCTGTATCACAAGTTGGTGAGAAATGGCTTCTTTACTGCCTAACAATTCAAGGAATAATGACCTAGCCATGTTCCACTGTGTATTGGGGCCAAGAGAGAGATATATTCTTGCAGGGAGCAACAAATAAGAACAAACGCTCATGAACAGCAAAGATGCGTAAATCCTCCAGCACACCAGAGAATTCCCATGTTGTGACAGAAGCAATCTATAAACAATATAACCAATCTGAAATATATTAGGCATGATTGCAAACATTATTTGTCTCCTTGGCAGAGACAAGCAGAACTCTGATTGGCGGAGGTGCGTTAAGGGCAAAAATAAGTAGGTGACAAGGGGCTTCCTCGTGTTCACTGGGCATTGATCCTTGTTCCTTCAAGGAGAACTAGGAGATGAAGTATTGGGCTGAAGGGAGCTTCTTATCCTCTCTGTAAGCACAGCAGTTCCTCAATGAGAGCTAGTGTAATGCAGTGGCTAAAAGCCAGGAAGGCCTGGTTCATATCTTCTGTTGTGAATTCTATAGGTTGTCTTAGGCATGCTACTAACAATCAGATGGGCAGGGTGTAAATAATAAAATTGTTGTTGTTGTTGTTGTTGTTGTTGTTACAACATTGCAGTTATTTACATGTCTGTTCAGATGTAACCACTGGGCTATAGATGTTGAACCACTGGGTTCAATAGGGCTTACTCCATCTTCTAGAAAATGAGTGTAGGAATGATGGCATTCTCATTCTCTTCTACCTCCAGTATAATAGATAGATAGATAGATAGATAGATAGATAGATAGATGATAGATAATAATGATGATGATGATGATAATAATAATAATAATAATAATAATAATAGTAAGATAACAATATTTTTCCTTTAAGAGTTGTTGTTTATGCTGTACATTTGTACTGTTTTATTGTTGTTAGCCGCTCTGAGCCCGGCTTCGGCTGGGGAGGGCGGGATATAAATAAAATTTATTATTATTATTATTATTATTGTAAGGAACGTCTGTGAAAGAAACGCTCTAAAGCAGAGTTGGGTAGAAGATAGACTGGGTTCACTAGACGATCACTAGACATCCTGCAATAAATCAGCAAGAGTTTCTGAATTCCAATTGTTTTACAACAGCAGTCAGGAAAGGCATTCCCACTTCCCGCCCCCCACATGGCAAATTAGTCTGTTAGAATCTTTGGATCAGTATGCAAGGAAAGTGAAGAATTGCATACAAAGATCATTTCATACAACTGGAACCTGCAACACGATGTTGCAGTGTGGAGTGCACCTGTTCACACCCTCTCCAGGGCATTCTATCCCATTACCCCTCATCCCTGGTTCCCATCCCCCTGCTCCAACCACCAGCCAGTATCCCATGATCACTGTCCTTTGACTGTTTGGGGCCTCCCCTTTTAGTCTACCCTGTCCCTTTACTTCAACTTCTGGCATTTTTGGAAACCTAGGGATTTCCTGTATCTTGCAAATGCATTCCTTTTGTGAGCGGATGGTGCCATTTGGGGTACACAATGATTTACACTCAGAGAATTGAGTTTGTTATTAGTGTAGAGGATGCTGAGCTTCAGAGTCCTGTTTGAACTGAATATGCAAAAATATACTGGCTAAAGGCTGACTTATGCCATGATTGCCTTTTTCTCTAGGACTGGATTCACATGACGCACACAGAATTGTTTGGGGCATTTCCAAGCATTGCTGGCCCTCAGAGAAGTATGGCACTGGTGGAAGATCCACATGTTGACCATGGTTTTAACTATAGAAAGGCATCATACAAAGAAAATGATGGTGGTGGTGGTGGTGGTGGTGAAAATGGAAGACCCTACAGGAATAATTTCAACCAAACGTGTATCATTAGCATAAAGGGTAATATATGTCCTCAGTTAAACATTGCATAACTAAATGACAAAGCAGGTTCTGCATCTCTTTAAAGTTTTGTCTTCAGCTGGTGTGTCTGGACCCAAAAGAGCAGAAGTAGAGCCCTGCAGGGTCAGACCAAAGCCAACTAGAGTCCTCTGGAAAGTTCACAGGAGGGACCTGAGCACAATAGCCCACTCCCACTTTTATTCTCTAGTATCTGGCATTTGGAGGTCTTCTGCCAATTCTGGAGTTACTATACAGCCATTGTGACTGGTAGCCATGGATAGCTAGATCCTCCATGAATTTGTCTAATTCCATTTTAAAACCACCCAAGATGGCCACAACCAGTACATCTTTTGGGAATGAATTCCACAGTTCAAGTAAACTCTGTGTGAATAAGTACTTCCTCTTGTCTTTGCTGAATCTGTCACCATTCAGCTTTATGGGATGATTTGGGGTTCTAATACGATGGAAGAGAGTTTTAAAAAACAAATCCCTAATTTACTTTATCCATTTCATTCACCTCAGTCATGTGTTCCCGAACGTTGCAGCCTTTCTTCACAGGGGAGTTGCTCCAACCTCCTGATAATTTGAGTTGCCCTTTTCTGCCCCTTTCCGCTCTACAATAACCCTTTTGCAGTCTATTGCAGTTCACAATATCACACTATCACCATACAAATATATGGTTAAAAAAATTAAGAGGTGGGTTTTAAATGCGTGTAAGACTAAATATGGTTCGCAAGTCAGATAAACTTCTACACACACACACACACCCAGCAGGAACATTTTGGAAATTATGTAAAATTATTATTATATTGAATTATTTTGGGGGTTTTTTTTAAAGAAAAGGTTTGTGAAAGGCTCCCCACCACCAGCAGAAACTGTACTTGTAGCAAAATAGATTTTTCTTCAGAATATCACAGTACGTATGCCTGCTCCATCATTCTGTCTGATCCTCCTATGCCAATATCCCTGTGACAAGCCTGCTTTAAGTCTACCTAAAAGGGCGGGGTATATTTGTTCTCTTAACAGCTTCCTTATCTCGGTCATATTCCAACTACAGTAGCAAAATATGTTCCATGTGGTGGTTCAGATTAGTCTACCAAAGGAAAATGTTGTTGTTTTTCTCTTTCCAATATTTAAATTATACAGATAGATATCCAACTTTCCCACCCAAGGCCACATTCCTTCTGTACACGATGCATCATCCCCAGTATGAGGGGAGGAATTCAACATCACACACTTCTGGTTGTTCAGCCAGCGCAAGCATTGGGGCTTGCTAGATGGAATGATTCCCCCTCTTTTCCCCACTGGGGTTCTTCTGACTGTCCCCAAACCAATTTTGAGCGGGGGGCACAGAGAAGAAGGAGAAAAGCCCCATTGCTCAAGTGGAAGTATAACACCCTTCCTCAATCAGGCACAAACCACATCCTATTCTAAGGGATATGAGCTAATGCTTCTTTCAAACCTACCGTATTTTTTGCTCTATAAGACTCACTTTTTCCCTCCTAAAAAGTAAGGGGAAATGTGTGTGTGTCTTATGGAGCGAATGCAGGCTGCGCAGCTATCACAGAAGCCAGAACAGCAAGAGGGATTGCTGCTTTCACTGCACAGCAATCCCTCTTGCTGTTCTGGCTTCTGAGATTCAGAATTTTTTTTTCTTGTTTTCCTCCTCCAAAAACTAGGTGTGTCTTGTGGTCTGGTGCGTCTTATAGAGTGAAAAATACGGTAATTTATTTTGGGGTGAGGGGTTCCTTTGGGTACCAAGGAAGGTCTCTGCAGGAACATGTGTGCCCACAGCTGCCACCCTGGAGAAGGCTTTAGGAGAAGGCTAAAGAAACTACTCATTTAAAAAAAAAAAACACCCAAAAAGTCTGAGTTAAACAGGCTCCCTGCTTTTTCCTACACAGAAGGGTGGGATATGCATGCATGAAAAAATAAATAAAATAGAAACAAGCCCCATTGGAATGAAGTAAACATAAAGAGGAAACAACCGTGCTCAGATATTGTTCTTGGCTGTGAATGTACATGCATCCCTTCCGACTCTAGCATTCCGCATGGACAGTATTGGTTGCCGGTTGCGTATTTGTAATGTGGAATGGGAGCTTCATTTATGTGACAGCTTTAGTTTCATGGGGTCTGAGGGTTTGCCCAAATGAACAGGCAGCTCCGGGGCTTAGGGCCAGCATTCTGCCACCGACAGCCATCCAGCTCCAAGTAAGTGGTGAAGCTGAAACTAACCTCTGTATGGGATACTATACCACATCCATATTGCCCAAACAGTACATCTGTTGTGAGGGGTGGGAACTTAACAGCTGCAATTTCCCAGCATTTTGGAACTTGAGTGAATGTGGAAAACCCTTAACACTACAGGTAAGACAAAAGCAGTTTTAATTTGTTGGTTAAATTCAACACTATATGGCAGGGACTATGTAAGTGGTTGTTTTTTTATTTTCTTCGTTTTAGCCTTCTAAAATATTTGGTAATCGCTTGAGCCATGGAATAATGGCATAATGGTTGTATATACTTTTATTTTCTCCCTTGTGTTGTTTGCAATCCAATAAATATTTAATTTACAATTTACAATTTTATTTTAAATACCCTGGAAATGATGTCTCTAGTCTGTCCATGGCTTAGTCATGGTTAGTTTGTAAATGTGTGTGTGTGTGTAACACACACAAACACAAACTTCTGGCCAGAGAATTAAGCTGCTGTTTATTTCCTTTCCAATCCTATGAAAATACAAATTTTAAGAAAAAGGAGAGGGGGGAACAATGTTCCCCTGGAAGCAAATATGCCATTGCACAATATGGAAATGCTTCATTTGTCCCCAGAACTGTGTCCTCAGTCAATGGAGCAAGTGGAGGTACAAATGGTCCCCATTACCACTTTTGGGGGCCTCTGCTTATCTGCGTTTTGTCATAAGAGTAAAAGAAGAGCCCAGCTGGATCAGATCAAAGGCCCACCTAGTCCAGCGATCCAGATGCCAATGGGAAGCCCACAAACAAGGCCAGAGTACCAGAACTCTCTCCTCACTTGTGAACCCCAGCAGCTGGCATTATTCATATGCACACTGCCTTCCAACACTAGAGGTAGAACATAGCCATCCTGGCTAGTAGTCACTGATAGGCCTCCATGAGTTTCTGTCATTCCCCTTTAAATTCATTTTAGAGTTGGCAGCTATTGCTCCATTTCCAATGGTTATTTCCATAGTTTTAACTATCGCTGTGTGAAGAAGTACTGCATTTCGTTTGTTCTGAATGTCTCACCATTCAGCTTCATTGGAGGACAATGGATTCTAGGATTATGAGAGAGGGATAAAAAAAAAATCCCTAGGCATATTCATAGATCCAGTGCGACTCATGCAATACATTGGCAATTAATATACACAGAATAATAAGTTATACATTCTTTATCAACCTTCTGAGAAAAACATTAAACAAAGCCACAGAGACTTGCAAACTACCCAGCCTAAGATGAACTTATAATGTCTGGTTTCAATAGATTTTTCAAATGCTTAACTCAGTCTTTTAGATAAGTTCATGAAGATACCAACAAAAGGTAGGTTTGGTGTTATTCACAATACCGAGAGATGCTAGTGGAGTTGTAGATAGATGTTAATGAAGTTGTACACGACAGGGTGCCGGCGTTTTGCACCTGTTTTGCCCTGGCAGTCCAAGTAATCAAGAGGCCGCTGTTCGTCCCCGATGGGGCCCTTTTACTGGGGCTTGCAAGTAGCACACTCCCAAGATAGTTTTCCGGGCTTCTTCAGTGGTCTAATCTCAAAGTCTTGATACATATATTGATATTCAATCTTATAGAGAATACTCTTTCTTAGCTTAAGCTTAAGAGACTGATTTGTTTAGCATATTCATAGATCCAGGCAGAATTATATATATATATATATACATTTCCAGTATGATGCCTTTGTCAAAGAATGTTGACCAAAACTCTTTGGTCAAGATAACTCACACTACCAGCCCAAATTGTTGGAGGGTGCGTGGAGGTCTAGGTAGTACATTTCACCACATGTAATGGACCTACCCAATGACTGAGAAGTTTTGGTAGAAGTTTTTTCAGGAGCTCCAATTAATTACAGGGCAGCTGTTGACAACATATACACTTACGGCACTGTTGCCCATTTTGAATGATGGAGGCAAATAGATGCTTTATAAGAGTTCATCAGCTTCCTTTAAAAAAAGAAATATGGCCCATTTGGTGGTAGCATCAAACTGGGAATTAGTAACAGTTAATTTGGTGAAGGAGTGGTATTCTCAGATTTGATTGGTGGCCTTATGGGAAATCTTACTTTTCAACAGAGGGAAAGGAAGAATCCAAGGAGAAGAAAAATATGTTTTATGTGAAATTGTGTTGTTTTATTAAATATAATTCAGTCAAAGAGCATGATTGGCTTCCTCCATCAACTGATGCGGCTTTATGGAGTGATATTATAATAGGCTGACTGAGTTAATTCTGTCGTCTTTTTATTGCTTGGCTAGCTGATTATTTCTGTGATGGTTCCCTGATGGCTTCACACAGTATTTATTTGTTTGAGTGTTACAGATTGTATATTTGTGGGAGATTTTCTGATGTCTGCTTGTTTAGCTCTTATGTCTGCTGTAACCAAATGTATATGTGTATATGCTCCAAGTTTATAGTGTTTGTTTGCTTGTTTTTTGTTGATATGAAAAGTCTTAATAAGCTGTTCTTAAAAACAAAAAAGCATACATATTCAATGGTTTGTAAGGGATTGGAAAGGATTCTAAACCAGCTTGGCCAGCGCTTGTCCTTTTTTAGGAAGACATGCCCCATAGTTGGAAAGTTCAAACTCCCCAATATGTTTGTTTATTAGCCAGTGTGAGTTACTAATGGAGTTAAATTAAGGATTGAGGACCTGTGACCATCCAGATGTTGTCGGACTCCATCTACATGTAGACCCAGCCAGCATGGTCAGTAGTCAGGGATGACAGAACTGTAGCCCAAAAACATCTGGAGGGCCACAGATTTCCCATCCCTAGGCTACAGGGATGTGAAACAGGGTCTTGCACTAGCAGACCACGCATCTGTTGAACAGTTAAAGGTAAAGGTAAAGGGACCCCTGAGCATTAGGTCCAGTCATGGCCGACTCTGGGGTTGCGGCGCTCATCTCGCTTTATTGACCGAGGGAGCCGGTGTACAGCTTCCTGGTCATGTGGCCAGCATGACTAAGCCGCTTCTGGCGAACCAGAGCAGCGCACGGAAATGCCGTTTACCTTCCCGCCAGAGCGGTACCTATTTATCTACTTGAACTTTGACGTGCTTTCGAACTGCTAGGTTGACAGGAGGTTGAACAGTTAGACTACAAAAATTTCAAAAACTGAAGACCCACTTGGGAGCATTAATGTGCTGAAATGGTCTTTAAAACACAACACATCATCAGGCCTCAGAATTTTGCAGAAAAGAAGGTAACAGTTAACAGGGGGTATGGTGATCTGGGGGCTGAAAACAGACGATCTGGATCATATTTAGATGTTGGTCCCAAAGCATCCCCTGAAGGCACATGATGCAGCAATTTTGCTGAATCAATAGAAGTGGCTGGTGAGGAGGGGTGGCCCTCAGGAACTGGCAATGCAACAGGGGCAGGGCAATGGTAAGGTTTGGTCTCACTGTCAGAAGCACCAGATTGGGTGCATTAGCAAAGCCAATCTGCTCCAACCTCACAGTATGTGGCTGTGACCCCCAATGCTGGGAGCCAGGTCTGTAGCAGCACCCCTCCCCTCAAGCCACTCCTCAAAGATAAACAGTTTAGAGCCCGGTCAATGCCTGGACAAGAAACTGATTTGAGCCAGTGGTGTAGCGTGGGGGGTGCAGGGGGGCCGGGCGCAACATCTGGGGGGGCACTCACACTCGCAGCTCTCTACCCCTACCTGGCTCACTCACTCACTCTCTCTCACTGCAGTGCTGGCTGTGCGAATCTGATCCGAGCCGCTGGGTCGCCGCCCACTGTGGAGGGGGTGGGTGCCAGGCGTGCGGTGCGGAGAGAGAGCGAGGGACTATCTGGGGGAGGGACAGTGCAGCAGCCGCCCAGCGCAGCGCTGAGCGCGGGAGAGAACCACACCAGACCAGCCCAGGCAGCAGCAAGAAGAAGCTGGCAGCGGGGGCAGGTTAGGGGTTAGGGGGCGCAAATTACTTGCCTTGCCCCAGGTGCTGACAACCCACGCTACGCTGCTGATTTGAGCAATATGATTAGGGAAAATAGACAAGGTCTAAACGAAATAAATAAAAGGTTATGAATTTTGCCCTATTTGAAAACAGTGGATGTGTGATTCCCTTCAGACTCTGATATCCACATTTGCACTCCAATTGAATTTATTTCATCAAATCACAGGGTGTGTACATTATATACCTTTAAAGCACATTCAAAGCACATTTATCCTCCCCCCCCCAAAAAAAATAACCCCCCCAAAATATGTGCGCTGTCGTTTGTTACGGGTTTCTGGGAGTTGTAACTCTGTAAGAGAGAAACTATAGTGCCCAGTATTCTTTGAGGGAAGAATGTGCTTTGAATATGCTTTACGGGTGTCCACAGTCATAAATGACATCTAGTCCAATCCCTGCTGATGCAGGAAAACTGCTGCAACTTCAGCATCCCTCCTAGGTGACCATCTTAGAAACATCTAATAAAGAAGTCTGTTCCAGTGTTGGACAGTTCCTTCTCTCAGGTAGTAAATTCTTCTTCCTATTGAGCCAAAAACCCTCTTTCTTGTAATTTGACTCAGTGGTTCAGGTCATACCCTTAAGAACAAGAGGAAATAACTTTGTTCCCATTCAAATATTTGAAGATAGCTATCATATCACTTCTTGGTATTCACTTCTCCAGAGTCTGAAATGTCAATATGCTGTGGTTGAACTATACGTTGAAGATGTTGGCTTCAGAGATTAACAGGTAGGGAAATTTGCTGAGAGTGGGTGATTTTAGGAAGGAGCTGGTGGGTTGGGGACCTTGATTGGTATTATTTATCTGTATTAAAAACAACCTAACAAACTTTAAAAACAATGGAGTGGGTTGAATTCAATTATATAATAATATTATAGCAATGCTAACCTGATGCATCCCCTTTCCATCTTTGTTTGAACCTGGCACTGAATGATAAATAATAGAATCCCGATTAACCTGTAATGGTTAATGAGGGGCAATGGTTAATCAGAATCTTGGAAGAAGAAAGTGGTTCTCCATTTTGGGAACTGCAATTTTGGGTGCTGCTGTTAATTTGGAGCAAAAACTGCTTTGGGACTACTTGTCACTATACGCTCATGCTTCTTACTTGCTCTTACAGCTGTACAGCTGTAAATAAACAAAAAAAATATAAAACACCATAAACATCCATTGATCTCCCACTAGGCACTGATAATGTAAAACAACCCCAAGCTTTCTCACTGTTTAGGAAAACACAACATGATATAAAATCCTATTATAAATTGCAGATTTTGAAAATAACAGTAACAATAATGTGTTACCTGAATGGGAATCGGTACTTTCAGCTTTGATCTCAACACTAACATTTCTAATTCAATAGTTCACATCCAACTCAGAAGGCACAGCACTTAGGTTTAAAACAGTTTGATCCAGTTTACAAGAAATAAGATAGAAGTTAAAAGTGAGAAATTTAAAATCTGAAGGGAGGTAGATTTATCTGTCAATAAAATCTTTTTCCTCCTATCAATAATGTTTTTCTTAAAAAAAAAAAAACAGAGTGAGTGATGAATGGTTGGTCAAAATGGTAAGATCTGTTGCTCTTTTCTTTTTCAGTTCTGACACTCTTTCTCTGATGCCTGCTTGTTTCTAGTCCTAGAAACTTTATCTGCAAATGATTCAGGTCTAATGCTCTTTGCAGCAGCATTAAACTAGAGGGAGGGGGAACATGGCAGCTCAGGGCTTGTCCAGCCTCATTCTCATGGCACTAAACTATGGCCTAGGATTCTTGCAATAGAAAAGCAACCACCACAACAACTGTGAAGCTTTTAAATAATCCCTAGAATGGTACCAGGTCAGCCTGACAATTTAATGAAGCTTGATTTTAATAGTTGCATGACAATGTATATTTAAAAAAAAAAAAATCCAGTGGGAGACTTCCATGTGTGCTGCCTTTGGGTGGGGGGTTGTAATCTAAAACTGGTCCCAGGTGATGATAGGTAAACTCATTTTACATACTTAATCAGACTCAGTACAAATGCCTTAAGTCAGGCATCCCCAAACTTGGCCCTCCAGATGTTTTGGGACTACTACTCCTATCATCCCTAGCTAACAGGACCAGTGGTCAGGGATGATGGGAACTGTAGTCCCAAAACAGCTGGAAGGCTGAGTTTGGGGGTGCCTGCCTCTAGTGGTCAGCACCACTGCAAAAATAAATGAGGTCCACTGAAGGGAACTTTGAACATGTATGGCATCCTTTCCCCTCCACACGATAACCAGGCTCTGAGTGCCTGAGATCAGAAAGAAGAAAGGGTGTTGATTTGACCTATCTTCTTTGATCTGCTTCTGCCTCACGTACTTCTGTCTTCAAAGTAATTATGTAAGAGTCATTCCCTATGGCCACTTCAGTTCAGTAAGCATGGTAGCTTGGAAAAGCAAGTTAACTATAGAAAAGTGGCCTTTTTCTGTGTGCGTTCCATCCGCAGTATGAAAGATGGCTTGGGTTTCCCATGCTATGCTGGGACAGTGCATCATAAAGAAATTCCACACAGTGAAGCTGCAGCAGAAATGGCACAGCAAATCGTCACCATCTGCAGCCTCTATAGAAGCATAGAATTGTAGAGTTGGAAGGGATCCTGGGGGTCATTTAGTCTGCCCCCTGCAAGGCAGGAATCCTGCCCACATCTGACCCTAGGTGGGCTCAAACCACCAGCCTTCTGGTTAACAGCCAGACACACTGACCCACTGCGCTACTTGATGTAGGATAACTAGTTTAGCCCATGTTGAGCTCACATTGAATTAGAATAATAAAATCATAGAGCTGGAGGGAACCACAAGGATCTTCCAGTCTAACCGCCTACCTGCACAAGACATTTGCTACCTCAATATCCCTGATAGGAAGCCCTCCAGCCTCTGTTCAAAATCTAATGAAGGACAGTCCACCCTTTTCTGAGGCAGTCTGTTCCGCTGTTGGAAAACAAATTTGCTCTATCATCTGACTCATCTCACTATCTCACATAGCTACGTAGGTGAAGCTGCACAGGCACACAACAAACTGGTTAAAGCTTTGCACAACTGCGGCATGTGCCAGAATAGCCATGCTTCCACCAGTGACATCGATGGACCATCTCCACTGGGCTGTGATGTGTCTGTGCATTCAAATCAAAGGCCACTTTATTGGTCCCCACCTGAAAGTGTTAATCTGGCTCCTCAGTTGCTCACCATTTCCTACTAGTGGCAGAAATCTCCATGAATCAGTTTGATATGGTTTGGGTGCTGCACGTCTTTGAGAACCTTTTGGGTGAGCTTTCCATATGGACTGGCCTTGGATTGCATCAGGGGGATAAGGCATCTTTTTCAGTCCACAGGCCACATCAGTTCCTGGGCAATCTTGGGGTGGGAGCACATGCCAGTAGATGCTGGGACCAGAAGCAAAAAGTGAGTGGGGCCGAGGCAAAAAGTGGGAGGATCAGTCTTTCTGGCTTACTTTTGTACACTAGGACACCTTCCAGCTACACAAGTCAAAGGTTTATACAGTGCTTTTTTTCTCTCTCTCTATATATAGAAAAGTTTAGGGGTACTCTCATTTCCCTACTCATATTGAAATGCTGCCCCCTCAATGAGGCCAAACATAGATTCACAAAATGTTTAGGGGTATGCGTACCCCTGCATTCCCCCCCAAAAAGCACTGGGTTTATATACACCCACCACACACACACACATCCTCTAGCTAGCAAGAAAAATGCATTTATCACAGGTCAAGCCAGGCAAAAGCACTTAAGGAAGGACTGTTCAGGGTGTGGCTTGGGGATGAGAAGAGACAGAGGCACCAGAAGGGACACATTTGGCTGCAAACCTGAGGTTCCCCATCCCCGGATTGCATGTTAATTACCCATGCCAACACCACTGGCTCATGACTGGGAAATTCTGCTTTGATGAGAGTATGGAATAACGGGATCAGCCACTCCTCATGGAAGGCCAATTCACACATTCCGTGTGGTGTTCCAGCAACACAGACATTTTACTACCAAAGGTCAAGATAACACACACACACCCTTCATTCCTTGTATAGAAACTGAATGGATTGGTATTTGACTCTTGAATTATAGAGCTTCAGAAAAGGAGTACAAAAATGATATGGGCTAGAGCAACTCTGCTACGAGGAAATGATACAAAATGTGTGGGCTTTTTAGGAGGAGGAAAGTAAAGCAGAGGACATGATAATGGTGTACAAGACTATTCAGTTTGGAGAAAGTGGGTAGAGTTTCTCTCCCTGTCTCATAACACTTGAACCTGGCGCCATTAGCTGAAACCGAATGTTGGGAGATTCTGGACAAATTCCCCCTGCTGCCACTGCCCAACACAGGCTGGCCCCCACATTGGATGACTTTAAAAGGGTTTTAGACAAAAGCATAGAGGATAAGCCTATAAATGGCTACTAGCCATGATAGCTATGTCCTCCTTCAGGTGCCAGAGGCAGTATCATTCTGAATGCCAATTGCTGGGTATCATAAGTGGGATCTCCTTTCAGGCTCCCCATAGGCCATCTGTAAGGTCAGGATGCTGAAGTAGATGGGCCATTGGCCTGATCCAGCAGGGCTTACTTTCATCTGATGTTCTCCTCTCACTTCAGAAATGGAGGTGGGGCAGCATCCTCCACCATAACTGCAGGTGCAGAGCAAGCAATGTGGCACACTCCAGCAGAAGGGAGTACATGGGAGTCAGAAGGAATGGCTGGGCAGGTGATGGTAGTGTTGGGAAACCGTGGCAAACAGACTCCCCCGTCCCACACCAGCATTCTCTGACTGAGCCAGCTGCCCCACTCTGCCTAACGGGAGGGCCTGCCCTGCACAGAATTCATTTCAGCAGCCACTGTGCCACTACAGGCATGCACCACTTGGTCAGTCTGTTGCCTTTCACATGTTACTCCATGGTGGGCTCCCAAGTAGCCAGAGCTAATACCTACTTGGGCAAGGCCCTTCCTGACACAGGAGCTAAAAAGGTGTGCCTGTTTATGGGTTGTGTGCATACGAAGTCTCCAGCTGTGTGTGCTTAACACTCATCACCTGCATCCCTTAGGAGAGATCAACCTGCCCAGCTGTGATCACCTCTCTGCTCCTTCCAATCCAACCCCACTAGCTGCGTCCCGCTTCCAACTTCGGTTATGTGGAAAAGGAAAAAGTAAAAGCGGAAGGAGAGAGAGAGAGAGAGAGAGAAGGAGAGAGAGAGATCCCAGCCTATCTGGAACAGCTCATGGTGCAATTGACGAAGGGCGGGGAGAAACAGGAGGCGCAGGCGTGGATTAGAATGAAAACAGATCAGTCAATGGATTTGGACTCCGGAGATCATCTGACTTGAGTTAACAAACCCCAACTGGATTTTGAAGTGTGGGAGAGAGAGAGGGGAAAAGTTTCTTTTCCCCCTCCACCTCCTCTTTCTTTTTTAACTTTCCTCCACTGGCGGCGGCGGCGGCGATAGTGCTGGTGGGGAAAAGCAGAACCCTCCGCTCTCGCGCGCTCTCCTCCCCCTGCTGCGTTCCTTAATTTCTCCCCGAGCGTGCGCGTCCGGGGATGTCCTACGTTGGGATGATGGATGGCAGGAGGGCAGAAACGCGGCGGCAGCCGAAGAAGCGCCCAGCACTTTTTTGAACTCTTCCTCTCTCCCTTTCCCGGACGATTCTCAATGAGCCTTCGAGAAGGAGGAGGAGGAGAAGAAAGGGGAAGCTTGCGCTCCAGCCGGGATTTTTGGTAGCGGCGGCGGCAGCAGCACCACCATCAACAGCAGCAACTCCCGCTTTTCAAGAAGGGGTAGAAAACGACGCACAAAAGGACTGCAAGCGGCAACAACCCTCCCTCCCTCCCTCTCCCCAAGCCCTGAAGTGGACGATGGGGCGCTGGATTCGCAGCCCTCTCCTGGAGCCGGAGCAGCCGCTGGCCCTGTGAAAAAGCAAACAAACTTCTCTTTGGGTAAAGTTGCTTCCCTCCGTTTCCCTCCCCCTCCCCACCCCCACATTTTGGAATGCTTTGGGATTCTAAAGAGAGGTGACTGTCCTTCAAGTGTCGATTGCCTCCCCCCCACACCCGTTAAAGTGTGTTTGTTTGCGTGTTGGAGCAGACGAGGGGGGTCCGCGCGCTCTTTCCCGCCGCCGCCCCCCCCTTCCTTGGTGGGTGTGACGGCAAAAGTTGGTAACAGGCGGGTCGGTGCCGCTGTGGATTGATTGATCTGAAGCAGGGAACCTGCGCACGTGTGTCCTCTCTCTCTCTCTCTCTCTCTCTCTCTCTGTGTGTGTGTGTGTGTGTGAGAGAGAGAGAGAGAGAGATAGAGAGAGAGAGATGCATTTTCAGGAACTGTGGCGGTGCCTTGACTTTCCTGCTACAACTAGGCAGGAGGGGAGGAGCAGCCCCAGATGAGAGATTGACCAACGTTCGGCTTGGAATGTTGGGAGAATTCCTCCCCCACGGGGGTGCGTGGGTGGTGGGAAAGGTGGGGGCTGCCCCAATACTAGTGAGGCTGTCGCTCCTTCTGGGGAGATCCGTCCTGCTTTCTTTCCTCCTCGCCTTCCTCCGCCTCCCCCCCCCCAACCTGTGTGTATCTGTTGATTTGAAATCTCCCATCTCCGCGGAAGACGGGCGCGGGGGTGCCTGGGTGGGAGTCAGTTCCTGCCACAAGAAGCGGGTTTCCTTGCCCTGCTCCACTCCCTGCAGCTCCCACCCACGCGCCCCAACTTTCCAGGAGTTTGGCGAACATGTGACGGGCGGTGTTGGTTGCTTTCCCCCGCTGCACACCTTTTGGACTGCAAAGCGTGGCGCGGATATTTCATAGCGGTATCTTACGCATAAGCCAGATATCCTACGTGCATCTCTCTCTCTCCCTCTCTCTCTCTCTCTCTCTCTCTCTCTCTCTCTCTCGCTGTGTGTATACCAATCCCGCAGGGATGCGTGTATAGGCATTTTCCAGAAACAAGACGGTAACCTGGCGGGGGCTGTGAGCCTGCGATTATAACGGGGAGTGAGTGATCACTTATTTGCAACTTAAATTTTGTGTGCGCGCCATTCCCTAAAATCTTTTACAGGGAGAGATGGAGAGGCTCCTCGGTTTGACTTACGGTAACTCCTCGCAAGTGTCTCCCTCTGGCCACTTATCCATCCCCCCCCCCCCCCTTTTCCCAAAGCAATCTTTCGGCAAGTATATTTGCGAAGGAATTTCAAAAATCCACCCTGCAACTTGATCCCTGTGTGATGGGGAGCGGCATGGAGTGAGCTGGGCGCCAATCCTATTAAGGATTTGGAGAGCTGAAGGGGTGCTTACCCCCCCCCTCCAAGAACTCAAAGGCTTGAAGACAATTGTGGAAGGAGGGAGGGAATCGTTTCTCCTTTTTTTTCTTGTTGCCCCCCCCCAAAGAAACCCTCCACACATACTAAATTGCTGTCATTTGTTGAGATTTTCCAGGTGCACCTTTGCCTAAAATAGTTACCTGAGTTTCAAACTATTATGCTTGTGTGTGCTCAGATTCTGGCATTAAAGATGTGTTGTTTGGCCTGTTGAACACTTTCCATCCAAGTTGCACGGGGAGTCAATGTAGAGGTTTTCAGGCAGCATGATAAAGAATATAGCCAATAACAACTTTGGAAAGGGTGGAAAAAATGCAGAAGTTTCACATAGGCTATCCCTGGGGTGGGGGGTGGGGATTACAGGGACCCTTTGGAGCTGTAGCACTCAACCAGATAGGTGCTGAGGATCTGCAATGTTCTTGCTGCTTATGGTCCATGAGAGTGTAAAGTTGTTAGGATATTCCTCAATGTAACTCACTGAGAGCACAAGACGACTTTTAATAGACTGTTGGTCACCTTTTATTGCAAGTGCCACAAAAATAACATTGCACTGGCCCATCAAAACACCACTCTTAAGGGGTGTAGAGACTGGCAAGATAAGTCTTCAGTTGTAGGGGGATTTTAGCTTTGTGTGTGGATGTATGAGAGGGAGATCCCTATGGCCAAGATCCTCACAAAGAGAAGCACTCTAAATGCATAGGGCATTTGCCTTGTAATGAGAGGTGTGGTGCAACCCAATACATGTTTACTTGAAAGTTAAGTTCCGCTGTGTTCAGTTAGTTTTACTTCCAGAGAAATGTATGTGTAGAACAGCAGCTTAGCAACACAATCCTATGCATTTTTACTCAGAAGTAAATGAAGTTGTATCCGATGAGAGCTTTGGCTGGATTGTGCCCATTAAATAAAAGTAAAATGCAAATGCATAAAGTAATACATTGGTTCCTTACTCTTTAAAAAAATAATCGACAATGCACATAGTCTGTTATGATCTCTCTTATTTTATGTAGTTTTTCAAAACCTGCACATATTGGGGTACCCTTTCCACAGCTGAAGCGTTTTGAAGTTTATGTATTATTGACTGTTACAGATAAAAAGAGCAGTTGTAAAACTTTCTCTCCTTTTTATGCAATAGAGGTCTCTGGGGATGTCCAAGAATTTGAAAGTAAACGTTGCACTCGCATGCTGCATAAAATAGCATTTAAACAAATATTGTATTGGCATGTCCCACGGACCCAGTGCCAAAAGAGTAGAGTAAATAAACGGTGAAATCCAAAATATACAGACGTGGAAAAGACTGATTTCTTGCAAAGACTTACTGATTTGATCTGTTTGTTCTAGCTACCTTAGATTTAAGAGAGAACCTTATGGGGGGGCTTAAAAACAAATTTACCTACATTTTGCTGCAAGGAAAACAAATTGTGCTGCCTACTTTCACCTGGAAAAGGAAATCTTTTAGATATATAGTACATCATTTACAGCTTTATAAAATTCATGTTGATTGTTGCAAATTGCTCAAGCAGTAGTCGTTGGGGTTTTGTATTAATATATCTATATATATCTTGATATTTGCCTGGAGTTATTTATATTTTGTTCAGAGTGCCAGGAAACTTTGACACCTGTCAAACATTGACTTGTCCTCAACATAAATGGCATTTTGAGTATAACTTCACATCTGGCTATATATATATATATATATAATCTAACAAATTACCCACAGTGGAACTTTTTGTGGGGCAATTAAAAAATAAGGCAAGTTTCCAATTTGACAACCCACCCATAATTTTGAAAAGACAGAAAATCAACTTATACTGAACTGTTTCTCTTTGGTGAACTTTTCAATCCTCTGGGGTGTGTTTGTAAAAGAGATAATCTTTAAAGCAAGGTGTGGGGGAAGATTCACTTGATGCTGAATCCTGTTGTTGCCTTAAGCGCAGAACTTTGAAGTGCCCAGAAATGTAACCACTGTACTGCATAGGGAAACATATCCTGGGGACTCTTTCCAACTTCCTTTTAATGTCTTTATTTCTTCATGCGTCAAAAGGATTGTAGGTTTGGGCGGATTCATATGGATAAAAAATGATTGCAGCTGGACATTTGTGTATATGGTATGTGTGCTGAAGGCGGGGACATAACACTTATTTAAATCTGATGATGCTGATTTAAAAGTGATCATTCTGATTTAAATCTAGAGGCAACTTGGAGGATATTTCCCATCTTATTATGAAAAGCTGTGCGGGCATCTGCTAAGCAACTGGTGTCAAATTCTTAGCCTGTTTTATGTGGGAAGAATCTTGAGAAGCATCCTTATTTGAACCAACTGGAGCCATTTTAGAAAGGGTGGGGTGTAAATGTTTAAAATAAACCATTCTAGAATTTATATCTGCCTTTAATGTGACAAAGTTTGAAATGCTATCATAAATGATTGCAGAAATCAATTGCCTTTTGCTTATGCTAAACAAAATTTGAATAGCAACAAACGGTATAGAAGATACTTTTTGTCAATATAAATTAGAATGAAATATTTGATATACTTGACAGTATTTCCCCCCTTAATTCAGATTTCTTAAAATTATTTAGTTACTTGTTTAAAAAGCACCTGACTGTGGGTTGGGTGCCGTATGTGGGTAAACTCAAAGGAGAGATCTGTCTGCTGACTTATAATCAAACATGGCACAGGTAAAGGGAAGAGGACATTTATTCTGAAAAGCAAAGCCAAGATAAAGAAGTAGGTTTTAAGCCACTGGAAGGAAAGGTAAAGGTGACGGCAGCAGAGATGGAGCTGCATAGCTGGTTCAGTCCAGCCTTTTAAAACCTGAGATGTGCAGCCCAATCCTATGCACGTCCATTTGAAAGAAGGCAATTTGAATTCAATGTGACTTAGTCCCAAGAAGTCATGGATAGGGCTGCAGCCCTACAGCCCAATCCTATACTTCTTTACTCAGACATCCTACTATGAGGGGTGTTGCTCCCACTAAAGAGTGCATACAGCTGCAATCAAAGGAAATCACTCATAAATAAAATAATGTTGTGCTTTTACAGTACTTTATTTTCAAATACTCAATTTCTGGCCCGGCATACTGCATTGTCACATTGTTAGCATTGCTATTTAGGATCAGGATGTTAGGAAAAAGGCTGTTCCAAGGCATTCTAATTTTAGATTAATTTGGGGTTTGTTAGTATCATAGAATCACCCTTCACGCATTCCAAGGTGCATCTTTTACACGGACAGTCTTTTTCCCAAGCACATAAGAGTTTTGTAGAAAAGTGAATAGACATTGCTACCCCTTGCTCCCTCAACTCCTGGTGGCCTACTGTAAGCCAGTTGTTTGCACTGCATCCTGAAAGATACACAAATCCTTCAAGCTTTTTGTGCTCTCAGAAGTGCCTTGTTCACAGTGGAGTTTCCAGTACGGATTAGCGAAGAAAGCAAATTCAGCCAGCAATCACACAAAACTCTATATTTATTTGTGTAGCAAACACCCATCCATTGCTGTCCTTAGAATGAGTACACTTAACAGTCTTACTCAAGTTGAAGTAGAGGGTTAAAAGGAGAAAGAGGTGATTTTGAATGGTTTGGATTTTTTTTGTGTTTTTTAAATACTCTTATTCCCTAAATACAGCTTCTCTAACACTTCTTTGGACTGTTTGCACTTGAGCTACTTGTTCTGTTATCTGAATTTCTATGAATGAAGTTGACTGCACTGCAGTGTGTTAATTTACTTGAGCAGTGTTTGACATACACTTGAAAGCAGGGTAAATATAGAAAAGAACTGGGGTTTATTTTGTTAGCATTTCGAAGGAAAAGCAGCAACCCAAAATTGAATCTTGAGAGTTAATTATTTCCTTTACCCACACTGCCACAGTGCAAAAACATCTTATTTAATGGTCTTTGGTTAGATACCTGCACACTTTGTGAATTCCCATTGGACACTTACAGATCTTATATAGGGCAATCATGAAAGCTCGGAACATATGGCTGCATATGTAGAACTCAAGGGTAAATTGCTGGAGATGATCTCTTCACTTTATTTGGAATACCCAATGAATGGGGAGCCAACAATAATAACAGTTTGGATAATTAACAAAAACTCTGTGTTTTGTCCAGAAATCCACTTGAAGTATACCAGAGTTAAAAGCTTTATTGGAACCTGAAGGAATGGCAGAAAAATGTCCCTGAATCTGTTAATCCTGGTGCAGTTGTTAGGGCTTTCCTTAAATAAATGAAAAAGTGCTAGGAACTGAAAAACAATAAGCCCAAATTGCAGCTGAAAAAGAGGTGCCTGATAATACAATCCTATGCATGTCTACTCAGAAAAGGTCCCATTGAATTTGATAGGACTTTTCTTCAACCTTAGTTGGTCACCAGGATCTGTACATACTAGGCATCTGGACCTCAATCCAGAGTCTACTAATGATGGTTAGAAGCTTTATTTCCACACACCGCGCCCCACTCCTTCCCTTCTCGATTTATTACATTTTTTTTAAAACTGGCCATTACTATTTAAGTTCTTAAGACTAGGTGAAGCAAAATAATACAGGCCAGAGTACTAGACACTTGCTGCTATGTATCATTTCTGTTCCTTTCCCACTTTCAAGGTCTGAAAGGGCATTTAAAAGAAGCCTTAGCCCAGCTCGAGACTTTTCTCCCTGTTCCCTGCTAGAAAGGGGGAGAAATGGAGAACCCACATTAATTTTGTGCATCTGGGAGGATAAACTTTTAAAGCAGGCTCTGGCGTTTTTGGGTTAACTTGAATAGGTTAATGTTTAAAAAAAGAGGGGGGTGGACACATTGGTGGGGAGTGGGTTTTAACTGAGTACCCAATCCCATTCATTCATTAGCATAAGAAAACCAGTTTTAGTGCATTTACTATTGTATTGAGTGAAGAGTTCCAACAGTCAGGAGGAGAAAGAAAGTGAAAAGCTGCAAAGAAATGATGGGCTATTCAGATTATTCAGCAAGCCCCCCTCCTCCCCAGCTCCGGTCATCTGCCTTCGAGATCGGGGGATCGGGGATCTCACTTTTATCTCCCCCCTCCACTTTCGCCTTTCTTTTGCCTTTTTCACACGTTCACTTTTGTCAAGGTTTATTGATCACGTTTTTTTCTTCTCCGCAAATCTGTGGAAAATTTAATGAACCAAAAACAACAGTGACATAAAAGGAACTTTTAGCACCAGGGCTTAATTCTCTCTCTCTCTCTCTCTCTCTCTCTCTCTCTCTCTCTCTCTCTCCACATTTCAGCTAGAATTCTGCCTCTCCTCCTCATTGTGTAGTTACTGTAGGAACATACAGTAGAAACTGGGGGAAAACAGCTGCACTGGTAACTGTTCATTGGGGGGGAAAGTTTGTATTATGCGTGTGACCTGACAGAAAGCCCAATTATAAATGCCTTTCTCTCTCCTTTGATACCTTTGTGAGGGTCAGATGCTAGACACTGCTCCTGCTCCTGCTCACAGGACTGCATCTGATAAAGTATTTCCTTTGAGGGGAGAATGAAGCCCATTAGTTGCCTGGCATTTCAACCCAAGTCGCAATGATTGCGGATTACCAGTCCTTATTTACAGCTCCCTCAATTGTTTTAGTGGCCTGCTCTTTGCTCGGCCCACATCTGCCCTGCCTCTGTGCTGTCTTGGCGTGTTTTATGATGCAAATGTTTTTTTGTTGCTTTACAAATAGTTTCAGTATCTGGATGATCTCAGGTGGCGTAGCTGAAAAGCAGCTTCTTTTCTCCCAGTTGGACTCAAACCCTGTAATTAAGCGGGGCTTCCAGGGCGATTATATATTTGGTTCCAGTACCCTTTCGGAGCAATTTCCCTTTAGGAAACCAGTTGAACTTTCGGCTCATTAGGATGCGCTTGTGGTTAATCTGAAAGGCTTTGGACAATAGCAATTCTTAGCCCTCCTTCTCCACCCTACTGCCTTTTCTCTTGATTGCATGAGTACCAGAATAGTGGGGAAATGGAACTGAGCATATTTGTGACAAACCACATTAAGATGCATTCACCTGGATATACTGTAGAGTAGTTCTCTTGGAGCTGTTATCTTGCTTGTTTCACAATAACTTCTGAATTCTTGTTTAACTTCTTACTGTGCTTGGTCTTATATGCTGACTCCCCAAATGTGAATGTATATATTCCACTTGCATACAAGCACACATACTCCTACTGTTATAGATCTAAGCTAGTGAGTGCAGCTATCTTTCAACGTTTGCTTCTGCCTCTCTGAGAAGTCTTTTAAAGCATTCACAAAATGCACATGGGGTTGCCTACATAAGGGACAGGTAACCTGTGGCCCTCCAGATGTTATTGGACCCCAACTCTCAACAACTTCAGCTAACATGGTCCCTGTTCGGATGATTGGAGTGAGATTTGAAGGGCCACAGATTTCTTCATCCTTGGTCCACATTCACGTTACCAGTTTTTTTACATCCGCTCTCATATTAGTCAGTTTTCCAGCTGGATTTTTTAAAAAAATGAAACAAAGGGAGAACACAGGAGCACAGGAAGCTGACTTATACAGAGTCAGAACAATTAGTCCAGCAGTTTTCCAAGGTTTCAGGCAGGAGACATTTCGAGCTCTGCCTGGAGAGGCTGGGATTAAATTAGAGACTGACTGACTGTGAAACAGGTAGCTAAGAATGGAATGGAGGAATATACTACAGTGGTACCTCGGGTTACAGACGCTTCAGGTTACAGACTCTGCTAACCCAGAAATAGTACCTCAGGTTAAGAACTTTGCTTCAGGATGAGAACAGAAATCGTGTGGTGGCGGCAGCGGGAGGCCCCATTAGCTAAAGTGGTACCTCAGGTTAAGAACAGTTTCAGGTTAAGAACGGACCTCCAGAACGAATTAAGTTCTTAACCCGAGGTACCACTGTATTCATTGATGAGCATATGTTGGGGACGGATAAAGGATATAACTCTCTTTACAATGGCCCCACTTCTTAGCTTCCCAGGAGCATCTGGTTGGCTATGGTTGGAATTACCATGATGGGCCAATAGGTTACCCTTTGGTCTGGTCTAAAAAGGGAATAATTACTATGGATCATGACTTCTTAAGATAAGGGTTTGAAGCCAGAGGCTTCAGAGGTTCAACTTTAAAACCTACATCACTGGTAACAATTACTTTCAATTTATTCATGAGTGGGGCTAGGATTCTTCCCTGGAACAAATGCATAGCAAGAGAACTGGTACTAGCAAACAAAGCTTTCACCACAGATCAGACTAAGGATGGTGGAATCACACCACCATTTTATGAGTGTTTGTGTGTTATTTGCATTGATATTGTATGGCAAATTGAACACCCTCCCCCAGGGAACATTGGTTAACTAACCTGTCTTGTGAATGGTCCAGGATATGTCAAGACCAGGATAGCCGACATGGCAGTATCCAGATGTGGATGGACAATTCCCATCTTCCCTGGCCATTGGCCATGTTGTCTGCTGGGAATTTATTTAATTGAGCACCTGAACCAAGCCTGAAGTTCAAACATCTAGTAAACTTTTAAACATGGACTGTGGTGGGAAAGAGAAGCTAGGAAGCTGGCCCAATTTACTGTACCAGAAGCTCAAATTTCCTGATCAATTCACAGTTACCTCACTCACTAACCACTATATTAATGATGCTGGGGAAAGAACAAAGATGTTAATTTCATAATCACTTTGTTCAGCATTTCAGTATTTCCCTCCTTCCCCCGAGGCCTCAAAAGGTGGCTGTCAAAAGAGACTGAATGTTCTACAGGGCTAGACAAGTGCTGAAGTTGAAAATGAAAAGAAAATACTCTTTTGCCTGCATGTGTGGAAAGGAAAAGAGGCTACAGCTCAAGGAGTAGAGCAGACACTTTGTATGCAGAAGGTTCTGAGGAGAATCCAGGTAAAAAGAGAATGAGCAGTCCCTGCAAAGCCATGGCTAGATAGAGTAGACCACTGATCACCATATCAGATGCTAGAAGGCATTATTTACCTAGATTAATTAGGCTATTAATGATGGCTTTTTAGGAGACGCCTCTCCCTCTCATAGAGCTACAATTCTCAGAGTGGTTTAATTAGTCAGTCCTCCTTCCCAGAGAACTCTGGGAATTGCTGCTTTTTGTCACTAGGGGCTGGGGTCCTTAACAACACTCAGCATCCTGAGCAAAATTTTTAAAGTGGTATGATACTGCTTTAAATGTAAAGTGGAGATGGGGGCATTGGATTCTATAGATGAATGTAAATGCCTCTTTCATCATCCTGCATCTGCCCTTAATATTTATTTTTCTGCATTCATCTGTGAAAGGAGGGGTGGGATCAAGCCCACAGGCCTCACCCCTCATTTGCCAAACTTTTACCCAAACGCAAGCAGAGCCTAAGGGCAAGCTATGTGAGTGTAGGCTCTCCTTAGAGGTTTAGGTGAACACTCAAGTGGTGCCAGCCGGCATGATCTTGCTCTCTCAGTATTCATCTTCTGCATGGATGAAGATATGGCCTTGTAGCAAATGGTTCTTTGTACCTCCTGCATGGCAGTTCGAGGCATTCAGAGATGTGGTCAGTCTTCACTAATGACCTATTTGGATTATTTTTTCACCACATAGACTGATGACAAAAAATGTGGGGGTAGTCAAGTAAGTTTTACTCAGAGTAGATGCACTGAAATTAATAGACATAACCTAGTTGCACTTATTACTTTGAATGGATATACAGTGGTACCTCGGGTTAAGAACTTAATTCGTTCCAGAAGTCCGTTCTTAACCTGAAACTGTTCTTAACCTGAAGCACCACTTTAGCTAATGGGGCCTCCTGCTGCCGCTGCAGGGCGATTTCTGTTCTCATCCTGAAGCAGAGTTCTTAACCCGAGGTACTATTTCTGGGTTAGCAGAGTCTGTAACCTGAAGTGTATGTCAGCCGAGGTACCACTGTACTCTGACTAAAACTTACTTAAGTGTGACCTTTGTTGTGCTTTTGTAATGCTGTACATGAAAGTCATCAGAACCGGTAATGAGTGATTTGATTGACTGATGTTTATTTCTGAAGCTCAGGGCAGTTTATGTGGAGAGGCAATCTCCCAGTCCCATCCAGAGACCTTTGATGCTGAAACAATAGGAGTGTTCAGAGACAGCCATGTGTTCAGCTAAAGCATCAGTAGGCAGGGCTTTTTTTCAGTCAGAACTCAGTTCTGGAACCTTTCAGGTGGGCGCCATTGCCATTATAAGAGCAAGGGAGTTCTGGTGAGTTCTGGCACCTCTTTTTCTAGAAAAATAACACTGCCGGTAGATGACCATGTTTCTTGGGCATCATTCACCTTTGGCAAGGTGCATGGGCGCAACCAAAAGAGGGTAAGGCCACAAGGCACTTTCCTATGCATACTCTTGCATGCAAGCACACACAAAGGCCACAGAGAGCCCCTGATGTAGCAAGTTAGTCTCCCCATGTTAAAGTATAAAGGGGAGCAGGATTAGATTCACTAGTCATTCCTCCCTGTAGTCTTGGCATTAATTTTCTCAGTGATGAGTGTACAGCTGCTAGGCTGTGGTGCATTGACACAATGGCAAGTGGGCACGATTCTGCTGGATTCACTGAGTGCATGGGAAGCATTCATGTAGACAGCCCTAATGATTGGTCTCATATGCTCACAGACCATATTCTCTTTAGATTGATTGCAAATATTGCATAACACTAAAAAACAAAACAAAACCCTACTAATTTTATTAGGCTTTTATGCTGAAAAGTAGTTTGATGTCACAAATGAAAAAAACATTCAAATAGCCATTCCACTTACCCCCACTCTACATGAAAAGAAACCACATTAATTAACACACACACACAGAGTAATCTGTGGGGCTTTATTATAGCCCTCCTCTTCTTTTTCTTGGTAGCTGAGAAAAAAGAAAACCCTGTTGATTAAGGACATATCTGTTAAAAGAACATCAGTTTTAAAAGACTGCGGTTCCTTTTCAGAGGGACCCTTAGCGAGCCCTTTTTGTGTGCGGAGGACAATGCAATAAGTCAGACGGGACTTTTTGAGCTGCATCTGTAAGGAACTGTAAGGGCCCCTGAAGTACACTTGTGTTAAGTTGAATTGATTGAGATTTAATGGCCGTTAGTGGCTATGAATGGTAATGATTTTCTTGAGTGTCTTCAGTGCGCTTGACATTAATAACTGGTGGACTTGTATATGTGCATGAACCAACTGCATGATTTACTTATAGAGATGCTTTCGCCCACCCTCCCTTTTCATAATTTAGTTGTTTTGATGGTTTGTTGGGGGTTTTTTTTGTAAACAACAACAACAACATTGGCTTCAAGGAGCATGTACATCTTGTCAATTTAATTTTGTCCTCTTGATATTTCACCCGCTTTCCAGCATAAATCAAGCCATTATATAGCCGGGTGTGATGAATTTGTTTTACATGCCATCGTGAATTAATGTTATGCAAATGGAAGCTTTACAGGTACCATGATTTACTTAATAACAAGTTCCAATATTTAGGCTCATTCATTTTGTTTTGAAGGTTTATAGGTTGTATGCGTGTGTGCCTGTGTGTGTGTGTGTTTGCACACAGGTACATAATTACTTTTTCAAATGTGAGATTTGTGTGTGTTTGCTGTGTAAGCACATATTGATGGTTGTGAATCATGGTTGTAACATGCTTTGCCTACCAAGGCATTTCAAAGAGAATATTCAAATACGGTGTGTGGGTTTGATAGAGAGAAAAATGGCACCCGTGATTATTTTAGGTAACATTATGAAGAGGCATCCCTTCTATATCATTTGAAGCTTTTCTTGTAGGTCACTTAGGTAAACAGCAGTTTTTTATTCTTCCTATACTCACCATGAAGGCTAGCCTAAGACAATCTATGGAAGTGCCATATATTCAGAATGCTTTGAAAAATCTGCAAGAACTCTAAGAATCTCAGTCCAAGGGTGGGTGTCTATATTATTGCAGATTTTCCAACTGATCATACCCCCACCTGTTCTTACTCAAGGTTAAGGACAATGGAGAGTGACACCTGACACATAAATACACCTCAGATTGCTGAAGATGAGAATAAATTTTTAGCTTTGCTTTCAAAAAATTGAGGTCTTGCAAATCCAATGATTGACAGTCTTTCAGTCTGTCATTTTCCTTCTCCAGATATACAGACACAAGGCACCTTGGCTTGATACATTGGTCGTGTTTGGGCTTGTGTCAATATATTCTGGTCTTGATATTTCAGTGGCCTCAGACTCAAGGTTTTAAGTCTGGTTTTCCCTGTCCATCTAGTATTAAGTCTGTGACAGTTTCTAAAACTTGCAATAAAGTTAAGAATACAAATAAAGTGAACAGTTTATAAAATTCAGGACAAGGGTCCAAATCAGTCAGCAACTTGACCAACAGAAGCCCAAGGAAAATGACTGAGGGTTGTCTAACAACACATCTTACCATGTGCTCTGCTTTTGAATGCAGCATTTGTTCCAGGGGATTTGAACAGAAATGGATCCCCGTGCATTTTGTCTGCTGTTAACACATCAACATTGGGTTCATGTGATTATGAATCATACCTATCACCCAGATGCTGGAGGCTTGTCTGGACCTGGAACAGGCAAATGCAAATTGGATGCTGGGGGGGGGGGGGATTCTTGTAGAGCAGGATACTGTAATAAGGCAGGATGGGTGATCACTAAGTAGCCTTAAAAGTTATACAATAAATTTAATCAAACAATAAGCAAAAGAACATGCAAAACTTGTGAGGGGGAGGGAGCTGCACCGTTTGGAAACTGGCTATTTGTGTGTGAAAGGGAGAGTATAGGAAAACTGGCAGTTCTTAAATACAGCAAAATATTGCTTATCGGGTGCCGTCTAATCCAAACACTTCCTTGTTCTTTATGGACACACTTCACTACAAACTGTCCTGCTTTATGAACCCTCTTTTGGACATCCCGTTGTAGCAGACAAACTTCATGTTCTCCCCGCTCTCTCCCTCTCCCTCACACACCCCAAGGACATCGGGGATTTCTATTGCAACTTGTTTTGCCCTTCACCTCCGAGGTGACTACCCTAGAGTAGATGTAGTGCCTTATTTTCTTCCGCTGCGTGTCATTACTTGCTAAATTAAAAGCTGTGTTTCCTATACCTTCTGGGTGTACTAAAACCACCCATCCTTAAGAACGGTTGTGTAACTCTTGCTGTGTATGGGCTGGAGGAGCGCTCAACCCCTGGTGGAGAAGTTCAAACAAAGTGCATTCCTGCAGGGGCCGCTGCTTTTATTGGCCAGCTTATGCTCAATGTCACACCTTCTTTGTTCCTTTTTATATCAGTTGCGTGATACCATCACACAGGGACATGGTGGGCACCCTGTGCTGCTTCGCCATCTATTTCCTCCTGGCGATTACTCTCTCCTAAGCATATTTGCATCAAAGACACAAGTTGGCATTTTTAGGTTGCAAAACTGCAGCGTATGGCATCCCCATCTTCTCACCGGCTAACTGCATGACAAATTAGGGGTGTCTTGTTATCGCATTCTTTGTCCTCCATTGAGTTCTGCTTTAGCATTATGTTTATTCTGGGCAACAAATGATTCCTAAAGGGCTCATGATCTAAGGAATGAATGCACAATTTCCTGCACTTACAGGTAATTGAGGGTCTCGGAGGAATCCCGGGGAACTTAATTCATTATCAACTGATAATACTTTGTAGAGTCAATATGCCCAGGTAGGTCTTAGGTGCATCATTACAAATGCATCCCAGTAATCACTCGAAAGAGTTAAAACAACTGCCGAGTTGGAGGCATCTGGGAAACATGTGGGATCATTGCTGGGCTTAGGCTGGCACCATCCAAAGAGCAATGAGAGAAGCTCTCAGGTGCAGTAAAATACCATCCCACCATACACTTGTCATCAGGAACCCTAGATTTCTATATACTCAGCAGGAAACTGATTTTATTTTAAAGAGAAGCATGGAAGCTGAATAAACCATATTTTTAGTGCATTTGTGAGCTTCTCTCTTCTGATCTGATGCCTGTGCTCCTTTTGTCCAGCATTTGCATTGACGCCATTTGTAAGAAGAACCTGCACTTCTTTCAAGATGCTATCTATATGTGTGATTGAAACAGCTCAAAGTCTGAGCACAATTGCGGAGGGCATATAAACGCTAATAAGAGATACCGTAATTGATTTTCAGACCCTGTTAAGACTTAGTGACTTAAAATACAAGTTACTTTAGGGGCAACTGCTGGTCTTGCAACCACAAGTAAATTTAGAGGTGCCATTTGTGAGAATGGGCAGCTGTGCCTCCATAGGGATACTGTCTTCATCAACACAATCATGGGAATGAACTTGTTCAGCAGGATGGAAAGCCCCCATGAGGATGTTCTGACACCAATTCCACATCTAAATCCTTTAAAAAAAACATCATTAGATGAAATCAGAAATTTTAAGCATATCTGTGTACATTTCTCAGATGTGCCCCATAACAGACCCTAAATTTAGCCCCCCTCTCTGGTCTTTTTGACTACATGAGGTTTTTATCTTCTGTCAAAATTCACAGTATTCTGTTTTGAATTACATGTCTATTAATGGGTAAATAAAAACCTCATTTGAAAAGCCTCGGACTTGAAAAGTGCTCATAGCTTCCAAGTGTTGTTGATTCAGAAAGTCTTCACCCAGCTTCCCTTCATTTGCTTACTGCCTACATTATGCCTCTTGGTTTCTCACACCACCAAGAGCTCCCCAGTCCTCAATAACTTCTTTAGACCTGCCTGTACAGCATTGTCTTTTCAAATGAACCTGCCAGCCTTCAAATCAGCCAAAGATCCTCAGTCCTGCAGTCGATTGTTAAGGACTCATGTGGCAGAAGCAGCACATGTTCAGGTTGTGTTTTTGATTAACTCCTCAGCATTTCTCAGAATGCCCTGCCCATTTCTCAGAATGCCCTTGTAGAACATTCCTCCAGGATGGCAAAGGCCATTGTGGATTATGTATATAGTATGTCGGTCAACGTCAGTTGCCTCTGACACATCCACAACTTTACACAGTATTGACTTCTGATTTGGATAAACTGGAGTTCTGTAGATGTGAAAATGAGGTTTTTATTCAGAGACGCCCTTTCCAGCTAGACAACAAGCTATTCCCAGAACTCCAGGATAATTTGAGAGTGGTCTCTAATGCAGAGTGAGGAAGTGTTGATTGGAACTGGAACTAGGGAGAGGCCTGGTGGGGTCATGTGGGTGGGAAACTGTCATGTGGGTGAGACTCTTGGATCTGTGCAAGCATACAATGAATGAACTTGCATACCTGGGAGAACCAAATGGGACAACTGAGGTTTTAAATGTGCATGTCAGAAAATAGGGTACCATTAAACTGTCCCATTATACCTTTTGTAACTTTATCATGCTGGGCACTCTGTGTATATCAAAGCCACCTGAGCAGTGCTCTTTCCCCCCTCCCCTCACCACTTCCTCAAGTTCTGATGACATCTGCTAGTGACAGATGCTTTTTGATAAAGCCATCAGATCAACATGCCTTTGGAGATACCAGGCAGGCAGGTCTCCATGTTGGTACTTGCAGACTAGAGAGGGATCCAAGAGTCTTTCTTTAATCACCTTCTCAAGTAGAGAATTAAGCTCTGCGTTTCAATGGCTGTGGTGCCAAAAGGCTTCTTACGACAAGATCTAACATAGTCCCTGTGTCTTCTTTTCTTCTCGTTTTAAAGAGCCCGTTTCATTTTAATTATGTGAAAAAAGGAACTGGAGCATAAACTCAAATGAGAACAATGACTAATATCATATATGGTACATAAACTTGGATTTTATAGCCCTTCCCTTCAAATGTTATTTGGAGCTTTTCGGCTCCAGCCTTTGTGATGATTTCTCAAATCAAAACCAGAAATCCGAACTTTTGCCAGACCACAGGCTCCTTAGCGCCAGACTTGGGAGACAAGCACCACATGTTTTGGTATGATTTGAAAGCGGAACATGTGTTATTTTTAACCCTCCCCCTTCCCTTCCCATTCCAGCTGCATAATCCCTTCCCCTGCTAATCCAACAGATTAGCTTTAGTGAAAGCATTGATGATTTTTAGGAACCCACTCCTGAGCTGCAGTGGCAAAGCAGCCTACGTGCAAGGGACAGGTAGCCTGATTGTATGGTATCCCATCAATTGCTCAGGTAAAGATGAAAACTCTCTGTTGGGTTTTCAATCTGCCTTGAGCAGGACGGAGCCTCTTCTGCTCTTAATCAGAATGGCGTCAGAATCATGTGGGAGCCCATATTGTGATTTAAGATCAAGAACTCCCAGAGAACTAAATGCATATTATAATTTTCTCTTATGGGATATAATTTGTTCCAGTTTGGCTTTAGATCTGCTGTACTATTGTTTTCTAAATTCCATGTGAATGTTGCACTTGGAACGACTATATTGTAGCCCTTGAGGCTGGAATCCTATACACACTGACCCGGGAGTAAGGGCCCTTTGCACCCAGTGGGGCTTCCTTCTGAGTAGGCAAGTAGAGGATTGCTCTGCCCATTGCACTCAATGGGGATTACTTCTGAACAGGCTTGTCTAGGCTTGCAGTAACAGTATCTGAGGTGTTCATAAAAGGCGCAGGTTGTGTCTTGAGATACTTCTCTACCCATCCACCCCTGTTACTCCATCTCTTGTGAAATAATGAAAAAAGACTCTAAATACTCAGAAATCCTTGAATATCTCCAGACCCAAAAATTATCCTGAAGCAATGTGGTTGCAAAATGTTTCTGCCTAACTTGTACAACAAGGCAAAGGCTTTATAATTTTGTGCCAGCATTAAACCCATGCTGAATATTCTCATTTTAGGGCATAAACTGGAAATTTTGGTGGGAGAAACAAAAACTTTTGTTCCTGAGGGGAACAAAAACTTAATTTTTCTCAATCCAGTTTGCTTCCATTATTCCCCCCTTCTGTTCAGTTGGGGTTTCCTTGTGAGTTAGTCACATGAGTGATTCTACCGAGAGGAGGTCATGCAGTACATAAGATGACATCACACAATTATGTAACCAATCAGGTTTGTTTACATGGTGATGTCACTGATGGCAAGTGGGAGCAAGTCAGAATGAGGCCAAGTAAATTAATAAGCAAAAGGAAGGGGGTGTTTAAAAAAATCCCCATGCTTTTTAGTATTCCCAATGACATTCCTGAAAACTGAGTAGTTTTGGCTTAGCTTTCATCAATATTGCTGTAGCTTAGAGACCAGTGGCTAAGAACTTTTGTCTATCACACCTTACTAGTGTTGGGCATCAGACAGTGGGCAACAGTCTCTGCTTCATGTCAGAAAATAATTTATAGGCCTGTGGGGGCCAAGTCCCCCCCCCCCACACACAATATGTAGTTTGGGCACAAAGGGGAAATGTCACATGTTCTCAGGTAAACAAGAAGAGCGCAAAAAGATTGTGATATGTGGCAAGAGGTGGGAGAGAGGAGGGGAAATCTACCAATGTTCTGTGGAAAAAAATGGTGGGAGATGCAGCAGACTCCAAGGCTGAGCACTCTTGGTGGAATTTCACTCTGTTGGATGTCCAAGCTGAACCTGCTGGGCATCCATAGTAGATGATCTCATTCCTTAGCAATGTCAGTCTGGTGCAACCGCTTTCGCACAGCGAGCAATTGTTTAAATTGTGGTTTTACAACTCATGAACTATTTTAAGGACCGTCCCAGTAATATTTGTTCAGATCACTTAATTAAAGCTAACATGTAGCAGGACTTTTCTTTTTAATTATTATTTTTACATGATGGAAAAAGCAGCTAGAGATTTATGACAGGCCAGGTGTTGGACATATTCCAGGTCAGGTTATGAGCTTACATTATGTGCTGTTCTTTTTATTTTTATATGGCCATTAAGCAGTTGCTTAATAAGCAGGTAAGTAATGTAATGAACTGTGTGTGGATCGAAACCTGCACCTGGGGGTTTCATGACTCTCTTGGTCCACTTTACACATTTGGGCATTAATAATCGGAATTTTTCTTAGGGCAAATCAGTACTCGGGAATGACTAGGAGTGCATGAAAAGTTGGTTGTGCTTCAGCCTTATCAGTATCTATGGGGCAGGTTAGTAATGATCAACTTAAACCCTATTTAGTTGGATATATGAAACTGCCTTATACAGTATCAGACCATTGGTCCATCTAGCCCGGTATTGTCAACTTTGACTAGTAAGCAGCTCTCTAGAATTTCCAGCAGAGGTTCTTTCCCATCCCTTTCTACCTGTTTAAGTTGTCAATTTTCAGTCTGCGTCAACTTCACGTGTGTTCCTTCATGAATCCATTCTGTCTCCTTTTTAGCGTCTCTGTTTTTATTTTTTAAAATGCATGAAAATTCACATGAGTTTTGTACACATTTGCAAGCAATGCCCTCCCCACAAAATTCACATTTTATATGCTTTTTCAGTACTTTTTTGAGCTGAGAACTGCAAAAATCAAGGGATAATTGTGTTCCGCTCTAGGAGACGTGGATCAGGTTCATTCACTTAAATATGCAGACTGAAAACAATCCTCAGGCATCTGTAGCTGTAGTCCTCTTCCTAATTTCAGTGTGCCCTAAATGTGACTAACTTTCTTGGAATCAAAGCCAAAATGTTTTAGTGAGAATGATAATTAGTTGCGTGACAAAACTTGCAACACTACTAGACATTTATTTTTTTGTTAAGCACACAAATATCTTTCCAAATTCTGCTTCTGGATGACTTTTTGAAGACCAGACATCTTCTTTCAGCTAGTTTGGAGCCATTTCATATTAATAACTATAAAGAAATCATCACTGTAATTAATAAGAGACAAGTAATAAGCCAACACCCTAAAATCTGAGAGAAGTTCAAAAAATCTGGATCCATTTGCACTCAGAAACAGGATTTTTCTTTTCTTTGCGCTTGCTCAAAGCAAGATAGCACATGTCTTATCAAGAATCCACTTTAAAATATTATTTGACTTTAGGGACTTTGGTTAGAATCCAGGATTATTTTCCCCATCAAAAGTCTGCAGAGACACAGACAGACCTAAGCGCTCTTGCTGTTGACACTTCAGAGCAGATTTCCTGCCAAAGGCTAATGTATTGCTATCAATATTATGCACTGTTGAGACTTAAAATAATCGGCGGCATTGTGCAGTGGGACTTTTTGTCTTAACGTAGATATATGAAAGGGCATGTCAAATATTGTACATTACTGGCTTCCTTACACTGGCTCTACATAAGCTGGTGAGAACTGCCCACTGGAATAGACCATAAGAGAAGCTTCCCTAGGCCAACCTAGTCCAGCAACTTGTTCTCATGGTGGCCAACCACATGTTTATGAGAAGCCTGCAAGCAGCATCCGTTACCCTGCGTCAATCAGCAGCCATTCAGGATTTCATGGATAGACAAAGAATGGGCTGAGAAGCCACTATGAACAGCACAAAGCTATAGTAATGCCATGCTTGCATTACAAAGCGTTTCCAGAGTCCTAAGACTGGGCATGTCTACCATTCTCTAGTCTACCCACTGCTAAAAAGTCCCCATTTGACCTCTATGTAACCTTGCATATGTAACCTTCCTGAAAATGTGCCACCTGACAGTCATTGTATGGGCTGTTACCCCCTCATGCAGTACATAATGCAGTGACTTTGACCATATATGACCACTCATTATTTACAGTGCCAACAGAGCTGCTAAATATGGCATTTAACAGTGGCTTCCCTGCTCCCTCCTAATAAAAAGATTCTCTCTGAGTAGGGGAAATAACAGATGTTGATTGATATGTCGTGCAAATGTGTGTGTGTGTGTGTGTGTGTGTGTGTGTTCATCCTGTAAATACACAGGAATGGAAACGGGTGCACTTCCTTACCATGTTTTCCCAATGGAAACCCCTGCATGTTTCCTTTGCCCTTTGCTTCAGACTATATGGTGCACATCTTTTCCTCAATGGAGCTGAAAGTAACATATGAAGTGACCTCAGCAGAACAAGTAACACAGATTTCTCAGTGAAGGGGGGGAGACAGCATGTGTGGTAAAGCGCAGGCAAAGCACTGAAGTAGACAACGTATTTAAAACCCATTATGGAAGACAGTTTTAGCTGTGGATCTAATTTGTGATCTAAGCCAGCCGACACTTTCATGTTTGTTTGCCTGTCTCCCCCCACCTTCCTTTTCATGGAAGAGCCTGAATTACTGGTGTGGATGTTAAGAGCTACGGCTGCATTTGTTTCTCTAATTACATGAATCTCCACCATCCAGCTTGTGCAGAAGATAAACTACCATTTTGCCAGAGATGCTGTAGCTTGATTTAGATCCCTCTTTTTGCCTCATTTCCTCAACTGAGGTTTTCAAGAAACGGAAAAGCAAGGTGCGATCTAGGAGGCACACTTTGGGGCTTCCTGGAATCCAAGAAAGCAGCTCTTCCCTTTGGCCTGCACAAAGGATGTTTTAAAAGGACTGGCAAGGGGTTATGGGCAGCCTGTAAGAGAGTGAGCCTTTGACCTCAGTTTGCATTTCAAGTGGAGTGAAAGGATATTGAAGCAATGGGGGTTTCTGAAGCAAAAGTGAAGGTACTGCATTGTAGGTTTCATAAAAGACGTGGGGCTTGTTTGTCCCCATTTCTTTGAAGCAAAGTGGAAGATTCCTTAGTCTGAACAAAGAGCAGAATGGTCCACTTTGATTCCTCTTTGCTCCAAAAGTGCCAACTGAACTAAACTCAAAATGGCAACGGTAGAATACCCCAGTGGCCAGAAGTGCAAGATCTGAAACCTTGAAAGGCCCAGATCATTATGGCTTCCTACTATGTGGCTAAAACTTTTTATAAAGGTGAGGAGGGGAAAGAGCAAACTCTTGGATTCTTTTTTTTAAAAAAACTTTTACCACCAAGTTCTTCTCTTTTTCTCCAGTGTCATGAAATCCTCATTTTATTAGTGATTGTAGTTTACTACCCTTGTTCTCCTGACTATCTCAGGCCAAATGAAGAAAAGAGGCGCCAAGCTTAAACTGAGGAAAGGTATTGATTGTCATTTATGATTACATTTTTATCCCACCTTTACTCCAAGCAGCTCAAGGTGGCATACATGGTGCTTCCCTATCCTGCTTTGTCCTCACAACAACCCAATGAGGTAGGCTAGGTTGAGAGATTGTGACTGACCCAAGGCCACCCAGTGAGCTTCATGGCTAAGCGGGAGTTTGAAGCCTGGTCTCCCATGCCCTAGTCCAAACACTCTAACCACTAAACTGACCACAACTTCAATGGAAGTTGGCTAGAAAAAGCCTGAGTGAGCCAGAAGAGTATTTGACCACTAAGACCATGTGTAGAGCAGTGGTTTTCCACCTGGGTGCTGTAGAATAAATGTGCTTTGAAGTTGAGATAGGGTGGTCATATGTCCTGTTTTACAGAGGATGGTCCTCTATTTGCAGGTGCCCTCTATTTGAGGACTGTTCAGTCCAAGTCTGGTATAAACATAAGGAGCCAATGAAGGGAGAGTGAGCAGGAACCTTGAAGTTGCCCATGAACAGTTACAGGCAGCTGGTCAGCAGATAGAGCAAGTACAGAAGTCATCTGGTGACTTCTTCACTGTGATATGACACATTGTATTTCTATTTCTATTTAAATTATTTCTAAATTTGCATCTATACATAAAAATAATATGCAAATTTTATGCAGTTTGTTTCCATTTTTTGGCCTCTTTTTGTGGTGCATAACTGGGCATCCTAATTTGAGGGAACCTTGAGAAATCCATCCATTAAAAGCTCTTGGTATCTCCCTTTTCCAGTGAGCTTCGTGTAGAAAGAATGGCTGATGCAGAGGCAATTAAGAATGAGGTGCCCTACAGGCAAGACTACCTGCCCATTGTCTCTGTGCATGAGTCACTGCTCGGGGTATGCCTCTTTCCCGTTTTTTATGTGAGTCAAGTGTGCCTCCAATTTTAATTCCAAGCAGCAGCATGCCTCTGTTTAGGGAACACTCTGGTGTACAGTGGAATCATGTGCTCTGGGAGGGACTTAAGCAGCATCTGGAGAAGCATCTGGCAGGCAAGCTTTAAGTAAGGGATGGGGAATGCACAGCCCACAGGCCAGATCCAGCCTGGGAAGCAATTTTGTCTGGCTCCTAATGAAGCTCAAGTTTTAATCAAGATGTGAAAAGTGTCGTCTGCATTTTCACCCCCCAAAGAAAAGAAAAGAAAAAAGTCATTTTAAAAAGTTTGTGAGAGATTCAAGTTCATGCACTAATCGTACATCTCCCTGTGATTTTGTGTGCAAGGCTGACTTTACGGTGGAGCTTGACTTCTCATTTAAAGGCTGCATTGTGTAGCAAAGACTCTCTTAGCCTCTGGACCACTGTCCAAAGAGCTGAGTGACTCTTGGCTGGGCAGAAGTTGGTTGCCTCTGATTTCTCAGTGCTTTGACCATTTGGAGGGCCATGTGGGTTAGCAGAGGAGAAACAGTGGCACACATTTGACCCGCAGAGATTGGCAGGACTGAAAGAACATGTCTGACCTCCAAAATCAGCCAATTATAAATGGTTTATTGATTTGTTTTATGTTTTGCTTTCCTCAACTGCTTCTTTGGTTTTTAAAGAAAATATAACAATATAGATGGAAATGTTGTTTGTTATTTTTAAATGGGCTGTAACTTGGTTTCTGGAAAAGTGGCATGTAAATATTAAATCAAATTGCCTATCTGGCTCAGCTCAAAATGGCCAGCACGTTAGCCTGTGCCTTGCCATAAAATGACGTGGGGAATGGAGTGTGGTTGTCCCACTTGTATTTGCCACACTTTGCTTTGTTTTGTTTTGGGGGAAGTCTAATAATAGGATTTTATAAGGTATAGCTAGGTCAGCAGTTCTCAGAGTGGTGGCCACAAGTATAGTGAAAGTAAGATCATGGTGGCTACAATTCTGAAAGATGATGTGTTTTCTGTATGCCTGTAATGGGACATTCTTGGCGTTTGGAAGCTTGTGGATTTTGCCACAACCTGATAACTATCAGCTTTGTAGTAAGAGGCTGGCTTTTTCACGGGCGGCACCAGTGTTGTGGAATACTCTCCCTGCTGAAATATGAGAGCCCTGTTGGTATTGACATTCCCCTGGCTCCTGAGGGTACACACCTGCTTACATAAGCACCCCCCTGATCTCCTGACATGAAGTGCCTGTTTTAATTGTTGTTTTAACTGTTATGCCGTTTTAATGGGCTTGTTTATTATGCCTTTTAATTATGGATGTTTTACTGATGTGATGAAATTGTTTTACTATATATTTTAATTATGGGTAGCTATATTTTTATAATTGGTTTTATACTTTTGGTTTATTTTTTGATGTTAGCTGTTACTTGTTTGGGAATTGCCTTGGTATTTCTTCTCTAAATGAAAGGTTGTATATAAATCCTAATAATAATGTTATGAGTTTGTGGGTGCCGGCACAATCCTAGCAAGTGTTAAAAGCTATTCAAGCCAGGCTAGCGTCCTGATGAGGTAACCGTCTGGGTGATGGGCCATTAAGAGAACAAGAGGGAGGGGCAGCAAGTTAACTCCTTCTGAAACTACAACCCATTCTCTTCACTCCATTAATTTGGATGAGATGGGGAATACACTGAATACGGGGTGCCAGGGTGTTCCTCACAAGGGTATTTCCCAGTTGTAGCTAATTCTTTTGCCTGTAAGTCAATAGACCAAATGAAGTCCTCTGAATATCAAGGGGAAAGGTTTGACAGTTGCATGAAATTCCCCCTGGTGAGCGCATTTGAGAAATCACTGTCAAGGTTTGAAAGTAGAAGCAAAGATTCACTTACCCCCATTGAGTTTCCTAGTTGCAAACTCCCAGGGGATTGAAATGCCAGATAAAGTGACTTGTGAGTTGAGGAGACAACCAGGAACAGCTCACCTAGTGGGGTGGAATTGCATCAATACCCTCCCATCATAAGCACCGTTTCTGCTTACCAGGAGGAGGAGGGTGGGCAGGAGTGGCAAGACATTGATGCCCTGGTGGAACCAGTCTGGTGCTCCTACTGGTGCATCCATGCAGCCCTGATCTCAGTGTTGCCACATTCCTCCTCCTCCTTGTAAACAGCACCGATGCTACTGCTAGAAGGCTATTGCAACTCTACCCCACCAGGTGAACCACAATCTAGTAACAGCTGGGAGTAAGCACAATTCAGCTCCTAGGAACTTACCTCTGAGCAGACATGTATTAGGATTGTTCTGTAGGTTGTGTTGAAAACCATGGGCCTTAATTTAGTCATGGTCATCTTGTTCCAACAATTTCAGTCCACAGATAACCTTTTAGCTGGGCTGGAGCTCCTATCAACAACTCAGATGTGTGATTAATGAGATGCTCTTGAGAATAAAACGCTGAAGAATTCAGCACAGATACCATATCCTGGCTCACATCAGATTATTATCTATTTAACACTGACATGATTCCTTATTTGGCAGTGTTATTCATGTTAGTAAGTTCCGCCCCCTGAGTAAAATATTCATGAAACTATTCAGATGTCCAAGTATGATGTGTATCCAGACCTCCCTTGTTCTGAGTAAGATTTTTTTCCCTTCTCCCCCTTCTTCCCGTGGTTTAGACATGAAGCCTGAAACCAGTTTAAGCCAAACTTTATGATGTGAAAATTAAGTTTTCTCTTGTAAGCTGCAGTTTGTCAAAACAACAGCATGCATTCCAAGCCAGGGCTGCAATTTGGCAGGCTAGGAAGAGTTCTCCCTCTCCTGCTGAATATCTCTACAAAATGGAAACCTGGTCTCTTAGCTCTTTGTCAGTTTTGATGCATTCCCCTCAACAGCTGGGATCAGCTTCTTGCCATTTCCCCTTTTGGAATTGTGACTCACTCCTTTAACACTGGCCGGTTATCACACAGGATCCTTCACTGCTTCAAAGCTCCTCTCTTTTGGCTAAAGTCTTTGGGATCTGTTCAAGGACTTTGTGTGTCTCCCAAACAGATTAGATTAGAACATGGTTGCCTTTTGTATCATGGCGGCCAACCCCAAATATTACAAATAGTCACGAATCAGGCATTTTAAGATGATTCATTCAGCTTTTCAGTGGCATAATTTTTTTTAAATAAACAATTATTATTAATTCTTCTTTATAGTTTGACTTGCACTTCCAAAATAAAAAGAAAATGCTACAGAGTCATGAGGTTTTATCAGTGATCATAAAAACTAGTCTTTCTTGACTTAGGCTCCATCTGCACTATACTTTTAAAGCACTATGATAGCCCTCTAAACAGTCATGCCTTCCCCTAAAGTTTATTAAGAGTGTTGAGAGGCACTAGGAAGGTCTTATTCTCCACACAGAACTTCAGTTTCCAGATAGACTGATCATTAGAATGCTCTGTGAAACATAACTCTGTGAGAATAGAGCAGGATCCTAAGAATTCTCAGCGGCCTTAAGAAACTACAGTTCCCAGGATTCTTAGGGGGAAGCCATGACAGTTTAAAGTGCTATGATACTGCTTAAACCATGGGAAGGAATGTTACATTTGTAGAATCATTCAGTGAATAACATCCTTGGCCGTTGGGTAGAGAATTGTGTAAGGGCATCAGAGTGCCAGTTCTCTGCAAGCTCAATTTGCCAGGGTGTGATTGAATCCCACCGGCAAAATAACCACAGTCTGGAAGCCCCCTCAGCCTGGATCCAACCCAGCATATTTCACATCACACTGGAAACTGTAGTATCACACAACATGGGAACAGCAGAAACCACAATTTTTACAAGGAACCGCTGCATTCCCATTTGTGCCCTTTGCCATATGCTTAAATATTTTACAGTAGAGTTAGAAAATGGTCTATTGTGCGTTTAGGGAAAGTTACAGGCTTAGCCAGATGAGCTGTCAGCAAAGTCCTCTGTTATTAACATTTCATTGAGACCTGGGAGAAACATGCTATGTCATGTGTAGGAATGAATTACAGGCTGTGGGGCTCAGCAACATGTAAGTTACAGTAGCTTCGTGGTGCTGTTTTACCTTCTTACTATTGTGCGAGGGTTCAGAAGTTCACTGGTTGCGCAGTTTGTGGGGCGAGGGGGGGGGGCGGAGGAGAGAAGAAGGAGAAGTCTGGTCTGACTTATTTGTCCTGTTAATAATGCTGTCTGGAGCAGAATAACCCCTGGTGAACTTGTATCCTCCAGCCCAGCTGCAGCTCTTCAACAAAGACCCATCACTAAATCCAGGAAATGGACTGGCGTGTGGGTGAGTTAATGACTCCACAATCACACCCTTTCGACTGTTCCTGAGGGGATGGGGCTCATCCGTTATAGATCACCTGCAAACAAGAGTGTGTGTGTGTGTGTGTGTGTGTGTGTGTTGTGTAAGGTGTGTGGGGAGACTCGTCAAAGTTCGTACACATAACTTTTAAAAACATTCCCTTCCTGTTTGGCTATTGTGGAATTTTCTTATTCTTTGATATTTATTCTGTATACAAGCTCAAAGCAAACAGCTGTATATTTTCCTGAAGGCTGTATTTATAGACATAAGAGGACTGCACACACTTTAAAGGAAGCTAATACCAATTTTTAATTTTCAACATTAGCATTTACCTGGAACACTGGGGGTATATTTCCTTCTCTTTGATGATTCTGAAATATTTAGCTTCTGGGTGCCCATGTGACTTGCATCTACACAGTACACACATACCCCCCAACATAGAATTATGGGAACTGTAGTTTACCCCTCACATAACAATTCCCACCACCCTTAACAAACTACAGTCCCCACAATTCTTGTGGGAAGGTGCTTTAAACATATGGGGGTGTATGCAGCCCATGGCACCATCTTTTCTAGCTCTTCTCTCTCTTGGTATGCCTGTTCTCCTATACTGACGAAGATTGAAGGAAGTGTATGCTGAGATGGTGGCTTGGACAACAGTAACTGGATTTATTCTGGCAGAGAAGAAGCTTCTTTTCAGTGTTTGGGAGGAAGGAATATTAGTATTGTTGACTCAAAAATGCCAAAGGATTATGGTCAGTTGTTTCCCTCCTGGGGGGAATGCAGTGAATACCAGAAATGGGTTTCATGGCGGGAAGCTTAATTGGTTTTTGCTTCACCTATCACAGAGTTTCTTAAAAGTCCTTCTTCCTTCCTCTAATAAAGCTTAGAATCTCTTCCTTGGCATCTTCACAATGTTTTTTAAACAGAATGCTCTTGATTCCTGCCCTGTCAGTCAAAGACTGGCCCACCTATTTCTGGTGATTAACTTGTGCTAGTTCTGTGTGGGCCAACCTGTATTAAATCAGTGGTTCACAAACTGGTCTTTGATAGGTGCCCAGAATGTTAGTGTGCTACATTTGATTCAATCAGGGATGGGGAACCTATGGCCCATCAGGCGCCAGTTAGCACTGCTTAATAAATAGCCAAGGATGATGGAAGCTGTAATCCAACATCTGGAGGGCTCACTGGTTCCCCATCCCTGGAACCTGATCATCTTCTTGGAGGTGGAGGATGACTAGACACTTTGCTGCACTACACTACCTGCCCTTCCCTCTGACCCTCCCTCATCCTGGTTGCAACTTGGCTGGGGTCAGGAAAAGGCCTAAAATCCCATTTTTATCTCATCCTTCCTCCAAACAGACCAGGGTCACACCTAGAACACGAGTTCACCTGGGAAATAGTGATGGGCCCAGGGTCATCCAAGGAGAGCTTCATGGCCTAGCTGGACACCATGGACAAGTGGCTGCCACTCTAAAGCATTCACAGCAGGCGTTGTAGGCATCTGCTGCCATCTTGGGATGTGGTTCAGTGGCAGAGTGTCTTCTGTGTGGAAGGTTCCAGGTTCAATCTCTGACATCTCCAAGTAGGGCTGGAAAAACCTGGAGGGCCACTGCTGGTCAGCATAGACAGTATTTAGCTAGATGGACCATTGGTCTGACTCAGTAGAAGGTAGCTTCTTATACAAATAACTAGTGGCAGAGCAAAAAGGTGTCAGCAGTGGATTTATTTCCAGAAAGTCTGCCTTTAATCTCCCACCCCAAAGAGTAAGCTTTTAAAATAACCTAGCAATTAGAACTCAGGGCAGAAAAGGGTTGCATGTTGGAGTGATTCCCAATACCCACACCTGTATCTGCATTATATCACGTCAAATTCTTTACTGAGTGATGTTTCCTGCCTTGTCACCTTTATCCCAGATTAATGAATCACTTTAGCAGATCAGCTTAGCGCTGAACTGAGCTCAAAGGCCGTATCGGCTTTGAGTCACGCAGGGGCCTGTGCCTCTCTTGGTAGGAGATGCGCTTTGCCGTTGCTGATACTTGACCCACTGCGTTCAGTGCCCTGCCACCAGTTTTCCCTCTCCTCCCCGCTTTCCAGATATTAGTGTGTGATTCACCTTGAGTGTTTCATGAGCGGCTTTGCAGGGAGCCTCAAGTATGGAAGTGGCACTGGCACTGAAAAATCTCGGCACCTTGTAATTAATTCAGAGACGAAAGGAAATGGTTTTGTGACAGCTAAATGGAGACCAAGTAATGTGATGCAATGAAAGATAAGTTTAAGTGGGTTGAATCGGAGTTTGTGGAATATTTCGTGCTTTGGGGTAAGATGGATGGTGTGTAAAGAAAGCACTTTGGGGAGTCCAACTCTACCACAGATTTTTAAAAGAGCAACCTGACATGGGGGTATGATGCAGAAACTGCAAATGGCCAGTTAATTACAGTATAACCTGAATTAGTCAAAGTAGGGCCAAAAGATGCCCAGGAAAATTGTTTTACTGAAACCCTGTAACCCTAGCCTGGAATTTATAATTCACTGGTTCTGGCCCAGCCATCGTTAAGTTTCTCCCAACAGTGCTGAAAGATTGGCATCACTGCCTCTTGAGGGGGGGAGTAGCTCTAAGCAATTTAGCCCTCAAGTACCTTAAGGACCGACCAGCATGAGTTTGACCAAACTGCGGGAGGCAGTGGAAGACAGAAGTGCCTGGCGTGCTCTGGTCCATGGGGTCACGAAGAGTCGGACACGACTAAACAACAAACCTTAAGGACCACCTGGTTCTTTAGGCTCCACCAAAAACACTGAGATTTTCTTATGGGGTACTTTTGGTGGTCCCCTCCCCCTGCCCCTGAGGTTCAAGAAGTTGAGATGGCCACCAGCTTAGATGACTGAAAGAGGATGAGGCAAATTCATGGAGGATGAGGCTACTGACAACTACTAGCAGCAATGGCTATGCACTCCGTCCGCTGCAGCAGTACGCCTCTGAATGCTGGTGGCTGGGAATCACAAGTGAGCAGAGTGCTGCTATGCTCAGGTCCTGCTTGCAGGCTTCTCATAGATACAGTGGTGCCTCGCAAGATGAAATTAATCCGTTCCGCGAGTGTCTTCGTCTAGTGGTTTTTTCGTCTTGCGAAGCAACCCTATTAGCGGTTTAGCGGCTATTAAAGGCTTAGCGGCTTAGCGGCTTAGCTGCTAAAAGGCTATTAGTGGCTTAGCGGCTTAGAAAAAGGGGGGGGGAGCGGAAAAAAATCTCAAGACTCGCAAGACATTTTCGTCTTGTGAAGCAAGCCCATAGGGAAATTCGTCCTGCGAAGCAACTCAAAAACAGAAAACCCTTTCGTCTAGCGGGTTTTCCGTCTTGCGAGGCATTCGTCTTGCGGGGCACCACTGTATCTGGTTGGCCATTGTGAGAAGAGGATGCTGAACTATTGGCCTAATCGAGCAGGCTCTTCGTATGTTCTTAACACATGCTGTCTTAGAAGCAGCTCATTTGCTGCATTGTTATTTTTCTTTTTTGTCCTAGGACAACACAGCATCTAGACCAGGAATGGCCAAGCTGTGGCCTTCCAGATGTTACTGGGTGACAAATCCCATCATCTTTGGCCATTGGTCATGCTGGATGGGGCTGATGAGAGGTGAATAATACCTGCAGGGCCACCCCTGCTCCAGATTTTCCTCAATGGGATATGGTCCGTTGTGCCACATAAGAGAGGACAGCATCAGTATTTCTAGGAATATAAAAATGATACTGTTGGGATATGTATAATGCAAAATTACAGGAGATGTGGTTTCTTTTCCTAGCCTTGATTTCAGATGTTCCAAGAACCTCTGCTTTTGATTTGCCTGCTTTCCCAGCAGAGGTCTTGCAGTGTGGTTTGCTTTGGTCTAGCAAACGCTGGTTTCAATGTAGCAACTTGACCCTCGGCAATGTTTTATCACAATTGCTAAAAAGAAAATTGTTCAGGAAGATTCCCTTAAGAAATGACACATGCAGGCGCAAACACATATTTACAAGCCCACACACTCCACAGGTAGATTGTGAAAATGTTTGATTGCTAAGCAACATCCTCTGCACACCTGAGATAACAATGGTGTATTGGTTAACCAGTCCTACACAACTTCAGCTGTGTATTGTGTGTATTGTGTTAGGTCAGGCATAGGCAAACTCAGCCCTCCAGATGTTTTGGGACTACAACTCCCACCAACCCTGACCACTTGTCTGGTTAGCTAGGGATGATGGGAGTTGTAGTCCCAAAACATCTGCAAGGCCGAGTTTGCCTATGCCTGTGTTAGGTGCTTGGTATTACTCTTGGGACTGGCATCAGGTTTGAGAGGGGCTCTGAGCAAGCCCTTACATATCACTCCAAAGTGGGAATGGGTGGCATGTAAGGGCAGGAACAGAGAAGCAGGGCAACTCCAGACATCTGGCAGTCATTCCAGGATAATGCTGATGGAGCAGCTGCAGCCATCACCATCTTCATTTCCTCAGAATGTCTCTGGGCTCTGACATAGTGTGCAACACAAGGCTTGGGGGAACTGGGTAGCAATGAAGATGGCAGCTGCAGCAACCATGTTTGGTGATTCTCTTCTCAGTGCTGGACCCTGAATATCTGAAACAAGGAAGAGGAAAAGGAAGGAAGGTCAGCACCACCTGCATTGGGTCCTGGCATTTGACCAACTTCGTCATGAGCAGACTTCAGACTGGGTTACTCAGATTGCATGCAGCAAACCATAGGCTTTGGGAGCCCCTAAAAAAAGCTGAGCCAGGGTCCCCAGTTGCACTTACACAATCTCCGTTTGAGATGAAAAGAGGGCTGTTTTCTGCTTCTTCAGCTTAACCCCTTCATTGGGTTAACAAATCTGAAGAAGTTCCAAGGCTGCTACCCCATGGCAACAGTCCATATAAATATTTCCAGGGGTGCCAAGTGAGCGGAGGGCCAGCCCCCCCCAATATTTTAAATTAAGGGGCCGGACCCTCTCAGAGTTCCGCACTGGCTGTGTGCACACACTGTGGGGTGTGCTCATGTAGTGCGGGCAAAGCCACAGGGTGTCTGCATGACACGTCAGCATGCCCCGCAACATGCACACATGACATCAGCACATTCCACGGCGTGCTGACGTCACATGGCCCTGGCACCCTCAATTTTTATATTTTATTTATTTATTAAATCGACTGCAGGGGGCAAGGCAGTGCGTGTGAATATTTGTTTTTCTTTTCTTTTCTGCCAGTTATTTGTATTTCTGTTTCACTTCCACTTTCCCCTTCTGTGTCTGCTGCTTCACTCCTCTTTCAGGCACCTGTAGAAAACAAGGCAGGGTGCTTTTTGAGTTCATCAGCTTTAGCTTCCTGTGATTGAATCTGCTGCAATTTAATTTTAATTGAGACACACACTGCTTAAACAGGTGCAAGACGGCTCCAGCTCATGCTAATTAATTTTCCTCCAAAAAATGACAACATTTAATAATTATATTCCACATCATTTACATTAGGTATACAAGGTTTAACTCTGGAAATAGTTTTAAGAGGGCATCAGCTGTGAAAGAGTAATATTGCTATGACTAGATAGGATCTTTATTATGATATGACTTGTACAGTGTATTTGGTACTAGTTGAGACATCTTGCACTCTACAGGTGTAGGTATGTTCAGCGTTCCCAGTGCCATAGACCCACCCAATCAACACAAAAGGGGAGCTTTTTAGCCACTGAGAAGAAGGCATCTTTGTGCTCATCAGAGTGAAAGGGCACATCAGACAGTCACTGAGGATTGGCTCCTAGGATCATTCTGGAGAAGGTGCATAGGAAATTGTGGTGTTCCAGCCAGGTTCCTCTTACCAGAACTTCTCATGAGTGAAGCCCAGCTAACATGTAAGAAGTCACCAAGCAAGTGATGTGGTGCACCTCTCTCCCCTATGCAGGATGCAGTTTTGCCCCCCGGGATGTGTATCTCCTCTTTTCCCCTCCTCAATCTGGCCAAAAGGGTTCTCTGGGCCCACCAAAACACACTCTGAAAAAGTGTGAAGTAGAATCACAGCAGGATAACACCAAAATTAACCAAGTTGCAGACTTGAAGAAATAAGGCAAGCAAAGAAGGAGGCATGTGGACTTCCTTGGGGAGGTTTTCCCAAAGATGTTGGTTCATCACAGAAAAGGCCTTGTTTATGAGTAAGACTTTTGAGAGCTCAGTAGTGTGAGAAAGCCTAAAGCAGAGGTGGAGTTAGCTGCGCTGGCACATGCTGTGCACCCAGGGGAGGGCCATGGGGAGCGAGTGTCCCAGGGGCAAGATGCCCAGGGAGTCGGAGTGAGCCACCCATGGTGGGCTGCTTCCTGGGCAGGGGGGGGAGGGAGCCATGCCACTTTGCCAGCAGCCTTCCTCCTTTCCCTCTTCCTTCTGACAGCTCGGGGGAGGCATCCCCCCCGGAAGCAGCCCGGGAGTGGGGGGCAACGGCACGCCGCCTGTGACTCCCAAGCCTCCCCTGAGCTGTCAAAACGAAGGGGGATGGGGGGAAGGTCACCAGCAAGACGGCGCAGCTCCGCCCCTTCTCCCGATGGCTTGGGGCAAGCTTGGGAGTTGCGGGCAGGCGGTGTGCCGAATTTCACACCACCCCCCAGTGATGACATCCAGGGCGGACCGTCCCCCGCCCCCTTCCTCTGCCCCTGGCCTAAAGTATAGGCATGTGGTGCAGAATTTCTGACTCTTACTTCCCCCAAGGTGAATGCAGCCCTCTAGTGACGTGCATTAGCCCACTAGAACTTCAGTAAGTCCCTTCGGTTTTCTTCCTGCCTGAGACTGCAAATAAGGGAGCTTGTCAACCTGGTAACATAGCTGGAAGGGTGCACTTGACCTGGGAGTTCACAGGTTGCACAATCCCATCCTAAAACTGTTCCCTAATCAGTTACAAATAATGCTGCAGCAAATATGTGGCACTGGCTGTAATTCCAACAGCTTGTTAAGGAGACTTCACAGAAGGGACGCAGTCCCTGCCAGCTGTGAAATATCTGTTTTTACTATTCTTATTGTCCCCTCTCGAATGTAGGATGAAATGTCTCATAGGCCAAAGAGGCTCCCAGGGTATTTGACTGGTATGAGGTAAAATGAAGACTAAATGAGGAAGGAGGGAGGGGGCTCAGCTAGTTTGCAATACTGTTATAATTACTTGGGATCAGATGCCAAATGGCCTCTAGCCAACTTTGCTTTAAGTTGGAAAAATGCCCTCCAGGGCTGTTGTTCTGGGTTTTTGTTTGAACAGGGGTATGTATTTATGTGTGAGGGGTGTAATGGAAATACTGACAGAACTCCTAGCCTCAGAACAGAACAGCTCATGAGGTGAACAGATCCAATTACATAATGGGCCAAATTGAGATCTTTTATGAGGGATAATTCTCTGGCCCAATACTCTCCTTTTATGTGCAAGTAAGTGAAGGCACCTGGGTGAGTTTGCACACAAATACCTTACTTCTTGAACAATTCTACTGAAAAATAAGCTTTTTGAGCTTATGAAATACTGTGTAATGGACCTCTCCTGCTCCATCTCTTCTTCCTCCCACTTCTAGACAACTCCTGCCACACCCTTTTCTTCTCTTTTTCCTATGTTAAAACTTGCTGTAATAATTGTATAAGATAGATCCATCACAAGCTCCCCAGTCATAGATATTCTCATCCAGGTCAATCTTCTTGCAGTTAGGACTTTCAAGCAAAAGTAGAGCCATTCATGAGGACACAGGAATGTGGTTTGCTGGGTGATAGAAGGTGACTCGGAGGTCTTGGGAGGATTCAATACCTCGGGTTGTGAACGCTGCAGGTTGCGCATTTTCGGGTTACAGACTGCTCCGAACCCAAAAGTACTGGAACGGGTTATTTCTGGGTTTTGGCGCTTGTGCATGTGCAGAAGCACCAAATCACATCACACGTATGCACAGACGCGGTGCTGTGGGTTGTGAACGCTGCGGGTTGTGAATGTGCCTCCCGCATGGATCACGTTCGCAACCCGAGGTATGACTGACTGGAAGAAAAAGGCCTGGTCACTGGGTACAGCTGCATGCTGGTCCTATAGCAAATACTCTGCACTGTGTTCTCTGGGGGAGAGCAGGATTGAGGCCTAAGTGCTGAAAGATTTTCTTATGAAGAAACTATTTTGAGGCATTTATTAACTAATTAACTATATTAAAAACTAGCTTATGGTCCACTGCTATGATGAGCCATGACTTCTGATGGTCCTGAACAACCTTCCTCATTCATGTCTCTTTGTCTTCTATGATTGCCCAATTTTTCTTGAGGCCATTGGTCCAACATCTCTGATATCACATAAAGTTTGTATTGGTACATGTGGGAAAGGAACATTTATAAACGTAGTGTAGTGAAAAGTTTTCTATAACAAATTAAGTGTAGTATTTTGGATGGGAATGGTGACTTCGGCTTACTGTCTGGAGGTGATGAGCAAACTTTTTCTTTCATAAGCACAATTTGCCATTGGGAAGTGGAAAAGGTGCAACCCATTTGTCCCATGCTTTTAAAAACAGTGCTTGATTCCAGTCCCAATTCCTGATATGCAGGATGCATGGTGATCTGACAGCATTTCACTGTCTGAAATCTTAAGCTCATTCAGAATGGAATCAATAAGCCCCCTATGCATGTGTGCATGTGCGCACACACTCAGCACATGTTGACAATTGCACAGCAGTTAAAATAATGTCAGCGCCTTGGTTTGAGGAAACACACACACACGTTTTATACCTGATGGGTGTTCCGTTAGGTTGACAAAGTTGCTATTATGCAGCCCCTTGTTGTGGGAATCCTATTAGTGTCAGTAGACCTCCTCTGGGGCAAATGGTTCCATTTCCCAGATGCAGGGAAATCCTTCAGTTCAAAGCCCTGAGCAGGTATTCTAGGCAGTTTTGCACAAGCCGAGCAATAAGAGAGAATCCTCTGTTGCCTCTTGTCATAATAATGTAGAGCTTAATGGGAGGTTGGTAATAATGATGCATGGTTTCAGAGGCTAGCTTGCACAGCTTGATGGTAGGAATCCTCTTAAAAGCACACATTATATTAACCATATAAATAAATGAACAAACACCAAAGAGCCTGCCCTCCCCATGAATCCCTGCTGGTCTGCTCCCTCAAACAGTAACACAGTGTGGTTGCCATTCACCCACTGCTACACCCAGAACATGGAAAGCACCAACCACCGTGGGTTACAGGCAGAGTATATTCACCACCACTAAGTGAATTGCTGACTTCCTCCTTTAGTTGTACCACAGATTGCTGCCCTTTCCCTCAGAGAGCTGAAAAGTTTTACATCTGTTGAAATAAAGCAGGATCATGCAAGTTCCTCATCTCCGTGGTTTTCCCAGACTTTACCCAGTCCCCTCAAGTTTCAGAGGTGTTAGCATATGGTGCCTTTGCTATTTTCTATACATCCGTCTACAACAAGGGAAGCTAGATTCCTGCTGTATTTTGGAAATGAAAGCCAAGGTTCTCCAGAAAGTGTGTATAGGTGACAAATATATGGTCCACTTCACCATTCCAAACCAACAGTGAAAGTTGCTCACAAGGTACCATTGCATAAGACTGGGAGATGCATCAGGAAGGGACTTATATCTCCCAAATAGCAATATCCAAATGTCTTCAGAATACACTCAAGCTTGGCTTCCTGTAGGCACCAGAGAGGAAGGAATTTCATACCTGGGATCTGTTGCAGGGAACGTTTTCTATATGTGGCATGCCAGTGGTCTTTGATACATCATTTTTGATGTGTCCTAGGCAACACACTGCTGTATCTCTTCAAGGCATCTTGACCTCAGTTCCAAGAAACACACCAGCAACCTTGGCTATCTCTGCTTTGACAGTTGTTCAGCTTGAAAGAATTTTGCAGGGGAAGAATCTTTTATGATTAAGGCATACTTCTAAAAGTACAAGTGTGACTTTGTTTTTCCCCGTGTTCCATCACAAAAAGGCCCTTTCCTGCCTCCCTGTTCTCCCTCCTCCCCAACAACCTCTCACCTCTTCCCAAGAAGGGAACAAAGAAACTCCAAAAAGAGAAGCAAAAGTTGTCCCCCTCCCCTCCCACCTTCCAAGCCTGCAAGTCTAGGCAAGGACCTTGGCCTAATCTGTGTCTGTCTCTTGAGCCTTTTTATGTCTGCTCATAGGTTGAGATGATTTATTGCTATAGGTTCAAATCAGCATGTGAAATATAATTTAAGATCACAGCTTAATGCCAACTTCTCAATGGAAGTTGCTGACTCAAGCTTAAGGCAACTTTTCGTTTGTTCTTGGTTGCTTATTCACATAAACTTGCAGATCAACATATGGCTCTGATATTTGCATAAGAACTCCTCTACTTTCTAGACATCATGCCTTTCACCCCATTATTCAATATTTGTATTCTTTGTACATGCAAAAGCTTACATCCTCCTCAGTTACAGTTGCTGTATTGCTTCCTGGAGGAGACTGCCATTGTATACCTTTGAATTTCTTGATGAATCTTCCCTCTCTGGGCCAGTCATCCTGCACCTCTCCTGCCTGCTGTAGTGAGTAGCATATTCGGAGTGCTGCAGAGAGGGATTGGACTAAAGCACTAAGCTGCAATTCAGTGCATGATTAAAGGTGTAGCCTCATTTTGGCATACAGTGGTGCCCCGCAAGACGAATGCCTCGCAAGACGGAAAACCCGCTAGACGAAAGGGTTTTCCGTTTTGGAGGTGCTTCGCAAAATGAATTTCCTATGTGCTTGCTTCGCAAGACGAAAATGTCTTGCGAGTTCCTGCGATGTTTTTTTCCTCCCCCCCCCTTTTCCCAAGCCGCTAAACCGCTTATCAGCTGATCGGCTAAGCCGCTTAACAGCTGATCGGCTAAGCCGCTTAACAGCTGATCGCTAAGCCGCTTATCAGCTGATCGTTAAGCCGCTTATCAGCTGATCCTTAAGCCGCTTAACAGCTGATCGCTAAGCCGCTTATCAGCTGATCCGCTAAGCCGCTAATACTGTAGCGCTAATCCGCTAAACCGCTACTGGGCTTGCTTCGCAAGACGAAAAAACCCGCAAGACGAAGAGACTCGCGGAACGGATTCTTTTCGTCTTCCGAGGCACCACTGTACAGCTAATTCCAGCAGCCTTACTCCTCAAAGTAGAGGGCAGGTGGATTGTGGGAATCAGTTTGTGTGTCCATTAAGATGTCCACAATGGACTCCACATATGGTTTCCACTTTAAGTCTCCATTTTGGACATTCTCCACACATAGAAGCTATGTAGAATGCTTCTTTCAAGCCTAATTTCATCAGAGGGAAAGGCAATGGGGGTGATTCTGTGGGCATCACATGAAGCCTCTGGGCACATGTGTGGCTGTGGGTGCCATATTGGAGAACCCTTTGCATCATCATACATCCACTGACTCACCTTGTTTACTGTTGTGGGAGACAGATGAGTCAATGAGCATTGAATACTTTACCTTCTTAAAAAACAAAGGCTGCAGCCTTCAAACAAATCCCAAAGAAGTCAATAAGAACCTTCAGCATACATAAGCATGGTGAGGGTTCAGGGGTGTTGTTGTTATTGTTTATAAAAATTTGGTACCTAAATTTTCTAAGTTAGTTTAGCCATCTATAAGCTTCACTGATAAGGTGTTTGGAAATAAACACTGACAGATTTACCTGAAGCCATGTGGTCAGTCCCACCATCTCAATCTCTAAATTTTAATTTAATACCTAAATTTCCCAAGTTAAGAACAGTTTTCCATGAGTTTCAAAATCAGCAATATGGAAATAAGCAATGTCCACTGAAGCCCATGTGGCTAGCCACTCTTCCACCTAATCAAATTTCTGGGATTAGGCATTAGAAAACCAATCCCAAATCACAGCATTTTCCATACTAATCTCCTTGCCAGTCATACGTACTCCAGCACAATGCCTTATTTGTTTTATTTTGCATGAGGAAAAGACCCTGCTGGAGGTTGTCATTCTTCATATATGACTATTGTGCTGGTCACCTTAGGCTGATCCTTTCTCCATCTCAACATTGCAAGTACACTTTGCTGTTAATATGTAAATAGAAAGAAGAGTTCTGTTTTGAGGAACCCAGTAGACACTGCTAAGAGAAATCTGTGAGGTACGATTCTGTTACATTGTACCAAGTTAGATTTGTTTTTACTTCTGCAGTGTAGCTGGCATTGCACAGAAGAGAGATGAAGAAACGGATTTCGTTCTGGAACAGGATCTTACGAGTTGCAAAAGATAGCACAGCAGTCACTGTATTGAGTCAGTGTTAAAACACTTGGCTGGAACTTTGTTTTATTCATAGGAAGCTAGAGAAGTATGGCAAGGCCATTTCCTCTTATAAATAGCCCCTGGAAGAGAACAAATGAAATAGAGACGCCTCATCCTTTCATTTAATATTTCAATGAAAATTTTGTTTTGGTATCACTGAGAGTTATAGTTAAAAAATCCCCCCCCCCCCTATTTATTATACTTTTTAATAAATCCACATTGGAGGAAGGAACATGTCTAGTCTTGATACAAGGTACGATGAGCTAAAAAAATCACAAAATGTTCACATGTCTTGAAAAAGCTAGATAAAGTTGGCCTGGAATATGTCATTTTTTCCAAAATTCACATGAAAGTATTGTCAACATGACCTAATGTCTGTAGGAATATAATACCCCCAACCATGGTCTAAAGAACAAGTCCTCCATAGTTTGGAGAATTATATGGATGCAGCCAGTGTATGCTGGTTGAAATGGAAACGTATGGATTCATCCATGCCTAAGCATAGCTTTGTTAAAACTTTCCCTCTACTGAGGGATGGGCAGTGTCAGACTAGCTGTACTTCAGCAATAATTAAATTGGTTCTGATTTTGTGTCTATGCTGTGTTTCAGATATCATGGTTCTGTACACTGCTTAGAATATTTTTCATGAATGGGCAGTATGAGAATGTTGTAAACAAATAAAAGACTCTGTAAGCAGGCTGCACATGCTGTTTTGGACAAATTCAAAAGACATGCATTCTTCCTGGGATGCTTGTTCCTCCCTAAACTTGTGATTTGTTTCCATGCTCAGAAAACAGTTCTGGCCATTATACGCAGACCAAGTGGGCTGTGCTTAACACTCTTTTGTTTTCCTCAGAACGTGATTCTGAGTTGTTTTCTTTGAAATCCCGTTGGGATCTCTCTCTTTCATTATATATAATGCAGCTGTTAAAATAGCTGGGGTCATGCAGGGCAAATCATAAAGCAGTTTCCTTATTGAGATCTTGGGCATTTCTGAATATTTTAGCATCACAACAGATTTATATACTGCAGCTCCAAAATGCCACAATCACTCTTGGTGTCAAGATCAAGTGCCTAGATTTCTTCCTGCAGAGAAAGTTATGCAGTTGAGCAGGATTGGTAATGTGGTTAAGATTTTTTAATTATTATTTTGAGTAATGACTGAGGTCTTCTGCTAGGTAGCTACTTCTGAATTACCTTTACTAGTAAATATAATGAAGCTTCCTTTTGGATTTTCCCCCCCATGCTAAATGGCTCTCTGTAGGGATAATCCATCAGTGGGTTTATAAATTCTGTTTTACATATAGCAGTGGAAAAGCTTGAGGACTGAGTGCATAAAAAGCAATGAGGGGGTAGGAGGAGGGATGTTAGAAAGGTTTTGTTTTTGTTTTAAATAAAACTAACTTTATTCCTCATTAAAAAGACACATTTGGCATCCTCAGAAATGTGACTGGTCTGATTTTGTAAAAGAGAAGTTTGTACATTCTTCAGTAACAGAGAAATTTAGCCAATGTAATGATTGATAATAAAGCTGCCTTAGTATTTTTATTAATAAAGCCATCACAAATTTAGCGTCAAGATGTCAGGCGAGATGAACAATTTTAAAGTCATTTGATGCGTCCTGCCATGAAAAGGAGAAATGGAAAATCCTTGACATGTCAGCTGGCTGCTCATTGAAATCTGCATGCTTGTCATGGTGCCACCAATCGTGGGGTTGGGAGGCTTCATCAAACAGTTGGCATCCATTCCTTCTCCCAGTATAAAAAAAGCAAAGCAAGACATGTGTCCAGAACAGTGGCGTAGCGTGGGTTGTCAGCACCCGGGGCAAGGCAAGTAATTTGCGCCCCCTAACCCGTGGATTTGCGCCCCCTAACCCTAACCCCCAGATGTTGCGCCCGGTGCGGCCGGCCCCCCCTGCACCCCCCACGCTACGCCACTGGTCCAGAATTTGGGGGAGGGAACCTGGTTGTGTGCAGGCTTGTTGTCCTGGGTAGCATTCTGCTGACAGGTGGACTTTGTTTCAATCAGGTGGCCAGGGAAGCCTATGGAAGTTTCAGTGAGCAGAATTACAGTGGTACCTCGGGTTAAGTACTTAATTCGTTCCGGAGGTCCGTTCTTAACCTGAAACTGTTCTTTACCTGAGGTACCACTTTAGCTAATGGGGCCTCCTGCTGCTGCCGCACCGCCAGAGCATGATTTCTGTTCACATCCTGAAGCAAAGTTCTTAACCCGAGGTAATATTTCTGGGTGAGTGGAGTCTGTAACCTGAAGCTTATTTAACCTGAAGCGTATATAACCCGAGGTACCACTGTATATGATTATCTGAAATCTGAACTCCCATTCTATTCCTTAAAGAGACTCTGACATGGATTTGATAGTATTGTTTAGCAAAAAATAATCTCTCACAAATATATCAAGTGCACCTCCTCTTTCTCTTTCAGGCCAGTATTATAAACTATAATAAATAATTATAGCTTTGGTCAGGATGCTAAAAATGGACTGTTTAAAAAATTGACAGCATAAGCAGGCAACAAACATCTTGACTGATTTTGATATTTCCAAAAGTAATTTCTGAAGCTCCCATTCTTGATATGGTTTTGTGATGAGTGAAATATCAAGGATAATTTCAGCGACACAAACAGGTATGTGGAAGTCCTCAATGACTGGCTGCTTTCCTTCAGATTGCAGAGTGGCTCAGTTTGAGCCTCATTGCGGTTGGGTCACTCCTTGGCCCATCGCTCTAATTACTTTCAGTTATTGCTTCTTCGGTGGGGCTTGGCTGTCAGTTGGGAAGAACTTTTGGTCATTACTGACTTGCTGACCCCATGACCTAGAGGTGAAAGACCGTGTATTCCCTTTCTAATTCGCTCAGTCAGCCAGTACCCTTAAATCAGCAAATAATTATAGACTTATGTATACTAAGTCGCTTAAATCCCAAAGATTAGGCGACTACATTCTTTATATATATATATCCTTTCAGTCTAGCACTTGAGAAGGATTTAACTGTTAAATGCAAATATTTAATAATCACTTTATTATTTCTTGATTCACATACCCTGCGCACACTTGCTAAAGTCAGTGGGACATAGTTCTGAATACATTTATTTATTTTTGTTTTTTAAAAAACTACCTCACCTCTTTCTCAGAAGAGACTCAAGAGGGCTAACAAAGGACAATGCAAACAGATTAAAATTGTTCTGTTTGTTTTATAACACCAGAAAAACCAATTAATAAATTAACAATAGCACTAACAAATAATTCTGCCTGTGTGTTAGTAGCTCTGAACAATCAATTCTTTATGGCCCAACCTTGATGGTTTGGTTTTCTTCTTATTCAGCATTGCTTGAAATAAACACATTTAGGACCAAACTGAAAGATGCTGCTCTAAGGCAATTTTGCATCCCCTACAGCAGCAGTCGGGGGTGAATCCTGGCAATCACTTGATGGTGAAGGACTTGAAGAAACACAATTGGGGCTGCAGCTCAGTGGTAGAGCATCTGCTTTGCCTTCTGAAGGTCCCAGGTTGCATCTGCAGCATCTTCAGGTAGGACTAGTCATGACAGCAGGGTAGACAATACTGGACTAGGTGGATGAATGGTCTGATTAAGTATAAGGCAGCTTCTCATGCTCTGGGGTTTGAGATCATTATGCAAGGATTCACCTATCCCGTAACAGCTCTCTCACTTCTTTTCAATTTCCTCCTACAACAAAAAACAAATAAATGGGAGTAGGAGGTGAATAAATTTCTCAAGAACCGTATCTTGTATGTTCAGCCTACTAACCACAAATATAGAAGAAGGATGTCATTTAGACAAATATTCAGCTGAGAAGCTTGTGCAATCGTATTTGTGCACCAACATCTTACGGCTTGTTTAGAAGAGCTGATATCTTTTCATATGAAGGTTAGAATGGCCTCTATGAAGGCTTGCTAATTGTTTAGGAACTAATATCCAGGTGTTAACTCTTTGGATCTTTTTAGGGTTTGTTTGTTGCGGGTATACCAGAAACCACAGAAGATTGCAAAGCCGTGTCATCTTTTTATTGTGCTCTCAAGTTTTGCATCTCTTGACAGTGAAAGTCTCACTTATTCCGAGTTACTTTGTGTGCTTTCCAGGAAGCATAATGAGCTCCAGTCCTAAGGATGTCTAATGTACTACTGATGTCCTTGGCTAAAATGTGACTCTTAAGAGTTGTGTGTGAAAAAGGGGGGAATGCATGATCCATTTTTAATAAGAAAAAGACTCTTTCTTCTTTATCTCTTCAATATAAGAAAGAGTGAAGTGTTTAACAAATTTGAAGACATGCATGGTTCCTTTGTAATCATGAGTTTTTGTTTAAGGAAATTAGGACAACTCCGCCTTGCTTAGTATATAGTGAATTACTTTGCTTTTTGTTTTTTTTAATACAATATTTATTATTTTTTCCATTTTAACAATCCAATAAAAACCACATTAAAACATTCCAAATTATAATACAATCAAAAAAGCCAAATATTCAATGCCAAATTATATATCTTTTGGGTGACTTCCCATGCTCTGAAGTTCGGGGGGTGATGATCTAATCTCATACTGCATTTCTTAATTAGTGCAAATAGCCCAAATAAAACTTTTCCTATGTTGATCCTTCATTTTATAGTGAATTACTTTGCATGGTGTGTTTGTTGCTGCTCAGTTGGTAGCTTTTTTCCTGTTCATGCCAGAAAGGAAGTTAGAACCTCTATGGCATCCACTTTGTGAGCACTCTCTTGCAACTTCATTGAAGTCTTTGTAGTTGGTACAAACTTTGGTAGTGAATATGTCCTGTGCTCCTCATACTATTGATTGGGGGAATAAAAGGTAATGACAGCAGAGTATGTTAATCAAGGAGAATATTTAGAAAGCAATGCATAGCAAAATGCTTTTGGACTCATACTATCATGCCTGAAGTCATAACTTTCTGTAGGAGTCCAGCATTGTACAATTCTACCTCGGGTTAAGAACTTAATTCGTTCTGGAGGTCCGTTCTTAACCTGAAACTGTTCTTAACCTGAGGTACCACTTTAGCTAATGGGGCCTCCTGTTGCTGCTGCCACGTCGCCGCCACACATTTCTGTTCTCATCCGGAAGCAAAGTTCTTAACCCGAGGTACTATTTCTGGGTTAGCAGAGTCTGTAACCTGAAGTTTCTGTAACCTGAAGCGTCTGTAACCCGAGGTACCACTGTATAAGTTCTTTTGAAGTGTAATTCCTTATAGTTAGTCTTTTTCTTCCTTTCCAATTGTACAGTGCTGGTAGCTGCCTCGGTATTGTCAGTGGGGATATTCCCATGTCCTGCCCCTGCTTGAACCTGGATACTGTCTCTTTTGAGGTTTACATCATGGGTGCTATTTTAACATTTGCAGAAGCAGCATCATTAGGCAAGAAGAAGAAGCTTTCATCTTGCCCAGGAAGGTTCTCCTTCAGAAAAGTGCAGAGAGTCCAAGTCTGGCAGCCACTCTCAACAAGTGGCCTCAGAGATCACTCTAAGCCTCTTATTTACTAGGTGGATGTGCATGTGTCTGTTAAAATAAATAAATACATTGAGGATTCCAGGGAGGCAGTGTCCCCCACCTGAGACACCCATGAGTATACTCAAGAAGTTAAATTGCCATTTCTGTTGTGTGTGTGTGTAAGGTTGTGTTTTCTGGGCAGGATTCACCGGAGGACTCCCATTCCACCTGTGCAGGGGGGCTTCACCCTGCCTACTCTCCACCCCCTCACGTCTCTTGAAAATGACTCTGAGGGGTTTGGGAAAATTCCCAGAACAGCACACAGTGGGAGGAGAGGCAGGATCAAGCTGGAATGCTTGTGCAGATGAAACATTTGTAATAGTGTGACATTGAATTCCACCCCATGTTGGGATGCGGAAAATTTTTCCACATTGTATAATAATTTAGAACTGCCATCTCTCTCATATGCTGAAATGTACAAGGCATGAGGATCAAGCCAAAGTTAAGCAAATTTGTCCTGTCAGGGTTGGCCAGCCCATGAAGCAGGGTGAGGCAATTGCTTCAGGTGGCAGATCTGTCCAGCTGCAATGGATTTGCTACACCACTGCATCCCCACTCACCACTGTCTGTCTCATTTTACTCCCCTGGCTGCCTCATGTGTGCATGTATACAGTGGCATTTTTAGTTTTGCCTAGTGTGGTAAAACGTCCTAGGCTGGCCCTGTGTCCTGTTCATTCAGTGGGAAAGTTAAAGTACAGCCTTAGTTGAATTATAAGATCTAAAATGCTTAAAGTTGGTAGAATCATGTGTATTGTTGTTCTCCCTTTAAAGTAAAATAAAAATAACAAAGCAAACTGACAGTAAATTTTATTTAAGCTCAAAATCCGTAGACGTGGTTTCCCAGAAGTGTATTTTCTTTACTAATATCATTAATTCCTGCAATTTTATGCAATTGCTATGGCTGCGGAAAGCTTTGAGAATGGACAATTTTCAACGAATCCCCACTGAAGGATATAAAATGTTTTAAGATTCTTAATTGATGTTACCTATGCAATTTTTAATAAATAGTCCAGACCAAAAGCTTTTTCTTTTTACCTTGGCTGCTGGCACACAAGACAACTTTAGATTTACAAAAGTAAAAATAATTTTACTGTTGGCAGGAAGTCAACTTTAAATTATTATTATTATTTTAAAGTTGAAAGCTTGGCACTTTTGGGGATTCGTGCTCTTTCTGGTAATAATTACAATAGCTTAACGAAGACTTGGTGAGCAATTAAACAGATCTATGAATGTTTGTGTTTTTAATTATTTTTTGGAATGGGATCAATCGTCCTCCATGAATCCAGTTTTTTTTGCATCTTTCACAGAAGAAATGTCTGAACTGCTATTTTTTTCTTTGTTTTTAAGGACTGGGGAGCTGGAATATGTATGTCTAAGATGGAAACATCCACCTCAACTGCTGCTGGAAAGAAAGAAGGGAAAAATGCCCTTCTGGAAGGCAATGGTTTTAATGAAACAACGAAGAAAACAACTCCTTTAGGAGCAGCCGCAGCAGCAGCAGTGACACAAGGAGGTACTTTTTTCGTTGTTGTTTTGTTTCCCACACTTTGAAAGCAACAGGGGCTCTTTTTCATTAGACTGTTAGGTTTTAATATGAACAGAGGCATATGTTCATGTGTGAATATGCTGAGTTTATTGGGGCTCTTGGTCTTAGAAAGTTAAAGCAACTGGAAGTTGACAGACTGCAGATCCCATGCCTTCACAGAGAGTATATGTTTAACGAAGCAACCTGGACCTGTTTTGAGACGTATGTGGCTTTTGCATTCAAATTAACTCCAGAGATAGTACTGATTGTCAGTTGTTGCTGTTTCCTGGATGCCTGTGTGGAATGAACAGAGTAATTCATCTTCAGGAGGGGAATGCAAAATGTTCTGTCTTCCAGCAGAGAACACCTTAATTTACAGGTTTTGTGGTTTATTTTGCTATTGTCCTGTCCTGTCCTGTCCTGCAGCAAAAATCGAACTATTCACCCAAACAGCTGATTGTTGTTTAATTTCGGTGTGTGTGTGTGTGTTTAAAGTTATAGTTAATATAAAAGCGTAAAAGGAATTCAGATCATGATGGCCCCATGGTGACTAATGTGAATCAGAAAGAATATGGGAAAAGTGGCTAGCCTGAAAGGACTAAAGACTCTTATTAACAGAGGATTATATACAAAAGTGATGATATTCCAGCTGAACTATTTAAAATTTTAAACTATGATGCTGTTAAGGTGCTACACTCAATATGCCAGCAAATTTGGAAAACTCAGCAGTGGCCAGAGGATTGGAGAAGATCAGTCTACATCCCAATCCCAAAGAAGGGCAGTGCCAAAGAATGCTCCAACTACCGCACAATTGCACTCATTTCACACGCTAGCAAGGTTATGCTTAAAATTCTACAAGGCAGGCTTAAGCAGTATGTGGACCAAGAACTCCCAGAAGTGCAAGCTGGATTTCGAAGGGGCAGAGGAACCAGAGACCAAATTGCAAACATGCGCTGGATTATGGAGAAAGCTAGAGAGTTCCAGAAAGACATCTACTTCTGCTTCATTGACTATGCAAAAGCCTTTGACTGTGTCGACCACAGCAAACTATGGCAAGTTCTTAAAGAAATGGGAGTGCCTGATCACCTCATCTGTCTCCTGAGAAATCTCTATGTGGGACAAGAAGCTACAGTTAGAACTGGATATGGAACAACTGACTGGTTCAAAATTGAGAAAGGAGTACGGCAAGGCTGTATATTGTCTCCCTGCTTATTTAACTTATATGCAGAATTCATCATGCGAAAGGCTGGGCTGGGTGAATCCCAAGCCGGAATTAAGATTGCCGGAAGAAATATCAACAACCTCAGATATGCAGATGACACAACCTTGATGGCAGAAAGTGAGGAGGAATTAAAGAACCTTTTATTGAGAGTGAAAGAGGAGAGCGCAAAATATGGCCTGAAGCTCAACATCAAAAAAATGAAGATCATGGCCACTGGGCCCATCACCTCCTGGCAAATAGAAGGGGAAGAAATGGAGGTAGTGAGAGATTTTATTTTCTTGGGCTCCATGATCACTGCAGATGGTGACAGCAGCCACGAAATTAAAAGACGCCTGCTCATTGGGAGAAAGGCGATGGCAAACCTAGACAGCATCTTAAAAAGCAGAGACATCACCTTGCCAACAAAGGTCCATATAGTTAAAGCCATGGTTTTCCCGGTAGTGATGTATGGAAGTGAGAGCTGGACCATAAAGAAAGCTGATCGCCGAAGAATTGATGCTTTTGAATTATGGTCCTGGAGGAGACTCTTGAGAGTCCCATGGACTGCAAGAAGATCAAACGCATCCATTCTTAAGGAAATTAGCCCTGAGTGCTCACTGGAAGGAAAGATCGTGAAGCTGAGGCTCCAATACTTTGGCCACCTCATGAGAAGAGAAGACTCCCTGGAAAAGACCCTGATGTTGGGAAAGATGGAGGGCACAAGGAGAAGGGGACGACAGAGGACGAGATGGTTGGACAGTGTTCTTGGAAGCTACAAATCTGAGTCTGACCAAACTGCGGGAGGCAGTGGAAGACAGGAGTGCCTGGCGTGCTCTGGTCCATGGGGTCATGAAGAGTCGGACACGACTAAACGACTAAACAACAACAACATATCCAAAAGATCCATTGAAGTTAGTCCATTGATTTAAATGGCTCAACTCTGAGTATGACTTACTTCAAGGGGCTCACATTGCCTCAGGAGCAATTTTCCACAGGCTGCATAGAAATAGTTGTCGTAGCAAAAGTGAGTGTAGCCAGACACACAACTCCCCACCTTCCATCCTGGCAAGCAAAAGATACTATGACAGTTGAAGGATACATTCCAGCCAGGTAAAACGACTTGAGGGGAATGCAAAGCAGGGCCAGTAATGGTTCTGGCCCGAAAAGAGGGCATAGTCTGGGCAGAGTACGGAGGGCCAGTCTGAGAGGTCTGAGGGGCTGCATTTGGCCTGTGGGCTTCATTAATTGGGTATCTCCCAGAAAAACCTAACTCTAGTAAAAATTGGGTTTTGCAAACCGGAACTGCCTGGGAATATGCTGTGGATTGCTCACTGAACCCTACATTTGTGTACAACTGACCGGGAACTTGTTGGTATTTGCTGTTGTAAGAGAGAATCACACACAGCAAAATCAGAGAACTGTTGCTTGCTCTGGTTAGACACCAACCACTCCTTGTTTTCCTTGCATGGGACAGAATGACCTCTCACAGCAGGAAATGAAGGAACAAATTAGCTGAGACTTGACTGGTGGAATGTGACAAGTGGCATTTTCAGCTGTATAAACTTCTTCAGCTGATTTTTGGCCTTTCAAAAATATTTCTCATTGCTGGACAAGACTGTGTTTCAGAATATATCTTTGCCTCATTCTTTTGACACTACATAGTCCCTTGAACAGAAGAATGTAGGAAAAGTTCCCCACCCCCTTGCCATCAGCTTTCTTTGTTTTCTTGGTTATTTGGTAGATAACATGGGCTTGCCAGAAGAAGTGAGAAAGTTTCCCATCTCTTTCTTTATAACTACTTACAATTTCAAAAGGTGTAAGTCTATATTTCACCTGTTCAAAAAGAAACCTCCCAGTTGTTGTTTTTCTGTAAAAGCATCAAATATGCAGGACAACGGTTAAGAGATGGGCAGTGGGGGAATTTTTTTAGAGATCACTGATGAAACAGAACAACAACAAATGTTACTCATAAGCTCTGGAAAGAAAGTTATTGAGAGATGTCTCGAATACAAGATAGAACTATTAAAACCAGCCACACAACTGTACACCATGGGTTGTACTCAACTTAGTTCTAAGGCGAATGCTCCATCAATGCAAGGATTTCTCCTTGTGTAGCAGAAAGTTTCCCCCCTACGTTCCCTGTTCCCTGAATCTGTTCTGGGGTTCCCCCCATCCTCTGGAGCAGATTTGTGGACAGCGCAGGGGACAAGCAGGGGTGGGAGAAGGAAGGAAATCACCTTGCACTAGCACAAAATATTTGCATAATACCACCCCATATTTTTGAACAACCACATAATACTGCCATGGTACAACAGTGCTGTGCTTACCACCCACTACTCTAGGGGAAAGCCAGGCCCAGCTCATTATGCTTTATATTGGTATAAAGGCACTGAAATGTTTAGTGTGGATTATAAAACGACAGCTTGAAATTTCAGGTAATTGGAAGTTTAGAAACAGTAGCGTCCAAACACCACATTGTGATGGTAGTCAGTCAGCAACATTTCCCAGATCTTAGTTGAGGGCTGTAATATGCCTGAGAGACTCCCACCAAAAGAAGTCAAGAAGAATGACATCTGATATTCTAGCTGGCTTATCCATGGAACCTTACTGTCTAATACAGCTGAAAAATGAGTAACTGGGACAAGTATACTCCATCACCTAGCTCCAACCAAGTAGGTGACATGCAGAAGGCATTGCTAGCCCTGCCAATATGGTTCTAGGCTTCAAATTTACTTTCAAAGCCATTTGAAAAGGATCACTATGTCATACTCACCAGTATCTGGTTGGTATTTAGTAGTATTTGATGGCTAATATGTAGTAGTAATCAGTATTTGACAGTTCATATGTGAATTCTGTCAAGCTCAAAACAATCAAGAGATACCATATTAAAAGCATTTATATTTTGAAGTAAAAGAAGAATCACATTCAAAATATAAATTTGGAATTGAAATACCTTGTTTTAAAATCTGGCTGATCAAATTAGAAAATTTAATGAATGTTGAACGTTTGTAAATATTGGTTTCAGCTCTTAATTGAAAGTGTCAAGTGCCTTATCGTTAACAGTATGCCCCCCCCCGAACCCCACAATAATGCACACCCCTCATGACACAAATACCAGCTTGGAGAATTGATGGTGTTTACGTTGGCAGCATTTCCCCCCTGATGTCTAGCTCTGTCAAGACTAATTTTAGCATTTCTAAAGCTGGGTAAAAATATGGCCTCATTACTTTGATGTCAGAGCATGGTTTACTATTAGTATATTCTGGGGTTTATCATTTTAGTCATGTTTAACACGGCTACAGGAGGCATGCACTATTAAATCTGGCTTATTTTACATTCCTGTCCGGGATTATTTATTTGGAACAATTTCCTCTCTATCAAAAGACACAGCTAATGCTGAGTTTTAATGTGTTATTTACACACAAAATAACCTATTTACAACTTGGTATCTGCCGGAGGGAGAATGAATGGGCTGGTGCTCCCTCCATTCTGTTCTATCGGAGTTTAACAATCTGGATTGCTAATAGAACCATTTATCATGGGGTGGTAATTTATTTTATGTTAGTTGCATAGGTCTCACTGCCTCTGATCTATGGAAATACTTCGTGTATAATGAAGTCCAACAAGTCATTTGGTGTAAACATGGGAAAGCCAAGGTTGGAGCCAGTGAAAACCAAGATGTACTCTTTACCCTAGGTAATATTTCTCAGAAATTAATGCCTTGGTTGATTAAATAAAAACCCATCACCTTGCACATGTGCTTTTAAGTACAGAACTGTTGGAATGGAATATTGTACAGGGTACATTAATGCTGCAGAACGAAGAATATTCTGTATGTTTTTTTTAATTTGAGGCTCCAATAGACTGCTTCTTCAGATCAAAGGTCTAAAAGGCTGTTGTAGATGAGGTCAAGAAAGCATTTTCTCCCCTGTCCAATTGATTTGATATCCCAATTGAGTTGATATCCAATGGAATGCCAACTCCCCCCAATAAAATATTTGAGGGGGCTGGGCCCTCCCAAAGTTGATAGAGCTTGTGTGCTGGATATTACATGCATTGGCTGACTTCAGATGCACCATCACTGAGTGGACTGGATGACCAGCATGCCAGCTGGGCAGTGGGAACAGGCACATCCTAACTCAGCTGCATACAGTGGGTCTGATCTGCCAAAATTATTGTCCAGACCTTTCCCTTTCCTGGTCTGAACAATCAGCCCACAGAAATGGAGTGTGTACCCTAGGAGACTCTGAACACTACCATTCCCTAAGGGGAGGCTGTACATTTCAGGGGGACAGACAAGCTTTATTTCAGAAAACCTTGCCCACCATTACCAAGCTTCTCATCAATGAACCCCTAATGTGCTTCTAAGGAATATCTAGTTTTGTGGGACACACAGTTGCAAAATGGCTGCAGTAAACTCTCAAAAGAGCTTTAAAATTATATCCAATGATAAACGCACCAAGAGAGACACTTAGAATCACCTGTTCAGCCTCAATGATACAGTTGGGGCTAGAAGGAAGCAGCTTTTCCCACTCTGATTCCCAAGCAGTCTATGTAAGCAACACAGATTGAATCATCCCCCCAAAAGTCATGAGGATTGACAAGATAGATAGGTGGGTCAGCCATGAGCATGGGAAACAGACGGTAGAAGGAAAGGAGAATCCCAGCAGACCTCTTATAAACAAACCAATAAAAATGTCAACTGTGTGTGTGTTCCTTAGAATTAAAGGAATAAGAAAATAGAAACTGCCACTTAAAGTCGCCTAACCTATCCTCCTTGGCAAGCCAGTGACGGCTCTAGAGAATTGTTTGCCTGGTTTTGCCAGAAAAGAGCAGCAGAAGAGATACTTATATATTGCAAATTACTTCAAATTCTAGGCCTCTAAAGTTCTTTTCTCCTTAAACTGTTTTATGTTGGAGTAGGTTGGAATGTGTTAGCCTGAGAAAACTGTGTGAATAAAGTGTTCAGATCTCTCCACAGGGTTCACATTGACTAACATTGTTCAGGCCACCTCCTGGCCTTTTTCCCGACCATCTTTTGGCTCCTGAGACCTCTAATAAGCAGTCTATGCCATCTAAGTTCATTCTTCTCTTATTTTTTCTTATGATGGAAAAGCCCAGAGGACCAGGGATTGGGACAAACTACTGAATCAGGTGCTCTCTACCTCCTGCCCTGCCTCTCCCCTGAGAAAATTTCTTCCTCCTACCTCAGTCAAGGTGTCAGTGCAAACATTAATTCAGGTTAACCAGGCTTTCGGAACTAGCTAAAGATCTGCTTTAATTGCGGCACTTGATTGGTTTTAACAATGAATCCCTTAACTGCACTGCAGATCAGAAGGAAATTCATTCTAGCAAAGGAACACTCAGTCTCGTGGCTTGTTCCTAAACTCTTAAAACGTAGTTAAGGGAACCCCAGAGTTAACATCAGCACCAGTTCTTGCCCCAATTAACTGCATAACAGATGTAGCTAATCATGGCACACTGTAGAACAGAGGAAATGGCTACAAATTTAGACCAATTCCTCTGGTGTTGAAGTCATGGAAACAGACTGTAGTGAGAATGCAGGATAAGGAGATACACTCTGTGAATTATTGGCAGGCAGCTGAAATGTTGTTTGAAGCTATCTATCTGGCTGTAAAGTGGTTTAACTGATACCCATCCTAGGTGCATCTCTGAAGGCTGAACAGAAATTTCCATGGCCTTACTAAATGCCTTTTCCATCCATCATCTCTGTTGCTTTTAGTATGTCCATCAGCAGGAACATCCTAAAGTGAAGTTCATTCTGTATGACGCATATTGCAAAACATGCCCTTTGCAATTTGGAAATGGACACTCCTAAAAAAAGGTGTGTGAAGTCTTGTTCCATGGCCTAGAGACATTCAAAATGTATGATTTCCACTCTAAGGGTTTATAATCTGCAACTGTGCATTGACGTGTACTGGATTGCCATAGACATGATGAAGCGTTCAGCCTCCCAGTGGAGGAGAAGCAGATGCCAACACTCTATGGATCTTGGCTGGGTGTGAAGACATTTTTATTTCAGCATGAATGGGGGGGCATTAATTTTATTTGATTGCACATAATACTTTCTTGTTGTACCTATGATGTTGTCATGTATTTTAGTTTGTTAGAGATTGTAGATGATTCATAAAATGTTGTAAGTTACAGAAATGTTGTAAGTTACAGAAATAAATTAGAAAAGCGTGTTGTGGAGAAGTGCTATGGCTGCCATATGTCCGGAATACTGCAGCCTCAAGCAAAAAAAGCTCAACAACTTCTTTTCTGTCCAGAATTTCACTTTTTGAAATATGGCAACCCTAGGATAGACAGAAGTTTTTCTCCTTCTCTTATAAGACTAGAAATGGGGACATGTGATGAAACGGAATGTTGGAAGATCCCAGAAAGGCAGAGGGAAGTTTTACCTCCATTGTCAGAGACAGTATGCCTCTGAGTACCAGTTGCTAGGAAAAGCAAGTGAGGAGATTGCTGATGTGCTAATGTCCTGCATCTGCTTGGCCATTGGGAGAACAAGATGCTGAACTATGTGGGCCTTTGGTCAGATTCAGCAGGTTTCTTCTGATATTTTTATTTTTTACTGCCAGGAGAATTCCATTAACAGGTAATGTAGAAGAGGGAAGAGTGTACAGTCATACCTCTTGTTATGTTCTGTCCAGGTTACATCTTTTCAGGTTGCGTCCCGCAGCGACCCGGAAGTACCAGAAAAGGTTACTTCTGGGTTTTGCCGCTTGTGCATGTGCAGACGCGCAAAATGACATCACGCGCATGCGCAGATGCGGTGAATTGTGACCCGTGCGTGCGCAGATGCGGGTTGCGTTCCTTTCAGGTTGCAAACGGGGCTCCGGAATGGATCCCGTTCGCAGCCAGAGGTACCACTGTAATAAGAAGGAGTGAGCAGTGAATTTTGCTGTAGATCTATCCCATCTAATAACTACAGTATAGACTTGGGGGGTTCGTTTTCCTTTGCAGTTAATCTGAGGGCTTCTAGACCTTGTGAGTCTTTCTTGGTAGAGCACATACTTGTCACATGTAAGGTCCTAGGTTCAGTCCCTGTCATCTCCAGTTATCATCAAATGGAGTATGCAGTATTGAACTACCGTATGTCAGAGGTCAGCAAACATTTTCAGCAGGGGGCCAGTCCACTGTCCCTCAGACCTTGTGGGGGGCTGGACTATATGGGGGGGGGGAATCAACAAATTCCTGTGCCCCACAGAGATGCATTTTAAATAAAAGCACACATTCTACTCATGTAAAAACACGCTGATTCCCGGACCGTCCACGGGCCGGATTTAGAAGGCTATTGGGCTGGATCCGGCCCCTGGGCCTTAGTTTGCCTACTCATGAACTAGGTTGTTCTTCACCAGCATGGTACCCTTCAGGTGTATTGGACTGCAACTCCCATCAGCCCCAGCCAGCATGGTCAAGGATGAAGAGAGTTGCAGTGCAAAACATCTGACACACACCACGTGGGGGGAAACTGAACATAAGTTAAGACAACTCACACAATTATATTAATTATGACAAAATCAAAATAGGAAGAGTTCTCACCAACCCTCACCCATTCTATTTCAGCAATACCCCTGGCTGAGCATATGAGCTGGAGGCAATTTTATTAAGGACCGGTGAAAGAATCTTATATGGCAAGTTGGTCTTGTTAAAACATCTTCATCTTAAAAAATCACAGCTTACCATGTCCTGGATATCCCGCCCCCTGCCTTTAAAGAAAACAGATGCTTTTGTTTTAGTCAGTTTTGCTTCACTGAAGTTTACTATGTTTCTTAGTCTGCAATCCTAAACCCACTTACCTGAATGCAGTAGGACTTACTTCTTAGTAGACACGGGGGCAGATTCAACAAAACCAGTTGCACTGGCAGGAGGTCATCGCAACAAGTCCCACTTCCACCCATGGTTAGGATTCGCACTGTATGTTAAGTTCAAAGTTCAGTTTGGTTTCTAAGAGCGGAACTTAATGGTTTAAAGCATTTTCAGAGGCAGCCCTTATACAAGCTACAAGTCTTGCAAAACCTGAGCTCCTGGATAAAGTACAGCTCCTTGTAAGACCACAGCTCCTTTGCAAGTTAAGTAGAATAAGCTCTCTGAAACCACAATTTCAGGGTTGGGATTTGAGCAAGAACCTGGCTTGCTATTCTTTTGGAAGGGCAATTCTGTTATTTCTGTACCGGTAGAGTATAGTCACTGATTACTCCCTTGGATTTTCTCCAGCTGTACCATAATGTTACTTAAGGACTGCTCCAGATGTTCAGAATTTCTTCAGTCTCCAGAACTCTGAAGTTGATGTTATGCAGCAAGACAACTCGGGGGCTCTTTGAGATTAAACGTGTATAAAGAAGATTGACTGTGGAAGTTGCCACAGTTTAAGGAAATTATGGGTGCCTGCCCATACACTGTGTTCTCCATAGCATGTGAAAGGCATACTTGTATTTCTTGGGTATGGAGGCCCAGGATCAAGTGCCAGTTTCCAAGATGTGTTTGGCATCCCTTTTTACCTGCTGTCAAGTATCAGCATGGCTCTCAAGTGCTACAGTTAACACTGTAGGTAAATGAAATGTCTTATCTGCTAGTTTTTGTTCCATGTGATGCAGACCTTAACATCCACCACCCTATCTATAAATGGATAACTCCCATGCATGGAATAAATATTTTAAGGCAAAGTTTGAATGAGCTGTAAGGCTTGTATTTTTCTTTTCTTCAAACAGTGAAGCTTTATTCGGGGGGGTGGGAATCAATAGGGACTTAGTGGGTTTCCCCTTCTCCTATTTAAAGGCTGCAGCAGATAAAAATA